>NC_084919.1:11023210-11623210 GCF_949316345.1 Pungitius pungitius
GGGGCTATTCTGGTGCTGCCAGCCTGCCCGGTGCTGATAGGAAAGGATTAATGAGGCGGGGCACTCATCGCTTGTAATTAGAAACAACACTAAAAACTATTTTTGTGCCTGTTCCTGTGGAGGGATCTTGACCCTCGGGCCTGTGCCCCCGCATCCCTTCGCCGCCGGCCATGAGGCGGTTAGACGTCTGCAAAGTCGAGGGTAAATATAAGCCCGTAACTCCTGCAGCTATGTGACACATGGTTCCATGGCTCTGGCTGTGTGCTCCACTGGATGCTCACGGGTCGGGAGGCGGATGGAGGCCGTCTCTTAAAATGCACACTGTAGGACAGGTTTGTTGTTATTGATTCAGGTGATCAGCGATTCCTCTGTTGTCCTGTTATTACCTGGCTTTGTTTTTATTTTGCGGGGGGTGGGGGGGGGCCCTTGGTGCCATGAAATATTTCTCCCTCAATTTGTTGTTTTTCTTTTGATATCAGGCTGTTTTCATATGCTCTACCGCTGTCTCTTTAATAGCTGAAGCAGTTAATCAACTGTCATCATTTGACCTTCTGTTTGATAATCCCTGCTGCACCAGTATGTGCTTTTTTCTCTTCCGACTTATGAGGGAATCATCCAGACCTTTGGCTGCTAAATGCTTCACTTGTACATTACGTGGTTAGACACTTAAATACAACATGAGACATTGGCCCCTTTAGTGTGACATCATCAGACACAAAGTTGCTCCATGTTAAACTGGGAGAAAATAAACCTCCAGGACGCCAAACCAAACTTGAAGCCTCCTTGTTTAATTCAAAGCTCACAAGTAGGGATTACAAAATTACAGTGCTTCATTTGGAACAGTTCAAGGAGTAGTAGGAGAAGAGACGACAGACCAGTTGAGGAATCTTGAGCAAAGTCATGCAAAAAGGTGTGGGAGAAGGCCTCCATTATAATAGCACCCTTTGTGGAAAAAAATAAATCCATCTGTCCTTAGGTCAGTGCAAAAATAGTAATGAATAAATGCATACAAAGAAAATAGATATATATTTATATACTGTATATACTTGACCGCTGACAACAGACACAAAGATAGAGAGACTTGTAGAGTGAAGCCCGTTTCCACCGGAGCCTCCGAGCCCAAAGCAGAGACTCTTGAACAAGTCAGTGCGCATCAAATATGACGGCTGGATGATGTCCTAAAACAGAACCTGCGTTTCCGAATCAGAGAGAACGGAGCCGAGTGCCTCGTGGGAGCTGTCAGTCAGGCAGTGACCTCTGCAGACAGAGCACGTGTGCGCAAGACGGACGGCACCGAAATGTCTGCAAAGTCATGCTTTGTTTTCCCCCGAAACCAGAGAACCGGCGTACAGTGCGATGGCTACATTGTTCCGTCGAATAGATCAGTACCTACAAAAGCCACGTGCCGCTGTGGGAGCCGACAGACGGGACCCAAAGGGTTCGTTTTTTAGCATCGGCTCAGATGCTAAGCTCGCTCTTTTGTTTTTTGTTTTGTTTTTTTGCAAATGGTGAATTCCTAGATATAAATGCACAAGCTACAAATGTGTTGTAAATTGTTATAATATACCTTTTTTTTATCATATTCAAATATACTGTGGAGCACCTTTAGACACCAATGACAACAGCAACAAAAATACAAAGTGAGGACACGTCGGTAAACAAACCGTATAACTTCTTTGTCGATAAGTCACACGTATAAAACTCACTTCAATCTGAGGCTGCAAACTGTCATTCATGCTTGAAGTATTCACGGAGACCTCACAAAACTATTTTTGATGATAGTTGGGTAACGAAAGAACCTGTTACAATTTTATTTGCATAGCATGAAATTTCACATGAGGGATTTTTTTCACCTATTGTAAAGCCTTTCTGAGTGAATTGTGTACTTGCGTAAGCTATGAAAACGTCTTGCATTATCCTTGATGCTGCTGACGGAGACACACGTGATCATTCTCTAAAAGGTTTGCGTGCAAATGTACTTTTGAAGATAAAATGGATCAGAATGGGTATTGCAAAATATATTTCTCTTTTTTTTCTGTTTTGCTTTGACAGTGGTATCATCAGCCCTGTGCTTCATTTCAAGATTATTTTTTTTCATGCAAACCATGAAGAGCTGAACAAAAACCAGAAGAAAATATGAACAGAAACCATAACGGGTGAGAAAGCGGTTTCCAGTCACCTTGGTAAAATACTGGACAAAGCTTGTAACTGCCTGTTTTTTTGGTCTGAATATCACAATAAAACTTCAGTGGAAGGACTGCATGTTCTTTTGTGTCTTGGGAACTTTGACAGCATTTATCAAATCAAAACCAGATCCAAGATTTTTTTTTCAGTTTTAAATGCTCACCTAATAAATGGTCATGCACACAGTCATCTGTGTGTGCTTAGAGATATACAGGTAGTTAAAAACACATGCATCCCACCTGGGTAAGTAGTTTCCCCTTTTTGTAATTGTCCCTAACGCTGTCACCAGCTGAGACAGTGTAAAGCTGACAAGGCTGAAATGCCAACTTTAGATCAGCAACAGTGCAAACGTCTGCAGCCAGGATCAGAATGAAGGCAAAGTAGCAATGAGCAGGTATTCTCTTCATATCTACCGACATGTCGTAATATGCCCGGTGATTATATTCAGGTGCAACAGGATGTTGGTAAACTTTATCAGCCTGCATATCTCCACTGCACTACAATTCAGTGCTTGGTTGATTTACAACTCACGTTGGTATTCAAATTCCCCTTCAAATGCCGCCGCGAGTTTGGAGTCGCACAGTGGGCATTTAAATCTCCGCCCTTTTGAGCGGCTGTTTTTCCTAAAATTCTGCATATTGATGAGATATTGCGGAAATAAATGTCTACGTCACACCGAGGCCACGAGCTGCTGTTTTTTTCTGGGAGTTAAAAAATGTCCACCCCGGTGTGTGTGTGTGTGTGTTCTGCATCCATCTGCGCTGTGATGCGTGGTATGGAGTCGCACAGTGGGCATTTAAATCTCCGCCCTTTTGAGCGGCTGTTTTTCCTAAAATTCTGCATATTGATGAGATATTGCGGAAATAAATGTCTACGTCACACCGAGGCCACGAGCTGCTGTTTTTTTCTGGGAGTTAAAAAATGTCCACCCCGGTGTGTGTGTGTGTGTGTTCTGCATCCATCTGCGCTGTGATGCGTGGTACCGCGCGCAGGCCCAGTGGTGACACGTGAATTAAGGCATAGATAGAGGCACTGGAACAGCACGGGACAGCAGCGCGCGCCTCAGCAGGCCAGAGGAGCTCGCTCTACCGTGGCTCAGCGTCAGCGCCGGGGGCCTTGTAAGAGATTAGAGGAAGGGTGACGCCGCTCTACCGCTACACACCGCCATCCACGCCGGGGGGGGCGGGGGGGGGGGGGGGGGGGAGGGGTGGTGGATGTTTGTTTGGAAGCCTGTGATTCCACTCTGCAACCTTGCAAGTGACGAAAAAGCGTAGCTCAGAATGTAGGGCTTTGACGCAGGGGGACTCGAGCGGGGTCGATTCGACGGAGCTGGGAGCGAAAAAGACCACAGGAGCCTTCAGCAGCAGGCAGTGAAACGCCTCCCTTCTGTTAAATCAAACAAAACCAGTAGCCCTGTTTTACAATATTCACTGATTATTTTTAAGCATTCTTTCCTTTGCCAGCAGCCGGTGCATATAAAAGCTCTTATGGCTGTCAAGGTAATGTATACTGTGTATTGCTAAAAATAAATGCATATGTGGATGCAGGAATGGCAAAACGATGATACTGAAAGCAAACACACAAAATATGAATGTGGTTCTGATGACTTACATAAACCCACAAGCTGCAAAAATAAAAGCCCAATTTCTTCCTCTTGTACACGTCTGCGCCAAATTTTACAGTATAACTGTATGCACCATGGACATAACTGAACAACAGTAATTACATTAATGTTAAAATGGTATTTCAGCAAAGAGCAGGAAATGTTTCATTGTAATTATTACATCATTATCATTATATACATATAAGATCAAGGTCTCAGTTGCATTCCACTCTGAAATTATTGCACAGTAAGCCACTGTGGGCATGTCATGGTCACCCCCATAAACCCCTGTATAAAAATAGAACAACAACATTAACACACCAAACAAGTCTTCATCTTTTTGTTTATAATTTTTTTTTTTTTTGACAGGCACTGCCGTGGCCAACCCGCCTGAGTCTGCAAACAGAAGCTGTGTGCCACAGTGTGAGCTTTGAGAGTTTCTCTGGTCAGTAATTGCCCATAAGCCCATAGAATATCTTTTCCAAAGCAATTTGCTTCCCCTCCCTGCCCCCCATGGTTGTTCCTCTCAATCACACATGGAAGGCTTCCTGCTGGTCGTCTTCTCCTCCTGGACTTGGGCCGGGTCCAAACAGTAGGGACTTTTTTTTAATTTTTTTTTGGCATTTCTCCTCACCGCTGACCCAGAGCTTCGGCACTCCAGAGGAGTCCAAGATGAGCACGAGGAGATTCAAGAAGAATAGAGCGGCTCTCCCACGGTCCAATCCGGCTCGCGGAGCAGCGGGTCTCTTCTGAGAGGACAGTGAGAGTGAGTACAAGCGCGGGCCTCGGGCCCACGGAGGGTTCCTTTAGACAACAGTTTCCACACCAATCAGCTTTGGTGTGAGGATTCGTGGCGTAATCCCGTTGTTGAGGTCCTCCTCGAACTCCAACAGCTGGCCCATGAAGTTGAGGTTCGGGGAGATGATGGGCCTCCTGGTTTTGACAAACTTGTAGGCGTCGGTCATGGTCATCCAGGTGTGCTTCATCAGATAGGCTATCACGATGGTGGCTGAACGAGACACGCCCGCCTGGCAGTGGATCAGGAGGCCCATACCTGCTTGGTGTGCTTCCTCTGCAGAGAGGAACATTTGAAACAATTAGAACATGAAGTCGTAAATGCTTTGTTCCCTCGGGGGGGAGTTCACATGGTCATCACACATGATAAGAAAAAGTAAAACTTCCTTTCTGATCAGTACAATTTTGTAATGTATCTGTAGCCGGTAGAGTATTGAGACCTGATTGTGTTTAATTTGGGGAAATAGCTTTTCCTAAATACAATACAATCTAAAACTGACAAAAGAAGTATAGATCATCGTCTATACATGTAACATTTAAGAACCTCGCCTTTTGCTGATTTAAATGAAAACATGTTACCCTTCATAAAGTAGAAAGTAGTGCAATATCTGTAACGCACTGAAATTAATACCCAGCCATGAATCATTCATTTTGCATCCATTTCCTTCTCATTTCTATTCAGTATAACAGCCGGCCGCCTGCAAAGCTGAATGGAAGCTCCCTTTTTGTAATTCACAGACCGATAAAATTTATTGCTCTAGAGTAGACTTTGCGTCGTCTCAAAAGGTCACAAGACCGTTGCGTTAGCTTACACTTGTGCAGCGAAAACAGTGGAGGTTTTCATACCGATGAATTCAAACGCCTCCTCAAAGTACTGCCGCAGGTTCTGCTTGTTGCTGTCCGTGGCGGGCAGCCGCTTGTAGACGAAGAAGCCCGTGTCGTAGTGGTAAAGCGGCAGGTGCGTGGTCACGTTCAGGACGTAGCCGATGTTGAAGCGCTGCAGCGGGTGGATGTCCTGAGCGTCGTGCTCGTTCCCCAGGTAGAGGAAGGGCAGGATCGGCGTCAGCTCTGCGTTCTCGATGCCCGGCGTGGAGGGCAGGGAGTGAGGTAGCGGCCCGGTCAGGCCTGCAGCAGCACCGGTGTCCGAGCCCTGGTGAAGGTGCAGCGAGTGCTCGCACAGGTTCTCGTGGCTCTGCCTGAAGCAGGTAAGGCCTCCTGTGAACACAAGATGTGTGACATGAGCTCAGGGTGAAGCCAATTTAACTAAAGAAAAAAACTGACCAACGGCGTTTCTTATTTACTTCACTGTTTCCGTTTTTACCCCTTTCCGAATTGCAAAACTGGACCCTGTTGGTCTCCTTGCCCGGGTTAAGAGTTCAATTCCCAGTATCCCTACGTGCTAAAAATACATGCACTCATGCTTGTGTGCACCTCACAGCACACCACAGAAACGAATAGGACAAGTAAGCTTTGCATACACGTCTGATAAAAGCAACGACAATGGGGCTTTAACATCGTAGAAATCTACAAGTTTCCAGACCACAGTGTTACATTGTAGTGTAATAGAAATGTCTCCATTCGGATGATTAATCACTATCATGTGATCAGCAATGTTTCCATTTGCAACAACAATTTTTTTTATAAGATGAGAGAAATGTCCAAAAGAGCTACTTGAACACTCTACCCTTGCCAAACAACATGAGAAACCCCCCAGACGGGCTACATGTTTAATGTGCTTCTCACTGGACATCTGCACTTCTCCAAATAACTGGTTTGCACCTGTTGCGGGTGATGCCACGGCCCAAAATTTCCCTTCAGCACAACAGTTGTGGGGAGGGGTGGAAAGTGTCAGACACCCGCCAGTATCAGTTCATGTATTGTTCGCTATGCAAGAGTTGACATCATGCCATATGAGGTCATCGTACAACTTCCCCCCCCCCCCCACCCCCCCCTGGTGACCGGGCAGGTGGGCTCGCTCCATGTGAAACAGCCCGATTGTTAACCGTGAACAAAGACATTAACCTGATGTGAGCTGATAGTGGAACAGCTCTGGCTGTCATGGGATGTTGTGGTCGTACTTGTGCTGTTTTAAATGTGAGAACGGGAAGTCTCTACAGGTCCCTCTGACATCAAATATGGGGATCAGATAATAGAGAGGAATCTCCACTTATAATGTTTTTTATAAACATAGCTCTATATATGAAGACCATTTGATCGATATTTGAAGCCAAAACAATAACTCATGAAACCTTTTTTTACAACAAACCTTTGTCACACGGGTGAATTTGTTCAGAAGGACCAGATTAAAAAATACATTTTGCTGTTTCCATTTATCTTAATGGTTACATAGAAAAAGTAACACACATTTCTATATTATTACCTTATAAATGTGTATTAACGTGCGGGCAAACAACCAACCAATGAGCCAAACCATCTCCATAGTACGGACCAACCGGGTTTGCTTCTGCTGCTGTGAGACTTGGAAGCCAACATCTCTTGGCTCTCGCATCGACACACAGTGAACTTCCTGTTTTCAAACTGAACCACAATCTTTCTTTTCAAGTCCAACACAGCAATAAAATAAACCATTCATAGTAAGCTTATGATACCAGAATTCTCCGGGGGCAACAGTTTGGTGTGAGATGAACCCTGTCGAGTGGGGCCCGTTATTCGCTATCAGCTGACTTAACGTCGTAGGGGAAAACTTGATCACTTTCATAAACCACAGGCTCAGTTCTTGTTTAGAAATGACCGCATCTGCCTCGCAAAGGCCTCTCACACCACAGACGGGCTGTTTTCAGTGCTTACCCTAAACCTCGCGGACCTCGCTGACGTGTTGTTTTCATGGCAACTCGCATTGAATGTAACCTGTTACTGCCCTCGGCTCCAGAACGGCAGGGACGGAAGATGTCGTGTTTCCAACATGCTGGTTGGTAACTGATCAAATACTGGGGTGAATTATTTAGTTGCATTAAACAAGCATGTTCCAGATATGTCACTATTACGTTATAAAAATAGCCCGTCCACTTCCCCTTGAAGAATTATTTTATTTTTAAATCAAATGAAGCATTAATTACCTTTAGGCTTACTTACCCTGTTAGTGTTTTAAGTATTCATTGCATTTTCAGCTTAGAGCTGGTTTTGTTTGTTAGGATTTGGTATAATGTCAACCATTGACTGATGAATATTTTGATTATCAGACATGGGAGGTCATTCCAGGTCTGAAAAAGGGCCCTTGTGATTTAGACAAAAGTCAGGCAGAGCCCTTTGATCGAGTAAGTCTTGCATTTTGCAAACCAGGGGAATAAAAAGCGAGTGAGTCTGCTCGTTTCGCCCTCTGAGACGAGCTTCACGCGGACGCCAGCAGAGGACCGCCATCTGAAGAGGCCGCCTTATTTACCAGCAGCTGCTCTCACTTCCTGCAAAATTCTTAATTGGTGTGGTATACAGCCTGTGAAGAGCTTGTGCATATGTCTATGTCTGAGCAATTTAGAGTGATCGTGCATCGGCTTGATCACACATGCAGAAGCTGTTGTAAGCAATGTTGTAGCTGCTGTTATGCCAGGTGACCAAAAAGGTCAAAGGCGATGCACACACTATGCGTTATTTAGCCACCACATTAGTTTCATATCAGTTTTTAAATTGCCACTAAGCATCTACCACTTCTAAACGGACTTTCCTTTCAGACTCAAGTGATTTACTTCCTCCCGAGTCAAACTAAAGCCCATAAAACTGTGGCTTCTCTCCCCTCCTCCCTATGCAACACAGCCATATTTACTCCCCGCCCTCCCCGGTCTATGACAAAGCCACTTAGGAGTTACCTTTGAGGATGATGGGGTCCCTGCCCTCCCTCCTCAGTGACTCCAGGACCACGTACAGCGGCTGGGAGAACGTCAGCCGGCTGGGGTCCATGGTGCTCTCGTCGTAAACCACGATCTCTTTGGAGAAGATGCCCTTGTAAGAGTCCTTGCCCCCGCGGCAGGAGATCAGGTCCAGCACGGTGAGCTTGCCCTGCTGCAGCCGCCGCCGGCTGATCTTGTCGGAGCAGTTGATGTGCACGGCGCCCCGGATGTGGCTCTTGTTGTACTCCATGAAGGGCCGGCAGTCGATGACGACCGGCACGGGTCCCACGGGGTGCCCCATGGGGCAGCAGGTCATCCGTTTGGCCAGCTCACCGGGATGGATGACCCTCACGCACGACAGGGCCTTCGGCGTGCCCGGGGCGAGACCGGGGCCGCCCAGTGCTTCGTGGTTGCTGAGGGCGGGGGGCCCGCCGGCATAGCTGAGGTTGGGGCTGCTGGCGCTCACCTGGCTGTTGTTGATGCTCTGGCTGTCCTTCTCATAGGTCGTCACTGAGCAGCAGCTGGCACTGCTGCATCCACACGACAACGAGCGCGTGGAGCCTTTGGATGAGGGCATATACGTTACAAGATTGGCCGTCGCCCGGATCTTCACCACGGTGGTGCTGATGACCGTCTCGCTGCTGCTGCTGCTGCTGCTGCTGCTGGTGGTGCTGCTGCTGGTGGTGGTGGTGGTGGCGATGGAGTCCAGGTAGCTGGTGTCCAGGCGCAGTTGTAGTTCCTGAGGTCGGATCGGCCTTGGCAGCGCCACCACAATTCTGTCGTCAAGAGGAGATGGAGGCATGGGGACGCCGAGGGCTGGACTGGGTCACGGAGAAGTCAGCGAGCCGCTCTGTGGGCACATTTAGATTAAAAGTGAGGCGAGGAGGAAAATCTTGGATTAGTTTTGGCTCAATTCGTCATGCTCGAGTGCGCGCCCGATCCAGATCCGAACAGAGGAGCGGAGCGCCTCCGGTCGGTTTGATCCACATGCAAACTAGATAACGGCCACTGAATTCAAATATCAGCCTTGTCAATACCCGCAGGGCAACACCCGACCTGGTGGGACAACGTGGTTGCGCGAGACGGCCCACTGACAATGCACAGGGAAATCATTACAGAGGCTCGTGTCGCTGAAGCACTTTGAGCGTAAGTAATATGAATCATCCTCCAAATACTGTACTGTGTGCGCGCGGGCGGGCGGGCGCGCGCGTGTGTGTGTGTGTGTGCGTGTGTGTGTGTGTGTGTGTGTGTGTGATGTTGAATTTTTCATCCCAACTCTGATCCGTCTGATCTAAAGCGTTTATAACCGAGAGAGGAGAAAGATGAAATGCTGCATGGACGCTATACGCCGCAGTCGGCTCCCCACACCCCCCCCCCCTCCCCCCGAAGACTGGAGGGGTCGGCAGTCAAAAAAAAAAAAAAGAGGGGAGGCAATTCCCTCTGATCGGCAGCATGAGCATGTTAAAAAAAAAAAACAACATGTCGCCCCGTGCGTGTTATGTAAAGACGCCCGCCGAGCACCGCCTGTCCCGGCCATAGGCGTCCTTCTCAGAGGCGGCGCAGGTTCGGCCGAAGCTGATATCATTCATGGGCAAAATTCATTGAAGAAACCGGCATGAGAACGTGCCGAGAATGCGATAAGCCTCGCACCGATCCGACGTGCTGTACAACCGGAGGGAATCAAATGTCACAGCGCTGTGGGGAATCAAACAAAACCCGACGGTTGTATTTTCTTTAGGTGAAGGTTGCAACTTTGACGCCATGCTGGGGTTTTTATAGGGAAAACAGATGGAATAAAACACAAAAAATAATATACACAGAGCCTACCTATCGCCAAAATAAACTGCTCAAAATGGTAGCAGAAATGTGGTATTCCTCTTCATTAATAATAGAAGTAATTCTTTATGACCGTGCGTTCCCAGAACAACTTGTGCCTCGGACGTCTGTGACTCGCGTGTCTCTTACCGGTGTGTGTCGCGGGTGGATTTATTATCTCCGCTCCGTGGCAACGTTGCCTCCATTCAGTCCGTCCGAGTGTTGTGGATCGCTAACATTTTTTGTTTTTTTTTTCCCTTCGGTACTTTTACCCTGCTCCCCCAGAAATAATATTGAGGGAAGTGTGCCAGCCTCCAGAAGTTGCGCAGCGGGATTGACGCGAGTGTGAGCCAATGCGCGGCCCCATTCATATTCAATCCGACCTTCTCTTTTTTTATTCTTTCTTTTTTTTTTCACGGTGAGGTCCAGCCCTGTGATGGGAGGGGTTTGGCAGAGATGTCTGCCTCTGTGGATGAGGTTGGGGGGTGGGTGGAGAGAGGGGACGTCGCTTGATACTGCCTTCAGTCCCACGAAGGAGCCAGGGATGATGTCACTGGCAGCCAATCAAAAGTCTCTCCGGGAAGGCTCGAGGAAGAAGACGCGGTGCTGCTGGAAACTCTTAACGTAGGGCAACATGGAGGTCCGGTATAATACAACAGGACAGTAGGGTGGCTGCGTGCTGCAGAGGAGATCCAAGTAGAAGCAAATTAGACACGAGGATTAGGAGTTCAACGGTGTCTTTTAAAGGCGTAGGGTCACGTGACACTCAAGTCATTTTGACACATGTGTAGATGATGGAATTAGCCGGGGCTGTGTATTGAACATGATTCACTCACCGTCATGGTAGGACATTTGAATAGAATGGAACTGTTGTTACTGTTATTAATAAAATCATTTTATTTCCTGCTATGACAAGTCCAATCAAGTCTTTTGTTCCTTGGTCAGAAAGCCAACCCTTCACCCCAAAAAATGTTTTTTTAGATATAATATCAGCTAATAAGTAAAGAAACAAGAAAATAATCGGGCCACAATCGTGACTCGCATCAAAGCAGTTGGTACAGTTCACATTGAATATGAACTTAAATGATTCTCAAACCATGGCACACACCTTACAAGAGATTTTCTACTTATTATTTAAATTAAATTAACGCTAAATCCTAAAAAAAATGTGGTTTCCCTTGCTTGTTCAAAACGTCTGTTCAATTTTTCTCAAGGGAACAAGTGTGATGATGACTTCCAGGGATAGCCTACAAGAATCTGTCATCCCAGCGCTGTATTCCTGGTTAAAATAACACAACTTGAAGGGCATTAGATACTTCAGGCAGCTGTGAGTCACAAGTGTGTCAGACTGCAAGTTTGTTTCTCCATCTAAAAGCATCATTTGACCTTTCTTTCTAAAGCTCTAATAGCTCTTCACTAAAGTGACCAACCTGTAACACTAATATAAAATAATAATTGCGCGAAAACTTCCCGATAAAGATCTGGTCCGTGTAAGACAGCCAAAGTGACTTGTATGTGAGGCCGGGATGTAACATTATTGGTAGTAATTAGTACTGTTGGTGTCTTTGGCAGGAAAGTCGTCGAGCAAGTGCCAAGTTGGCTGGCTGTACAGTCCCATATGACAGGAGGACCCATGCTGCGGTGAAAGGTTCTCGCCTTCAAACCCCAAATATAATCTGAGATCTCTATTTATCCCCTTTGGCAAAACAGAACAATGCAGGGCATGTATCATTGCCTCTATCATTAGCCCTGAGTACAGCTATTTATAAAAGGACGCAGCTGATCAAAGCCTATTCACATTGGATTCACAGCTTCTCCTGTTCCACTTGTGATTAAGGGTAAATGAACGGGAGCCCTTCAGAGGAGACCCAACGCTTGTTGTTGGTTTGTTTTTTCACTTTCACTTTAATGTGGGTGCTTCATTGGTGCGTTACCACAGTTTTGCACTCGGCAGCTTTCGTTAGAGCTGAGCGGAGGTTTTCAGGTGATCTGCAACCGCACTGCCAGATGCCACTCTATTTCCTTTCATTTCAATTGTAAGGCGATTCTCCTTGACTATTTTCATTTTTTTTCCTCTAAAATTCGTAGGTTGAGAACAACTGGATTAAGAGTATTTGAAAAAGTATAGCTCCACCAAAATGTGTTTAAAACATAAATAGTCGTTTAAAGCGAGAAGCCGATGAGATCTGTTGACAGTTCAAACATTGGATGCTGCAGGACCTGAGCAGTTATGTAAATTCAACCGGTTCTACCTGGCTGGTTTCACTTGGACAAATGTTTGTCAAGTCGTCCTCAAAATATTCTCTCTAGCCGTGATCAAAGATTTGACATTTAACGAAATTAAACTAAAAAAATTTTAGTTTAAGGATACATCAAAGAAGATGAGAGGGGTTACCACAAACCCAGTTATTGGCCATTATTATTACCTGGAAGTTAGACTTTTTCCTGGAAGCACTCAATTGTAATTCAACTGTGAGTAAAAAAAGATTTTTGAACCTAATCATAGAAGTCGCCAGAGAGAACAAAAACAGAGTTGATAGTGAGATTGTAACTTGAACAAAGGCCGTGTTCATCGCTAACCAAAAGCAGCTGCTTTAAGCATGAATCACCAAGTCTAATGCTGCTTTAATGGCTAAATGGTTCATTATATGGGTTTTATGTTGAAAATGAGGAGGTTGCTGATATTGGCCAAGAATTTATATACTTTTTTCATATGATTTGATCATTATGTTCAATAGCCACAATGTCTAACAGATGTTTTAATTGGTTCTCTGTTTAAATGTTAGGGAGCTATTTCATCCAATGAGCTGTCAATACATTTCAGAGTGGAAACATAAGTATCTCTTTTCAAAATGTGATGTTTATTTTCTTTTGGTGATATTACTCTAAAATGACATTATTTTCAGTGATCTCCTCCTTCTGTTTCACTGGGAGCAGGTTAATGTGAAGATGTGAAGTTTACGGACTACTTATTTCACTTTGAATGCTCGAGACAAAAAGGTGTTTTTACAAACTTTTTTCTTCCTCATTGTGAGCCAACGTGCTTCCTTCATAAATGTCAGCGGATGGAAAACATGACACAGGGCGGCATTGTGTATCTGTTAAGAGATCACACACGTGATGTGAGATAATGTCAAACTTTGATGCAAAACACAAGTCAAGTGGTTTAGTCTTTTTCTTTTTTTTTTTGTCTCTCTCTGCGGGCCCGGAAAATATGACTGATCGGGGTGTGCTATTTGCTGCCCCAGATGAAAGACCCAAACCACTTCCTGTCTCCAGCGAGGTGTAGACTCAACGCCGCGCGCAAAGATCTCAACCGTAACCTTGGAAACCGGTTGTCATACATATGCAAAATACCTTGGAGACGGCGTTTGACTTACAGATTATCCCATTTACTAATTGATTTCTTTTATTTTTTTAATATGCAAAAGACTGCCCGCTCACTCATCCCATCTAAAAAGAAACATTTCTAATTCAAAGGTTTTTAGAAATGTACAAATGTTGCTGCTGATGGTTTCTAAGAGGGAACGGCACAGATGGGCCTACTGCAGACTAAACAGCTTGAAAAGCAACATGTCAGGCAATGACAAAAAGACACTGCCAAAGATTCAACAGCCCGGCAACCCATGGCCTTTACTTTATGCATGTTTCTCAGCAAAATAATAATAATTTAAAAAAAACGTTGGCCCAGTCTGTGGATGCATTATGGTGCCACCCGCTGATATAATTGTCTTTAATTGTTTTAATGTTTACTGGATTAACACACATTAACCACCAGTCAGAAGGTAACAACGTGTAGCGGCAACAGCAAGAGAGACAGAGAGAAAGAGAGGGGGGGGGGGCGGAGAACGGATGTAATCAAGTCACACGTGACTCCACAATGGCCGATGAAAGAGGGAGTTGAAGCGAGACTGCAGACACGTGGAGTGGTTACGTGGAGGGACACTTTAAACCAAGCACGGGTCCTTAAACCTATCGAGTACAGTTCACTGACTCCACTCCTGCTGGCGGGTCCACAGACGGCAAAGCTCGGCTGCAGCAGCTTCAACAGTTGTGTTATGCACCACTGAACGGGACTTTGTAAAAGTACAGTTAAACTTTAATCCAAACAGCCAAGGTGGTAAACACCGACGACCCGTCTCTTCTCAGAACAAGGCCTCGTACCTTGAGATACTCACTTCTTTCCTTAATTGTGTTTCTGCTGCCACTTCAAATGCAACTTCTACTGTTTCAGTATTTCTACGTTAACTCACTCGTCCACTGACATTTCAAATCCTCTCACAGAGGACGATGTAATTATGTAACAGATGGCATCATATAAATGAAATAAACAATGCGCTACGCCAAACACAAGGCTGTTTAAAATCACAGAGAAACAATTAGATAAGACTATTCATCAATCTATTAGCAGTTCAATGTCTAAAGAAGGGAACATCAGCAGCAAGAGATTCCATCGCACAACCCTCAAGGAGGTTTCAAATGAAGTCTTAGAAATACTGAAATTAGCTGATGAATGCTGGCGGTGAAAATGGAAGAATCGGCCAGTTGTACAATGTCTCTTTTAAGTGTGGCGAGGACGTGTGTGTGACAGAGAAGCATAGTATACGCCGAACAATAACAGCTACATCAACGAGCTCATAACAACCCTATTTTCTTCTGAGTCGGGCCAGTCTGCTCAGTATTATTCATTCAAGTTGGCATGTCCCTTTGCCTGAGGGAGGTTGAATCATCCTCACGGTCACTTAGCAACAACCAAATATTGTTTAGTTAACAATCCCAAAAATGTAAGCATTCGCTCTCCCTTGCTCACGTATACACTCTGGCGTATAGTTCATAAAGTCGGTGATGGAGCGTCACTAATCTCCGTGGTGCTTTATGTGTACGTACAGTGACAGTGTGTGCTCTTCCAATCTTGGTTTACCTCATGCCCGGATGAAATCTGAGATAATGATCTCAAGAATAGCAAATATTGTCATTCTCCCTGCAGTGGGAGCCCAATTTAATTCTGACCTTATCCCAGAATGGAAGCATATCACACACATGGATGGATTTACACGACTGAGGGTATTAGATGATGTCTTCTGATATTTATACCCATTGTTCACAGCGAGTGCCTGTGTATGCAACGTCTTCGTAGAGGTCACGAACCAAACTTCTCCGCGGCGAAACCTCGCGTGGAGCAACTCATCAGAATAAAAATCCGCTGCCCTTCAACCATTTGAAACAAACACAGGACTGACACCACATAAATAAGAGTGACTCTCTCTGCAGCCGCTGCTAATCGCATCTAAATAGCAACTGTTTCTAGGACACGGGGGTCACCTGCTGCAAGGCTGTGTGGGAGCCACGGCCCTTTAGCCCCACGTGGCTGTCCCACGGGGGGCCGAGGGTTAGCCTTTGGCAGCTGCCTCCACGCTTCAGGAGTGGACCGCTCTGGACTATACCTGCAGAAATACCGCTTGATATTAATGGATGTAATATAAAGCAGGCCACGAATGACAGAACTCGGTTTTTTAGCGTCGTTTCAATGAGAAATTCAGACATTGGATATTCTAATGGTTTTTACTGCTCATGCATACTCTTCAGCTCCCATGCATTATTCTACACAAGCTGTTGCAGCTGTCAGAAATGTAAAATGCTTCACTTCCTGTATGACAGTGGATGATTTTGGAAGAAAAATCAAGACAGCAGGTGTGTGGAATAGCAAAACCTCATGTGTATCGACTATTGAATGTGGGATCTGCTCAGTTTTTCAGAGAATAGTAAACAAATATTAAAATTTTACAATGGCAGTTGAAAGCAGACATTTTACCACAAGCACCATCTACTGTAAGGAGTATTTATTCACCCGTTTACATTTTACATAGATTTCCTCGATTTTCAGATTTGATAGGATAAGAAAGCTTATTTCACCTGTGAATGCATGACAATACAATAATGCATTGTATCCCAAGGGTTGATGCTCCTCTCCTGTTACATTTGCAAACTAACTTGCATGATAGCATCAAACTGATATCATTACAGCTGCTTTACATACTCTGGACCACTACGGTGTTACACTTGTGAAGATTGTGTGGAAATGAACGGATCGCATCAGCCTAGTTGACACTGACTGTGACAATAAATTGTGTGCCTACATGGCTAAATGATATTATGGTGTCAGACCGGACAAACAAGCTGTTAAGCAAACAGAAAGTGGTGAACAGGATGTGACAATGGTGACAAGCCGAATCAAAGCCTTTTTGAAGGCTACCCTTCAAAGACCATATTAGAACTGAGACAGGTTACTTGACTACTTTTACTTGACCACTTCGTTTTGACATAAATAACATAGAATGTCCTAATATAGTACGATGCAGTAATAAACAACTAATCTAATCAGTAGAATACAGAGTCTTTAAAATGGGTTAGGGGTACATCAAAATGCTCTTGCATGTATTTTTTTTTTATAATTAAAAATGAATGATTCAAAAATCTACATTTGGCATTCTGGTAAATTCATGGTTTCGACCTGGACCGTTAGTAGTATTAGTATTTCTAATCTTACTCAAGTAAAGGACTGGAGTACTTCTTCCAGTACTATCTGCTGGGAAAACTGTGAGATGCGGTTGAGAGCTCAAGTTGGGACTTGCCACCACCAATAATTAACTTTTACAATCAGTCAAATTTGCGTGAATGGGAACAATGGAAAGTCTCTGACAGACTATAACTAAGAAGGTGCCACGTTTAACGTTATGTCCCGTGAAAAACATGCATCTCCAAAACATGAGCTGAGGAGAGTTGCTCTGTTATGAGATCTGTGCATATTCCCTTTTCAGATATTACCATGTACTTACATTAAAAAAAAGGCCTCAACCCCTAACAAAACACAACAATTCTTCAGTTTTCCTTTTTAAATTAAAAATGAAAGAAATTCTTACTGTTCCTCTCACAGAAACAATTCATTCATTCATTAAGTCAACAGCATTAACTAGCTGAGAAAATATTTTAACGCCACGTGAGCCAACTGTTCTCAGATTGTCTCTCCTTTTACCAAGGATGTCCTTTCATGCTCACCTCCTCCCGAGGAAGCCTACAGTGCGGGAAAGTCGATGAGTGCGCAGATGACCGGAGCGAGAAGGAGAGAAATGAAAGCAGAGAGGCAGTAGTGGAGAGTGATATGTGTCATTTGGTGATGTCATGCATCCAAGCATCCAGGGTGACAGCGGCGGCGGTAACGGCCTGAGTCAGAGGGTGACATCAACGCAACAAGCTGTCAGACAGGTTGGGAAAGGGCTTAGTTTCGCGCTCCCATTGTCCTGTGGTTTAATGCGGTTATTCAGCCCGCTACCGGCCTTACTATTTGTTAATCTGACCTAACACGCTGTTAAACACAGGGCAAAGACACACAAACAGCAAGTTTAAAGGCCAGCGTAGGAAGAAAAGGCCCGATGGCGAAATGTCAGCCTGAAATACACATCGGAGCTTTTTGAATACAAAAGAAGAAGCACGCGGTTTTGAGTTGGGTCAACCAATAAAAATGTATTAACAGAGAGATTCAGCAGAGCTTGAATTGATTAGCATGGTGGTTAACATCGATGTCATGCAGACTTGTGTTTACTTTAAGTGCACACAAACAAATAGCGTCATTCCAAGAAGTCTGGTGGTATTGTATATTTTTTTGTGTTAAAAGCAAACCAGCAATTTACTGATTCCTCTAACAATAAAGGTCTGTGTGGCCGAAGCCTGGAAGACTTCCATTGTTTTACCGAAATCTATTAAACTCACACATCAATGAGCCCCTCTGTGGCACCGGGTGACATGTTGCTTCATTACATTGGCCGTGGGCACTGTACTTTATTGTGAGTAGATCTCGTGTCACCGTCCTGCTGCCATACTTACTGCACAAAATGTGTATTGATCTAGGATCGAAAATAGTCCCCTACTTAGCCACCATTTACTTCACTTTAATTGACATCAGCTGACCCCTACTGTGACCCAGCTGCAGAATAAAGAGCTGTGAGCTGTTTTTGAAGATTTACTTCTTCAATTAAAATGAATGGGCTATGGACTAAATAATGTCATGGTCCTGTTGATGTCAATTATTAACAATATAAATATGTAGAATGTCAACAAGGGTATCCTTTAAGACAAGAACAGGGATATCATCACTTCCCTGCCCTCATGCTCATGATCACCTTGCTGGCTTGCTGATGTTGAGGTGTAATGTGGAGTGTTTTAGTCAAGTGTTGCAGCATGCTAACATTTGGAAATCATCACTAAACGCAGTGGGGAAATGTCATTTGTTTCGACACCCAAAGCCATCGATGAGGCGACGCTAGATGAAAAATAAGTGGATCCACAATGTTATTACAATTCACCCTGAGGGAAACGCGAATGTATGTCACAAATGTCATGACAGACCATCCGATAGCTCCTATCAAAACAACAAATCTTATCCTCATACCGAAAATAGTGGTATATTCACGCGACTCCTAGAGCCGTACCGCTTGTGTGAAAAATGGGTCCAAATACCCAGATCGGCTTTCATCCATCATTGTCTACAGATTGCTTAAGTGTGAAGATGTATTTTTCATCAATGTATTGAATAGCCCGACACCCTTCAAGCAATATCTGAAGGACAGGTCGTATGTCAAAGTTGAAAAATATTGAAAAGTTCAACCACAGTATCGTAACTGACAGAAATTCAGGGGGGAGATGAAAGGGTTGATTGAGACGAGGGTGAGTAAAGGTGGAAATGTAAAGACAGAAACTCTCCAGCTCCCACGTTGAGACAAAATGAACCAGGCTTTTGTTTTATTTTTCCAACCACATAAGGCCACACAATAGAGGCTTAGTGCGCTGACAAAGAACACTCCTTTGGGGTCAGGTCGAGCTCAATAAGGAACCAGATAAGTGTAACGTGAATCAGTGCGGACTACGTAGAGGTGACAGGATGATTTAATGAATGAAAGAATCGTTGTACCTATCTGGTGTTATACCTGTAGAGTTGGACCGAGGAAGGATTGTACCAAGTGTGAAACTCATTTTCAGTGTGTGGGTGTATTGTTGGATGATATCGCCTCTCAAATTGTATAAATATCTATTATGCTTTCTTTAAAAAAGGGCATCAGAGGGGGGGCAGAGATCACATGTTTACTCAAAACTCTGTCATCTCACTCCTCAGTTTATTCAAAACACTCTTTCAGAAGCAGAAAAGGCATTTGCATTTACAGATGATGTCATGATGTCAAATCCACACAAAAGAGGCCCACGTGTTGAGTAAAAAGCCAGTTTGATCCTTTGGAGAATCTTCAACATGTAATGTGTTGCACTAGACTAGAGTGCCCCCTGCAGGAGAGGGCTATAATGATTGAAACGTGTAAATATTTTATTCATGAGGCCCTTTTTAAAAGGTAGTTCAGTTACAAATAAAATAAATGAAGAAAACAACAACAAAAAAGCTTTGCAAATTTGTTCAAAGAATAATTCGGGGGCATTGGGAGTCTTCTTGTTTGCTGGACCCATCCCACAATAATTACAATTTTAAACTCATGCAGAAACGGTGCTTGCCTTATTTTCAGTCAAACCACCCGAATACTGTCAAAAACCTGTAGATTGTGTTACTGTCTTGCCTTTTCTTAATAATTTATGCCTGCCCGGATTTCTGTCTCTTCTGCTTCTTTCTTCAGATTTCCTTCAAGCTCCACAGAGCTTGAAGGAAAGTCACAACATGGAGATTGCCACTTATCACACTCAGGCACGGAAGAAATGAAACCTCCACAGCCCGAGGGGAATGCTCGGGTGGTCAAGGCATTTTGCATTTCGGAGTCATTACACTGCTCTTCTGCACTGCTTGTCCTCAGCCCGGCTGGAAGGGGCGGGGGGGGGGGCGGTGGTCCCAAGTGACAATATGTGATTAGACTTAAACATATACGTAGAAGCTGAGCAGTTTATTCCATGGACGAATCATATGGCTCCCTGGGTTAAATAGAGCGAGTCAAGGGGATCCGTTAGTCTTCACCGAGCTGATCCATCCCCACACGGGGAGCACAGCAGAGAAGCTGCTAGTTGTGTCACGTATACGGAGCTGAGTGCCGACTCCCCAGAAATCAGCTGGTCGGCTTTACTCCTAATACATTATTGAAAGCTATTTTTTGCAGCTGCACTCCAAGAACAAAGAGGTTTTGCAGTTGTCACTTTCAACTTTACAGACAGAATGGGGAGGATATTTTGGGATCTTTTTTTTTTTCCTCTTTTAACCTCTTCCTGAAGTTCCCCAAGACTTGACTGACACCCCTGAAGCAATTTTTTTTTCCATAGCATCTGGAAGTGTGATTAGTATGTTGAAAAGCTTGTGTTATCAAGTTGTTCAAAGGAATGAGGCCTCGGAATGCACCCATTACACGCTGGCCATTTTGCACATAAGCAGATGTAATTATAAGATTTAAAACTGTCTGGGTTTTGTTCGTGCAGTTTGATCTTAAGTTGCATTTTCGAAGATTCTTTTAACTTTTACGTTCTCCTGTTTTATCTCCTTCCCGCGTGTAGCGTGCAGCACTGGCGGACGCATCAACATGTTAAGTCCAAATTGCATGGTTGAATTATCACGCTTTCTCTCTCTCTCTTTCTCCCTCCACGCTCAAACCCTACCAGACTTCAAATGTCTTGCAGAGTTACTGAGATGTTACACTGTCACTGTGAAAGTCTGGATTTTAGGTTACAAATCCTCAGAGCACAGCAGATCACCCAAGCGAGACCCTGAGTCACCAACTGCAGTGCGTGTTCGTGCGTCTGCGTGTGCGTGTGTGTGTGTGTGTGTGTGTGTGTGTGCGTGTGTGTGTGTGCTTGCCGGGGGAGGAAGGAGTGAGCCTGTTAGAGAAGGGAAAACTCGATTCATGTCAGCCCCACACAACAAATTAACACCCAGGATCACTCTGCAGTATGCATTAAATGAACACACCTCTCCCATCAATTTTTTTTTCTGTCTTTCTTTCTCAGTAACAGATTCAGTCGGCAACATGCGCCGATGATTAATTGCACAGCGACCGCTACGCCAGTCCGTTTACAGTGGGGTTATTAGGCCCAACGCGCTCCCGGAGGTTGGAGGAGGTATAAAAGGCCTGTTGGAGTCATCAAATAAGCCGGATAGATTTTACAGTATGTCCCATCAACCTTGGGTTGCATTTCAAGATGAGCATTAATCACCCCAGTCTTTCCTCTCAGACTGAACAAGCTGGTGGAACCAGGGGAGCTGCTTCGGAGCTGGAAGCACCAGTGGATGTACTCAGCAGCTTGTAAATGTGTAACACTCCCAGACTGTTCAAGTAAAAACCCTGTGTGTTCAAGTGAACAGGATTAGGAAAGGTTACATCAATAATAAATGGAATGAAGCCCTGTGAGTCGTCAGGTGCAGTATTTATATTATCGGTATATTTTCCCAACAAAACTAAATTCCAAGTAGATTTTTTGTCAAATCTTTATAAATCGTGACATAAAATAACATAATGCGAAAGAGGATTTTATTCATGTTGCCAGTGGACACTGCAGGCTTGTTAGCAGGTCGCCCTTCCCAGACTGCTGCCTCAAGATGGAACAACAGGGACACCTTTTAATGCCTGTGACTCTCTATGATACCTAATTGGGTGACTACGTCCACCTCTGAGGTCAGACCGTTCTCCAGTTTCCAGGAAGAAATCAAAACCTCAACTAACCCGGTCCTTTTTAAAAAAATATTTAGTGAGAAGGCTAAAATAATTAAATAATAATCACACCTCTAGTGATGGACTACAATTAAAACCACAAAGATGCTTTCAGGGACTTTTGGATGGGTGGGAATCCCAACTTTTAATCACTGGACAAAATTAATTTGCACTTGACATCAAGGCGTCATTGAGGAACCCAAACCCCCTGCAGAGCCAATATGGAAGAAAGCAGTGAAGCATCTGTGTTGGCGGTTCAACAACTAAAAACTCCAGAAAATGAAGGCTTTATAAAGGTCACAACAGGGACACACTCCAGAGGGGTGACCAGCTCTTAACTTTATCCTCTTCACTGCTCCCAGAGTTTTGAATTTTCAAACGACATGTGTTATGTATTCCCTGATCCCTTCTGCAGCTGCTCCTGTGGTCGGGCAAGTGCTTTGGGCTTTGGTTTATGTAATGACTGCAAAGCAACACACACACACACACACACACAGTACGCCTCACTGAGTGTGCTGCATGGCCAACATTGTGGCAAGCCGAAACAGAATCATTACAAACACTTTCGCTTATTAAATTGGCCTGCTGCTGGATGCAAGACTTTATTTCATGGTTGGGTGTTTGAAGGAGGGCTAGCAAAGAATTTGAAAGGAAAGATACGCATTAAAAACAAATAATTTACCTTTTTATAATCAAAATATAGAAGCTTCTTTATGTAAATATATAAGGTTGTTGGATATATTGCTGTAAATACTATGTGTGTGTTTGTGTTAAATACACAGTCAATCATGATTTTAGGCGTGCAGGGAAAGAAGGATTCATACTGACGCTATTAGTGGCGACCACCTCTGTTTAATCTGTGATTCAAATTCATGCATGTAATGTTGCAGAAAGCTGCGTGTTGATTCTTGCCCCTCATGCAGAGTGCGTCGTGACCTTAAAGCCCCTCCGAACAGCAGTCAGAGGTCCGAATGGGACTCTGCTTCCATTGAAATTGTTTATGGAAATCACCCACCAAACAATCATGACAACTGAAATTTAGGGCCACACTCTGCCTTTAAAGTACTGAACAAGAGCACAACATGGTGGGAGGTGTAGCATGGTGGGAAAAAATACATCCACACAAACATATTTTAACAAGAATTCAAAAACAGAATTTATTTTTTAATATTGGTGTGTTAGTGAAGCTAAACAATATTCTGTCACTTGCCAAGATAAACATTTCATAACATGAAGTCACTCGCTCTTCATTAGGAGCCATTTGTTGGGGGGTTTCTGTTGTTTCTCCATTACAGGAGCGTCACAGCTGGGATATTGGCTGAGAATTTGAGTTCTTCTTTCCAGTTCCCTTTCCACTGGTTGTTTGTCAAGCTTTGTATTTGAGCATTAGGCCTGTGACGAGAAAAGCATTGATATATAAGATCAACATTATATGTACAAATTTAACAAAGAAATCTAAATTTTTCTTATTTCATTTTGCATTTTACTTGTTGAGAGTTTACAATGGCACAGTTATGGATCCATCCATCCCATCACAAAATACATATTTCAACATACCACAGTGTAATATTTGCTTATGGAAAAACAAAATGATTAAAACTTCTCTAGAGATGAACTATGGGTCATTGAATATTTGTTAAGGAATTATTGACATATTGGTATTGGTACACAGGCTTTTGTTCGATACGGCTGACCGATCCAATAACAGCGTTTGATGCACACAGGGATGGGGGTCAGCTTTTAACGTGCACGGCAGAATCAGGTGTTATTGTGTAAAAAAAAAATGGGGAAGCCCGGCTTTGCCAGAAGTCAGACAATAACAAAAAATACCACGAACACTTTCTTGTAAGTGTGCTTTAAGTTTGTTGCTGGCATCATCTGCAGCATTGCTTTGCTGCCATCTAGTGTAGGAATACACCAGACAATGGAAAAGTACCTCAAATAACCCCTCTACAAAAAAATTGTCACTTTTCCTTTAAACAGTAAAATCTAAAAATGCAGCATGTTTATGTGATTATAGGGTTTCCAAAAGGCCTTGATGTCCGACACGCAGCCTTCCTTTATTCCACCATCAACAGTCATTGTTATGCAACATGAATTAAAGTCAGACGTCCTACAGATTGATGCTTTTAGAGGATACGGAGACTTAAAGGGTGGCTTTCAATGTGCATTTGCTTCAGTAACATCATGTTTTTGTAAATGCCTGCAAGTGTGATCAAATCACGTAATACAACTTTGGTAGTCGACTGTCGGCATGTTCTACCTACCAGGGCACAGGATCGTTGTCAGTGATGCCTTCACTTCTTTAAGCTCCGGGTTCTCCTCAGAGTCTTTACTGGCGTGGAAGCTCGTGAAGTGCAGGGCAGGCCACCAGTCTTTTCTTGCAGCCATCTTCTCAGCAACAGAGTCCTTCCAGTTGGGTCTGTTGTGATACAAAAATATACAGTGCGACTGGGATCAGCAGAGCAGTTACTGATTTTTAAAAAAAGAACATCCAATTTTGCAAACTTTTTACACGTAACTGTGACTTGAGTTTTTGAATAATGGCTGTTAAAAGCTTCCACGCATCAAGGCTGCTCCTCCAGCAGGCAAAGTCGAGCATTTCCAGAACAACTCCTAAAGCTTTATGAATGTCGGTGATTTTATCTGAAAAACCAAAACACATAGATAATGAGTATTATGAAACAAACCAGATGATATAAGGAGACGTGACGAACATGTGCCAAGAAACTACAACAAAAATATTGTATCAAAACGATATGCTTCTTGATGTTTGCAGTCAGATATCACATAATCAAAACTCAAACATAATCTCCAATGACAGCTTCTTCCGCATGAATTGGATTCATTTCAATCGGGTGTGTAATGTGTCATTTTGAAAAAAGGAATCTGCTTTCACCTGATTTAAGCAGCAGACCGCTGTACTCCAACATCAACTCATGGCTTGGGACTAATGCACAGAGGACCTACGGCATTAGGAAGTCAGGCACAGCTGTAATTTGAACAGTTTCACAGGGATTGTTTCTCTCTATATTATTTCACTCTATATGCAGTGCATTTCAAAGACAGTTATACCTTCAATACTTTCATCAGTTTTTTCTCTGAAGCATTTTGCCGCTGTAAGTACCGGTACAGATAGACGTGAGCGTTGGGATTAGGTGGAAATTTGTTGTCATATGCGTAATCATTCAGGACTCTTAGAGCCTCCTCATGATCATCATAGTACTCCAGCATCTGCCAAAAAAAAAAAAACATATAACAAGTAGCAGCGACATTTAGCCAACCTGACGGGAACATTGGAAAACATGAAAGATCTTTTTTTCTCTCATTTTATTTCCAAAATAAAGTGCATTAAACAGTTGGATGTCATTGAAGTGCATGCTTGGTCTAGTCTAGGAAAGGGAATTGTTTTAAATTTGACTTAAATGGTAAATCAATAATCAAGATTGTTGCATTTAGATCTGTTTAATGTGCGTTTATTCTATTGGATCAGGCAGTTGAGAATGAGTCCTTACCTCAACGTAACTCAGTATGAAAGGATCCCAGATGCCAGGTTTTTTCAAAATCTCCTTTAGATGCACGGAGGCCGCTCTGAAGAGGTTGTTCATGTCTTGGTTGTCATGCTTGTCGAGATTCTCTGAAACAGCAGGGGCAGTTTACACAGACCATTTAAACATTTTCCAAACATCAAATTACACCAAAGAGCATTTGGTGTCAAGATCGAACACAGAGGTCCCACATGTCTTGATCTCCTCTTATTACATCTGACCTGCAGGTGGCAGTGTGACATCACAAAACTTAACCCACGTAAACAATAGCTGCTTTGGGTATTGGGCCCCGTATCACCTTACCAGCATGGTTGAAGGTGGACTTTTTGTCACACCACATCACATAATCCAGTAAACCCTTGTAGACGTGAATCAGTTCAGTCTTCTTATTCTGCACTACCGACTCATTCCCGTGCCGCCAACTTTCAGCGACGGACAGCTGATGCTTTGCGTCCTTGATGTGACCGTTATGCAGCAGGTGGAAGGCATGTTCCAGAGAGATCTAGAGATGCAAACAAACAGGTCTCACTTATCCTTCACTAATGTGAGCTGCCAGGCGTACTAGTCATCATACCATCAGGTAATTTGTAAATCCTGAGTGTTTCATCCGTTCGTAGATGTTGTTGTAGTCGTCCATCTTTGAGTTCGGGTGATGGTGAAGGATCTCAGTGCTGATTCTCCAAATAAGCTGATGTGGAAAATGCAACAAAAAAAAAGTTAATATCAAGGATGCGGAAACCCGCAGTGTTTTCTCAAATTGATTACATAAACTAATAAAAATTGGTATCAATATGTCCAGTTGAAATATTTGGAACCTAGATAATTATGTTGTCTTTTCAGAAAGATTGCTATTGTTGAAACTTGTGAAAATCGTCAACGTACTGCTAGTTAGTTTTGTGTAGCGAGCGATTAATGTTCTTGGCTCGGCTGTCTGCACAACATAAAAAGAGACGAGCAAAGACAAAACCAAAACATACCTCCTTGGACTGCACAACTGGCCCGTGTTTTGGTTCCTCTAATCTCTGTGTGAAACAGGCCATGTATTCTGCTGCTTCTTGCCATCTATGATGCAGCAGGGCTTCGGTGATCAGCCGCAGACAGGTTTTGGTACTCTTTTGAAAACTAGATGTTCTCCGTGTCTCTTTAGATGAAAAAAGTGATTTCATAATGAATTTAATATAGGTGTAATAAAATGTGAATCCAGTCTTACTCGTTCCGTTTATACGTAGACCCTAAAACCATCTGGTGACTATGAAATGAGACAGATTGTGAATGACTTCCTAAACTTCTTTCATCATAGAGGTTTTTCCATTAAATAAGCCAACATATTCTCTGATGACTACATGTCTATCCATGACTATATATCAGCCCGCATGGATATCCGTTTAGTTATTAGATTTGATTTTGGAAACAGAACAACTCACCTACATGCCGGGGTTTAACGGCGGGGAGTTTGGAATTCGTCCCCTTTGAAGACTGGTCATCTGATAAATCCGCATCACCCTCAGAGTCTTTGAGAAGCCGTAGCTCTCTTTGAAAGTCATCCATAATGATCACAGCACCCTGCCTGTAGTTAGACAGCTGCCCTTAATCACTTGCTCAGTGTGTAAAGTCCACCTTCAGGGAGAAACTAAAAAACATTGGAAAATGATCTGGACTCCCAGACTTTCAAGACATGATGGTGTCCCGCTGTCATAAGCCTATCTGAACAATCAGAAAACAGGAAAAGACTCAAATATATACAATTTACTACAATGTTGGACAAGGAAAAGCTGCACTTATTCCTGCCTGTTATATGTGATATAACGTTTTGTGAGAAAAAGCACTGCTCTTCTAGTTGTAAAAAAAAGGTGCACGAGTTCCTACCTGAGCTGTTTCTGACCGCAGACAACGTTCCGTTGCTAAGTTAACGGCTGAGATAAGTCTGCACAGGTGAGCTAACATTCAAATATAACATAAAGTACTCATTCATACTGCGAGTCTCTGCTGATGTAGAAAAACCTCATTGTTTGTGGGCTCTTTTATGCTCGAAAAGTGGTACTTCCACATGTTGTGTGTTTGCAGGAAGTAGACAAAGAAGCTACACGCTCATTGGCTGATGTAACCAGAAAAGGCGGGGCTTCTTTTCGTTATATTCTTCCGCCAATAGAAGCGGGTTATTCCTTAGATTAAGAAATGGCTATACTGGAATCAGGATTGCGTTTCTGTACAGCACTTTGGTTCCACTTGTGGTTTTGAAAGTGCTTTATAAATAAAGTTGAGTTGAGTTTAATAGTTCCTTCTATATTGTGAGAGGGCATACTAGTCTTTATTTTTTGAAGGGGGCTAAAGATTTACATAAAGGCCACACTTAGGATTAGTTGGTGGCGGCAATGCGCCCGAAAACTGCCATAAAAATCAAAAGAAGAACAGCAACTGAGATTAAATTATTTGACTAAAAATATTCAGACTTCAGAAATTCTTCTGTGTGCCGTTTCTACCTTACATCTTTTGTTTAAAAGTTTTACTTCATAGTTGATTAATTATATGTCTGCTACTTCTCATTTGCCTCTCTGGGTATCTGTGTTTTGTAATTTTTATGTTTGACGGTAATTTCCCATTGTCATTAATTAAGTATTCTACCTATATATCCATCAATCATTTGATCGATTTGTGATGACAATTGTCATTTTTCAAACTCCAAAAATGCAAATAGTATCCAATGTTTCAAAACAGAATTTTTGGCTGACACGTACCTATCGTCTAACTTTTTGATTGTCATCACATACAAAGTGACCTCTTTTCAAATGAAACTGAACGACGAGGCCGACTCCTGGCGTGGTTAATTTTATTTTTTGCCACTGGATCGTCGTGGCATCGTTTCCCAACCAATCTCACGAAGTAGCCACCTCCAACCCGCACATCCTGCGTAAACCCCTCGGTGCCTACACCCAGCAGGATCTGATCTGCTGACGTGTCGGCTCCTGCAGCTTCCCAGTGCTCATGCTCCAGCAGCAAAGTCGAGCCAGTCAAACAAAACTGCCAGCATGGCAGCAAAACACTTTTACCGACAGGGCCTTTTGTTACTTTTGTTTAATTTTATTTCAACCGCAGCCTTGGAAAAAAGGTTCTCCGACTTTAAAAGATGCGCCGACCAGGAATGCAGCAGTAAGTTCAAACGAGCTGATTGAGGATGCAATCTTCTCCCCCATCCAGATACCCGCCGCTAGCCATAAACTGCGCCTTATCTCTGGACCTGTTGCCGGTCGATATTTGTGACCCGGCTGACCCTTTCCTGCGGTAGTGCCGGTGACGCGTAGCCGTGTGCCGCTCATTGACATCGGGGCGAGTTGGTGTTAACGGGACCGGTTCGCTTCGGGGGGCTGTTCGGTCACACTGAGCCCGTGGTGTTGGCCGCTCGCCTGCTAGCTCCGGCCTGCCCTGCTGGCTCGCTAGCCGGTGGCTAATGTTAGCAGCTAATTAGCCGGGGGTTTTTTAATAGATTTTTTTAGCAAAGACTCTGCTAATGTTGGTAGTCAGACAAACCCAAGTAGACATTAGCTGACTGATACAGGTCGAGTTACCTCTATTGTTAAACCACATTGGCGCTGGTTGTTTATTCTCTTACTGTAAGCCCAATGCTACCAGTTTAGTTTGCGCGTCTTTACCAGTGGATTTCATAAATACTGCTGTGTTTTATGTCACTGTGACGTAACGTTATATCCGAGGGCAGCTGATCCAGCTGTTGCTGTTATTGTCGTTCGTCTACCTGAAGAAATCAACAAATTGTTGAGCCAAAAATGCTGGTGCAACGTCGGGTTAATAATACATTGTTATTGGCAGTATGTCAAGAGGAGCAGGTAGTATGGAGTCATAAAACACTAAAGATTAGACACGTAAACACATCAAACAAAGTTATAAAATGATCAACTCAATGTTTTAAATCAGAGGATGAGTTTTACTTGTTAAACCTTTCAGAAATAAAAATGTTTTCTCCTGAAAAATGTTTACTTAATCATTAAAGATCACTAATCAATCAATAACTAATTTAATCTAATGAACCACTTCTTTTATATTGTGGATTTTGAGGTTTTTTTTTAGGATGAAGATATAATCTTCTTTGCCAGCATTTAGTTTATGTTGTTAAAGCTTTACTTTATGAAACTCCTCTAATTCTTCCAATTATTCTTTCACAGTGCTCCTCTGTCGGGGAAAAGCTATCAGAGATTTCTCTGGGCCAGACTGTCGGTTCCTGAAGGTCAAAAAGTCAGAAACTATCTATGTATACTACAAACTGTCAGGCAGAAGGGCCGACATATGGGCCGGAAGTGTACGTATACACGGTTAATATTTAATCAGAACTGGATATGCTGTTTTTATGCTTTGTTGTTATAATGCTCAACATGGTTTCTTCTTAGGTTGGAAGTAGCTTTGGCTATTTCCCAAACAACCTTCTTGCAGTTAACCACCTTTATACTGACAAAGAAATTGAAGTTCCATCAGAGGTATGAAAATATTTAGCTCTCCAAGTGAATCAATTAGCAATGGAAAATTGTTTAAAATACTCTTGGATGTTTTTTTAAAATCCTGTTTTTGTTATTACTTCTTTTCAGGAAACAGATTTTGTTTGTTTCGACACTGGATTTGATAAGTTTGACAATTACGACATAGATCTCCTGTTAGGCTCGACCGTTGAGGAGAACGATGGAGAAAATAACTCAACATCTGAGCAAAGTCAATCGGCTGAAGGTGAGCCGGAAGAAACGGAGCAGGAAGAAACGGAGCAGGAAGTAACGGAGCAGGAAGAAACGGAGCAGGAAGAAACGGAGCCATCAGCGGACGAGGCGACTGACAGCGAAAAACAAACTGAGCATCATGATCACTCTGAGTACCTTGATAAAGTCTCAGAGGATCACAGTGCCTCTTTCCGTGAACTTGAAGTGGCAACTGAATCTCCATCCACGGAAGAAGTGCAGCCCGAAGCAGCAGCTGCACCTGGTGCTACTGAAAGAGCTGAAGGAGAAAACGCAGGAGTTTTCATTCCTGAAAATGGGTCAGAAAGGAGTGAAACCAAAGATGCAACCACAAACTCTCAGGTAGAATCTGTGCCCGAAGGAGATTTTCCTTTAGAAAAGGAACCAGTCACGGTTTCTGAAGGTGTGCAAATCCCACAGTTAAAAACAACCCTGGGAACGACCTTTGATGCCGTCATCACCGAAGAAAAAATCACAAAGAATGTTACCCCGTACGAAGAGGAGGAGGAGGAAGAGGAGGGTGAAAATGTGGAAAAAGAAGAGATTGTTATTGCAGAAACTCCATTGTTGTCTTTTTCTGAAGAGACCAAAAACACTCCAGCACCTCCTCCCACAAACGCTCCAGCACCTCCTCCCACAAACGCTCCAGCACCTCCTCCCACAAACGCTCCAGCACCTCCTTCCACAAACGCTCCAGCACCTCCTCCCACAAACGCTCCAGCACCTCCTCCCACAAACGCTCCAGCACCTCCTTCCACAAACGCTCCAGCACCTCCTTCCACAATTACTCCAGCACCTCCTCCCACAAACGCTCCAGCACTTCCTCCCACAAACGCTCCAGCACCTCCTTCCACAAACGCTCCAGCACCTCCTTCCACAAACGCTCCAGCACCTCCTCCCACAAACAATCCAGAACTTCCTTCCACTACTCAGGATGACAAACTGGAGGCTGCAGAGGAGAAGAACGTGTGGACTTCCATTGGAGATGCTGTTTTTTCAGTCGTCACCGGGGGAGAGAGGACAGAAAAAGAGTCAAGTTCAGAGGAGGAGGACGAGGATGAGGTTGAAGAAGCTGCTTCAACAACCCCTCCGAGTTTTGAGGAAGAGAATAAAGCCCTAGAAGAAGAGCAAGTACCAATAGAATCGTCAGAAAAGCCTGACAAGATAGAGCCACTGTTGTTTGTTCACAACAATGAGAGTGATGTCGGAGTGATCGGACATGAAGACAACGGGGAGGAAACTCTGAAACCAACTGACGGGCCGATAAGCCATCACGTAGAAGCAACTGCAATATCAGTGGCTCCGGTATCACAAGAGGCTCAAGACCCAGATATTAAAACAGATGAAGAAAAAGAAGTGGAGGAGGAAATGGAGGAGGTGTCCACAGAGTCGGCGGGTAAGGACGATGATGGCAGTAGCGTTGCGACGGAGCAAAGGAAGGATTTGGACAACAAATTTGGCGAAATCCAAACGGAGACAAATATAGAAATAGCTGTAACTGAAGCGGAGGAAGAGCGACTCACCGAGGACAGCAAGTCAGAGGATTTAGTTGTGGAAGATGATGCAAAGACGCTAGATGACCACCTACCGAATCTTATGCATGACCACTTAGTGACCGATTCAGAGAGTAATAATAACGGTCAACCAGAATCATCTGTAGAAGGACCGGAGATTCTCAAGGAACATATTATGGACGAAGGGAAAGGCGAAGAAGAAGAAGAGGAGCAGATGGAGATACAGAAAGAGGAGGAGATGGAGATCCAGAAAGAGGAGGAGAAAGAAGATTTACTTGAAGATGAAAATGCACTTTCTCTCTCACAATCTGACCATAAAGACCCCGAAGCCTCACCTGAAACGGCTCCGCCCCCTGTGACCACCCCAGAGCCGGAGTACAGCGACAGCGTGATGAGACTGACTCTGCTTCGAGACCACTTCACGGAGGAGAGCATGGAGAAGCTCCAAAATGTTCTGGGCCTCAGGAATCTCTTCAAAGTGGAGGCCATGTTCTCCGACCTGGACACGGAGTTTCAGGCCTCCCGTCGCTCACACACAGGCGACGTTGAAGGTGCGCTCCAGGCCATCCTGGAGGCCTCGGAAACCCCCATCATGGACGAGATCGAGAAGATGCTGGACGGCCGGAGCTCGATAAACAATTTTGACCAGCGTGCAGAACGAAGCGGTCCGGACGTCGAGACGGAGCTAATGGACGGCTTCCAGGAGTTTGCGTTCAGCCTCCGAGAGAAGTATTCCACAGCCAGCGACAGCGTGCCTTTGGCAGAGAAACCCTCCGAGACAGACCACGGTAGGTTTCGTTTTACATGAGCTCATGACCCTCACATGAAGTGAATGCAGCCCCGAAGGGTCCTTTTTAAGTGTTTTGTCGAGTTCCACCGCCCAGAAAACCCCTTTTAGACAGACGTGGGAAGCCACCTCCTTGACTCCAATTGCCCGTGTGTTTTTGTCGTAGACGAGCCCAAATTGCAAGTAGAAGAAGAAGAAGTAGAAACGCCGCACACTGTTGAAGAAGACGTGCTCGACAGTGTCCCAGAGGCGAAGAGGGACGACAACGCCACAGTAGCCGATCGTGGTGAAATGCCGGCGGAGACGAAAGAAGACCAGGTGGTGTTGGACGAGGCGCACACCGGACCGGATGTCAGCGCGGAGGAGGATGGCGGCGAACACTTTAATGAAAACATAGACGACCAGCCGAGCTTTAGTGCTTCAGATGAGCTGCCCGAAGTCCCTCAAGCAACCCCGGATAATCCCTCAGACGTGGGCCATGGTGTCGAGGTTGAGCCCTCGCCCCCGGGTGAGTACTTCTGTCTCTATGAAATGTTATTTCTTTTGCATTCCAGTTTCTCACACCTGGAAACAATTGACCTCCATTCTAAAGGTGTTTCCTTAGATCTAAAGATAACTTTTACTCTTCCTACCAAGCCTGAAAATGTGCTATACTTATCACTTTTTGTGGTATAAAGAAACCCTATTTTAGCCCTGGGTTATGATCGAGTATAGCAAGTCATAGATTGTTTTGTTTTGTTGTTCTTTTCGTTTTAGAGGCACTATTTGATATTAAAATAATACTTTGAGTAATTTTAATGCATGAAATGACACACTGTAATGGAAGAAAACATATATTGTTTAATTAATGTCCATAACACACACAACCTGACTAACAGGTCGATTTTGTCCCACCAGATTCATTGGACTCCATGGGACCGGTGTCTGAAATTGACGAGGACGAAATTGGATTATTTTCAACTGCTATGGTTTACATGGGCTGCATCATTTCGACGATCAAGAGTAAAATGGCAGAGTGGACCATTGAGGCAAGTCCAAAAATTGTGTGATTGCATTCACTAGTTCAGCATTAGTATTTTTTAAATCGTCTCACTCTGTATGCTGTGAGTTCAATCATTTCCTAAACCAGCAGTTCTCAGCCACCAGGCTGTTAAACAGTACAGTGTCACCAGGAACAGAACAATATATGTTCATAGTAAAGGTTCTTCTACTATAATTACAAAAGATCAGGATAGGTCCGTCTGTCCTGCCTTCCTCGGTACTTCCTGTCAGGCCCACAACACGCACTTGGTAGGTCTGCAAGGGTGTAGCAGATTTGAAAATAGTCCCCATTTATAAAAAATAAAAAAAAATTAAATTCAACTGACAGGAATGGGATAAGAGTCTTTGCATGCCTTCTCATACGTGTGAAAGTATAATGACATTTTTTTAAAATGTTCTAATTCGGTCTAATGATCACGACTTTACAAATATTATATTATTTCAATCGTAATTTAGAAAGTATTTAGGCAGGAGTGGTCAGCCGTTACAGGTGGACTAATGGGATCGGTGTATCCGGGGAAGTCAAATCTCCGATTGCGCCTGAACGTCCCACGCCCCGCCCCCCATCTTTTACGTTGAGTGTTGCGGTGAAGGCTGAAGTTCAACACAGCCGGAGCTTAGCCGGCCACCAGGACTACCGGCGGGCCTTGTTTAGGCTAACATTAATTATAAAACAAAAAAACAAGCATTGCGATGAGCTGTGTGCTGTCCAATTAGTTCCTGTTGTTAAAGGCTTTTTGTACTTTGGTTAGTGGAACCCTGCAGCTCAGCAAACGTTTCCTGCTACTCCGTTGATTCCGTGGATGAAATACGACGACTCATCAGTTTTCACCGTTTAGCTGATTGCCGTCGCCGAGTCCTCCTCGCCACCTCTCCGCTATCCAACGGTGTGCCCCCTTTTTCGGGCGAAGACTTCGATTCGTTATTTTTCAGACGCCGGGGGCTTTAACGGCTTTAGTTTCTGTAGCTCAACCTCAGCTGAACTGTACGGTTTGTTTTGATGGTAGCCGCCATTGACGTGCTAGCTAGCTGTCAGACCAACCGTAGCGTAACGTCACTTTCGCTGGCCGCGTTTGCGGGCTGAAGAGCGGCATGGACGGAGACACTTTACCCACGCCCGCAATGGACGCGGATCGCGTTCATGTGTTTTTTCTAAAGGAGCTGCATCATGTAAGTGGACCTGCGAGTTGAGCCGTGTGATGTTTGAAGTCTGGTTCAGTTCACGTGAAGTGTTTCTCGCGCGGACCTGCTCTGCTGACGTGTAAACGAGCAGTTTGGCACATGCACGTTGACTTGGACGTTCCGCCTGAATGTGCACACTGAACCTGACGTCAGATGTAGTAACTTGAAAGTACACGTCTGCACAATGTCTTTAACTTTCACATGGGTCTTTTTTTTGGGGGGGGGGGTCTCTATTGTTCTATTAGTACTCTCTTTGTGTCATTCCAGTGTGTTTGGCCCTGTCTGCACTGCCACATGCTCGGTTCAAAGGTTTCTTTGTGTTTCGGAGCAATAGGCAAAGCCCTTATTAGCATGACTCGACATTAATGAAGTACCACAATTATGCTATATTTCTACTTCTGACACGATTCATTTTTAAGTCAGCCAACCAGCCACTTTACGACCATTCTTACAACTGTAAATTGAAGCACATCTGGTTTGTAGTTGCACATCTGCCACTTATTGCCAATATCACCCACTTTAAGAGCTCCAATCATTCTTGGCCTGGCATTAGGACAATGCTTTGTTTATTATTGTGTGGTTATGCTTTAACATCTTGACAGGCCTCAGGGATGTGAACAGCGTAACAGATCATACATGTTAATGAAAACGCAGTAACTCAGTATCACATGTAACTAGTGGAAATTACCTTGAGTCTTAAGCTCTTAAGCAGCTGTGGTGCCTGTGCTTTGGCAAATATTGACATGCCCTATTTTTAGACTTGTCTAATATTATTTACATGCGCAGCAGAGAAACAAGGGTGTATCTCCCCATCATTTTATTCTTTTTCGACACACAGACCTCCTATCTTCAAGGATTATGTTAAACCAGCTTTATTGAATTATTCCTGATCATTCCTCACTATTTTGGTTTTGCGTGTGTCCCATCAGGTGGTTTCATTGCTGCCAGAAGAGTGGAAGCCAGGGGAGACCTTGTTCGGTTGTCCTTGGAAAGCTGTGCTCATCACTGCTTTGATTGGAGTAGTGACCTTCACCCTCTTCTTGTGGAGGACCGTGTTGGCGGTAAGTGTCCTGACATTGCTGCTCTCATTCTGGTTCCTTCACAAACTGTTGGACTGAAATCAAACTGACCTTTTACTTATTGCCTTTAAATATGTTTAGGTAAAAAAGAGAGAATATCTCGGTAAGTTATAAACCCCTTATTTGTTGACCTATTGTTTTACATCATAAAATGCAGCAGTGTAAAATGTAACTGGCTGTACTTTCTCACTTTTGTGGACCCAGTGGATGAAAAAAGGCTAGCAGAGCAAATTGTGGTACTCAAAAAGGAGAAAATCGACGCTCTCGCCAAAATGTCTGAACTTCAAAAACAGGTTAGCTACAACAAATATGTTATCAAATATCTATTTATTCATTTTACATTCTAGTTTCTGGGACTTTCTCACTTTCTTTTTCTTTTTTGAAGACTGAACAAATGAAAGAAAATCAAAAACAGTCCAAGGAAACAGTTAGTTGTACGAAGAAAAGGATGCAAGACCTAGAGGTAAGCATTGAGGATGCTTTTTGTGTATTCTTGTGTTACGTGCTGGCTGCTCTACCTGTAAATGTGTTACGGACGTATGAAAGTTTCTCTCATTCCCTTCTTGCAGAGTAAAGTTTTGGAGGCAAAAACCCTGAATGAACACATAGCTGAGGAAAAAAATAATTATGCAAAACTCCTCAAAGACGAGAGAGCAAGGTCTCTGCACAATGGCACCAGGGTAATTGTCTAATTCTTTTCATTTACTTCCTGCTACGTCTTCAGCCGTCGTCTCAAATTCTTGACGCCCAACGGTTTCTTTTACAGATTGAGAAATTGGAGAAGTCAAACGAGAAGCTACAGCTCAGCAGGAAAAAGATTCAGGAGGCTCTCGCAAAGGTACAAGTCATTGCGAAACCTTTTGCTCATTGCAACATAAAAAAAAAAAAAAGCTTGTGGGTTCAGCTTCTCTTTTCATCCGCACACATTGGCTCCAGACGACCGTTCTCCTGGACGAGGCCAAGATTCGCGAAGATGCCCGAAAAGTGCAGCACAAATCTCTTGAGAAAGATTATTCAGCACTAAAAGAAGAAAATAACACGGTAAGAAAATAAGTCTTTATTAATTCTAGCAAGGAGTTCTGATAAAAGGGCCAGCAGTAAGAAAATAAAGAAAAGTAAATTGATTTTATTATTGATGTCGCTGACCTATGACCAACTCTCATGACCTCAGAGTCAGCATCCACACACTGTCCCTTTTTATATAGCCTCAACTGATGAGTATTTCAATCAGTTGAAAAAGATCCTTTTAGATGCATGCTGTTTTTCTGAGGCGCATGAATGACTGACTTGCCGGTTCTTACAGCTTAAGGCTGCCACGAAGAGCTGGGAGGACAAACACAAGGAGCTGAGCGAGCAGATTAAAGTCTTTCAAAAGTCGCAGAAAGAGCTGGAGGACTCTGTGGTGCTCAAAGATCACAACGTGGAGGTCCAGATCTTCTTTCTTTCTTTTAAACTGCTGTCAAAATATGTCCATATAACTTGCAACTAAACGTTATCTTACCCCAAACAAACACGTCTCCTGACAGGTGCTGTCTGAACTTCTGTCAGACCTGGACGCTTGTGATCTGCAAAAAAGCGACGGCAAAGTTTTAGCCAATGGCGAAGTAGCTCCTGGTTAGTCCCACTCTGAAGCTATTTAATGAAACCAATCACACCCAAACCCAGCATGTTATCTGTTGCGTTCCACTTCATAACAAGGTGTTAATGGTCCTTCGGTGTCATTTTCAGACAAGCGATCCGCCATAAAGAACCGGATCAAACAAATGATGGATGTATCTCGGGTAAGATGTCGAAACGACCATTAAATAAACTGTAGTTAAGAGCGAATGACAAACATTAACACTAATGGCTTAGAACCAGCTAGTGATTCCCATTATTTGTGTCCAGGTCCAGACCACACTCACCGTGGTGGAGGAGGAGCGCGATCGCTTCATGACCAAACTGCTGACCGAAGAGAAGACCCGAAAGTCCCTGGAAGGTAAGCCGCGCATCACCCTTCTGATGGAAGTGGGGTTTTTTTTGGAGGGGGCAAACTCCTGCCTCCCCCCCCCATCTCAACCTTGTGTTTACAACAGAGCAACACGAGGAGCTGGAGCACGCGATCGCAGCGCTGAAGAGCGACAAGAGCCACGTGGAAAACCAGTTGAAGATCCTGCAGCAGAAAAACGAGATCATGGTTGAAATGTATCAGCAGAAGGAAAACGCTTTGCAGCAGTAAGTGATGCCGTAACACCTTTTTTTTCTTTTTCTTTTTTGTCTGTTGTCGCGGCACCTTGACAAATTCGAACCGGCTCCACTGTCGGTGCATAATCCAGTGAGACGTCTCTGGGATAAAAGCACCGTTGTGAAACGGAGGGACGTGCGGGACCCGGTGAGGCCGTTTGTTTTAAAGTTTGTGTGGCTCGGCAGGAGATTAACGAAGGAAGAGCTGGAGCGACGCAGCAAGGAGAGTCAGCTGTCCGAGGTGGGAGGAAAAGCTGTGGAGGCCGAGGAGCAGGTCAAGGTCTTAAGGCAGCGCATTAATGAAATGGAGGGGCAGATGAAGAAGACTGAGGAAGTCTATAAAGAGCAGGTAGTTGTTTGTTCCTTAACGAGCAGAGAGACATCTTTCCTAACCCTGACTAAATATCTCTATTTTTTTCTTTCTGTTTTAGATAAAAGAACAGGAAAACAAAACTCACTCAAACTGGGTATGCAGCACAGAGTGGCACAGCTTATTCACATCAAGTGGATATTTAATGTTGATAATGCACCAAGCCGTTAAGACTGGTCACACACTAATTATCCATTGTGTTTCCAGGTTAATGCTCGTAATGCAGAGCGAGCTCTGAACCAAGAGAAGCTCGAGGCGTCCAAGCTCCGTGAAAAGTAAGTTTAAAAATAGATTTATTGTCCGAGGTTTGGATGGTTAATCCATTTTTCATTATTTTCTCAACAAAAAGAAAGAATGTAAATACTAGTTTCTCCATATTTTTTCTTTTTTTTACCCATGCAGCCTATGTAAATCTAACCAGTCTCTTTTTCTTGTACCCAGACTGGCTGTACTCACCTCCCAGCTCAATGAGCGCCGCGCTCCCCTCTTCAGACCCAACTCCGGACAGCCTGCCGGCCCCCGCCAAGGTAAACGGGCCACAAAGCGCTCGCTCTGTTTTCTCCCACTTCAGAACTTTGACAAGGCGGGCCTAGTATTCTACTGAAGTCCTGCGGGTGAACAAGACGGATCGATGCGGCTGCACATCTGTCATTGGGCGGGCGGCCTCTGAATGGGGGCTTCCTCTCTCTGCCTGGATTTGTAGTGTTTGTCTTCTTTTGGTAAACAGATGGTTTGATCATGACAGGTGACTCGTACGGGCCCTCTCCTGTGAGTGGGGGCGCCCCATCCCCTCCGATAATGATAGAGGGTCCCAGGCGCCCCCCTTCTGCTCCGGTGGGGCGAAGAATTGACCCGTACGGTGAGTCCCGGTGGATTACTTCACCCCCGTCACAGTTGGACACGATGCCTCCGCTGCAGCCTTTTGTCTTTTTCAAATCTTTCTTCTCATCCACACCTGACTTCATTTTTCCTTTCAGATCTTTCACCTTCTTGAGTTCTTTTTCTTTTTTCCTAGTGTGTCGTCCTGGTATCTCTGTCTTCAGCTCCCTTTTTGATGCTCTTGTTTTGCTTCATCCTAAAGAATGATACTTATTTAGTCTTAATTACAGGTTATCTGATTTGTAACCATGTTTTCAGGGCCTTTTTAAAGTCATCCATAATGCTTTTTTTCCTCTGACTGAAGTACTCATTGTTTGATTTGTCCAACCGCGCTAACAGTTCAAAAGACAAAGTCAAAAGACCTTTTCTTCTCCCCTCAGGTCAGCGACCTCCATCGGACCCACACGGCCGCTACCTTGAGAGCAAACACCTCTCTGGGATGGGTATGTCCCTCTGCAGTCTCTGTATTTCAAAGCGCTTCCTCTGTTCTTTTTGCCGCGTTTACAGCAACGTGCCGTTTCCCCTCTTCTCAGACATGATGGGCCCCCGAAGCTCGTCCCCTGCCAACATGGATGCATCGGTAAGGCTTCGTTTCCTAAGCTGATCGTTCTTACACGTTGCCTTCCCTCACGCCACCTGCAGCGCCACATCTCCCACCTACATCACCATTGTGTATGTCCCTGCTCTAAAACAGGCAGTAGAGCCACAGATAAAAGCAGAGGCTCAGGCCAAGGCCCCCACAGGCAGTCCAGAGCCAGTGAGTACAGAGGGCAGGCGAAGGAGTGTGCAAGCTCGCCACCGCCGTTCCTAAAGCCGGATTTGCATTTGGTTAAAGATTCAGCGCATTTGGCTTCACTGGGGGATGACCTTTCGTGTGTGGTTTCATCTGTTCTCAAGAGAAGCGTGGGAGTGTGGGAAAGTGGTTTGGTTTTTCATCCATATAATGGTGTGAGGTTACTGGCTGAGCTCTGGCTAAATTCACTTTTGGTTTGAGGATCTGTTCCTGCATGACTAAAATCTGAATCCCTATTTAATCCCGATTGACTAACCAGTTGGGGTGACTGCATTTGAAAACACTTCTCTTTCACGTGTTTGTCCAGGGACCTGGATCCTTCCTAGCGTCTCCGATCAGGGACTCGCCGGGCGCCATGGGCCAAGGACCCCCCCTCGGCCCTGGACCCCATGAGCCGTTCCTCCCTCCTGGGCCGCACAGCCGCCTGCCCCCTCCTGGGCCTTACAGACATCCACGACCGGGCCTCTACCCCCTTCCACCAAACGTACCTCCTAATGGACACCCAGGCATGCCTGGACCAATGGGAGGAGAGTTTGGACCTCGCCCCGCCAACGGACATGCATTCCACCCCCGGCCGGCGCCCACACATGTGCTCGACCCTCGGGGTCCACCGCTGCCACACTTCCGTCCCCCGATGCCTCACCACTTCGGGCCGATGCCTCTGCAGCATGGTACGTCTGCCCCCTTCTTATTATTTTCAGCTCATGGTTAGTTTTTGTTGCCACACAGTCTTGGAGATTTATATCAGTATTTACTGGCTCTGCACCCCTAAATCTATTAAACTCAAAGGTTTTTCTGGTCAGCGATTAGTACGGCTGTCACCAAATGTTCGAATTGCGAGAAAAGAATCCCTCTTTGTGATGGAAAGAAGAAAGCAGCTCTGAACACACTTTCATGAATAGAGAGGTTTTTATGGCCGCGATGCCAGAGACGTTTAAAGAATCCATCTGTCAAACTGGAGAGGTATCCACTTAAGGGATGGATCAGTGGTACTTTATATCGTATTATACTTAATGAACACAAGTGGTGGTTAATTAAATCACGTATGCTACATTAAATAATTGCGTCGGCTACATATCCCCTTTTTTGTCCCCAAATTGTCCCGTGAAGGCGTCCGTGGACCTATGGGAACTCGTCCACCCGTGCCCCATGACATGCGCTACCCAGGAACACGTGACCACAACAGCCCACCGATGAACCTGCCTCCAGGCGTCGCTCCCCACGGTCACGGCCCACCGGACTCCCTCCACAACTCGCACAGCGGCCCCAGACAAGACCCCCCTCAGGACCCCCCAATGGTCAAGCCTTAAAGATGTCACCAGCTGTGGCAGAGGACTTGGAATTTATTCCCAATCCATCCCATTGACCACCCAGAACCAGTCTAAACAAAGGTCATGATTATTTTCATATTTCAGTATATAAAAAAATCGCAAGGATGTTTATACAAAAAAGAAAATCCATTAATTAAAGCATCAATAATTGTGTCTGAAATCAATGTGTAAAGAGGGTTGCCACTTTTCTAAATCGCTTATTGTGCAATAATAATTGAATGAGTATTTTCGTTTTTATCTTAAGTTTATAGCAATTATTTTCAAGGGACAATTTTTTAAATGTCATTTCCTGTGGAAATCATTTTTAAAAAAGTGGGAGTTTAGCCTCAAGCATTTCAGGAATTTCATAATTTCCCAAAGCACATGTGTAATTTGATGGCCAGATGTATAACTTATTTTACTATGTTGGTAGAACTTTTAATAATAAAGAATGTAAAAGCTGTTTGTTTTGTTACTGGTTACACTGGACCTAAATGTGTCTATTGGGGGGGAAAATAAGGGATACATCTGGGCTGCTGGGACAAAAATCGATTTTAGTTCTGTTCATATTAAACTGCGTGTAGCATTTTATTCAGGATTAAAGACATTGACAAAGCCTTCTGGCGAGCATGAAGAAGTCAAACAAACCCTTGAGTGTAAACTTATCATTTACCCAAACTTTCAGTTTAAGTAAATATATTCTTAGGTCATTTATAATCCTGAATACTGACTGAAAAATCTAAAATATTTTATTGATGATTAATATGTGCAGTTGATGTTTAAGAGGCGGATGTGTCTCCTATAACAGTACGAAGCACAATGTCACACTTATTCAAACCATGCTGTACAAACAATCCAATGCATTTTAAAATGTGCAGACGGTCACAATTAATCCCAGGTTTAGAAATCACACTTTTGAAAACGTCCGCATTACTGTACATTTAAAACGATTTATAAAAGGCCAGTCCTGAATTAAACACTGATGGAACACAGACTCTTTCATGAAAGTTAATGTAGCGGCCACTCTAAACGTAAAACTTTGGATGGACCCACATAACAGCTGACCAGAGGGTTCCTTAAATTAAAGCTGCACTAATCAATGACTTGTGAACGGTTAATACAAAAAAGAAATGAACATAAACAGGCATCAAAAGCATTTATTTATTGGAGTGGCTCTTTTAAAGTTTCTGAAGATGGAGGTAGAGCAACTTCAATTGAGCGCCTGTAATAACTAGTGTTTTCCATCAAAATCACTGAGCCAAGGAAGACTGAAGATAAGGTGGTTTAACCCCTCTGTCTCGTCAAAAGCTCTCCATCACCTGTCAAACCGGACGTGTTCTTTTGGAGAAGGATTTCGTGCAATAGAAGCGATACAAAAAAGGTCCGCACTGACCTTTGACCTCCTTTAACTTTCTTCATATACTCGAGAGAGAAAACGTGACTGCCACCTCGTTTTGGCACAGAGTCGATGAGGCGGAGCGCCGACTGAGAGATTGAAAAGGGGCGGGTCAAAGTCTGGACTCAGCTGTCCTTGTGTAGAGTCTGGTGAAGATGGAGGTAGAGCGGTTTCTTCGTGAGAAGCTGCAGTTTCTTCCTCTTGAAGTCCGTGGGCTTCTTGTACCTGAGGTTCAAGACAGCACAGTGTAAAACGTCTCTGCTCGAGACCCAGAGGCTTTATAAACATTTTTTCTTAAAGAAATCGCTTGACTCACAGCTCGATGACGATGGGGCCGGGTTTGATCTCATCCATTTCCATGAAGGCAAAACATTTGGTGCTGGTGAAGCGCTTTTTAGGTTTGTAGTGCTTGAATTCAAAGAATATGGCTGCTCCTGTGGGGAATAAGTGCAAGGGTTAACAAACACAAAATAAAGAATTGAAAGGTTTACACACCAATTAATTAATATGACAGGAGCCGGGTGCAGTGTAAGATAAATATTTAAATAAAAGTATCAGATATTTGGAAATCCACTCCATAACTCAGTATGTTAATACGATGACTGGCGAGTGATAAACTGCATTTAAATCAGGTTCCTGTTCTTGAATTATACCACATGTGAAAAACAAAAAGGGATTTTCTCCTAATGTCACGTCCACTTTTCTGTGGTTCAATGTCATCAGTCAATAGGAATTCAAACCCTTCAACTGAAATTAATTTATATTCATTACTTTTAGTGTGCTTGTGTGACTCTAACGACTGTTCAGGTATTAAATTACCTTTTGGTAATTTCTCCACGTGTCTCTGGATCTCTATGTCCACACTAAAGTGAACGTAGGTGTCTTCCTTCCTGCAGGCCACAGGTGTGTCCTGCACAGGGTTCACATCTACGCCGTTCAAATCTGCACCAGGACAAAAACAAACAAAAGGAACGCACTGTTTGTTCTGGCAGAGCGGACATTTAATGCTGGAGGTGACGCACTTCTCACAGACGCGTGACGGAGGCTCTGGAGGCGCCGCGTGGAGCGTTACCTTTGACACTGATGGTCATGTACGGATCGATGCACTGCCCGGCATCCTTCAACCCGATCTTTTCTATCTTTAGTGTAAGCAGTGTCATGCCAGGCTCTGAGGGTAACCGCGGCAACAAGGTACCTGTGCAGGACCAAAACGGGTTAGACATTAACAGCTGCCACGACAATAGCTGGGGACACCAAAGTAGCAGACGACGTGTTTTCAATGTGAAGTGACCCTTTCATTTATTAACCTCTGAAGCAGTTATAGAGAGTCGTCATTTGTCTTTCTGAAATGATGTAAACACCTCAAAAGGGTAATGAGCATATAGAGTCTGTGCAGCGGGAGGGGAACCCATGAGAGGGAAGGGAAGCCTCTGTGGGTCCGTCACTATATAAGCTAAAACTAGACGTTTCACGCAGCTACATGCGTCCAAAGGCTGAGACAAAGTCAGAGGTCGGCGAGGAGACGGCGTACCTTGCGACGCTGCAAATGAGCGATGAAGCCATGCACAGCACCGACGGAGAGGGACAAAGAGACCGTCAAACACCCCTTTTAAAAACAGGACAACGCAACAGCAGGTGTGCTTCAAGACCCGTTATGAACAGACGGGGGGGGGGGCACAGTACCGGGGGCTCTCGGGGGGAAAGCTTCTGTAGAACCGGCTCCCGCTGCAGCAGCGTCCTCCTCCTCCTCCCCGTCCTCCTCCTCTTCCTCCAGCTCCAGGTTCTCCTCTTCACCTGGAGCGAGGATTTTCCTGAAAGAGACGGGGCGCCCGGTTCAGTGACATCACGCAAGTCAATGTTTTAAATGATTTAAATGTTATGTGACATTTACCTTGAGGGCACAGGCTGCACGTCGAAGGGAAAGACTTTGTTGTAGGTCAAAATAGTTTGAATTACTGTTAAGAAACAGGAAGGGAGATCAGAGGGCAAAGTTACAACGGGAGGGCCAACCAGTTTGAGCTGGACCAGCAGTCGCTTCACTTACTGGTTTCCAGTTTCTTCAGTTCTTCTAACTTGAAGTCCTCCTTTGACTGTGTGCACTGCAGGACAGAAGACATTTTTTTAGAACACTAATTAAATTGATTCCTGAAATTCCAGCCATTATGTGTTTCAGTTTTTGTTTTTTCCCCCAATGGCACAAACCTGCAAACTGGCACTTCTCATCTCCAGGCAAGTTGCAATCTTCCCTAATGTTTTCTGATAGAAAAGAAGAGATCATATTTTATGGAGAAAAATGAGAGATAAAAATAGAGAAGAGATTTACGGATTACCTTTTGCTCTTCTGTGAAGTCGGACGCATTTGTTGACTGCACCTCTTTTTGCAATTGTCTGGCTAAACTAAATGACAACATGGGAGAGGGTTAAAGCTGGCAGTAAAACTGGCAAGAATCTAACGGTGGCTAAAGCCTGTGTATTTGCGCCCCCTTCTGGTAGAATAAATAAAGGTAGCATCTACAATTGATATTATTAATGCAATGTTAGATGAACATAGTCGAGGGAAGCACGTGACGTCTGTAAAAGAAATGTGTAAAGACGTACATATTGTCTTGAAAGCGGGAAAAATTCCTCCCTGGACACACATGAAAACCTACCATAACATAAAGAGGGTGTGGCTGACTATTTCTAGAAGATTATAAATTAATATTAAATAGACAAATAGCCCCGTTATCGCGCTGCGTGACACACGACGCAACACACTGCAAACAGCGGTGAGTTGCCTCCGTGTTTTTTATCCCTAACGAAAGCACCAAAGTGGTGGGGAGTGAATCTGGGATGCAACACTGCGACGGCCGCGTGGAGCCTGCGGGGAGCTGCAACTTCTCGTGAAGCCCCACGCAGGACCCGAGTCTCCGGGACACGACTTACATTTGGTACTCGTCTATAGCCTCCACTAATTGTCCCCACGAGTCAAAGTCTGTGGCTTTCCTGAAACTGGCGTGCCATCTCTGAATGGTTTTGTTGACTTCGGACATGTTGGCGGGGCGGGTTTTGTCAGGGCAGCATAGCCGGGGTCGAGGTTCATCTGCGGGGCTTCGGGCAGCGTCGTCAGCCCCGGTTTCTCCGGTGTCCCGGTGCCGCACAGGGCACACCACCAACGATACGTCGACCAAGCCCTTTTGCTCGATCGGAAATCGCATCCGCAGCAGACAGGAAGTCCCGCCCGAAGGGTCGGGTGCGCACGTTTTGATACGCGGGGTCGCTCGGGCGGACGGTAACAGGATGTCGGTATTGTGACAGACTATAGTTTATATAATTATATAGTTTTGTTCAGAGGTAATTTTCTTTTTATCAGCGTGTACATTCGCTGGCTTATGTGAGAGAGGATCATTAGTGGATAAAGTAGATTACGTGTATTTTTAAGCTAGTTAGTTTGTCTACTAACACTGTTGGCTGCCAGTGATATATAATACAACGATGTGTTTCAATTTTGAAAAGAAGAATATAATGCTAAATCCATTAAAATCATACGGATTGTTAAATGTGCGTATGACTCTTATTTTTGTATTATTTGCATTCTTCAAATGTCTCTTACTTCATCATTAATTTCTTTATACTAGCTTAAATGTATTCAAATGTTTGACAGAGAAATTTGCCAGAAAGGTGAAAATCAACTAGTTGACGTTAAATTTAAAACGTGTAACGTTACATTTTATATTGATCAGTTAAACATTAACCCCCTTCTAACGCCTTTATTTTGAAAACAAACCCATCGGTTTCCGGTTTCGTCCTGTCAATCTCAACCTTGACACCGTAGCACAACGTTAGCTATGTAGGAACAACACTGTTTCAGTTCGTAGTAGCCGCAGACAGAATGAGATAAAAAAATAAAAATGGATACGGTAACAGCGGACTCGTCCGCGGCTGAGGAGGACGACTCTTCGGACGCCGAGGTTTTATGTTTGAAGAGAGTCGGAAGAAATTCAGACTGGCTTCGCCTGTTGGAAAAAACCGAGGTGCAGTTTGCTAATGCTAGCCAGCTAGCTACATTTGCCCTGTGTTAACCCTCACCGTTTGCTATAACCCAAATAAGACATATTCCTCCTTCATAGTTATTTCCTCCCGGTGGCATGTCGTTGTCGAAGTTGACCGAGTCTGACGGCTTGCTCTCGTGTACTAAGCGGAGAGCTGCTCGGTATCAGGGAGACAACTGTCTGATTTGCACGCTTGTGTCCAGATCCGCATCGGACGTGGACTGGACGTAACCCACCAGCTGCTGTCTCCGAGTTGTCCCCTGATGATCTCCAGACTGCACTGTACCATCAAACAGAGCGAGGATGGACAGTGGACAGTGACCGACGAAAAGGTAATATTGCATCTCTATGTTCTCTCTATTATTTTTCTACCTATCCAGCTCATTGTTAAACGTGTGGACAATATTGATGCAACAGAAAAGAAACAATGACACGAATGTTGTGCATATTCACCAGACATTAGACATTTTGGGTTTTATTACAGAACAAATCCTGTGTTGACACATTGTAAACACAGGATTTAATAAACATCATCTCACAACCACGGAGGATTATTTAAATGGAAGCACAGAGAAGTTCAACAATACTGCATTCCGGATATTTTTTACTGAATATTGTATTAAATTTAACCTGATAAAATCAGCGTTGCTCATTTTGTCCCCTCAGAGTCTCAACGGTGTGTGGGTGAATGGAAACCGCATACCTGCCGAAGAAGCCCATCAACTGAGGCTCGGAGACTCCATACAACTGGGCGTCCCTGTGACTGGAACAGAGGTGGAGTTTGACTACATCTTTGTCCAGCGGCCCCTCAGAGACATCAAACACTACTTGGCAAAGGGACCTAAAGAAAGCCCGAAAGCAGCCCTCGTTTCCAAGAAGTCCAAGAGGAAGCTGCCGGCGGAGGAAGTTGAGCCGTCTACGTCCAAGCCGAAGCTCTACCGCTGCTCCTCCGCAGACAAGACCTTTGCAAAGCCCTGCCCCGTGTCGCCAGTGAAGCGGCAGCCGAGGCTCCCTCACTCTCAAGCAGAGGAAACCGGAACAAGCAGACAAGTCCAGGAAGTAGACGGGCCCTCAGATGACTCCAACAGCCCCTGTGACTTGGATGACTTGCAGATGTAAGTTTATGCCTCCTGTGTGTTGCCATTACATTTGTTTTGGAGAGAAAAAAAAGAAGGTTTTTAGAAAAAATAAAGCTCCCTTTGCAGGTACAGCCAGAACATCCTGAGGTTGAGGGAGCAGGTGGACAACACCCAGAGGCAGGTAGCCTCTCTGGGGGGAGAGCCTCAGCAGGCAGACCCTCTCAGAGAGGAGCATGTCAGGGAGCTGCAGGCTCAGCTGGAGACGCTGAGAGCCAAGATGCACCGGATGGAGACGTTGGAGAAGTCCTTCAGTAGAACTAAGAGGCAGCTAGAGGTCATAGTTTTTTTCAGTAACTTTCATTCATGCACTATGCATCACCAACAACTGTAACTTCACCTTGCATAATTAAAAGTGGTGTACATTTGTCTATTAATGATATATAAACATTGTCAGCTTTTTTGTGTCTTTTTTTTTTGTATAACCGACTACTACAGACTAAAAACTCACTATCCCTAAAATATTTAGGCACAGAAAACCAAGCAACAAGAGGAGCATTTGAAAAAGCAGCTGGAAGAGGCCTTGCAAGAGGTATGTAGCATAAAACTGAAGCTTTTAGTTGTTATTTCACCACAAGTAGAAGCAACCGGACACAGAAAGTATCAGGTCAAATTGTCAACATGTTGCTCGGTTTAAAATGCTCATGCATGCATTCAATTCCAATACCTTTTTATTATTTTGATTTTGTTTTCCATGTCCAAAGCAAAAAAAAGTTATAGACGAACTTGCCCATTCTCGGGAAGGCTTTGAAGAGATTCTCTTAGCCAAAAACAAAGAGCTGGAATTGACAAAGGTACGGCTGCATTTACTGACAATTAAGCATTTTTTCTTGTTTTGTGTGAAGCTCCATTCATTTATTGTTACAATTATTTTTGCAGGAGGAGAAAGAAAAGGCCAGGGCCCAAACGGAGGAAGTAGTTACACAAGTGACTGAAGTTTTGGAGAACGAGCTTCAGTGCATCATCTGCTCCGAGCTCTTCATTGAGGTGGGATTAAGAGTCCATCCGGCATGGTGTTAAAAATGAGCAAAAACATAATTCATTACACAGCAATTAACCCTATGAGAGTGTTAGACGAGATACGTCAAAAAAAAAACGACTTTAGTTTTCTTGTTGTGCTTCTTTACAAGAAAAAGTCCAAACTTAAACGGATCCTATCACACAACAAACGTCTTCTGATCACCGATGTTGTCTGCAGGCAGTCATCCTGAGCTGTGCTCATAGCTTCTGCAGTCATTGCATCAAGCAGTGGCGCAGAAAGAAGGACGAGTGTCCCATCTGCCGACGGGCCATCCAATCCCAGACCCGCTGTCTGGCCCTGGACAACTGCATCGACAGCATGGTGAAGAACCTGAGCCTGGACATGAAGTCGAGGCGACAGACCCTTATTACCGAGAGGAAAGGTGAGAGGTGCGTCATCAACAGCGGTGTCGGTATCCGACCCTCCGAGCTGCGGTGCAGAACGCGTCTATCTCCCCGGGTAGTGACATTATTCTGCAGAGGGGATCGCAGCATCCGCCCCGGTGGTCCCTTTGTCCCTTTTGATCTTTCTGTACGGGAAGTCTCTCATTCATTTGGTGCTTCCTAGGATTCTTCCCTGATTGGTACATCATTTAGCACAAAAAAATGAAGCAAGTCGGACTTTCTACGAATCTCTCATCTCAGTGCTCTTCCTTTGTTTGCCACTCTGCTGTCCGAGGGAAGCACACCAAGTCGGAAATATTAGATACTTGACGCAAGATATGCTTGTTTTTTGTTAAAGAAAATGTAGGTTTTCTTGTGCTATATCACAAAGAAGAAGAAAAGTTTCAACTTTCCATTATATGGATTAGAATTTGAGACTTAACGTGTTCGCTCAGTGATATCAAAATAAGCCTCAGCATGTACATCTGGACATCAGGATCACACTCATGGATCTCTGGCCACAGTGTGCAGGGTTCATCCAGTCAAGTGAGTGGAAAGCCCTGACGTCTCTGGGGAGCTTGTGACTAATGTCCCTCTCGCTTTCAGCGGTGAACTGTCCTCGACCCTCGGCTGGTGTGCTGAAGCTGCTCGGTATAAAATAAATGTTGTTTTCAAGGTGTTTTAAAGGGTAATTAATCTTGTTGCCTTGGCCTAATCGATGGTTTTAAGAATATGTCTGTTGGTGGAATGGGTGGTGCAGAGTGTGGAGCACAGGGAGGGTCTTGAACACAAGGTGGCAGTACAGTGGTGCTGATTGTTTGTTTTTCCCTGCTGTATGATGTTATTTTAAAACATCATACATCATACACGCCATGTAAAGGAAAGTGGAGCTTTCCAATGTTTGCAAGCACATTATCTTCTTTTCTTGAAATGACATTTTTTCTCCTCCCAGCGGACTCTGCCCAGGTGATGGTGATCCACGATGACGACAGCAGCGACAGCGACAGCAGCATGGTGTCCATAGACAGCAGCCTGAGCTCTGTGGTCTCCTTGGAAACGGACACCAGCATCCACCTGGACTCCAGCCCGCACTACAGTGACTACTCTGATGCGAGTCTTCATGGGTTTGAGGATTAGCCTTTTTCTTCAGCGGGAATTTGACTTTTATTTGGTGTTGTTGTTTGCACATCGCTGGATTGTATTTAGATAGAGACGTCTGGTCTCATCATGAGTCCCATAGCCAGAGTTCCTTTTTGTAAAGTCTTCAGATGTCTTTTTGTCTTTATTTACAACAAGAGGAATAAAGTTTTTTTCCGAAGCACTTTTAAAGTCACACGTTCACTTTGTCTAAACCTTGATTAAATGTGTTTACGGCAAATCGTACTATGTTTGTGGAAGCGTGGCTTCATGACCTGAGACGTTTAAACATCTATCGACAAACCTTTAAAGTATCATCCTGCCAGTGTTTCTTTTGTTTTAAGCCGTGTTACGACATCGCTTCAGTTAATCAGTTTGACAAAGCATGACAAATTACATTTCATTACAATTAATCTGTGTTATCACAAAACAGTAACATGGTTTAAGCTTAAGATCAAATACATGATTAAGTCAATGCAAACCACTAATGACTAGGTACATTTCTCTTAATCGTTATCCAGAAACAGCCTGCCTTGTCTTGTTTTTAAATTAGACCCAATTTTAAAAGAGATTTTTTTGCCAATGTGGCAGAGCTGTAACTCCACCAAAGAGGTTACGTTTTGCTCCCCGTTGTTGTTTTCAGTTTTCTTCCACCTTAGTGAGCGACGCTTTCTCTTCACCCACATGGCCACCCGGGAGTTGCAACAGGAGCTGTGGTGCTTTGCTGAAAAGCTCCTGGGGCGAACGTTGATCACTCCCTCAGGCAGCACTCCACAGCTCCACCTCATATCACGCTGGTCCTTCATAAACAACCTACTGAATGCTTTCCTCTCTTTAGATCATGGGATTAATGTTCGGTAAATTCCCTCTATGGTGGCTAAGCAGGATTTTTTTTAAATAATGAAGGCAATCTTTCCAGTAAATCAACCCTTGTATTAAATACAGAAAACAGTATCCTTCCAAACCTTACGCCACTCTTGCGATACTTTGCGTTTCTCTTGAAAAGCTTTCTGCTGTTTGCAGAAAGCAAAGTGCGAGGCTGCAAAGGTCAGAGGACTACGAGCTGTACTTGTGCCATAAATAATCGCCACGCGTATTCATTACTGCGTATTCAAAACCCTGCACGCTCTGGGATGTATGAGATGACATCCTACTGCACGATCCGTGGATTTTATGGCACTCTTAGCTGTGTTTCTTTTTTCTATCTTTCGAATAAGAGATATTACAAGATTTCCTAGTGAGGGAAGTAAAATGAATGTAAAATGAATGCTTTCAAACAGGCTCGTTACTTTTTAAAGGCCGCTCTACTTAACCTCACCTGACGACTGTGCGCTTTGCTATAGGAATGAATTAACTGCAGTTAATCTGACTTTAAAGTTATAGCCATTGATGTGTTTAGTTGTTTTTTTTACACTTGACTCTCACCCAGAGTGCTTCGGGACAGAGGGAGTTTCCCTGCTATGCCGTGGATGGCCGACGCCAGTCCGTTAAAGCCGGAGTACGAGGGTAGCGTGTGTCTGTCAGGCTTTATTACACGAGGACGACGGTGATGGAGCGCCTCGGGACTACAGGCGGAGTCTCTCCGTCCAACCCTCCACCCGACTGAGCAACCTTCTGATGTCAGTACCATCTCTCTCTCTCTCTCTCTCTCTCTCTCTCTCTCTCTCTCTCTGCCCTTCACACGTGGAACCCAATCCCTTATTTCTGTTTCATGTACCTGCATCTACGCATGTGTGGTCATGTGAAAATGCTACACACTTACATGATGGATGCAAGTACTTTGAGCTTTGAAGGGATTAGTTGGCAGACTGAAAAATACATTTTCAACTACTGTTTCTGTCTTTTTTTTAAGCACAAATAACAAAAAAAAAATGGTTCCAGCAATTTATAAAAGAACAGGAGCTTTCAGTTATCTAGTCCATGGTGACAAATATCTTCCCCCCCCCCCCCCCCTCTGGGGAGAGGTGCTGAATCAGCTCTCTTCCACATCACAGAGAGTGAGAGAGCATTGTTATTCATGATTGGAGGAGATGGGAGAAAACACCTAAAACAACAAATAAACTTCTACATCATGAGTTCCTGGAATGCTGCCCTGATCCTGAATTGATTGAATTATCAAAATTGATCTGTTTTTCACCTGAACACCACGTCTCAGTTCAAGAGGTCACAGACATTCTGTCCACTCGCACTCAACCTTAATGGAACAGAAACCTTTTTCCGACATCTTCCACTTACAACTCCATGTTATGCAGCTAAATGGACAATATGTCATATAAATATACAGTACATGCGTATTGTGTATTTGTGTCCTGTGTATGATAGTTCATTTTGTTATCTCTAATGGCGTACTGAATTTGAATTAGTCTCAGTTATTAAATGCATACAGTATGAGCACATTTGGTTGGGGTTAGAAAAGTTATAGTTACTCTACATTTCCCTTAGTTTATGTGTTGTTTATTATCATTCAGGATTCTATTTACTGATTTTTACCTACAACATTTTGTAGCTGTGCACATATTTTTTGTTGTTGCTGTTAAGAAAGATGGATTCACTCCAATATGATTTGGTCCAAAAGTGCATGGTTCATCTGCCAGCTATTTAGATTCCAAAAACTGCGGCAGGACACAGCCTCCTGCAACACTAATGCCAAAACTTTTGTCCAACTACTACAATAAGACTATAATGGAATAATTATAAGGCAGCACAAATGTTGTGGCACTTCTGTTTTATAACTGTATTTAATGGTTAATAGATACCAAAGTATGTAGGGAAGTTAGGGATACCTGGTTATTAGAATCAATTAGTGTTTGGAAATGGAGAATGTTTTTCTCATGGTATAAATGGTGCTTGCGGTTTCACAACTGATATGGCTAAGCCAGTCAATATGCAAGTTTTCTAACTTAATGATAGTCATTTGATAATTATTACTTTCATGTGGAAACAACACATTAAATGTCAGGCCTTGAGGTGCGTTTCAAAGTATCGGATTTTCCGAGGTCCTGCAGAAAAAAACATTATGTTAACTCTAAATATTTGACAGGGGAATTCAATATTTCCCAACGATAAGGTCGAAATTCCGATTATTGATGTAGCGGCAAATACTGTAAATGCCGAAGGCTGTGGCTAGTTACAGCATGCTTAGCGATGTGAGCCACAACATAACCACAAGGCTGCGTGCTCTACATTTCCGAGGCTCAAAAAGTACACGTAGAGCGTTCTGTTACCAAGGAGACGATGGCCGCCCGGGTAACTTAGGCGTTAAAATTGTGTTGTGTTTATATCACTCACGTTTGATGTTGTAAAACGTATCTAGTTGACCACTTTATTCCTATAGTTGCACTTTAGCTAACGGAATCCTTTGTGTGAGGTGACCGCTACCTTCTTTTGGACTTTGGTTAGTTAACGTTAGCAGCAGGAAGTGGCTTCATGACAATTACAACGTTAGCTAACGTTAGTGAGCGTTAGCGTTCAATATCATAAAAAACAACCTCCTCGAAAATATAAACACGTTTTAGCTTGTAACTTTTAATGGGGTCATTTACTTATTTTTAACCTGAGGAGAGCGTAAAAAAAAACCCCACTGCAACAATATGTCCAGACCCCCTTATTCTGGAGCCAAAGCTGAGGACCTCAGAAGGCGGAGGAGGATCATCGCTGAAGACTTAGACTGGTCCCTCGCTGTAGTGCCTTGTTTATCAAACCTCTGCCTGCAAAGCATTGTGAGACACTTTCAGGGTATGCTCTTGTTTTAGCACCATTGTTACACAAAATCCTATGCACTGACCATTAATAACTTCATACAAACTTGCCCTGTTACAGAGAAGCCCATGTTTGAAGAACTTCCACCCATCCACAAAGTGTTTGTGCAGGAGAGACTGCCAACTTCCCTGCCCCTTCATGTGACAGCCAACGTGATCAGCGATGGCGTCTATTGGAAGCGGTGCTGCGAGCAGCGGTGGGACATTTGCGACCTCACTGATTATGGCCACAGCTGGAAACGGATGTTCTTCGAGAGGCACATGGAGAACATTATTGAGCTTTTTATCCCAGATGAAACCGAGCCGAAGACAGTTCTAGAGATGGTGCCTCTTTGTAGGAACTACGTCAAGAGGCTGGACATCTCCCAACTCCTGCCACCCATCAAGGAGCCCGGGAAGGAGGAGCAGGAATATGGTTCAAAGTTGGCAAGCGACAGTGAGTACGAAGGGCCGTCTATGGACCACTTCGACTTTAACATCCTGCTCAAAAAGCTGACACAACTGGAAGAGCTTCATTTGGTGTACAGGGTGAAGCACTGCGGTATGAACTTTGAATGGAAGATGTTTGAGATGACTGACAGAGATTGCGAGTCCCTCGCCACGGCCCTTGTGTCCTGTAAGAGTTTGAAGGTGAATATTGGTCTTGACCGCTATGTGGCTTGATGCTTTTTGTAGCTGCATCGCCAAGTAAAGAGTCTGACTATCGGGACTATGTTTGTTGTAATTCAGCACTTTCTTGCCAGCTACGATGCATCATTGACAGTCCCTAATGTCACGAAAAAGGAAAACTGTTGTTGGCACTGCCCAAGCATTCGATTCATGCTCTATTTACATCAAAGAAAAGACAGCATGGCTTCTGGCCGCGACCCAAATAAGTCACTCTTTGACACAAAAGTTGTGTCACATTTGCTTACTACTGCACGAGAACACTGAATATATCTGCTCCCGATTTCTGTGCATGATATCGGAAGTGTTATACCTGTTGAAGCTATTTTCACTTACCATCTTTCAAAAACTTAAGAAAAAGGCCCCGCACTACATTCCATCAACAGTCCAAAACCCAAATATATTTGGATTACAATAATCAAACAGAAAAGCAGTAAAACCCCACACATTTTGTGTGATGTATGACTTTTAATTCAAGTCATTTAATTTTGTACAGCCCAAAACGCAAATTACAAATTTGCCTCAGAGGGCTTTACAGTCTGTACACATGCAACATCCTCGGTCCCGAAACCCTCACAACTCCCCAAAAAATAAAAAACCCTCCTATGGAAGAAAAAGGGAAGAAACCTTAGGGAGAACGTCAGAGGAGGGAACCTTCTCCCGGGATGGACAGACTACAATGGATGCTATGTGTACAGAATGACTTATACAGATAATACATTCAATTTCTATAACAGAAATGATTCAAATAATTGCGAGTAGTAAGCCAGGTGTACGGCGGGTCTACTGCAGGGACAACCACCATCAGATAGAACCACCATCCACAGAAGCCTGTGGAACAACTACACAATAATCAAAATTGTTGGCAATCCACCTTAAAAATACAAATTAATCAGTCAACAAATTTAATGGGTACGGGTGCTTCTGTGAAATACTTAACTTTAACATTATACAAAGCATAGTCGCTCAAGGATTCTTTCATGCTTGGCATGTAAGTAGTTTTTTAACATCTAGCAAGTTCATACTGCCAAAGAAATGGGAAGTTGTTTTCAAGTCCTGTGCCTCATGACCTAACGTGTGCTCATAGCAATTCACTTTTATTGTGCTACACTTAAAACATAATCTTGCCAATCTTCATAGTACTTTGTTCCCACAGCTTCTGAGGCTCCATCAAAGCCACATTGGGGATAAAAAGTGCCGTCTGCTGGTGAAAAACCTTTTGGACCACCCGTCCCTGACGGAGCTCGACTTCTCTCACAACATGATCGGAGACAAAGGAGCCAGAGCCATCGGGAAGCTGCTCGCCAGGAACAAGCTGGAGACCCTGAACATGTGTGACAACGACATCCGATGCCCGGGCGCTAAAGCCATAGCTCACGCCTTGTCCGAGAACTCCAGCCTTTTGTCCCTCAACCTGCGTCTCAACGGCGTGAGAGACGAGGGGGGGCAGGCCATTGGTAAGGCCTTGCTGAACAACAAGACCCTGCTTCGCCTGCACCTGGGGGCCAATCGGGTAACGGGGCCTACTGCCGTCGCACTGTCCAAGGTTCTAGTGGAGAACAACACCCTGAAGAGCATCAATCTCTCCTGCAACCATCTGGGCGTGGTGAGTAAATTGCCACCTTTACTGACAGTGGGGAAGTAAATATCAGCACTAATATTATGGAAGGGTTTCAATCGAAAAGAGGCAATATTTATTAGTAGATTGGTGAGTTAGCTTGCTGGTGTCTGTATTAACATACAGACTAGCTTGAAAGCACAAAGCTTTTCAATTATTCATAGACATGTGTGGGAAAAGCAAGTGTTTTTTTCCCCCCGTGAGAGGCGGATCGGATTATCCCCTACTCATGCTGCCTTCTGATCACGATTGCACCATACAGCAAGAGTCTGAGCAGAATACACAGCGGAAGATCAAGAGTCTCCTACGAAGCAGAAATGCATATCTCATCAATATCTGTGACCTTGCTCCATTGTTCACAGAAATAGAAATGGCTTTTTGAGACATAACAATAAACCAGAGATGACACTCACAACGGGCAGTTTAGAAAGCGCAGGCTTCTCCAGACAGCTGCGGCTGCCGTGGGGATATTTTTCAAGGTTATCAAGACCGTCTTCAGACCTTTTTCAGAAGAGCATAATGGGATGTGTTCAGATGTAGACATGCATCACAAACAGTTTTTCCAATTGCTCTCTCCATATCTGTGTGTGTGTGTGTGTGTGTGTGTGTGTGTGTGTGTGTGTGTGTGTTTGTGCAGGATGGAGGTATAGCTCTGAGGGAGGCGATGTCTCAAAACACCAGCGTGACAGAATGTGATATCCGCCTGACGGAGATTGACGAGCAGAGCGTCTCCTTCATCAACAAGGTGGTTTGGACCCACCAGAGACAGGCTCGAGGGAGGGAAACCAAGTAAACAACAACAACAAACCAATCTTTGGGGGTCACTGATTCCTGCCTAACTTATTGATTTAGCCACAGAGCAAGACTTTTATCCATTTATCCATTAACAATCAACAACACAAATAAATGTTTGACTCATTTTGTTTATTGAGGAGCCTTTTTTTCATTTTGATACGCAGCTTTGGTTTAACATCAAGGCAACTTTGTGTTGGAGTTGGAATAAACACAGAACCTCTATATACGGACTAATAATATAATTGTAACACCTTTCCCCGGTGGCCAACACACATCTTTACTTGCTAAATCACTAGTTGTTTTCTATAATCATGTGAAGACAGGCAAAGCTATTCTGTAATTTGATATTTGACTAGCGGCACAAGATCCATTTATGTCATAAAATACAGATATTCTTTAGATTAATAATCATTATCAATACTCACACAACTGTGTGTGCACTTAACCCTAAATCCTTTAAACCCTTCTGAATGTTTCAGTTAAATAAATGTTTACCAAACATGATTTAAAAAAATGTAAATATAGGTTTGGTTATGGGAAATAAAAAGCATTCAAAATAGTATATAAGCAACTGAAATAGTTAATGTTGGCTGTGTTGCCTAAACATTTTATAGAGGATTGTATTGCCGTTTAACATCTGCACATCCCAAATACCCTTGCTTTAGCATTCTGCTGAGCACAAGATCCACACCAGCAGTCCTTTTAACCTCTTGCCTCTGTTTTATTTACAGTACAAATCCTTTCTGCCCTACAGTCTTGAAAGTCCACAAAACCATTTAAATATAAAGAGACAACACCCCAAGTATTCTCAAGTGAAGGAGTACATATCAAAATTACCTAATCTACTTGATACACATGAAGGGTTCAGTGCTTTTCATGACAAAAAGCTTTGATTCTTGTCTATGGAGGAAAAACGTCTAGTTATTACCCTTCCAGACAATTTGTTGCGCCAATAAACAATTTTTCTATGAATGGATCACAGTGACGCTTTCTGAGGGGCTTTTTGGCCCCTCATAGATGAGAGAACGTGATGATGACTTCAGTATAGAACAGTGACCGTCCCAAAAGATACTCAAAATAGATTTGACATCCGTCATTCTTTCCACACTTTACTCCACAGGACGTGGACAGTTCATCATTCTGTGCTCGGTGATCCGGAGCCTTTAAGCAGAGGGCTGTTGTGTTTTATAGCCCGGATCTGGGTTTAAATACCCGGATCTGTCACGTCTGACCAATGATTTCTACAATGTGAGCCGGCCCTTTATGAGAAACAGAACGGTTAATGGGCTCATTTAAATCCCCGTGTGTAACTTGGTTTCCCAATAAAATGCCACTTGTTGCTCAAAAAGGTTAGTTGCTACACCACCCATTAACCAATAAAGGGGCAGTGTGACCTTTTTTGGTCCGTTTTTTCCAGGTTAAACCAAATAGATAAAGCGTGTTGTGTTGTTTCCGCTCTTTATGCTAAACCGCTGCTGGTGGGAGCTCCACGTTGAATGTACAGATATCAGAGTGGCGTTGATCTCATCACAAAAGTGTTTTTCCAAAAGTCCAAATGTGTCTAACAATTTCTTTAACAATCTAAGAGACGTCTAACATGCGCCATCGGTACCAGGAGTCTGGGGGCCCAAACATGCCCACCGCCGCCATACTTCCAGCCTTCAGTCGGATACGATGGACCGCTTAGTCAGTGAGCGAGTGAGATTTACACATTACTAATCTACAAAGTTAGACAGTCAACACATAAGAGCTGAATTTTGATTGGTTTGCTTTCTTAACAATGCTGTAGGAGTCATTTGGTTTTATATATTTTTTAAATGGTGATATAGCTCAATATCCTTCAATAGCTCAATTTATAAAACGTTAAATTAACAAATGACAAAATAACAGTCAGGTTGTGTAACATTTGGGAGTTGGTGTACTAATGCTAACCAATTTACAGATTATACAGATCTTTACTTTACCTGCTAAGACATTTCTGAAGTACTAATGCTGCAACCCGATACTAGCAAGTAGTTTTAGAGCTTAGGAAGGACATAACGACAGATTTATAAAAAGATGGTCCGAAAAAATTCTGAAGAGGTGCAGAAAGGTGGAGAGCCCGGCATTAGCTAAAAGTTGCTTTTTCTATATAGTACTTTGAAACGTTTTTCTCTCTGTTTCCATTTAAGATTTATCGTGGTGCATGGCCTGACAGCACACTCAAATGAACCATGACTCAGATACGGCACGTGCTCATTTGAGTGGAAGCGTTCTTTTTCTGTTCTTTAAGTAATCCTGTCACATTATTAAGTCTGACACTATCAGCAGTGAATCCAGTTCCTATTTCGAGCATCTTTGATGGCCAGCTCTCTGGCTGTCTCTCTGATATGCATCAGCAGCAGCAACAGTACATGAGAGCTGTGTTCTATCATGAGGAAAATCATCTGAAGACATTTAGGGCCTTATTTTTAAAGCCGCATGTATTTTGATCAATGCATTTCAAAGATTTTTCATATACCTCGTTTACCATATGTTATTATGAGTCTAAATTCAACTTGTTTAAATGGGAACATGTCGAGATGAGATAACTTTAGTTATGATAGTTCATGCTCCTCAGTCACAGTTCATCACTAGGCACTTAAATTAGGAGGTAGGCTGAGTAGAAATCATGCGGTATATTAAACTAGAAGCATCGTTCAGATTTGAATCTAGTTGAGTTGACACTTCTCTATTAATACCATGGTGGTGTTTATAACTATATGTAGTTTGCCAACATCAACGGTGTAATTTATAGTAGTTAACAGTTTGAAGAAGTGTAGTTCATTCAGCTTTAGGTTCTTGTGTCCTTAGCTCTCATGTACTAAATTATTCACTGGCTGTGTCGCTATATTTAGAAAGCCGGTAAGTATAATGTCATTGCAGCAAAGCCATTTTCAGCTAACTCAATATTTCATCAGAATATTATTTTGTTTAAATGCATTCCTTCTTAAATACATTTTCATTAGCATTGACTTTTGATGCAACGATTTTAATCAGCCAGTAAAAAGGGATGCAGATGTTTATATTCTTGTTAATTATGCTTTGACAGGGAGGATGATATCTCTGCATTTTCTCTTATTATTCATCCGTCCCATCATTTTCAATCATTTTCTTAATATAACGTTAATCTTAATTTCTAATTCAGACTTCCATTAACTGTCGTATTGATTTCATTTCGTGGCAATTTCTAATGTCCCCGCTGAGTCGAAACCCTTAATAGGCTCCAAATACTAGAAAATTGTTTCCTTCTATGTTTGTAAGATCTACAAATATGGCAAGAACAGTAGGGTGTAACTCCCCCTGGTATTCCTTGGTAACTTGACTCTTGCCCTTATTGATGCTGGAGGAAAGTATGTAACATTTTGGCAATTTTGTCTTTTAAAGCCGCAATGTATTCAAACAACAGTCTCACACAGATATAATCAACATTTTCCCCGACTTAAGGACTCCCAGGTACACGGCAAAATTCTTAGAGTTATTTTTCCAGTGTTGGGCAAAAGGGTCAAAGTGCAGAGTTGAAATCACACTGCAAACTCTTACAGAGTCAATTGTGCGAAAGAGCTGGAGACATCATCCAGTGTCAAGATCAGATTCATTTGCAACACTTAGTAGAGTTAAACTAACTCTTTGATAGCTTTGAAATGTAACTGTACAGTGTCACATTTCTTGGTGCAGGGCTTAACTCCATGTAATATGGTGCATGGATTGGACCACGTGTTGGTGGTTCAAAACCCTGGCTGCTCCACATTCCAAGTCAAAGTGCCCCCGAGCAGTACACCGAACCCCGAATGGCTCCCTGGTCTAAAATGTAAACGCCATGTGTTAAAAATGCAATGTAAGTTACTTTAGCTAAATGACGTTGTATTTAACAATGAGCAGATTTATTTTTGACACTTATTCCGAGTTGAATTAAAACACTTCGTTGAGTGTTGATTTAACAGTGACAAGATTGGGACAATATAAACACCAGCTCAGAGTTCAAATTGAATCTCACAGAGTCCATTTAACGCTCTGAAATTTGCTGTGTATCCTGTTGCTGGCTACAGTCTCTTCAGAACCATAAAGACCAAATCCTTTATTTTGGTAACTGAGTTACATTAGTTGTAAAAAGGAAGACGCGGCTATCCCAGCCCTGGTAATTAGATCCTGTGCTCCCATCAGTCTGGCGGCCGCCGGGGGGGGGGGGGGGGGTCATAGAGAAGTCTCCACGCAGGACCCGTTTCTGTGCAGGGAGCGGTGGTCGTGGTTCAGGCAGCCCTCGTCGCGATGCACAATGAGCACCGGGAGGCACAGCGCGTCCTGGTAGGCCGGGGGGTTCTCCTCGCCGGCCTGCTGCTGACCCGACAGACAGTGCGAGCTCTCTGTGGGGGGGCAGGGCCGCTCGCTCAGGCTCCCGCTGCTCCTCCACAGGCAGCTCCGCCTGGACCCGTACAACCGGCCCAGCGAGAAGCGGCTGGCGCTGAAGGGGAGGCGAGGGCTCCCCGCGTTGCAGATGCTGAGGGCGCTGCGGGAGAAGATGGACGAGCTGCTGATGGTGCGGTGGCAACGTTCGCAGTTCTGCCTGTAGCCGCCGTAGCCCCCGCACGCCGAGTAGCTGTTGCAGCTCCCCGACAGCTGAGTCAGGTCCATGAGAACGGCCTCCGAGTAGCTGGGCACCAGCTGCTGGTTGGAGCGGATGTGCCACTCCAACTCCGTGCTGTCGATCGTGTTGACGCGCGGGATGCGTCTGCAGGGCGGCCGCTCCTCGGACGGGCTCACTGGCACGTAGTCGAAGCCGAACAGCTTCTCCACGTGGTAGTGCGCGCAGGCGGTGTGGTACTCCGTCAGCACGCGCAGAGGCCAGGAGGCGGTGAAGGCCGCCGCCACCCAGAAAGAGGAGTGGGCCGCGTACCAGGGAAGGTGATTGGGATCGGAAAAGGCAACCATGTACTCCTTGAAGTCTACATTCTTCAGGTGCATCCCCTCGCGGGCCTCCATGTAGTCATCCAGGCCCTCGTTCTCGGTGAAGAACCTGGCCCGCTGGGTCAGGTAAGAGTTTTCTGACTCCACGTTGGCAAAGCTAAAGCACTTGGTGAACCTCAGTTTGGTGATGGGGAAGTCCTCGAGACCCGACAAGCATTTTGCGATGTCCTTAACCCCGCAGTTCCCGTAGTCGAACTCGGCCTCGGCCACGTGGGTGTTGACCCGCTCGTGGTAGACCTGCGTGGTGGTGTAGGCGTCTCCGTTGCGGTAGCGGGTCACCTGCCGCGTCCTCCTTATGTAGTGGTAGCTAATGGCCTTCCACCAGATGCACGGCGTCGCCTGCTGCATTCGCTGGATGCGCTCCGTCACACTGTCGACATCCACCTTGTACTGCAGCTCGTTCCTGGTGTAGCAGTGCCAACACTCCACCAGGTAGACCACGTAGAGCATGACGAGGAAGGCCAAAGGGATGTAGATGTAGCCATTGGAGCAGGGGCTGTCGTGGTACATCATGGACCTGCCCTTGTACGCGATGTCGAAGGAGAGGCGCGTGACCTTGGTCACCTGGCACCAGGCCATCACCCCCACGCAGCCGTACATCAGCAGGGACAGAAGCAGGCATTTCCAGTGGGTTTCCTGACACAAGGACTTGGTCAAGGACTGCTTCTGGGGCCGCTGCTACAAAGGAGATGAGAAGACAGCAAAAAGTCCGTGAAACTGTGTATATTTTAAGTAAACGGTACGTCTTTGTGTATTGCCACCGCTATTTCTCAAATTAGAATTCAAAAACCCTTAAAGCATTTAGGAACGGAGAGTATTGCCTGCAACTACACACTTACAATGTAACATTGAGTGTGACCTCAATCTGAGCTTGGATACAGCTAGAAAAAGTTTGAAAAAGTAGTGGCTTGTGCTTTTTAAATATTAATGGAAATATGCTGTGTCGTAAGTGCTTTGGTATAGTTTATGCATGAGCCTGAGCCAATTCCTTCTGCCCTGGTCTGTGCTTGTCAAATTCAGGAAGAAATGGCTCATTAATGGATTAGTAGCATGTTAAGAACATATGTTGATGTCAGTAGTGCATGAGCTTCTTTTTGACTGCAACGTGGGTGAGCATGTGGCAATAGTGAAAAGGTTTGGATGTATGTTTGAGATTGGTAAAGAAATACATTCTATGTGGTAAATACCACGTCTTACGTCAAGCTAGCCAGAAAAAAAACAGTAGTTTGACTCCCCAGGAAGGGTGAATTATAAGAAAATCCATTCAAATAATCTGCATTACAGTGATTCGGCTACAACAGATACGGTCTCCTTCTGCGTCTCTTATACTGTAGGTCAGCCTCTGCACCACAGCAACCAGCATCACTGCATTGATGTATTGAATTCAATAAGTCAGCTCTGGGCTCTACACGCTACAGATAAGCGTAAATAATATATGTTTTTCTTGCATAATTATCTTCCCCACCTCAGCCCCATGGGGCCCAGGTCCCTTGCCAATTTGAGACTCCACCCAAAAGGGTGAAAGGGATTAACATTGAAATTCCCCTCTGAGCTCAACCTGCTGCAAAAGGAGAATTTATTCACGAGCATATGCGCTCAACAACTGTAATCAATTCAACATGACATACTTTGTGGCTCATGTTACACTTTACAGCCTCTGTTTAAGCACCGTGACAACCATTTGTGTGGAAGTAAACATCATTCACGTTTAACAAATATACCTGTATGTGGCACTATTTGATTAGAAACTCGCCAATATATACAATAAACAATATTAAAATGTTGGGACACTAGTGATACACTTTTGCAGATATATAAATGTTAATTTCACAAAGTTTAATTGCACACTATTTTGACCCCATACAGAAAGCAGAATACCGGAGATAATAGGCTTGAAGAACAGTAAGTTGGACACTGAATGACAGTAACCTCAAAGGTACATTTTAATTAAAAACTCCCTGCTTAACCTCATGACAGAGCTATTCATTAGGCCTATCAATGACTGAAGGGAAGGAAGTGACTCACCACATCAACACAGAGGTGTTGACATTTTTGAAACATTAGACATACATTCCTGTGGCTTTGTTGAAAAGCATGCAGACCTCTAATTGGAAATACCCCAGACATTAGTATTGCAGATACACCCATAGAAACCCCCAAAGTATTTTTGATTTTGGACATAGATTTGTTGAATAAGAAAGTATGTCAAGACGTTACGCTGGAAATTAACCTTCAAAAAGCTTCAATTTTGCAATGTTATTTTAATGTTTCCTGCTGGACTAAAACGCTTGTATTTGTCATAAGTATCAGGGGAAAAAAGGCAGCAGGTTCTATTATTAAATGTAATGTTGCGTGGCAATAAAGCAACTGTATTGTATGTATTGTACAATTCCTTTGGACAAAAATGCACACAATTTCAACACAGGGTAAAACATGCAAAGCTACATATACAATACAAAAGTAATGTCTGTAAACTTTTAAGTTGTCCAATACATCATATTGATGCTTTAACATGAATGAATATCGTTTTAAAGAGCCTTAGATCAGATGATGATTGTTGCTTCTGCAGGAAGGTTAAAATCCATAAAAGTCTGTTATGAAACGCAATTAATATTTCAGGAAACAAATGGTTCAGGCGGAGCGTGCAGGACAGGAGAAGCTTCACAGTTCATGAGTTCTCCGTGGTGCCTTTAAGTAAGTGCCTCTCTCACTCATGGACACTTTCTCTTGACATAATAAGACCAGCGGGGTTACATAAAAATCCTCTTGTGTAATGGATATGTAACGTATCTAACGTGTGTGTTTGAAGAGCAAGTCGCAGTCAATGCTAAAGTAGAGGAAAAAATATGAATGTTTTGCTCATGTAAGATCCTTAATCAATTTACGATGATGGAAACAGAATAATTTGAGTGCCTCGTTATAATTAAGTCAAAACAATCTGATGTTGACAACATATCCATATAAAGTTATTTCACTTCAGTCCTTGCAGAGAGTTAACAAGACTTTGTCTTTAAAGTATACAAACGCAGTTAGTTCTCTGAGTTTTATGGACAAATAACAGTGTGGAAACATTTGAATAAAATGACCATTCTCCTATTCTCTCAACAGAGAGCTTCAGTTATCTGAATAATTATTTGGACCCCTTCCAGGCCGCACAAGGGGTTCCCAAACCCCCATTTTGCAATCTTGACAAATAGTACATTCATACACATTCACACGCCCTTGGACGCACCGATTCATCTTTGAACCAACTCCATATTCAGCAATTAAATCCAACTCTCCAAACGGTGGAACCATTTTAACCCTGATCTCCAAAAGAAACGATGATTACAGGGAGGTCATAAGGATTCCGCCGTTTTTATTACCCCCATGTATGCGGATTTTTGTTTAAAAACTGGCCTCAACGTGTCAAACAATGCGTCCTCACCTCCTCCCGGGGACCGTCCCGCTCCTCTTCGGGAACGGGGGTGCTGCTGCTCTCACTGGCCGTCGCAGCCGATGCTGCAGGGGACATGATGACAACAGTACAACGAAAAACCGGGTCATGGATCTCCGGGTGGGATGGAGGGTTTCCAAATCAGGGTGATACATAAAGACCACGCGAGTTCCCTCAGCGCATCGCCCACGAGAAACTCGAACCGCTCCAAACACGCATCACCACAGCCCCTTCCAGGCGGGGCGGACGTCGCCTGCTTATCGGCTACTGGGATCCGGTCATCGCGCCTCGGAGGACGGGCAAAATAGGCTGAGACTCCCCCCACCCCACAGCACCCACCCACCCGCGATGAGAGTGCCGCGAGGGAGACAATGCGAGGAAACAGACAAAGGTGGCAGTCGCCCCCCCCCCCCCACACACTGTCGGCGGGGGTCCGCAGCAGCGGAGTGAAGCTGTGCGGCGAGACAAAGACGGAATGCGGAGGCACGTGCGAGCAGCCAGCGCGAGACCGCGAGGTAAATAACACGCGCGTCTCAGCTCGAGCAAATCACAACACACACAGAGGCGGTGCTGCAGAGAGGGGGCCCACCCCGCCCCCTGCATACCATTAACGGGCAATGGACATGCATAGATTATTATATTAGTCATATTGCTAATAAGGGGATCCTCGTTGAAGATAAAGGCTTTTTTTAGTTGCATTTTTCAGAAATAGGCAGCCAAATATTGGCTTTATGTAAAACACACATAAACCCCACACAACCTGTATCAGGTATTAAGACAAATTACATAATTGTAAGCACACAGTAATTTACATTGAGTTTGAAGTCCATCTTAAAGCAATGTTTATAGATTCAAATATTTGTTCTATCCATTGGTTTATTGTTTTACTTGAAGTGATGTTTTTGTTTCCTTCTTTTCATTCAATGACTTCATAATTCTTCTCATTGTTTACATAAACATTAGTGAAAGTGCAGATCTTTTTCACACTACTAGAACTCTATATGCTATCCTCTTGAGTTCCTCTCAACGAACGTGTTATGATTATTGGATCAAGGTATACATGTTTTAAATTTTAAGAAAGTGAAATAGAAGGGAGACAAATGTCTGAAATAATATTCTGGATTTGTGCCATTTCTGTTTCATCTACTGCACTTTTTATGCATGAACCCCACACTCCTGCACAATACCTTGTTTATCGTAGCACATCGAATTGACATTGGACTGTACTCCTGGCATGAAATGGAATGAGTAAACATCACAGTAGATAACATGAAAACAGATGGCCGTCCTTGGCAGCAGTAAAGGTTTCTCTCCGACAGTCAGTGTTGTTTTATATTATGATGAATGGCCCTTAGCAGTAGTGAGCCCTCCAATGGTAAAACCACAAAAAGCAATTTCAGGACAGAGGAGGTCAAAAATGATGCTTGTGTTACTCCTGAACTTTTGGGAGGTAAGAAACTGCAAGACAGAATACATGGGACAAATATGAAATACAAATAATATAGGTTGTATGTTAATTAGATTTATGTAAACTGACTAATCCCTTGAATATAGTGTCTGTGGTTCCATGCTGCAATAAGAGGAAGCCTGCCACAGTAAAGGACTTTTGTAGGAATATATTAATACCATTTAATGGCCATAATTCAGAGGTTTGAAACACATATTGTTGACATTAAAACTATTTGTGAAGACTAAAGACGTACATATATATATATTCATATTCAATTTCATCAGTTGACTGTTCAATTGTATAATGTATAATATTTATTTCCCGACATGAAAATTGATATGCTTTTTCACTTTTTTTGTCTTTACAGTACCAATGCCATTCCAATGAGGATATTTCTGATTTGTACTATATTGATATTTTATATTTGCAGTCTTAAACTTTAAGTAGATACAGCTTTAAAAAAATATATAGATTTGTTTTGAAAATCCCACCCCTTTCCGCTTTTACTTTGAGCGTCGCCCTTTGACGCTCTTCCGGTTGAAGCTATGCGTGGTGCGCGTGTGCGCGTTATATGTGTCTGCTCGGGGATTCCCCCGCTTGACTAAAACAGCTCGGAGCGCTCGCTGTAACCGGATATCGCGACGTCGAGCGGCCGCTTCTCCGGTTTTGAGCTCGATTCGAACCCTCTTCGCGACGCCTTGGAGTTACTGCCAACACATTTAAAACATATACATTCATATCCGCAAGCGGCTGGAAGTGAAGGGCTGCCGCTGTGAGGCAGCGGGCTACCGGTGAGTTGGCATGAGACGAAGCCGCACGTTCCTCTGCTTTTACAACGCAGCGGGGGTTTCCTCGGGTGTCGGCAGGCTGTCCTCTGGGGTCCGGTCACATCACTGAGAAACCGAGCGGGCGACAACCACCTCAAATCCCCCCCCCACCCCCACCTCCACCCTCCCGGTAGTGGCCCTCGAAGCCCCGCGGAGGACGGGTAAGGAGGGAGTGTGGGGGGTGAGAGGGAACATCCAGAAAACCAGCGACGCCACCATGGCGAGCGACGACCGTCGGAAAGATGAGCTGCTGGAGGACAGCCGCGCGGACTCGGGCGTCGACTCGTATCGCTCGTCGCTGAAGTCGGAGGAGCCCCGGGAGCCGAGCGCCGACTTCAGCGGGCCGAGGGACAAGTTCACCGCCGTGGAGGAGCGCCTGGACTCCGCCTACGGCTCCTCGTCCCTCACGGTGGAGAGTCTCTCGGAGATAGTCGGGGGCTGCATGCTTTCCGGCGCGCAAGAGGAGCAGGCGCGGAGCTCCGAACTCACCGAAAGGGAGGAGAACTTGCTCACAACTATCACTGAAGATGGAGACACGTATGTTTTTCTTTCTTCTTATTTTTACCCTCTCAATTGATTGCACAAGCTTGACTTTGCAGAGCTCGCCCGGGTGCTTTGCATCGACGCGCCGCTGATGCACGCTGCAGGGTGAAGTTAAAGCTCGGTGCCCTGTATTTAAACGTGCTCTACTGCAATATTTCCACCAATAACGTTTGCATTTAGAATTATAAAATGTGCCCCATAATTATTTTTTTTATCGATTTTTTTTATCTGTAAAAGGACCGAGAAAATCCCCTCATAAGTTCTCAAAGTCCAATCCTAGTTAGATATTCATTCAAAAGTTATGTACAACAGATTTGATCAGCTGGAAGAAAATATATGCTATTTTAAATTTAGCTAACCTTTGCTGATTAAGTTTCTGTTGTTTCAGCTCCACAGGCTGCTAAACAACAAATCTCACTTGTTCCGTTGGAGATCATTTAAATACCATTGAAATGGAAGTCAACGGAGCACTAACAATAGACACATGGGCGCAGTTCTTGTGATACTGGCTTTGTGGGGGGATTTCATAGCCCTAACTGCGCATTTAGTACTGAACTTTGTCCTTGTCATGAATGTGGACGGACTTCTAAGTGAGAAAACCAGAAGTGAAACAGAAAGGCCTGGACTTCCCCACGCAGCGCAGACACACAGTGCATGCTGTGAGGGAGCAGAGGACGCCCTTTCATCCAAGAAACTTGTTGATCAGGATAGGACACCGTGCACACATTCTGTACGGGCGAATCCCACAATGCACCGCTGGCTTTCTTCCCCTGCCACACCGCCTCGTGTTTTTTACGTGACCCAGTCATCTTATGTGGCCATGTCATCCGTCTTGTGAGATAAAAGCGGGTGACTCGTGCAGCCTGTACGCTGTGACCCGGGCATTTGACTCGGCCTCCATCGTTTCAGAGGTGTTGTTGTGTCTCTGACCTCTTTTCGTTTCCGCTTCGCTGGTTGTTGGTGCCACACATGGTTTCATTCTCACCCTAAACTGTAGATACCTGGGCGAGAAGGAAGAAAAAAACACCTGAAACACGCCACACTGTACTGCTGAGATAATTGTGCAAACATAGATTTTTTTCCCCCAGTGTTTTTTTTTTTTTTATTCATTCAAGTCATACTCGAACCAGGAAGTTCCTTTTTACACAGAGAGGTTTGCTGGCGGGTGCTGAATAGCTGGTTGGCAAATCTATTATCCTGCAGGCGTTAAAATCGGGCAGTGGCGACGTTGAACTGATTCAGCTTCATACTTCGATACCACTATAAATCATTGATGAATTCAGTTCAGCTTTGAGTTTAGTTTGTGTGAAATCACTTGGAGCCCACATGTTTTTGTTGTGTTTATTAAAAAAAAAGACTCATCAATCAATCATCAATCGTGTTTTTGATTTAATTGAAGAGCTCTTAAAGATATAAAACACCACATGCTCGAGGATTAAGTTGAGTTCCATCAAACTTCAAACAGTGCAAAACACCATTGTTCTGTTTGCTTTCATTTAGAAAAGCAGTAAATGAAATTGCATTTCAGAAATTAATACCAGCTAGTTAGGATTTACTCCACTTCCACTTATTCCAAAATCCGACAAGGATCATAATCCTCATTGTTGAGTCCCCTGTTCATTTTTTTAATACTCAAAACAACTACGAGGACATCAAAGAATTGAAGCAGAATTAAGAGCAAAACCAGCATATAATTATTGTCACTGGATTTGTCGAAATGCAGTCAGACCAAACACAATTTATTCGAAGGCTTCTAGAGCTCTTTGTATTGTTCTAGTTTGTTCTAAATTAAGCACTAATGCTGTGTGCCATTTCCTGCTTTTTGCACACATTTGTTTGCTACAACTTCCCACTCAGTGTTTGAGGTTAGCGTGCTTTTTTTTTTTTTTAATGTCAACTAAAGCACATAGGACGCACATACCGATGGCTGCTTTTAAGATGCCCCCTTTCCTTCAACATCTCGGTCTGCCATTTCTTCTGTTGAAGAACTGAAAATTCTCATATTGCTCAACAACCGACCACTAACCCATGCCATTTAGCCCACTGGGTGTTACATTTTGAGGTAGTGTCTTGAGATGAATACTGAGGAAAATTGTGAGGCAATGTTCTCCGTCTCTTGAGATGTGTGTTTTTTTTTGTTGTTTTTTTTCCACTGGCTCCACTACTGCTTTTTGTGGGTGACGATTGCTCACCGTAAGATAGCTTAGGTTTGCTAGTTTCTGCAATCATGACGGATACGGCTGTGTTGTGTTTCCTTTGCCTCTGCTGTAGAATCCTGCACTTAGCAATCATCCACGAAGACAGATTCATTGCTCAACAGTTGATGCAGATATTCCCACAAGACGTGCTGAACATCCAAAACAACTTATACCAGGTAAGTGTTGCGTGACTCTCTACTACGAGGCAGCTTCTAGTGGAATCTTTGTCTCCAAAGGGGGACCTGCTCACAGTCTCGTGTCTTGATTGTGGAAACAGTGGCATTATTTATACCTCGGTAGTTGCAGAGAACCGTTGTTCCCCTTTGTTTGCAGTCCGTCCCCTCTCGAGGACGCTCCTGTGGGTGGTTCCAGTTTAAACTCATAAGGGACTCTGAATGGAAACTCCCCTCCTCTTCCCCATGCAGAAATGGCACCACAGTGCACTGTGGAGTTCATCCCAGTGTGGATAGGGGTGTGGAAAATTGTTCCAGTCCTTCAAAATGTCAGACAAGGCCGGTGTCTGTTTGGTTGTGTAGAAACAAAAAGAAAGTAAAGAGTGAGCAATCAGGCGGAGCTGTCAAAAGGAAACCCCTGAAGCAGCAACTAATGCAGTGACTCAGATGGTCTAATTTGCTCTCGTTATTCACTTTAAGAGCTCACATTAATTCCGTTGGGTTTTTAAAAGAGTTCCCCGCCCGCTACTAAGTGACCTGAGCTGCTCGTTTGTTTCTGGACCAAAGGGGCGACTCTCGCTTTCATAATGAAAACCTACAGCTTCATTACCGGAGCGGAACGGGTTCTCTGGTTAAAAGATATTCTGGGGAAAGCAACGACAACTTAAAAAAAATTGTGAAACGTGTCTTCAAATGTTTTGTTTTCTCTAACTGAGCCCTCCAACATCTTTAATTCAATTCTGGCGTGCTTTAGCTTTGATAAATAATGCTATTTAATTCATCCAGAGACTTGCTGGTTTGATAAGCGTTACACTTTTGTCTTTCGGTTCCCTTCAGAGCCCTTTGCACCTGGCCACCTACCTGAACCTGGCCGACGTGGTGAAGGGCCTGGTGGAGAAAGGGGCCAGTTTGGAGCTGCAGGACCAGGAGGGCAACACGGCGCTCCACGTGGCCTGCCAGCACGGCCAGACCGAGTGCGCCGCTGAAATGACCAGAGAGGTTTCGCCCAGCAAACTGGTGCCGGTCCTCGAGACCCAGAACTGGAGAGGTGAGGGCCTCAACCAGCCAAACTGTTTTTGCTGCTGTTTTTGGGGCGTTTCTATTTTGACAAATCAACTGGGGAGGTGAAGCACTGTTTACCGATCCCACAGAAAAGGCATATTTGAAAGGAGGTTTGTCCTTGCAGGTCTTGCCTGTCTTCACTTGGCTGCACTCCACAGGCAACATCAGATTATGAAGCTCCTGGTGAAGAAGGGAGCAGACTTGAATATCCAGGTTAGTCTGTGTAATGATTCCTTATTGAACTACTATCAAATGGTTTCTTATTGTTTTTAATTAGACGGCTCTACTTTACATGTTCAACCGACACTAAGTATTTATGTCTCACAGAATAGAAATGAGAAGGTTTCTGTTATTTATGTAATTTGGTGTGAAATTACCTTCTAAATCAGCTTCAGATTGTCCCTGTAAACTTTGAGCTGAAGCCAACTGACCCTGACGAGCCACCTATAAGTGTCACGTGTTGTCTTTCTCAACATAGACTTTGAACAAAAGAACTTTTGACATTTGTCAAAGTGTTTCTATTTATAATCACACGTATCCCTTTTTTAACTGTGTTTACTGCGACTGAACTTGTGTTGTTTTCTTCTCCATAAATCTAATTCACCCGTGCAATGTTGATAGTGATATGAGCTGACCTCCGGGCTTCCTGTAGGATTTATGGGGACATAATTAGGTTGGACATATGATTAGGCTGGCCAGCCACTCTTAACCTTCTATTGATGGAAGGGAACGTGGCAGTCACTCCCGAAAGCCACCCCAGACATTCCTCTCAGTTTAAATACCGGGCCAAAGATACCACTGTGCCTCACACTCGCCTGATTTAAATTATTATTATGTTATGTATATTATTGGAATGATAATGCTTAATGTTACTTGACACTGCCAAGTCAAATATCAATAAAAAAATGTAATTGTCGCCTTTGTGTAACGCTGGAATTTTCCACCTACGCCTCTCGCAGGAAGGTACAAGTGGAAAAACGGCTCTTCATCTCGCCGCTGAGCTACACGACATCACGTCAGTGAAGCTGCTGCTCAGCAGGGGAGCCAATGTGGATGCCGCCATGTTTAACGGCTGCACGCCCCTGCATCTCGCAGTGGGGAGACAGGACGCCGCCATCGCCCACCTCCTCTGCCAGTCTGGCGCCGACACAATGCTGCGGAACATGGAGGACGAAACGGCGCTGGATCTAGCAGACGGCAATGATGACGTGAGTTATTGTGATTGACAGTTTCAGGAACATCAGCAAAATTGGACCAACGTAGCTGATAGAGCAGGGGTCCCCAAACTTGTTCCTGTGAGGGCCAGATAACTTTTCCCTTCTCTGGAGGGGGGCCGGGGTCAGAAAAGGTGTGACGATGGCAGAGGGTGCCTAAATGTAAACATGTATTGTTTTCCAGAAAGCCACATATAACCAAATAATAACAATCCGGGATCCTCACAGAAAAAAATGAAATAAATAATAACCGCCACCGCCTCTTGACAGATGAGAGCATTGAACAGACAAATAATGGTTTGACCCCTGCAGGTTAAATACATGCGTTCTGAATCAACCTGTTCCCCATTATTCCGTTCTACTTCACAGGGCCTAGTCTAGGATTTGCGTGGCCAGACTGAAAAACAAATCATAATGCCCCTCTGGTGTTGCTCAGGGGGCCGGGCCAAATGTGGAGGCGGGCCGTAGTTTGGGGACCACTGTTATAGAGCGTGTTCCTCTGAGCCACAGACAACGGCTCCACTGTAGAAAGAAACAAAACCCATCAATGAGCCCGAGCTCCTGCACCGGGTCACAAGTTGCTTCCACACAAAGAACGTGGGCTCTCGCGTTATTTTGAATGGATTATTCAGACAGGATTAGAATTGGAATTCATTCTCATCTTTGTTTTCTGTGACTTCAAGTGCAATAATTCAAAAATTCATACCGGGTGTCAGATATTTTTTTGTCTTTTTGAGGACTGATTAGAGAAAGCATCAGTAAAATGGGACTTTTATATGTTTTTATACCTATCCTTGTCTTTCAGATCCTGGCTCTATTTCCCTTTGATGACATCCAGATCTCCGGGAGGTCGGTGGTCAGCGTGAAGTTTTGAGCAGGATCATAAGGCTTAAAAAGAATCTTGACATTTTCTCGAGCTTCCCTGTGGTGGAAACCTTTTGCTTTTTAAAAAGAAAAAAGAAAAAAAATATAGCTACATTTGAGTTTCATTTAATAGTTTCTCTTTTTGTAGCCCATCCTGATTTGATTTGTATTGATCAATTATCTAGACAAATGTGTGCACATATTAATCACACTTTCCTCTGAAAAAGAGTGGTTCTGCTTAATTGAACACTGAAAAAAATCAATAATTCTGAGTGATTTTTCATTTTTTTCTGCTTGTTTCCGCATGCTTTTGGAGGGTTTGAAACTAAAGCCAAGTGTGTTGGAGCACCAAACTGGCAACATGTTTATTGTCCATCAAAATTCTACCTCTTAATCACGTTAACCTAGTTTTAATGGCCAGTTTTTGATTCATTAAAATGGCTAATTTAATTTCGCTGGCTTCTATTGTTGCCAATGGAAAACCCTTTGTTGAACAAAATGTACGTTCCATTTACTAAATGTAAAACTATCTTTCCCAAAAAGACTTGCAATCCTAAGACAAACTAGTCACATTGTGCTATTTATAAGAAAACTGGTAGCCCCAATGCCAATGTAATATATGACACAAAACGCAGTTTCTTCCTTTTGATTTTTTTTTAGGTTTGCCACTTCATGTTGTGAAGTGGTTTTCTCTATTTATCTCATCTAGTCTTTAATCTGCAAAAACTTTTCATTTACTTGGTGTGTAAATTACACTGCTGTGTTTAGTTAATATAAGTAGTTTGTTTATTTTGTAATAAAAAGAGGGGGAAAAACTCACTGCGTATTGTACTTTTTTCTGGGGAGAAGGCATTTTTTTAACGTATGTGGGGTTTAGGAGCGTCAGTGATATTTTTGGCAGCTATACACAATAAAAACACCATTTCCAACCTGTGCACTGCACTAGTAGAGGCAAGTATATCAAAAAACTTTCATGAGATATTTCAGAGGTGTAAACAAAGACTGAAGACAAAATGGAAATCTGAGATGCCATATTAGGAAATGGGTTTGTTAGGTAATCAAACAAGCTTTTGCAGTAATTTTAAGAGCATTAAATTTGACCAGTGTGTGTGTATATAGTAAATCACTTGAGTGATGGAGTAAAGAGCGCTCTTATGTGAATATGAATATATATGAGTTCTGCTCTTTGTTTCCTGTCAGGTGCTTTTGTTAGGTGTATATTTTTTTCCCCTGTAAGTGGCTTCTTCCTCATGGCTCCAATAACACAATGACAGAGGAGCGGCTGGAAATTCCACTCAGCTGTATCTCTTTCATAAGCGCATACCAACGTGACAGCTTGGTATGGTGTTAAAGTATTTACTCTTTATCTGAGGCAAACATGTATTTTGTTTCTAACGGGTAAACTGTTGAGTGAGGGTTTGATTCATGTGTAGAAACACAACTTATTATGGTAACATCTACACACACACACACACACCTCTGGTAAACTGCTAAAACAGAGTTGTGAAACTATAACTACTTCCCCAATTACCTTATGGCCTGAAGCTATTCATGTTGAATAAAATATGCAGTAGGTAAAGCTGGTGGTGCTGTCGTGAAAAAGTAAAAGTATTATCCCATTTTCAGTTATCATTTAATACTAATGCATGTTTTCCTTCCTTTACTATGAATGCAAAGTATTTGCTTCAGGAATGCATGTTAGGTCAGCCACATAGAATCAAATGCTCCCAAGTAGACTATAATGTCAGATTGTGAAGGTGACAGATGTATCCACAAAAGTAACTAAGGGCCAGATGAATTCAAGTATATGTGTTATATTATAGCAGTGGTTGGAGAAGATCCTTTACAAGGAAGTAAAGTGTAAAATTAAGTCCTGCCTTAGCTTTTTCCATAGCTGACATTTTGAAATGTCACATGTGTAAGTAATAACAATAATGTGATCCGTTTTGAAGTGGCATAGATAGCTGCCCACCTACCGGCTTTGCTTATTTTAATGGAACAGGGCCATGACAAACAATACAGTATCATCTCCACCTTTGATTTCACTGCTATGTTTGCAGTTAGAAAAATTAAATAGTTTATGTATATGTTGTCTCCAAAGAAATCATACTCATTATGCAGAATATACCCCCTTTATTCAGCCGTGTTATGTCAGTATCTTAATGTTATTCTGTGCATTTTAAAGTTATTTTAACTACCTAAATTATGGCTGGGGGATTTCTGGCCTAACTTAAACTAGAAAAAGGAATGGAGTGGACCAGTTGTGTTGGTCCAGGTAACGCCAACACGTTGTTTATTCCACAGTGTTGTTGAGGAGCCAAAGAAGGCGGCCGCAGTTAAAAACGATTGCCATTAGTCTGAACCTCAACATGAATAATGTTGTTTTTTTTTGATGGATGATGAAGTCGTGCATGAGAGGTGCTCTGTAGTTCAAAAACCAAATAAATCCTTTCACCTTGCAGTTACTCCTCCTCACCTGCAGGGGTCGCCGATGTCAGCGCCGTTCTCCTTCTCCCGCATGTGGAGCAAAGAGGAAGAGAGCTCTTCCTGCTCAACTGGACCAACCGGAACCAACACCTCGGCCATTGAGGAGGATAAGTTAAAGACGTCGGAGCTAAAGGTGGCTCAACCGAAAAGAGACAAGCTGTTGTCCGTCAAGGCGCATCGCTAGCGCCCGCGTTGATGCTCTTTCACAGCGCAGACGTTTGATTCCGTCGGCGTGTGAGCGGAGCCGCGCGTCGGTCCACGGACACAGGAGGAAAATGCCATCGTTTTCACGGAGGTACTAACGCTGCAGACCGACAGTAACGCTGGCAAACTGGAAAATATGATGATGATGATGATGAGGATGGTGATGAGTTTTGGGTGTTGACGTGCTGGGCCGATGGTCGACTTGTACTTGACAGCGAGTGCGAGCCCTTCATTTCCCTCCCTCCTGCGTGACTTTAGCGGGGAACGTCTTTCTAAAGTCTGCAAACAAGCGACTGTCGTTAACTAACGTCGCGACTACCGGCAACGTGGGCTACACGGTCCCGTGGAGAACCCCGATGCTGTGACGTCAATAATAGCCCTCCTAAATGGGCTTCATATTTCTGCCGCTGATGTGTTTAATATCGTAGTTTTTTTAACTTGCTAAGCGTGCATATACATGTGTTATTCTGGGGAGAGTTTCTCCTGTAACTTAAATGGAATTACCCATTAGCCCCACACTGGGTAGGATACCCAAACTTCTGCAGCGGCAATAAGGCTGAAAGCAAAGGACCGCTTTTCCCACTGATTACTAGTTGTGTGGTACTGGTAAAAGAAGGGGGGGGTGCTCTGTTCACGCCATATACACACTACAGGTGTGAAATGTATCTGTAGGTGTCCTGTATGGATGCCCAATGTTATTTTTTGGGGTTTCCAAAACCAATTTCCATCTGACCTGGCTGTCATATGGCGTCAGTCTTATTGCTAACTCAAGGGCTCCTTTCATTTCCGTGGGTACATTTTGGGAGTTGTCTGGTGGGTTTGTGGTGGGTTTGCCGCCCCGCCAGCGCGCTGCATTCCTCCATGTAATGAGGTGCTTGTTCGGGGCCCGGGTCTCTCTCTGCAGCGGACTACCGGCTGGCCGGGGCCCCGGCAGAGCCCCACACAAAGGGGCTCTGTTTTGATTCCGGCTCACAGCCCCCCCCCCCCCAGGAGGAGGCCCCCCGCCTCACTCGGAATCAGATAAACTTTCAGTGCCACGACAGCAAGGAGCACAGCCTTCTTTCTGGAAAAGGAGTTTTATTTTGCTCCAGTTATTCGATTTCATTAAAGATTTCCTCTCTTCCATCTAATTTATCACGGCTAGTTTCATAAGTCGTGGTGGTTTTATGCAATCTCCAATACTGTCATGAAGAAATGGCAGTATTTCAGGCCTTGCTCGTGAAATCCAAGCCCCTGGGAAGGAAGCTGGCCATAAATCTTTTTTGAGAATGTTTGCGGTTGATTGCTGGAGAGATTCAGATTTGACTCTAAAAATATAAGAATTAAAATAAAATGTAAAGCTGTCCAGCATCATAGAATGGAAAGTTCCACTTTGAAGAGACCTTGAGTACATTTTTAAACCGCAAATGCAATCATTACCAGTTCATATTCACCACCAACATTGATATATAAGTAGTAATGTAGTGATCATAACTGTGTTTTAAGGAGGTAACTAATAGTGTTTTTCTGTTTACAATATGACCTAATTCACCTTATTTTTATTGCAGGGTTTGCCCTGCCTTTGTGCTGCTCCTCATCCCTTCCATTGCGGCTGCTGAGGAGTCGTCACTACTCGACGGCTGGCATGATGTTTGGCTCCTCCGCTTCCTGGTCAACATCCTGGGATACTCCACCATCATCATCCCGGGATACTTCCTCATCAGCTACTTCAAGCGGACCAATTACTTGGAAAAAGGTGTGGACTTGTTGAATTGGACGCCGTCTTTGTGGATCAGTGCCAGTAAAAGTTTAATCATATACATGTGATTTGTGTGCACGTTGTCTTTCAGGTAATGGGATTTGTTTCCCTTTCATAAAGACCTGTGTGTTTGGCAGTGAGGCCAAAACGGGTCTGTTGGCTGACGTGTCAGTTGCACCCAGGAATGAGGGTGAATCCGGCTCGTCGGTCAAACAGGTCGTCAAATTAATCTTTTGTGCTGCCGGACTTCAGGTGGGGGCCCCTTCAGGAGTTGCATGTGGTCTAATCCCATTAACATCATCCACTGTGTTAGTGTTTGTGCAGCTGTGGGAGAGTGGATTCATGTTTGTTTTACGCTCCGCTATTTAAATAGATGCTCAAGTTGTTTTCTGAAGGATTATGCAGCTCCACGTCTGTTGAATGTGTAAAAAGGAAACGGCTTGTTGACCTCTACATCCTGGTCTTGAAGTCATCCCCTCCTAATGGGAATTATCTTTAAGAAGTTGGGGACAAAATCCACAGACCTTTTATGTGCAAAAATGCAGTGTTTAAATTGATTTGCCATTCAAAAAATTATAACTGACACTTGTGTCGAGATACAGTGGATCAATATCTACGGTAGTAGTAGAAACACAGTGTTGTGCTTATTTATTTAATTTTTTTACTTGCCCAGGCCAGCCCGATTCTTGATTACATTATTGCCTTAGAGAGGAAAAGAAAGCGGAAATACCCAATGCATTACCTTTTGCTAAATATTCTCACTTCAAAGCTGCTAGAGTACAAATTGCACCCTGCAAATGCTCACGTCCGTCCTCCGATCCTTAGGCATCGTACCTGACGTGGGGGGTCCTGCAAGAGCGGGTGATGACGGGCTCCTACGGGGCCACGACTCCCGAGGACGAGGGCGAGCAGTTCAAGGACTCCCAGTTCCTGGTCTTCATGAACCGCATCCTGGCTCTGACCGTGTCGGGCCTGTGGTGCGTCCTGTTCCAGCAGCCCCGCCACGGGGCGCCCATGTACAAGTACTCCTTCGCCTCGCTCTCCAACATCATGAGCAGCTGGTGTCAGTACGAGGCCCTCAAGTACATCAGCTTCCCCACCCAGGTCCTGGCCAAGGCCTCCAAGGTCATCCCCGTCATGCTCATGGGCAAGATCGTCTCCCACAAGAGCTACGAGTACTGGGAGTACTTCACCGCCGTGCTGATCTCGCTGGGCGTCAGCATGTTCCTGCTGTCCAGCACGCCCAGCAAGCACCTGTCCACCGTCACCACCTTCAGCGGCGTGGTCATCCTCGTCGGCTACATCGTCTTCGACAGCTTCACCTCCAACTGGCAGGACAACCTGTTCAAGCACAAGATGTCGTCGGTGCAGATGATGTTCGGGGTGAACCTGTTCTCCTGCCTCTTCACCGTGGGCTCGCTGCTGGAGCAGGGCGCCTTCTTCGACTCGCTGGCCTTCATGACGCGCCACTCCGAGTTCGCCTTCCACGCCGTGCTGCTGTCCGTGTGCTCGGCGTGCGGCCAGCTCTTCATCTTCTACACCATCAGCCAGTTTGGCGCGGCGGTCTTCACCATCATCATGACGCTGCGGCAGGCGATCGCCATCCTCCTCTCCTGCTTCCTCTACGGCCACGCCGTCAGCCTGGTGGGGGGGTTCGGCGTGGCCGTGGTGTTCCTGGCACTCTTCCTGCGGGTGTACGCCCGCAGCCGCATGAAGTCCGGCCGGCGCGCCGCACCGCCGCTCGGGCAGAAGGTGTAGCGACGGCGCCGGGGGGAACTGAGGCCACGTTTTCTGTGGTGCTTTTTGTCTGTTTGTTATCTTGCTGTGTTTTCTGTTTTTTTTAACTGTTCTTTTCCATGTTGTTGTTTTGTTTTTTGTCTTAGCAATGGTACAGAAAGGGATTTTGACGTTTTTGACACTTACACCAAGAGGCCCCCAAGGGGTCCATGTGATTTGTCGAGTCAGCAGTCACAGAAGTTTTGAGTGCCTGTAAGATTGTCTTATACACGAATCCCAAAAAACCATAAAACTTTGTAAACTGCCTCTACGCCAATTTCATACTTAAACCGTAGAATATTTTTCCCAAACCCAAACGAGGACATTCTGAACGGTGGTGACGCACGGCTGGGCCTTGGTTTTCAAACATGATGACATGGAGGACTAGCGTGTAGGATTTAGGGAGGTGTGGGGATCGACTTGCAAACTGAAGCATGGTATTCAGTATCATGTCGCCATCATCATCCTGCGGAACGGAGAATGATTGTGTTTCGTTCACATCAGCGCGTCCACAGAGCCGCCGTCCGTCTTTACGTCCCTAGATTCCACTAAATCTCACACACAGGATTGAACGAGACTTTTTGGCTTCAGTAACGGCGACACTCTCTTCTCCGTTGAGTTATCCTTCAGTCACAAAAGCCAGATGCTTTTCCCCAGTCCTCCATGTTGGAGAGCAGCGGTCTTTTACTTTGTGAAGCTGTAAACATAGTCTGATAAATATGTTGCACATTAGTTGGATTTACGGTATGGTAACATGTTACATTACCATCTGTACTAGAGGGTGGTAAACGACAGTTATAAAGAGCGCACTTTTTATGAATTGTATTATTTTAACCAAAACATCAGTGAAGCATGCTGATGTGGGTACATTTTGCACGACATCATTTAAAGGAAAATACTTTAACCTTTTTTTTTGGTGTCCTTTCAACACCGATTCTACTTAATATTTTAACTATGGGCTAAAATGTCTTGTAAATATATCTCTTTTTCATTGTTTCTTTCAAGTTGTCTCATGTACTTTTGTAAAAAGAACGCTGCGTTAATTTTCACCGTCACATGTGAATGTTTGGAAGAACACTGAAAGGATGATGCTCAGCGATGTGAGGATGCCGTCGGCCCGGTTTGCAGAACAGAATGCAAACGAGGGAAGTTCACTCTTATTGGTACCTTGTTTTTATCATTCTGATATTTCCTCTGGTGACTGGATTGATAATAAAACATCTTCAATTAACTCGAGAAGAGCCTTTATGTTTTTGTGCTACAGAATCTCCCTGATGGCCAGTGCTGTGTACTTTGCAGGTAATGCATGAACCCTGACTTCAATATGTACACAATCCCAGCTCAAGTCTAGTAAATTTTATGCACACCTATTTCTTTGCTGTGTTTTGGCCCAATAACTACAATCTCCGTTGGAGGACATTTCGGGTTACGCGTGAGTTGATGCAGTTTGTAAAGGTTAAATATGCAGTTAAATATGCAGTGTCATCTGCAAATCGGTTTAACCTGACCGTAGGTTTTCCCTCTCTTTGCCGTCTCTTTGGTTTTTGCATGTTATTCTCGAAAAACAAACTTGCCTGAGCACCTTTTTATCATTCTGCACTAATCAACGAACCCAACCACGTCAATGATTCACCCAACATCAACCTGAAAGCTGCCAAGTGTGAGAGAAAAACATTTCCCCCCCTAGTTAACCAGTCCCAGTGCTACTGGACGGAGGAATTCCCCCTCTCATCTCTCAACGTCCTCCAGCCCGCCTGGTTACTGGGTTGTGCGTCACAATGTCTCTTTCCAATAACGCAAATTTAAAAACAAGATCTGGGGGGGGCGGCGGGGGGGGACAAGAGAGGACGCAGGCATGTGTTCATCAGGTTTCAGTTCACAACAACCAGTCCCTCCCGGCTCTCTGTCACACTGACATCAGGTGGTTTTATTGTAACCTTTAGCTAGGGTTAGTATATGAGTCCAGTGACCCGGTTGCTAGGTAACTGGTCCTGACCAACAATCCCTCTGAAAACCACTGTCATCTTTGAGCTTTTTGTACGGATGCACCTTGCTTAAGTATTGGTGTGGTTTCTCCTGTTACGATTTTGACAGAGCCAGGTTGGTAAAGTCCTTGTGCTACGCTACGTTAGCCAGCGGCTAGCTGCAGGGCCCAAGTGCAGCCATTGTGAAACGAGCTCCCTGCTGAGTGCACAGCGAGGTTCCCCACAAACACACGTTTGGACGTAAAGATGGAAGTTATATAGAGGCAAGTGGCTACCTTAGAGCATGGCCACACACTGGCAGATATTTGCACACACATACGTTTTTGCACACGTGTGACTGAATCATATGTTTCCCCAAATGTTGATTTTCCTCTTTGAAATTGTGTTTGGGAAATCTTAAAATACAATCAAGCACAAGCCTTTACTGAACATGTAGTGTACACTAACGCAGTGTGACCGCGTGTGAAAGGTTATTGTTTCCGTGGGTTACTGAGTTTTATACTTTAAGGCAAAGGTTGTTTGGTTTTTTTCTCGTCATCTCTTTCTTGCGGTTTCGATGTGAGTGTCGGTCCTGTTCCTTTACCAAGTGTGAAATATGAGAAGTAACGCGATGCCTGAAGGTTTTTACAGATCATGCTGATGATGTTTTTCTCGCATTGTAAATGTCATTGAATTACAACACTTGTTTGCACATAAGGCTGCATCACTGTGTGCTTGCAGCATACATTGCAATACCAAGCTAATCTGCAGATCTCCAGCGAAATAAAAACCGCAACCTCAGTCGTCATGACGAAGGCAGCAACGCACTTATGTTATAGACGTATAGAGACGTGTCTTTGTGAACGAAGTAGGACACGCTCTTCCTGCATGTTAGGGGTGGAATTTCTCCAGAGAACACACATAATCAGAAAAGAGATAACATGATACAAAGATGTGATCCGTCAAACTAATGTTGCACACAAACCCACTGAGACACCAGGACGCCCACCCCTCACCCTTAACATTTTTAAACAAAGGCAGGGCAGAAGAGAAGCACCTTCCAACTTGATGAGGGAAACCTAACACTGACTTGAACTTCACTAGCTGAGACAAATCCAGATCCACAACCAGAGCCAGATCTTACTACAGACTCTTTCAAGGGACCAGACATCCTGTACATAGACATCGCTGCATATCTACAGATTACATAACTGCGTCACTCTAAAAAGATGCTTGTGAGTGTTCAATGCGCGTTTGATTTGTTTTTTAAAGCCATTTCCGGACAGTCTTACTTTTTGGTCAAAAATATGCAGACGCCCCATTCCATTATTTTTTTAGTCAAGAATCAACTTTAAAACACCACGTAGTATAGTAGTTTATATTCGGTTGCGTCAACGGTGGCTTTATCTTGGATCCACAGGTCTCGTAGCAACTTGGACGTGTGTGTAAGTAACAGTGGTCGAGTGGTACTAGCAATCTTCTGGGCGTCCTGTCCTCCTGCAGGACGCGTCTGGGCCGGTGTTTCTGAATGACACGGCTGTTTCCATCCCTTCGCTCTGGTTACTGAGCAACGAAACTGCCGCCTCAAGAGTCTAAGAAAACCCAAGTCTTTTACATTTCCCCGAAAGCATTCAACGGATGCCTCACCTTTTAAGGAAACTCACGTGTTTTATTTTACAATGTGACACTTCCCACGTGAAAAATGAGTGCGTGTCGCTTTGTCCACATGCGGTGGTATGTGAGCTTTTTTCGGTGAATAAACATTTACAAAATTGGCATCTAATGATTAATACACACATTGTCGATGAGGCAATTTGATCCAATTTGTTTAACCGGCCAATCAACGTTTTACGAGTCTGCTCAGTTAAAATAAACCCATAAGAGTTCAAGACTAGTCACTTGTCAAAACAGACTGGATTTAAGATAATTTGTTCTCCAGTGAGCTCCTACCTATAATCATGGGCCACGTAATTCAATTTGATCTAGTCATGGCAAATATCTGCATACATATTGTCCAACACTTTGTAGGGCCCACACCAAGCTGATGAGTCGTGAAGGACCCACCAAACTGAGTTTTTCTTCAACTGGTAACTGGAGCAATTACACCACCTTGTGGTCATAAGAGTTACACCTGCAATTGTTTTATCCAATTACTCTTTTGAAATCTCCAAGACGTTTCAGAACTGATACGGTGCAATGAGAAAATATTTCAGTCATAGAAGGTATTACAGCTTTAATTTTTTTGCAAAACAAGACTTGGAATACAGACAAGCCTGGACTCGGGCAAAGGAATCATACAGTCATCTCTCCATGCAGCGTGCAGTGTTGCACATGAGCAGAACCTCCCCAAACCGTGCACCAGACCGATCTGATAATGGAATGTACTTTCCCATCTTCACACATTTACCACTCCAACATTTAAAACTCAGTGCAACAAGGGAATCGATAAAACGTGTGTTGTCACCATGAACTTATACAGCAAAAACCAAAATAGCTTTTCTTAAAGGTCTTGCAGAGTAATGCTCTGGACGCAAGAGCAACACTGGTCCACCAAACAACATGAATGACTATTTTTGTTGCAGTTACTGCAGTTTTAGAGGATGAACAATTGAAAAGTGAGGCTAAGTGTTAGAAATCTGGGGGGGGGGGGGGTGATTAGTTTAATCAACTTCTTCCATGCGCGAAGCATCATCTTCACCTTCGCCTTCTAGGGGAGGAATTTCATCTGGGATGGATGCAGCTGTTGCCTCCTCAATTGGGACATCGTCGTCATCGATACCTGGGATTAAAATGTTCCTTTGTTAGCGATCACTACATGTCTAAATATATATATCTATATAAAGGTCAGATTGCATCTCCTTACCCAGTCCAAGTTTGATCATTCTGTAGATGCGGTTGGAGTGAGTCTGTGGGTCATCCAGGGAGAAGCCTGAGGACAGCAGGGCAGTTTCGAACAGCAAGATGACGAGGTCCTTCACAGCCTTGTCGTTCTTGTCTGCATCGGCCTTCTGCCTGAGAGTCTCCACGATGGGGTGGTCAGGGTTGATCTCCAGGTGTTTCTTAGCCATCATGTAGCCCATGGTGGAGTTATCCCTGAGTGCTTGTGCCTTCATGATCCTCTCCATATTGGCAGTCCAGCCATAAGTGCTTGTCACAATACAGCAGGGTGAAGACACCAGTCTGTTGGACACTGTTACCTGAGAGACAGTCAAACCGGACATTAGGACTTAAAAGAATGCATAGGTGACCGAATCTAAATGTCATGTTAAATCATGCAGTCATGTTAGAAATGAATGCTGCGCACACACACACAAGCATAGCAAACTCTGGTTCTTAAATGTAGACACTCTTTTCTGCATACACTAATATATTCCCAAGAGCTTGTGCCCAAGCGTAGTTTCACGTCTGTTAAGCTAAAGGGAACGATTAACCAGGCATCGTTAGATCACACCAAGTTGCACTAAAAAGGACTTTGGAATCCATCACTTAACGAACAAACACGTTCATCAAAAACTCATTCAGGACACACACAAGACTCGAGGGGCGTCCTTGCAATTTACAAAACTCACCAGAATACTAGTTATGGTCAGTTAGGGCACCTGTTTCCAAACAAAAGTTCACACTATAGTTGTGAATTCATGACCTAAATTCATCTGGCATGGAGGGAAATTTAGGTCAAACTATTGTTCAGGATTACTGACCTTCTCTACTTTCTTGTCAAGGATCTCTTTCATGAGCTTGCAGAGGTTCTCAAACTTGGCCTTATCCTCCTCCATCTTTTTCTTCTCATCTCCATCCTCTGGCAGCTCCAGGCCCTCCTTGGTGACAGAAACCAGGCTCTTGCCATCGAACTCCTTCAACTGCTGGACGCAGTACTCGTCAATGGGCTCCGTCATGTAAAGAACCTCAAAGCCACGCTTGCGGACGCGCTCAACAAAGGCAGAGTTGGCCACCTGATCCTTGCTTTCACCTAAATAAAGAAAAGTGTTACCCTGTACATTTGATAATGCGCTACTTTAAAGTTTACTTGTGTTTATAGACTAACTCACCAGTAATGTAGTAGATAGACTTCTGGTTCTCCTTCATGCGGGTCAAGTACTCTGTGAGGGAGGTGGTATCATCGCCAGACTGCGAGCTGCTGTAACGCAATAGCTCTGACAACTTCTTGCGGTTTTGAGAGTCTTCATGGATGCCCAGCTGCAGATTAAATACGATTTGCAGGTCAATAAACTAATTCACAAAACAAGCTTGGCTCAAAACCAGCTACATTTTAGCCTACTATACCTTGATGTTCTTTGAGAAACCTTCGTACAACTTCTTGTAGTTCTCGGTGTCTTGAGCTAGTTCGGCAAAGAGCTCAAGGCACTTCTTGACAATGTTCTTGCGAATGACCTTGAGGATCTTGCTCTGCTGCAGCATTTCTCTGGAGATGTTTAGGGGGAGGTCCTCTGAGTCGACCACACCACGAACAAAGTCTGGAGATAAAACAGATAAGTTTAGACATTTCAGGCAAGACTGGAGTTACATGTAATTAACCTGGCAGAATGAAGTTTGAACTTACTCAGGTACTCTGGGATGAGCTCTTCACAGTTGTCCATAATAAAGACTCTCCTGACGTACAGCTTGATGTTATTCTTCTTTTTCTTGTTCTCAAAGAGGTCAAAAGGTGCCCGGCGAGGAACAAAGAGCAGGGCTCGGAATTCCAGCTGGCCCTCCACTGAGAAGTGCTGTAGAGTACAAAATTTATTTTAGTCACTAGACTTTTGCAATGCATTTAATACAGATAATGACGAGTCATTATCATTACCTTGACAGCAAGGTGATCCTCCCAGTCGTTGGTCAGACTCTTGTAGAACTCTCCATACTCTTCGTTTGTGATATCGTCGGGGTTCCTGGTCCAGATGGGCTTGGTCTTGTTCAGCTCCTCGGCGTCGATGTACTTCTCCTTGATCTTCTTTTTCTTCTTCTTGTCCTTGTCCTTTGAGTCCTCCTCATCGTCAGATCCTACATCCTCAATCTTTGGCTTGTCCTCACCCTCTTCCTTCTCCTCCTTTTCCTTCTCATCAGCCTTTTCCTCCTCTGCCTCATCATCGCTGATCTCCTTGTCACGCTCCTTCTCCACCTGTGAGTCAAAAGAGTTTAATATCACTGATGTGAAAACAGTTCTGACTAACCAAAACTAATCTGTCAAAAGCAATACTTACAAACAGGGTAATCGGATAGCCAATGAACTGAGAGTGCTTCTTGACAATTTCCTTGATCCTCTTCTCCTCAATGTACTCTGTCTGGTCATCCTTCAGGTGCAGAATGATCTTTGTTCCACGGCCAATGGGCTCACCTGTGAAAACGATAATACAGCCATGAGCATTGGTAAAGGTCATAGTGACCTTGGCAGAAAAGACAAATTTTGCCTTTTAAACTGCTTTTATTTTACTGTGGCAAGGTACCTACCAGAGTCAACCTTGACAGTGAAAGAACCTCCAGCGGAGGACTCCCAGACGTACTGCTCATCATCATTATGTTTGGTGATGACTACCACCCTCTCAGCAGTAAGATAGGCAGAGTAGAAACCCACACCAAACTGACCAATCATGGAAATGTCAGCGCCAGCCTAGAGGGAACAAAAGTTTAGGAATATTTAGAGCCAAAATATATATAGATACACTCATAGTCTAAACCAGACTTTTTACACTTGTTTCTCAGTTGCTATTTGACACCAAGTGAAGACAAATGCGTGCTAGTGTTGCAATATTTGACCCAACTTTCAGCTACCCAGCACATGTTCCATGATCATACCTGAAGGGCCTCCATGAAAGCCTTGGTGCCCGACTTGGCGATGGTACCCAGGTTGTTAATCAGGTCGGCTTTGGTCATGCCAATTCCAGTGTCGATCAGGGTCAGGGTGCGCTCTTCTTTGTTGGGGATGATTTCAATTTTCAGATCCTTGCCACTGTCCATCTTGGTGGGATCAGTCAAGCTTTCATACCGAATTTTGTCCAAAGCCTGGAAAAGATTTTAAGCATTACTCAAACTATCACATGGCAAAAAAAAAAACTACAGACACTTTAAGGGAGGCCAATTAGGTTTAAAAACCAAACTTACATCAGAGGCATTGGAAATCAGCTCCCTAAGGAAGATCTCTTTGTTGGAATAGAAGGTGTTGATGATCAGGGACATCAGCTGAGCAATCTCTGCCTGGAAGGCAAAGGTCTCAGCCTCCTCCTCTTGGTGCATTTCTTCAGGCATCTATACAAATGTTAAAAAAAAACTGTTTAGATAAAACCAAACACAAGGGATAACGTGGCGGTTGGTTAACGTTAGATAAATTCCGTTTCAAAGCTCGAGCGCCTTCGGGTTATCATCATGTCAACAAGCAGGTTTGGTGGCAAATTTGGCGAGCTGCCATAGTGCTGCTACACATCGGTGTAGGCGGCCATTAACCAACATGGCGGCCAGTGACAGACAATGGACTCCGCAAACACGTGCTGAGGGGCGGCTACACACAATAATAAGGATAACATTAGAAAATGCGACGCTGTACATTTACGTCCAAATTAAAAACGTCCCGAAGTACAACGTTAAAGTCACTTGGTGACGACAATCAACGGGATGTTAGGAAAAAATGCGGCCTTCTCCCATCTGCGGTCAAAAAACGCACAACCACTGATTAAGAAATAGTAAGGTCACCGCATAAGTCGGGTCATAAACGCTCAGTTTCTTATTAACTAATAAGTTAATGACATACCGGATTAACGATAAAACCAAAACCCGAGAAAACCAGTCAACATAAGTCAAGTGTCGAGGTAGGGCTATTTCACGTTGAAATGGCGACGCGTTTCTGTGCTCTGGTGCAGTCGTATCGGGTCCACTTTACGGTCATCCCCGTTAAATAATCCCTGTCATCTTCACCACACCTGCATTAGCATCCCGTGTCCGGCCTAACCGTGCCGCATGTATACAGCTTTAAACGCAGAGTATCTTAAAAGGTCTACCAGTACATGTTATTTTTTATTTTTATTTTTTTACAAAAAAGGTGTCGCAGCATTATGATTTACTAGTAATAGACGGGAGTCGACATTGGTAATTTTAGTTAGCGTTAACGTTGGACCACGAGACGGTTATAGTGCTACGGTTACCGTCGTGACTCAGGAGCTGGTAGCGTGGTTGGGAGCAGCCGTGACGGCTCAGAAAAAAATACGCAATACAAGAGCACAAAACGTACCATGTGTAGGCAAAATACTCATTTTCATACCTTGTTTAATGCGTTGAATTGTCTTGAGAAAAACGCCACCAATTCGTAGTCCCTTCTGCTCTCTGACGCAGGGAAATGGAAAGGAACTTCCTTTAAAAGACCGGAATCTTTATACCCACCGTTTCAGTGTGCAGCCGTATCCATCCGCGGTGCACCATACACCACTACTGGTAGAACGCAGTCAAAACCGACTGTTGCCTTATGACAAATCGATGAATTTATAAGAATGTATCCAGATCTTGTGTATACGAACTATTACTGATTTTATCAGACAGTTATATATTCTTGAAATACTTCAAGGTTTATCATATGTCTTTAAAAATACTGCAATATTACAAAGACGGTCCGAAACGGCGCCACCTTGTGGCAGTTCATGCCAAAATAATATAACTAACGTTAGATGAATAGCCAAACATTTTATTGACGACTGGTCTTTAAAACTGTTGCCACATACTATCACGTCAAACATATCTGTACCAACCTACTACATATTTTCGCTAGAAATCAGGAGTAAATCGTTTATTTGTTGAAAACAGTGAGGGTCTTTTCAATCTGATGGAGGAATATTCTAAATCAGGAGGGTGTGCTTCGTTTCTTCTAGCACTTTCCATGAAAAAAACCCGCCTAAAGTGACGTCACAGATTGTCAGACGCAGCCATCGCAGACCAGCTGCTGTTACAGAGCTACCTACAACAAAAACACCATGGTAACCAACTGCATTAACATTTTAATAGTCCCAATATACAAATAACTGTATTGTAGCGCTGCGTGGTCTGATAATGTCATAATTCATACATGCATCCAAATGTTTCATAGATATTTCATCAAAGCGTATAGTAAGGTAGGAAAACTAGGGACATTCTAAGTTCAAAAGTAAAATATGTTAATAAAGGCCTCAATCAATATTTAAGTAGTATATGTATCCTTGTATTCAGATGACACACTAGGTATTGATGAGCTCTTGGGTGTTTGTCAGCAGTTCATTATACCACAGCGGATCCTATAGGCTTTAAAGTTGAGAAGAAATGAAACCGAAAGCTTTAAATTGCAGAACGTTCTGGAAGAATATAATGCTATATTTAAGAAACTAAATATAATTCTAAGATATTGTTACTATCATCAATATATTATATTCATTATTAGAACAATACATGAATAGATTAATATTAATAAAACATAGTATTATAATATCAATCGCGTACATTCGTGGAGGTTTTTTGTTTTTAAAGGTAGTAATACTCTCATGTCCTAGCCCCGTCCTTCTGCCACGTCCGGATATACAAAACAAGCGCCCTCGTCGTCTGCTACCTAACAGTTAGGGCGCTTGCGTCAATGTGTTTGAAGGCCCGTGACTAGCTAGTGTGCTAAGCCAACATTCAGGACGTTACAGAAATTGTCTTAATCAATAACCTTGTGAAAGCGGTTTTATCCCTTCGTACGCCACCTAATTTGGGGTATGTATATATGGACTCGTTCACCTCCATCCTAAACCTATAGTGAGCGCGCTAAAGTGAGTTTTGCTTGTAAGGTAACATCAGTTCTGCCTCACGTTAATGTTAGCTTAGCTTAACGCTAGTTGTGCCGGCCACGGAAGCGTGGTTAACTTAATGTTAGTTCCAGCTAATGTTAAACTATCGGCGTTCGTTGATTGGTAAACTAACGTTAAATAATGGATTGAGTTATGCAGTTAAAACACAATATGTAGCACTCAAACAAAGTACGGATACAAATACAAACGTTGGGGCCTAATAATATTAAGTTAGCGAATGTTAAGCGCTGCTAAGTGGAGCAACTTAAGTTACTACACGTAGCGCTACAGTTGAAAATCAAAAGTCCTAAATCGAGAATTGTTTGCTAATGATAACGTGGCAGTGTTTTTCTCGAAAGCAAGCCTGATTTTTTTTCTTCAAAGTAATGTCGACGTTACAGTGTTTGGATGAACTCAATGAAGTAGGATTGTATTACATAAGACATCTAATTTTCATCACTGTTTGTTCAGGTCGGTCTGATTCAAACCCAGAATGTCTTTCCCCCCTCATTTGAACCGGCCCCTGTTGCCACCACCTGGGATGCCCCCTCAGTTTGCTGGCTTCCCCTCAGGTAAGCACATATGCCACCATAACCGTATAGCCTATTTCACTTTATCTACGTTGCTGCGATGTTGAGTACAGTGTTGCAAGTTAGTTTGGCACAAGTAGCCGGTTGTACAGAGCCCCTCAGTCTTTGCAGTTCTAATAAAACACAGATATTAAGAAACTGCTTTAATGCAAATAAGTTCATTCTAGATGGCTTGATGTTTTTTGTATTTCAATTTACAAGTTAATGTACATCTGCTTTGTTTCTAGGAACTCAAATGATCCCCCTTCATGTCGGCATCATGACCCCCACTTCTACAGTAATGATGCCTTCTGTTCAAGTGATCAGTAAGCCTCCAATCCATAAAAAGGAAATACTGAGAATCAAAGACAACAATGAGAACAGCGGCCCGACTACCACGGTGTTTGTGGGGAATATATCAGAGAAAGCTTCAGACATGCTGATCAGACAGCTGCTCGCGGTAAGGAAAATAAGAGGGTTTATAAATTAGACATGTACTTGGGTCACAGTCTTCTATACTTGTAAATTGTAATATTGTGCAGTTTGGCTATCCTCCTGAAACTGGATCATGTGCTGTGACATTTTTTAAATGTACTTTTATTTGATTTTGGAACTTGTTCTCCCCTCTTTTATGTTATAGAAATGTGGAATTGTTCTGAGCTGGAAGAGAGTCCAAGGAGCCTCTGGCAAGCTTCAAGGTAATTTATAACACATACATCTAGTCTGATTACATGAGAATATACTTTAATCTAGGGCTAATTTTGGTGATCATTAAATTCACAATAATTTCACCAAAAAACAACCAGAAAAAACTAAATTGTGTTTGTCATTGAACCATTCATGACCATTGTCAAACCTGTTTTCAATTTCAATATGTGTTGCAGCCTTTGGGTTTTGTGAGTACAAGGAGCCAGACTCCACTTTGCGAGCACTGCGGCTGCTTCATGACCTTCCAATTGGAGAGAAAAATCTATTGGTAAAGGTGGATGCTAAGACCAAAGCTCAGTTGGACGAGTGGAAGGCCAACAGAAAGACTGAGAATGGGGTAAAATTCCAAATGTGCCCTTTACCGGATCTGCATATATCTCTGCACACTTCTCAGATTTGCTTTGAAATTCCAATTATTGGTTATTCATAATTGGGTTCTTTTACTGGCAGAATAAGAAGGCTGAAGATGCAGATGACGAGGAAGAGGTTCTAGACGAGGAGATAAAGCAGAAGGATCAGATCATTAAAGGTGCTATCGATGGATTGATGAGAGAATATGCTGCAGAACTCAACGCCCCTTCACAGGATGAGGACTCCCAGCGACGAAAGAGGAAAAGGGAGAAAAAAGAAGAGGTACACCAATCTCTGTTTACTCTCTCTCTCTGACTTGTACCGTTCTTCTTTTGCAACTTAAAATGTATGCGTGTTAATTTCTCAATTGAGTTTTCCTTCTTTCCTTTAGGACGACATCAACGCTATTGATATGGAGGATGACAAGAGAGACCTGATTTCCAGAGAAATTAGTAAATTTCGAGATACTCACAAGGTAAAGGGGCTCCTTTAGATCCTGTACTTGACATTACAGGTTTTGGACAGCAGCTGCTCACATAGTTCGCTCCTAGAGTTTGCACATTTAGTCGACAAGTTCACAAAGGTTTTTTTGATCTCAGTAACATGCATACTACGCCACAAATTGGCAGTCCTTAAAATTTATACCACCAAACAGCTTAATTTGCCCCATTTTATATAAAATGTTTCATGTTCAATGTTCAGACACCACAAGTAGGCAGATTAGACACCTGTAACGAAGCTATAGGTGTGACTATTACAGATCCATTCTTCATTCATCACACAAAAATGCATGGAGACGTTGTAAAGTTACTTAAAAGCTAATCTATTCATTAAACCCCACCATTATGATAGTGATCATATGGTGACTAAAGCAAGATGAATCTCAGAGCTTTGGAAAAAGTTGCGAGGATAGGATGTAAGTATCAGCCTTTATTTACTATATACTTATATTGGGCGTCCCCCTCCTGAGGACTTGCATAGGGGCAACTGAGCTGCACCTTAGTGTGTGTTGGTCAAGGAGGATATTTTACCAGACAACCATTTGACAATACGAATGTTCCAGCCAAACCTTAGTACCTTTAGTGGTGGTGCCCAGAAAGCTTGAGTCGGTGAACCTGTGCGAGTCCTCTGTTAATTATGGTCTGTTTTTATGGTGTTCATGTTGAACCACGAGGACTCTTGTCAATAACCACTGCAGTGACTTTGGCTGTAGCTTTTATTATGCTAGTATGGGGGGGCGCCCTCTCCACAGCAGCACATGATCTGAAGACTGACAAGGTATGTGCTCTCTGAATGTATGCGTGACTTCTCTCTCTCTCTCTCTCATCTCTTACTTGGAACTCTTACTGTTCTTTTTTTTTTTTTTTAGATAGAACAGTGACTTCATAAATATATTTCAAACTACTCAAGATTTACTGCGAACATGTCATGTCGCTCTGTTAGCCAAAAATAGCTGACATTTTCCAAAAGTCATCCAGTCCTGCCACCCAAAAGCAGAACTTTACAAAGAGGATGTTGAAGCTGCCATTTTTCTCTTTCCCCAATTGCTTTGACTTTAAAGAATTACATCAAATTCTTTAAACTAAACACAACAACAAATAAGATCCCCACTGTCTAATAGACTGCATTTTATAATGCAATACCTGGTGGACCTGCCTTCAGAGGTAAGTAGAACTTGCAAAATAAAAATGCCCGTCAGGATTTGTGGTTAAGTCAAGGCATTATAATACTTGCCTGTGTTAAAAAGTTCCAAAATGATTGCTAAGGTCTCCCATCTTCTTTCTCGTGTCCTTCATCTCCATCTCTTCAGTTGCATTACACCCAAGGCTTTAGAAGACCAGCAGACAGCCTCTGGCTGATAATGACTGGTCAAGTTAATTAATAATAATCGACTTGTACTGTTGCACTGTTCGTGCTTTGGTTTGTAGAACTGTTTTTAAAATAGTGCCCTGAAAGAAATAGGTATTCTCAAAGCGTCACAATGTGTCTCTTGTATTCGATTCTCATTCTGGGACAAATTTAGAAAAAAAATACATCTCTACACATTTTGCTCAAAGCCCTGTGTGTATTGCCCAAAACTCAGCATTGGGATGCATGAATGTCTGTTTGTCTGAAGTGAGTTGTGAGGAGCTGCTGAAGACTTCTGCAGGGGTAAGACCGCTTCTACAATTTAATTTAACTGTACAGAAATAACTGATCATTTCTTGATTACCAAATGTCATGTTACCCATTTGACGTAACGGTTATTAGTTTTGATGATGCCGAAGCAAGACAGAATCCCATGTTTTTCCCCTTTATACCGTGTGACCTGCTTTCCTCCCAGGCCTAACTTAAAAGGCTTGTAGGGGCAGCGAACGTCTGAATCCATAGTTCAACACCTGTAAGTCACAAACAACTAGTTCAACAAACGACTGACGCCTGCTTTTTTTCATTTTTGTCCATGTTCCGAGAAGATATCTTTGCTCCTGTTTCCCGTTATGAGGGCCTCAAGTTGAACATGTTCCACAGATCTGTTTGGCCATTTTTGATAAACATTATTTCACACACAGCAAAGTACACCACATTGCTTTAGAAGGACAAAGCTGTCTGCCTTTTGAGGGGGAGCTTTTGATCCGTCCGTATTTTCCCAGTTAGGATTCCAGCTTCTTTTGAAAGCTTTGCATTGATTAGTACAGGGCATGTTTCAGATTCTGGAAACAACTTGATTTGTGCACGGTAGAAAACTAACAGCAAAGACCATCAGGATGCGTGTGTGGCATTGGATGAACCTTTACGCGTTTTGCTCTGCAGAAACTAGAAGAAGAGAAGGACAAGAGGGAGAAGGAGCGGCTGGAGTTCGAGCGGGAACGAAGGGACCGGGAAAAGGAGCGGGAGCGGGAAAGGGAGCGCCGGGACCGCGACAGGGAGAAGGAACGAGAGAGGGAAAGGGAGCGGGAGAGAGACCGAGACAAAGATCGCGACCGCCGGACCAGAGAAAGAGACCGAGACTGGGAGCCCCCCCGAAGCCGCGACAAGACCCCCGAACGCAGCAGATCCAGGTGAAGGAAAAACAACAGTCACCAACGGTTGAAAAAAGATGTTTTCAGTTTTTAAGTTAGATAAAGCAACATTGAAGGTCCCTCTCTCCCCCCTTCTGTCTCTTATCCCACTTAAACTTAACACGTATGTATATTGGCCCCGATTCGGGGTAAATATGTTCCTAACACCCTTTTCTGTTTTCAAAAGGGAGGTCAGTCGAGACAGAGACCGAGAAAAGAAACGAGACCAAGAAGATGAAGAGGAAGCGTATGACCGCAGGAAGCTGGAACGGAAACTCCGAGACAAGGAAGCAGCTTATCAGGAGGTAGGGAGGGTCGGAAGGACCAGCTGGGCCAGCAATCACTGCCCTTAGATCCTAACTTTCTAAATGTCCATGTATAGATATGAAATCATCCAAATGAGATAACCTTGAAATAGTTCAGGGTTCACCCTTTAAGTTTAATTAAAAAATGGTTATTATGAATATTTTTATTTAAACTTTAATCAAAACATGGTTGTGGCTCACCTGATTCTATTGCGATGACAGCGTCTAAAAAACTGGGAGCTACGGGAGCGGAAGAAGGCACGGGATTATGCCAAGGAGGCCGAAAGAGAAGATGAGCGCCGACGAGAAATGGTGAGAGCATATTGAATGACCAGTGATGTTCATGGCTGAGTAAGAACATCATCCTCATTACAGCCAACTTAAACTTAGCAAATGTAATGAATCACTGTCCATTCCAGTTTATTTTAGCTTAAAGTTACAAATAAATTATGACAAGTTACTTGGCTGTTGTGTTTCTATGATTGATTGATCTCTAATTTTTTGTTTCGTGCACATTACATGCCCAATCCTGAGTTTATAAGACACCAAAAACACAGCTTTAGACACACCTATTTTTTTTAAGTTACACTCATTACAAAGGACTTTACCACTCGATCTTAAACACTTCTCTGGCAAATGCATTCCCCCCTCAAAAAAGGTTCCTTTCCCTAAAGCATAACTCGGATTCATGAGTTATTGGTCTAAATGTTTTCGTGTTGCCAAGCTGGGCAGTATCCTGTGTTTCTATTTGTGTTCATACTATTTCAATTTAACGAATTGAAAAAATAAAAGTTGACTAGTTTATTATCCTTGAGATAAAGTGTGGTCCTGTGTTTATTTAGGTGAAAGAGGGCAAACGGTTGAAAGAGTTTCTTGAGGACTATGATGATGAAAGAGATGACCCCAAGTATTATAGGTGAGCAACACGCAACGCTCTACTAAACATGTAAAAAAAACACTAACGAGTGGCTGAATGCTGTTATTTTTGATGTGACCCCTAGGGGCAGTGCGCTCCAGAAACGTCTCCGAGACAGAGAAAAGGAGATGGAGGCAGACGAGCGTGACAGGAAGCGGGAGAAGGAGGAGCTGGAGGAGATCAGACGGAGGCTGTTAGACGAGGGACATCCAAACCCAGACGCAGAGCTACGCAGGGTATGCTCGTCCTTCATAATCGTGTGTGTGTGTGTGTGTGTGTGTGTGTGTGTGTGTGTGTGTGTGTGTGTGTGTGTGTGTGTGTGTGTGTGTGTGTGTGTGTGTGTGTGTGTGTGTGTGTGTGTGCCTGCCTGCCTGCCTGCCTGCCTGCCTGCCTGCCTGCCTGTGAATCTGCAGAGAGTATGCATTATGTCTTTCTGAAGGTCACTTAATCATCAGTCTCCCTGCACATCTGGGCTGTTCAGCTTCCATTGTCTGTTATTTTCTCTCAAACACTGAGTGTTTTAATCCTCTGCACGTCTGCCTCTTATTGGTCCAGATGGAGGAGGAAGAGGAGGAGCGTCTGAGACGACCCCCTATCATCCCAGAGCCGGTGATCGAGGTGGTACAGGAACGCCACAGGGGTCCAAGAGACCACCGAGAACGGGAGCGGGAGCGGGATCATGACCGAGAACGGGACCGGGAGCGAGAGCGGGAACGGAGACAGGAGCAAGACCGAGCAGAACCTCGAGTGCGGCCCGCCCCCTCTCCTGACGAGGTGGAAGAGGGCGAGGAAGAGGGTTATGAAAATGGAGAAGACCACGGCGACACAAAACCCTGCCTGAAGCCCACGATGCGGCCAATCACGGCCGCGCCGTCTGTGTCGTCAGCAAGCGGCGGCGCATCCCCGAACACCCCGGGGGACGAGTCGCCCTGCGGCATCATCATCCCCCACGAAAACTCTCCCCCGGAGGCGCTGCCGCAAGAGGAAAACCGCCCAAAGATTGGCCTCAGTCTCAAACTGGGTGAGTGTACAAGACGTGCGTCCTCATGGTTATGAAAAATTATGCAATTTGTCAGTTAAGAATTAAGATAAATTTAATAATCAGAATAAGTGATGGATAAATATTTCTGATGTCCTACTCAGACCGTGAAGGAGAATTCATGTTAGCTGCCAAGCGCGTCTCTACTAAAAGAGTTAAATGTTAAACGACCATAATATTCCCCTCAAAGCCATGGAGTATTCTGCTTTAAGTTAATTGTGTGGGTGAAAGAAAAGTACCGTCTGTCTAGATTTGTTTACAATATTTAACAACAAAACAAACATTTGAGGAATACATTTAGGAAAAATGGCTGCACATGAAAAGTAAAATTTGGTTAGTCACAGGCAAAATCAGTTAAACATTGTCAGTAGTAATTCTTTTCATTCAACAAGCTTCTTGTGCTCTCCAGCTGCCTCAGGAAGCCCCAGTCAGCCCAACACAGGAAAGAGGAAGAAGTTGCCCGTCGACAGCGTCTTCGACAAGTTCGATGACGAAGAGACGGACGAGCAGCCCCGCAAGCGGAAGCTGGTGCCCCTGGATTACGACGACGACAAGAGCCTCGGCGTGGACGGGGCCGGCCTGTCCAGCATCAAGGGGGACGACACCGAGGAGAAACGCAAACACATCAAGACCCTGATAGAAAAGATCCCCACAGCGAAGCCCGAGTTGTTCTTGTACCCGCTCGACTGGTCCATGGTGGACACGGTGAGGAGGGGAGGGTAGTATGTAAATGTGTAAACTGATCTCAGGGCTGGATTACAATTGTCAAAAGTACCTCCTGATGTCCTATGCTACAGGAGCTCCTTTCATTTAGATCATTTGAACGGCTCTTATCATGGCAGCAACTTACACAACTTCTGGTTCCTCAGTGAAAGCATAAAGAACTCTTCATATGGAGGACTGCATCTTAAGAATTGTCCTCCAGAAGCACAGTGATGTAGTTAAAGGCCATGATGCGTGTATTGGCACACTTGGCACTATAACCTGTGTCCTCTGGTGGTTACATTTAAGAAAGAAAACTGTTGCAGGAGAAGTTGTCCACTTCTGATTGTATCAGTTAAATACTGTAAGTCATTTCAAGTGACACTAACGTTCTAAATCCCCTGCGCCTTATCTTGTCCGTTTAGACGCTGATGGATCGACGCGTGCGACCCTGGATCAATAAAAAGATTATCGAGTACATCGGAGAAGAGGAGGCAACGTTGGTAGACTTTGTCTGCACCAAGGTATCGATCATGTGACCTCTGTACAACTGACCTTTTTCCCACTTAGAGGAGGAGTGAGTCGAGATGTGATGCTGCTGTTTTGTCTTTCCCAGGTGATGGCTCACAGTATGCCACAAAGTATCTTGGATGATGTTGCTACGGTGAGTAACGGGACACACAAACAGGATGTTTTGGGGGGTTTAATGTGAAGTGACAAAGACGATTCTTTTCTTCACGATTTGCCTCAGGTTCTTGATGAAGAAGCTGAAGTCTTCATCGTGAAGATGTGGAGGTTACTCATTTATGAAACCGAAGCTAAGAAGATTGGACTGGCGAAATAAGCGAACCACTGAATGGTCAACTTTTTTTTTTCTTCATTTTATTCATTGTGTAATAGTACAGTTGTCAACCCCCCAAAAAATAAGGTTGTATCTATTCAAGTGCAGACTGTCGCTGCTTGTTCTCACATCTGCACCAGTTGTTCAGGTTTACTTTCCTAACTGTCAGTGTGCTTTTGTTTGTATTCAGTACTTAATTACTTGACTACAGTGACATTTTTCAGGCAACTCTGTAGGATTATTATGCGAAATCAAACTTTGTCTCTATGGTGTGTATTTTTAAATATGCATAACTACAACAAGAATGTGATCTTTTTAAGATTATTTATTTGGAGTTTTGGACACAACTCCAATTCATTTCTATGGTCTTTATTCATAGATTCAGATTTTCTTGCATCACCTTCCCATTTGATCAGTTCAAACCTAGTTATCATTTGAAATGTGTCCATTGAGAAGTTAATTCCTGCAGCTGTAAAAGCACACACAACCACTATGGGAAAACAAGCGTAGAATGAAGCTGTAAAAACGCTTTCCATTTGTTTTTGTATTGTGAATGTTTCAATAAAATTGATTTTTTTTTTTAAGTTTGAACCACCAGTTATTTCAGTAAAAAAATTCTTATTAAATTTGCAAATTAAAATAACTGATCGTGTCTACTGGGTCCTAAATCTTAGTACGATGAAGGTAAGGCCATTCAATATTGTAGCTTGATTTTAATGATTCAATCTTTTATGCTGCTGTGGTTTAACTCCTTGTCAGTACATTGCTGACTTTTAAGTTTAAAAATCAAAGATTCATGAACATTCCAAGTACCTCCTGCGGCATGTTGCACATCTCACTTAATCATGAAGATGAACTGACATTGTACTATTTTTTTTTTTTTTACATACTATGACTTTATTTTAACCTGACATCCTGTGCTGTCACTTTAAAAGCTGCAATTTTATTTGCGCCATCTTGCATTTAATTGTAGCTGTCGCTGGTTGTCCTTGACCTAAAGAACCATTGCAATTCTTAGTGATTATATTTATACAGAACACATTAAGATTTCTGCACTATTTGTTTAGGTTCTGGCAATTTAACGTTTACAGATAACATCGGAGACCATTTAATTTAATCCTTCCATTTACCCAGACAGTTTCTGTAGTGGAAGTACCGTATTGCTTCGAGCTGAAATAAAGGTCAGTAGCAGCGCACAAGGCTACTAAGATCAAAACTTCCAGAACTTTATTGATGTCATGTGATCTAAACAAGAGCAGTTTTCTCCTGTAAAAACATAACTGGAAGAAGAAAAAAAAAAAAAAGCACATAAGTCCCACCTGAGCGGCGTTGATACTGACGAGCCTTTGCTTCTCCCCTTTGAACCAACCGCACCGTATAAGCGCCATGCATAACGAAGACACTGGGCTCGTACACAAGAGGTGAGTAAAGGCCACTGCTCAAGAACAGCTGGTTTTATTTTAGATTTATTCAAATTGATGTCATTAAAAAAGAAACTATACGGCCGTTTAGCTTGTAACTCAACTTTCCTTCAATATCTGCATGGGACGAGAGCTCGCTGTGCTACGGCCTTCTGAAACCAACCAACCGGGGGCCTTTTCCAATGAACTACTAACGCCAGTTATTGTTTGCAATGTGAAAGTTAACATCTGTTGGACTGGGGGGGGGGACTGAGGTCTGTCCACATCTCTCCTGGTGTGGTTTGTTTAGTAGAGTGGATCTAGTCCTCCGCTTTGGCCTCCATCTCCTCCGCGTCGTCGTCTCCATCCACCTCTGCGTTCTCCCGCTCTAGCCTCTCCAGTTGCCGGGCGAGCTCGGTCTCATCCGTGTCCGTCACCACCTTGGGCTGAGACATTTGAATAAAGTGGAAACGTGGTTTTGTGTTAATGTGTATATTTTAACCCTTGCTGCTGTAACCATGAGAATTTCCCCACTGCGGGACTAATAAAGTTATGTTTAAAGGGAGGATTCCTTTGCAAGTACTTTGATCGCCCTTGATGGGGAACAGTTTTATACAGGTTTGAAAAGTAATGAAGCTTTTTAAGAATAATAAAAACCCAGATATCTTAAAAGTGCACTACCAACTTGTAATAAAACAAGCACTCAGGTGACGTGGAGTCACTCACCTCCATCTGGATGTTAAAGACGCCCCGCTTCTCCTCAATCTTCTCCTTGATAGCGGACATGGCCTGGTTGAGGACGGACAGGCCCTCCGTGCGCTCCAGAGTGGTCGTTGTCATGACGTAGCGAGGGGGGGCGATCAGGTTGATCTGCCAAGCAGAGGAAGAGCGCGTTAAGTCTCACGACGACGACACCGCGTCGCTCACACTGAAACGAGAGGGCTGCGGTGAGACCTTGATGGGCATGGCCTCCGTGGAGCAGCCAAGCCCGGCCCTCAGCGCCTCCTTCACGGCATCGATGCCCTCGTAGCCGTAGCACGCCACTTCAATGTCTGTGGGGGAGAAAACAAAAACAGGTTTCTCAATTACAGTCCAACTGAGATCATGACATAGCTGGAAAAGCATCAGTATATTAAGCATAATGTAAGCTGTGTAGCTGTTGAATTTCAGCATCCCAGTATATAAATTGTACAGTATTAAAAAACTTTGAGTTAAAGAGACAGGAGGTTTTACCAAAACGCTCAAAGGAGACGTTCTTAATTTAGAATAATTTAACATGCACGTTTCCATGCTTTAGTTACTTAACAGCTAAATACAATTTTTTAAATCAATATCTAAAACCATTTGTTGTTAAGCTGTCCTAGTGACCGAATTTGATAAGCATAAATAACAATAGAGACGATATTGAATCCGTATCCTACAGTGAAAATCTCACACGGCTACAACACTGGTTACCTGCTCGAATTTTGACGGCCTGCGGAGTGAGTCGCCTGTTGATGTTGTCAATGAGCACGTCCTTCTCCCTGTCTGTTAATTTCAGGCAATCCAGAATGGCCGGGTCTCTATTGCAGGGAAGATGACCACAAGTTGATCCTCCACGTCATCAAATCTAAACACCGCTCGCCTCACACGGGAAACGACCACTTACGACACGGCCTGCTTGAAGACGTCGTAGGCTCCGTATCCCGGCCTCTTGTATTTCTCATCGAACACCCAGGCGGTGCGCTCATACAAGTCCTCCAGCTGCTCGTCCTTACTGTAGTCCAGCACCTCGGCAACGTGCCGCAGGATGCTGTACACCTGCGGACGCAACAAACCGCATCGGCTCAGGGACAGCGCCGACGTCGCAATGCATCCGAAAGTTCATGAAGAGGTCGACGGAAAAAAATAAATAAAAACGCTTGGAGTAATGCCTAAAACTTTTGAAACGTTGCCATTTGACAACGCTGAACACAAATGACGTGAGCAAGAATCATTTCAAATTCTAATTTAAAAGTCCGTACGGCAGATTTGACTTACAGTTTTGGATTTGGTGAATTTGTCTTCACACTTGATGGCCTCCTCCGGTGAAACTCTTCTTTTTGATAAATCAATGTATCCTGAAGACAAAGCAGAGAGGTTATTGTGGTAACTTAAGACCTGCACTAGGAGACCTTTCCAAAACAAGATTTCCACCCCTGTCACACATTTCGAACATATATCAACCCCACCATACACATATCTCTACTTTTATTGTAGAGGTGTCACATTAAGGAACAGAAGCAAAAAAAAGGCACCACTACAGTAGCCGAAGGGAAAGAAGAGTTCTGCAGACCGGAGGGGACATTCTCCAGTGTTACCTCTTCGGTATATAGACCCAATGACCCCCTCTGCGCTCACCCTTCTCTTTGTCTACTCGGATGACGACCACGCACTCATTGCGGCCTATGCGGATGAGCTTGTTGATGGAGCGGATACGTCGACGGGACAGCTCGCTGAGGAGGATCATGCCCTCGATGTTGTTGTACTCCAAGAGGCTGACGTACGCGCCCATCTCGGCGATGGACCGGACATTCACCATCACAACGTCCTCCACCTCCGGGAACCGGTGGTGATAAAATCGACAGCTGAGCGCCGGCATCGCTGAGAGGATGGAAACAAAAATAAAAAAGGGTCAAATATTTAAAGCTTACAATGTAAAGGCAAATCACATATTAGTCAGCCTGTAAGAACAGTTCACTGGAGAAAGTTCTCTGATGCTGATCATTTATAGGTTTTTATTCATTTTTTTAAAAGACCTAATTGAGCAGAAAGAATTCAAAATTAAATCAGGTTTAGTTGAAGAAAAAGAAGACATAACTCGAAACTAAACCACTACTTTCTACTTCTTGGGATTTGACTGGACAACAACAACATAGAGGAGCACAAATAATATATTTAATGACATTATTTTTTCTACATGTTTAAAACATTGTGTAGCCTAGTTTTAATATGTCAATTTGAAGATGCAAAACGTTCAACACACTTGGATGTCAAATGTCTTGAATGCACAGCACATCAATGCAGATGGAAGAAAAAGGAAAATCTAACATTGATTAACGCACTTTAAACAACAGCTCAACGTTATGTCATCTACTTTGGTTCAACTTGATTTCTAATTATGGTAATTTTAAGAGAACAACGATTAAACTCGATTGTTAGGAGAGGTGTCTAAAACTAAATGAGATAACTTTGGGTAGGTATAATTATATTAACACCTCTCTGCTTTTGAATGGCATAACGAGGGTGCCAATTGGGTTGCTGGGTGTTTTTAATTATTTTTAACCTTTTTTACTTTCGAAAGTCAAGACTGAATAACCCCCCCCGATTAAGTACAGGGAGATGTAACGTTAGCGGTTTTTGACGAACTGGCATGTATTGTCTATGAAAGGAATGATGCAATGCAGACCAGCGAGGAGCACTTCAGTTAGCAAACCAACGTTAAATGTTAACGTTAGCTTAAATGATTGCAACCAATTAATAGCCACTGTAACCGGTAACAATCACGGAGTTAAACACCAGAAGATGATGGTTCGAGTTTTACGGACAGCTACTTTGATACCCGTTAGCTTCAATGCTAATTACCCGGTTCACAACTCACATGCGGCACATGCACTGCTGCCGAGGCTAGCAGTTAGCTAGCGGGCTAGAGAGTCAGAGGGCTCGCCGCTACCAAGCAAAAATCATCTTTATAAAATAACAAACTCACCTGTGTCATATGGTTACAGAGTGATACACGTGAATGCTCCGTATTGTACGCGTTGAAATGTGCGATTAAAGGTCCTTGGGGGGATTTTAAATGAACGACTTGGGGCCCGCTAGCTCACATTCGTGGGAGTGCTAACTTCTCGACCCGGAAAAGATCGTCGGCGGTTTATCTGCCCGCGCATGCGCAGAATGCGTTCGGTCCAGTCATATGATCCGAGGCCAGCTGATCACCAGAGAGAGAGGGAGAGAGAGAGAGCGCAGTAGGACAAGATCACGAACATCGACCAATGCTTCTAATCCTGCGCAAAAAACAACGGGTTATGTGTTTAGTCAAGTAGAACAAATCTAACGTTTCAGCTCAGTAAACAGAAGTCCGCCATCATCGACCAAACGACGAGAAGATGTCTGGAAAAGACAGGCTCGACGTTTTCCCCTCCAGAATGTAAGCAGCTTGTTTGCTAGCTTAGTTGCTAACCCACTGTAGCCTCAGAGCCAAATGTTATTAGTATGTTTTGGGGGACTTATTGACTTACAGTGTTTTATATAACGTTAGACAATAGATGTTGTCGGCAAAATACTCTTCTACCCCCACTGCCATGGGACTGTTGAAAAGAGGAAGACTCCGTTTTGTCATGTGATCTTGCTAGCATCGTCCCGGTGCGAGCTGTCAGTCTGAATCTATTGCCGCCCCCCCAGACATTGGAGGGATTGACAGTAGCATTGTGAAGGGGGGGGGGGGCGATGTAGACCAGGGTTCCTGATCTGTGTCCTACAGGGTTATAAAATAAAACACCATAAAGCTAAAGAGCTTGAATAACTGTGCTGTGCTTTCTTTACATGCATGTCAAAGAATGTACATACTATTTTAAATATTCTAACCTTTTTACAGATTCAGTGTAATTGGGGAGAGTTAGACACAGCATTTGAAATGTGTGTTTTTGTTTTGCAGGGTTCAGACCATCATGAAGGCTCGGCTCAAGGGGGCGCAGACAGGCCGCAACCTCCTCAAAAAGAAATCCGATGCCCTCTCCATGCGCTTCCGTCAGATCCTTCGCAAAATTATCGAAGTCAGTTGAAAAGGATTTGGTCGTTCTCCTCACATTCATGTCTTTTAAGTACGCCCCATGGTTTCTGAATGAGGACTTCTTTTCTCCAGACGAAGACTAAGATGGGAGAGGTGATGAGAGAGGCGGCCTTCTCTTTGGCTGAAGCCAAATTTGCAGCCGGAGACTTCAGGTATGAACCAATAAACGGTCACGTGTTGTTGCGTTAAAAGAAGACGCAACTGAAACCCACGTTTTGTAATTCTGTCCGCAGCACAACTATCATCCAGAATGTCAACAAAGCCCAAGTGAAAGTCCGTGCCAAGAAGGACAACGTGGCAGGTTAGTGCAAAGATATCCTCTTTCTCATTTTGACTATTGCTAAAACCAGTTTTTCTATGCTTCAAGTTATGTTTTTTTTCTTCTTCTTTTAGGTGTCACCCTTCCAGTTTTTGAATTCTATCAAGAAGGCGGCGACAGTAAGTCATGTTTGGATAAAACTTGTCTCGGTGACAACTGAATGAGAAGGTTCTCACGCTGGTGACGCCTTTCAGGTTACGAGCTGACTGGTCTGGCCAGAGGAGGAGAGCAGCTGTCCAGGTTGAAGAGGAACTACGCCAGAGCTGTTGAGCTGCTCGTGGAGTTGGCCTCCTTACAGGTAGGGGGCGCTCTTACAAAAATATACTGGAATTCGGTGTAGTTTTAATACTCAGGTGGAATGGCCAATGGTGCAATAATAATTAAATTACTAAACAGCATAAGGAATGTTATTGAAGGTTCGCTTCATCACGCAAAGTGAATGTTTGAAATACCAAAATGATCTCAGAATTCTTTAATAAGTATAAGAAAAGTTAGCGTGGTTGAGCTATTCCGTCACGTTTCCCACTTTCTGTCTGCAGACATCTTTTGTCACGCTGGACGAAGCCATAAAGATCACCAACCGCCGTGTGAACGCTATTGAGCACGGTAAATTCACACGGAAAAAAATAAAAAAGATCACATAGTTAAGGAGCAAGACTGTCCAGTTTAAGATCATCTCCATCCCCCTTTTGCAGTGATTATTCCCCGGATCGATCGCACCCTCACCTACATAATCACAGAACTGGATGAGAGAGAACGAGAGGAGTTCTACAGGTGAAAACATTTTCTCGGAGTCCAGTGAATCCACACCTTTATTCAAACGTATTATTTATTTCTTACCACTGAACTGATTTTGTCCTCTGCCAGGTTGAAGAAAATCCAAGAGAAGAAGAAGCAGCTCAGGGAGAGGACAGAGTTGGAGATTGCCGCCCGCCTGGCTAAACTGGGTCCAATCGCAGAGCCCACCAACATGCTGATGGAGGAGACGGATGAAGACATGCTGTTTGAGTGAAGAGACAAGTCCCTGACTTCACATAAATTCCTATTTATTCTGTGCCTCTAAGGCCACGTTTATGTCTTCTCATCCATTAGATGAAAGCTGTTTTCGGTGTACTTGTCTGTGATGATTTGTTCTATCGCTTCAGTGTATTTCATGATTTCATCACTGTAAAAAAAACCAAAGTGTTGTATCACTGGGCTGTTTGCCCTCAAGGGGCATCAGTTCCTTGCACACTGTTCACTTAACAATAATAACAACAATCTTAGATGTACACACATGGTTTGTGAGTGAAGTCAAAGAAGGATTCGGTGTGATTAACTTGTAGATATTTCCTGCTCCTCATCACACCCAAAGCCATCGCATGCTGTGGCGCTTAAGGTGGTTGTGGATTTCAAAGTGTGCGAGTCTGTGTCGTGGAGGTTTGTGTTTACCTCATTTAAGGATGTTTACCATTGAACCAGAAACGGCCCCGCTGTAAAGTGCAAGTGAACAAAGTCCCAAACGTCATTCAAATAAATGTTATCCAAACAAGGCCTAGATTCTTCAACAAAGTTAACACATTATTTCCTTTCCAGTTTTTTACACTAATTTGGAAGCTTATTAGTTTTAGCTGTAAAAGGAATGGGTAAGAGTGAAGCATCCAATTTCCTTCCCCATGTGCGAGGAAACATTTTGTGAAAATAACCCAGCCAGATGTGAAATGCCACATTTTTAACACATTATTTTTCGTTACTGTGGGCCTTTGCAATGGTTGAGTTAGTACACATGTTTGTTTTTTACCAACCAATTCCAAACTATGTTCTCAAATGTAGGAACACAAAACAACTGGAATCAATGCGTAGATCAGTTGTGCAGATATGGATCTGATTTTATTAATACTTTTCAAGAATTGTGCTCATGATTCAGTAAGTTCTCTGCAAAGAAACAATACCATGTTTGTTGGACTTACACTAGCCAATAAGCTGTTTGGTTCAGACAAAACTGGTGGAAACAATCACAAGCAGTACTTTGCAGCATGGTATACTGACAGTAATGATGACCAGCTAGAGACAAAACTTGAGATTTGACGTCTGTTATCACAGTGTAGTTGAGACATGAAACTACAGAAAAATAATACTGACACCGGTGTAGAGGATGTACCTTCAAAACTGTGCAGGTTACAGCACCCTTTGCCATCGGTTACTGAAGGGAAGACGATACACTGCAGCCACTTTGAGCACAGGGGCTTCTCTTCTGATTCGTACCCCGTGCTTCATCAGGAAACCATTGAAAAATTGTAACAGTCTTCAAGTCAAGTGGACCATTTGTATATCACACACACAGGAAAATCCATAAAATATTTGATCTTTTTGGCTAGAAAATATATATATTTACAATTATAAATAACTATTGCTAATAGGATAGAAACATTTCTATGTGATAAATGACTTGGCATAAAACAGACAAACAAACAAAACAAGAAAAAAAAAATCACAAAGACGCACAGACACACCAACAAAATAAAATGTGAGAAAGAGTCCATCCCTGCATCGTGTGTGGTAAAGATCATGTCTTCTGTTACGAGGACAATGAACGAGTTAAAATCCAAAGACGATTAGCACGGTCCATCACCTGGAACATTCTGTTCAACACTGGCTCCCTGCAGCCCCACCCTGTGATCTCTAGCACAGCCAAGACGTGGGCACCCACTGTGGCTCAGTGTCCAGCTTGTCTATCAGCCTGCGCAGCTCGTGGAAAGCTTGGTCCGGATCCATATTCACCACGGTTGCATCGAAGAAGTGGCCGAAAGTTTGCTCCATCTCGCGGGCCTTTTCAGTGACCTCCTTTAGGTCTTCAGGCTGTGCAAAGAACACAAAACAAGACGTTTTCCTCCAAAATAGTAGTCAGTAGTGGACGTAAATATGAAATCTTTGTATGGTCAATATCACTTTTTTAATTAAAAGATCTGAATACTTTAATGTTGATGGCTGAGTATCCATTTCATGTCTTTCCATATTTAAAGAACCAAACCGAGAATAATCAGTTTTACCTATTAATGCCTTCATAAAGGCATTAATGGGTATAAATATATAAAAATAACATAACTTATTTCTTTGCTTTGACTGCACGTGGCAAAAGAAACATTATTATTTTTTTGCAATGAACCTTAAATGCTCACTTTCTTTGACATGTGTTGCATCCGTGATGTAAATGACCGCATGCAGGATGTACAAACCCTGAAACGTACAATGTGGGTGTAAAGCGTCGTTAGGGAAACACTGTGGGTACCTTTGGTGTTTTCCCGTCTGAGGCCAGCAGAGTGCGCAGTCGTTCCTGGGAAGGAGGAGCAATGAAGATGACATAGGGCTTGAGGTTGGAGGACCTTAAGACCTGCAGCGACTGACAGGAGGAAGAGGAAGTTAGACCAAAACAAGGTTGGGAGTTGTCGAGTTAACGAGTACTCCCAAGTCTCCTACCCTGGTGTGGAGGCAGAGCAGACAGATCCGTCCGGAGTTGATGACATGTCGAACGGAGTCGGTGCTGGTGCCGTACAAGTTCTTCTCATATTCCCCCGACTCAACAAATTTCCCTGCTGCTAAGTCGGTTTCGAAGGCAGATCGACTCACAAAATGGTACTCGCGCCCATTCCGCTCATGTATCCTTGGGATTCTGGTGGTGTCTGCCATGAAGAAGATCATTAATACTTCATTAATAGTCTATTAAAAAAAATCTGTAAAGTCTGTAAAGGTGTCAGTTAAATGTTGCGGTTGAAAGGCACCAGGAGACAAATTCCCAAACATTTGTTTTGTTCCTCAGCTGAACTCCCGGGTCGTTGATGTCCCACCCCCCCCCCCATGCTTTGTCAAGGCGCCCACTTACGAGGAACAGCAACGGCAAACTTTTCTGGTTCGATGGAAAGAAACTTTCTCCGCAGGTCGTCGTGGCCGCTGTTTGTGGGGCCGATCAGACCGATGGGACGTTTACGATTGGCCGGCTGGTGGTAAAGGGACATCTCCTCATAGGTCAGGATGTCATCGTAGTCTGAAGAGACAGTCGGGATGGATAGTGAAAGCCCGTTCACAAACAATACATCGTTTTCCTCTTGCTCCTGGGATGCATTCCCAGTAACTGTGATATTTGGCCTCTCTTTGGTGTCAGGTGAGAGGTAATTACGCCACACCCACGTGCGTCTTTCACATCAACGGACAGCTACGTACGTGTGCGTTTCAACGTCTTAACTAACGACATCACACATGTCGCACACATCCCCCTTCAAGCCATTTAGGCCTCTGCTGAGCACCTGCTGATGCCTGCTCTGATCCCTTCTGTGAAGACAAGACTAATCTGAGCTGTGACACACAAGTCTGGACAGGCTCCCGCTAGAGCGACAAGACGTGTCAACTCCGGCTAACGTGTAGGGTTAACGCTGACAATGTGTGGACACTTGGAGAGCTGCTCAAGACAGGCGGTAGTCTTACACTTGTGGGAAATGAGAAGCGGCGGCCCGCTTCTAGAAATGTTGCGTTCTTTGAGGAAAAGCAGTGAGTAAAATGGAAGTTGTACCAATGTTTCTGCTTAAGGAAGTAGACGTGATCTTCCTTTTCTGTCTCTTGATTTTCTTTACATACCAAAGCCTCCCTGGAGAAATGACAAGTCAACAAAATTTGCTTTAGAATGGTTCACATTCACTTTGTCACAAGCGTCTAAACACCACAAACTCTATTATCATTCGAGTCAGGATCGAAGCAAAATGGGCTGGTGCTTACCTTGCTGCTCTTGACTCTTGTCTGTTATAGTTTTCTTCAAGGTTTCTCTCTGTTGCTGGAAGCATTTTCCTGAAAAAGTGAAAAGCATGGACAGCAGATCAGCTCTCCAACTGTAAATATAGATATACAGAAAACCAGTGTATTTTCTATTTCAAAAGCTCTTATGAATTAAGAACATGGAACGGAAAGTAGCAAAATCTAAATTTTGTCCTGGAATGATTTTTCATAATCCACCTATTGTTTCCCGAAGTGTTGCGCAAAAGCCACAAACAGGCCCCTCTTTCAATTTCCACTACTTAACCTCATTTTCTTCCAGCCACAACAGAAATTGGGGCAGAGATTAATTGCAAATAATTCTTAGGTGTTGGTTTTAATCTGCTTGATGTGCCAGATGGGTGGTGTTTCCTGCCAGAACTGTAGTTCCTGGTTTGTTATTACTCACAGTACTTTACCGTGTTTGTCCAGTGCCCCATTTGGTGTGACATATTCTAGCGTATATATATATATATATATATATACACATATATATAGACAATTATAAATTGTATGACCAGTGGTGCACACATTTAGGTTATTTATGTCTATATATATAGACATAAATAACCTAAATGTGTGCACCATATACAGTATATATATATATATATATAGACATAAATAACCTAAATGTGTGCACTGGTCATACAATTTATAATCAACAAATCTATTTAAATTCAAATAATGTTGATGTAAGATAATAAGAAACTTTTGAATTTAACTCCAATTGTGATTATCCCTTTCTCACATATTTTAGCCGCAAGCACTGAACACAATGTGAACGGGTAATGCAAGGAAAAAATGAGACTGAGAAATTGGAATATTTGTAGTAAAGCATTAAGCTGTATTTATGGTAAGTGGACGTAGCTTACAGTACCAGTCAAAAGTTTGGACACATTTTCACATTTGATGAGAAAGTCTGTCCAGACCTTTGTACTGTATGCATTTTAGTGTTGATACAGCACAATGTAGATGGTTTTTTTTGGTATTGGTAGAATGATTTCTTTGCAGTTGTTATCTGCCCTTGTGAAGCAATATACATTTGTGTCCAATGTTGGATGCTCACCTGGAATAAGTCCCGCCAGAGGCTGGTTGTCCTCATCTCCGTCCCTGTAGGCCTGCCACCAGTTGGGGTCGTCCTGGCTGATGACATGGAGGATGTCTCCCTTCTGGAAGGACAAGCCCAGCTCCCGACACGGCAGGAAGGGGTCATCGGAGGGGTCGTAGTCAAAGTAAGCTCGTACGTGCATCTGTGGACGGGTTTGGAAACGTCAAGGTTGGCGTTGCATGCCCTCAAACAGCCGTTCCCACACATGCACACACACAACCATCATTAGAGACTTACCACAGTCTGTCTGTGTGGAGCAGGTTTAATCTGAGAGCTCGGGATGAGGAGGAAGGTCAGAGTTCCTTGCATTTGTTGCTGATGGAAAAGGTGAGAAGCAATGAATTAACATGACAGGAGCATATTTCCATTTAATTCTATTTTTTAAAATCTGAGCACTACTGTTTGTCATTTCTCTCCGGAAATAAATACATTAGGTGTCTAATAATAATAATATATAAGAAAAAGGAACAGAGTAGATCCCACAAGTTCTCAACAACGACCACATTTGGATATTCTAAGGCTAGACATGTTTGTCAAACTAATTCATATTAATTAACATGTATATAGAAGTGGACATGCATTGTGGGTGTAACCTAAAGTACCCAGATATGAAGGTGTATATAATCCTAGATTTCAAGACTTGTACACTATAACAAAGCAGGAACGGACTTGATTTCCACGGGATAACTTCTGGGCCTTTACCAGTAAGTCGTGGACTTCATTGACGTGTTTCCCACGAATGGATATCCCGTTGATCTCCAGGATCTCATCCCCCTCGCTGAGAAGGCCGCTCTTCTCTGCTGCTCCCCCTTTGACCACACGACTCACCAACACGCTGTCCATGTCGTTACGTACTGTTGCACCCTGATGGCCGCGCACACACACACACAAACAAAATCCATTAAATTATAATAAAATTGAACAGGGAAATACACACCAAACAAGCAGAAGGAGAGGCAAAAGTTTGAATACATAGAAATCTGCCACATACAGTGAACAGCATTGTGTTATTTCCAATTATCTAACATTGACAGGCGTTTTGTAGCCCTGTTGATTTGTGGTGAAACTGGCAGTGTTACACCCAGATGATAAAGGTGATGGGGGTGCATGGTGAAGGCTTAGAGTAGAGGCCTTTTTATTGAACAGACAACAACTCAACAATAAATAACACAATTACATACAACCATACGCGTCTTTGTTTAACGTTCACCCTTTTTCCCGTTCCGTCAATAACTCAAATTAAATGCATCGTGGATATTTTTAAATTTCCATTGTAGTGTGGTTACATACAGAACCAACTATGTGTGTCTCAGCCGTGTAGAAACATACAAAGACATGCTGTGTGTACACAGCAATAACGGAGGGTACTGTCAGATGGCGTCTCACCAGCGGAGTGTCACGGGCCTTCACCAGCCGCACCAGTTTAACCGTCTCTCCAATGTACTGAGTCAGATTTTCTTCTGGCTCTTCCTGCCCTGCCACACTGTCATGAGCCTGCATCAGTGCCTGCCACATCGAACAAACGGAGACAAACACATCAAGACAAACAGTACAGACAGACAAAGGTTTTACACACACATAACGGACAGAAATACAGAGAAAAAAAATGGTGGAGGCAGCATGAGTTAAAGAAAATGAACGTAGGAATGGCTTCAGGTTGTGTGTCTGTACCTTCATAGCAACTATGGTTGGAAATAATGAAAATAATGCAGCATGGTTTGCAACAAGACGCATTGATCGGTTTGCACTTGTCGGTGTAAACGGATGGTAAAGAACAGCTGACGGCTTTTCCTCAAACATGCAGCTGCTGCCAGCAGCCAACATATGAACCATCTTTCTTTTAACAAGACCAGGCGGTGAACCCACCAGAAACCATACAAAGATTGCTCCTTCACTTCATTTAAAGTGACAGAGCGCTCTGAGCGCTGGAATTAATAACCGTCGGTCTAAATTAGTTTCTCTATCCTGCAGCAGAGGGGACCTGAGAGAGCAGAGGCTGGGCTGAGCTTTGCCGAGCACACAATCCGTGCTAATCTCCACCTCCATTTAACAGTCAGGATCCACCGCCATCAATAAATCACCATTGGCTTCCCTGCTTGCAAAGACGCTTTGTCCTGCACTCTCAGAAACGCAAGTGCTGACCACAAAGGGTTCTTTGGCTTATCCCCCATTGGAGAACCATTTTTGGTTCCTGATAAAACATTTTCTTATGGTCCTATCTTAATAAATCAAGCTAACAGAGGCTCTACATAGAATGCTTGTATGGTCCAATGGTTCCACCCTGAAGCCTCTCTGGAGTTTGTTCCAGCACATTTTCACCATATAAAGGGTGCTAACAAAGAACACACCCATGGAGCTCTAGGCTCAAAAAGGGTAGGGGCTGACTCTCCTTGAAGAAGTCTTCTTTCCAAAAGGGTGAAAAGGGTTTTGAATGAAACCCATAGTCTTACAAAGAATCCTTAATTGCTCTTACAAACGGTCCAGTTGTTGTCTACCACACTACAGGATGACTCATGTGACCCTCTGCTCCCCTGCAGAGAACAACATAATCTGTTCCCCTTTCTGTGTGACAAGACAGGCTCACATCACTTCATATTGCCCCCGCTGGCGACATGGATCCAGCCCAGTGGAGGGCTTAACGGGGCATAGAGAGAAATCTGTGGTTTAAAGTTGCGTTGGCCGAGAATCAGATCTCTGGCCTCAACCAGAAAATCAAAGCAGCTCCACCCACCTGGGGTCTTTTCTCTCCTTACCGCCTCTCTAATGGAGGATAGAGAGGCGGTACAGAAGAACCAGTGAAGCCTAAAGTGACAGCAACTTCAAAACAATGACAATTTGAATATCAGTTTCTCATATCTGATTTTCTGTTTGATTGAAGAGACACAAATGATGTCTATGAGCAGATCGCCTCCCACAACATCATAAGAAGCTTTCTCACAAAAATGAAAGAATAGGACTACTGGACGATTGGCAATAATTCTGATGAGTAGCCATTAAAATTAACAACATGGATTTAGGTCAAACACAACATCACCGCTGTGTTGCATCACAGTTGAAACTAGTGCAGAATAACAATAGTTATATTTCCAGATGGTATCCAGATAATTTAAATGATCTGGATACAACCTAAAAAATAATGTTTTTCTGTAAGACCTATAAAGTTATCAATGTAAGTCACGACCCTGAAGCTGACATCTGACCTGTAGATGAGGATTGGTGAGCAGGGACTTGAGCTCCAAACCCTCCTTATGTTGGCTGGACTGGAGGATCTTCTGGACCTGAATAGAGACACAATACAATGTGAACATCTCAGTTCCATTTGTGTTGAGCCAAACGCAGAAAAACTCCTGAGTGGTTGACATGCATGGCTTTCTAGGCGTATAACAAATTCTATAATTAGTGGAAACTAATTTTTTTTTCTTTTTCTTTTCTTAGACCCACAACATTATTGTTAATTATGCGTTGGATTGAGAAGAGCAGATTTAATAGTAGCAAGGCCCAGGTTTCCCAGATACCAAATAATCCTATAGTACAATAACAGCATTAGCTGTATAACAATCCTATACTTCAGGATTACAAGGTCAACATGACCAAAGTCGGGATGTAAATATTTCTATATTAAGTCTAGACACTAAACCTATACTGTACACAATCCAGAAAAATATAAATTTTTATTGTGTTGAATTGGACTTTTTATTAAATAAGAAGGCATTTAAGTTTTCTGACACTCCTTCTTTCCTCCTCTTGCTTTTCATCGCCTGTTTGGAGCTTAGTTCATCCATTACACTAATCAAACCCTCGCTAACAAGGTGACGCACTTTCTCCCCCCCCCACTCCCCTCCCTCTCTCTCCCGAGCAGCGATTCGCCCCGGGACGCCCACACCGCCGTAAGCTGCTGGAGTTTCTTTTTCTAGCCGCCCAGATCCGGCCCTCCTCCCTGCGACGTGCTGTACCGCTCAACCAGCACACACGGGCTGCTGGGAGATTAGTTTACCCCGACAGTCAATCTGAGTGTCACACAGCCCAGCCACTTAGTTTTGACACACTGCAGCTCAAACTATTAAGTGTCGTTAAGCACTTTGGGATATGTGCGTGGTGGTGGGGGAGTGCGCGCGCTGCTTTACTGTACGCAGGAAGACAACGTGCTGTTTGTGTGTGTGTGTGAGACAAGAAAAAGACAGATAATCTCCCTCAGCCTGTATATCCTCAAACCACTTCTGTTAAGGCTGGAATACAGATTCCACAGCCGTACTGCTCGGTGTCCTTTGAATGAACTCTAGCAGCCCGTTTCGTCAAAAACAAGGTCGACTTACACGTCTCGCTGAAAATCACACTGCAGCAGTGTGAGACGCCTGTGTTACATTCGCTCACGTTACACCTATCAAAAGTTGACACTGATCCTAATGAATGGCCCGTAGCGGGTGTAGCCTGTCATCTTGAACAGAGCCTCGACACAGCAAACCGTGTCACAGTTTCTGTCAGCAAACCGAGCGTTGTGCGCTTGCATCGGAACACTCGACACGAGTCAATTACTGTCGCCCGCCTTCAGTGGCAACAATCGGATTTGACGCAGTCAGATGTGGCACGTTCCCGCCTACTCAAACCAGAACATGGAGATGGGTTTTTTTGTGAGGGGGGGGGGGGGGGGGCTGTCTGTACATTGGAGATGGTGGAGGTTGAGAGGTCAGTGGTGTCGTAGGGAAGTTATAAGAGACTGACTGACTCATACAGTTATAATTCCCAAACCATATATTTGAGCTTTCCATCCTTTCACCTTCCTTTTCCAACACAACATCTTTATTCCATCTGCCTTTTTTCAATTCCCAGCACCCTCAAATATAATGCGTGGCCGGGATCCAACCAATGCCTCATTGGGGTTTTCACTCACCTTGTTGCCCAAAAAGACAATTTACATTTCACAATTATTCAGACTGGCATGGCTGTCTTTTGGGCAGCTTTCTTGAATTAATCATCACCACAGGCAAAGATGTTTCATGCTTCACTGAGTTTGTGCATAAGCTTTATCCACAAGATACATGCCTGTAAATATAAGCTCATTGTGTTCTAAAAAACACAAATTGGCAAATACAATCCAAGTGTGTTTATGTCTGTATGCCACCCCATACTAATCTACTAGTGCTGGTCTCTCTACAAAATATATTTTGGGGCATGTTTTTCTCAAAAAAGTAAAGTGAGGGTAAAAGTTAAGTCTGTTTAACCCAATTCAACAGGGCTCCTCCTGAGCTCCCACTTGGCTAAGTCAAAGCGCTTGCACAAAACAAAACGTTTCAAAATGACCATTATGCGTACCTCCTGGCAGAGATCTTCTGCTTGTGCTGTGAGCGGTGAGGTGGGAATGACTTTGCTCATCTGCTGGGATACAGCAATGAAGATGGTATATGCATTCTTGAAGTCCTCCTTGGAAAGGAGCTGCATGATCAGCTCCACATCCTGCTGGCTCTGCGTGTCAGCCAGGCAGTGATGCGCCCACTTCAGAGCCTGCAACAACTCCGCCAGGTCTGAGCAAGAGGTGGAGACAATGAGGGAACGGTGCAGAGGCAAAACAGAGAAAACCCAAGAGACATCTCTGCCATCTCATAACTCAGGAATAGTTCAAATTCTAACATGTCTGTTATTAGAGAAGGAGCTTCATATAATAAGCAGACATACATATTTATGAATGAAGAGCTTTTACATTACTCTGGGAGGAGCAAACATATGTAGTCAATTGTGACTAAACTGTTCATTCATCACTGTAATTCGTTGTATGTGGACAATCCAAGATATCAGAACATTCAGCATGACCATCTACTCTCAGTTCTGCTCTCACTAGACAATCTTTGCGACTGCAAGGTCACTGGGAGCGTGCAGACGTCAGACAAGGTTGTTCCCATTAGTGAAAAACAACGTGTGTATCTGCCCTTTGATTCAGATGCCCTCCGAAATGTGTGTTCTTCCATGGCACATTCTACACCCTTCTAAAGGTTGTTTAAGGTTTTTTCTATTTTTCTACTCTACTGACAAACTATCAAAAGCAAAGACATGACATCCTTGGCAGAGGTGAGTTAAAGTGATTAAATATGCCCATACAGCTTTTTTTCCTGTAATTTGACCACACAACCAGCAGAAATGTTGGACGGCCCCTTAATCAGACAACCCTCCTCCGCTCCACCCTCTGCTCCATTCCCTATATAGTCATTGTTTTGCTCCCCAGTGCTCTCTGATTGCTCAGGATGGCTCTGCTCCTTTGTGACCTTCTTTCCTCCTTCCACGCTTGTGGACCACAGTAATGACCCTCAACTCACCAGCGACAGGATCCTGGGGGAATTTGTCTTTGGTGGCCTTTTCCTTCCCCTCAAAGGTGGGATTGTCAATGCCGACCTTGGGGTTCTGTGACAGCTTCTTGAGCCTCAGTGAAGCATTAGGGTCGATGTCATGCTTCCCCCTGCTCTCCTCCTCTCTCCTTTTCTTAAGTTCTTCCTGGTAGTGCTGAATCCTCTCCATGTGGGCACTGCAGTTTGAAGATTTGACTATTCTACTTCCGTCTCCTGGACAGTCCACTGCCCTCTCCCTGTGGCTCTTGGCCTGACCAGAGGCCTCTTGCACATGACCGTTCATATGGGACATGATCATCCCTGCTGTAGCAGCATAGAGCTCAAACCACCCCAGTGTTTACTGAGATCTGCTTGAGTAATATGCAGCACTGGTCAAAACAGTGGCCATAGCAAGCCAGCGGAGGAAGTCCTTTATTTTTCTGACTGTGATTTGTCATCCTGAAAAACAAACAAAGTTAAAATGTATACAAAATCAAATCATTTCAATATATTAATGTACTTACTTAAAACAAGAATATATGTTGTTGTTGAGATCTGAACATACCTACATAGTGACTTTAGTCATATTGCCCAGCCCTAGTGTATAGAGGCCAATGTTACTCTAACCTCCTCCCATCTATTACACCACTAATCTAGCTCCTATCATATAAAGCTCTGTGGCCTTCGTCACCTGATATCCCATTAGTCAAACATCATCCAGTCATTTGCTTGGGTACACTTGTCCCCAACTGTCCCGTCCACATGAGCAGCTTAATGAAAATATCTATCAGTAGCCAATACGGATTCCCAAATAGAAAATAAATCATATAATTAAAGATGTCGAGCACACTGGCTACCTGGCTGTCTGATCTACTGTGTTTAATATGACAATCGATTATAATTTATTTAAGGATTCTTTGTGTATTCATCTGGATTCCCGAATTTGGTAGTCTGGGAGAAATTCATTTGGAGTTAGTTCATTGTATGTCAAATTAAAACAGAATCTTTTAGAACAGAAACCCTTAAGTGAGGAGTGAAAGTGTTCACTACAGGTCAAAAAGAAGTATTCAGAAAACCGGTCTTATTTTTTCACATAATGAAATTAGCTTTAAATACCATGCAGAGACTTAGGTACGGCTCTCTTTCTCCCAACCTGCTATGACTTAAATACCTTGTAGCCTTGACACACCTGTCTGCCTATTTCCCGCAAACACATCTGTGAAAAAAGAGCATTTAACGTACATCTGTGCCCTTATTAGTACTTACTACTAAATTAACCACACAGTTATGCGTGGAGGATGAAAACCCCTCAATTACCAAAAGAATGAACATGGCTTTCTTCCCAAAAGCCACCGTTGTCATACAGTCAGTCAGTCAGTCATACACTCATGCCACCTGTTACCTCCTGGCGGCCCTCCCCCCTCCTCTTCTACCTACTCCCCACAGCTAATTACATTTGGCAGGTCTATCCCCCCAGCTCTTGGAAGAAGCTCCCGAACCCCTCCCGCGCAGAAGCATTTAGCTACGTTTAAAGTGGCTGTGCGCGGCTGACAATCGGCGGAGACTGCCAGGGGGCCATCTGTTCCTGTGGGCTTAATTAAGCCCGGGCTCTCGTGCCCTAGTCTAGCTCAGTGGCCATAACAGCAAAGGGGAGGGATGCTCGGAGGGTAGAGACAGAAGGGACTTGTGAAGAGGGAGAATGAACGGAAGTGCACTCACCCACCCAGACGTAAACAAGCGATGCAATAAGAGGAGTTTGCTATATGTGGCGCAGGTTTGAGAGATTACAGGGGTGGTAACATGTTTCTGCAATATCCAATAAGAGATAATTGCGTCATGTGATTTAGAATGATGAGGCAGTGACAAAAATACAAAATGGATCACAGTGCTGCAATGAGATCGGATGGATATGGTCTGCAATATGCAGTTAATTATGACAAGGGCATGGCACCCTTTTGAAGACGATTTACACCTCTACCTACAATGTTGTACTGTCCCTCAATGTGGCATCACTGTATTTCTTTCTCAATTGATGTCCTAATGTAATTTCCTTAAAGCCAGATGTATTGTCCAAGTGGGAGATTTATTGTCGAGGTCTGTTCAATCACGTACATTGCCACTTACAGACAGAGCCAGTACAAGTAAACCCTAGCTGCTTATGGCTTAAAGTACACGGTTTGTTTCATAACAGCATTACATGAGGCGTCTTCCTTCTTACCAGAAGTAGACTTCTACTAACTTATATAGCAAAACAGTCTCATTTTAGAGTAATTTTGGCTTAAAAACTAACGCCAGCTGTCTTGGCCTGAGGAACTGTTAACTTTAAATTTATAGCAAGATTCTATTCACGCGGGGAATTAAAGTAATTTCGTATTTTGTAGAAATCTGACCGGATTTCGTGCAACTTCAGACAGAACAATGATGTAAAGTCAGCACATTCGTACAGAGCAGAAACCGCAACCGTACATTTGCAAAAGCCCACTGCTCTACGTGCCCCCCCGAGTTATTGAACTCATGCGAACAACGACCAACTTAGCTTAACTTTAGCAGCCTGGTGCCGCTAACTGCGTAGCTTAGCGTCAACGGTAGGCTAGCTGTCCCGTGGACTAACGGTAACTCTGGGCTAGCTGTCCCGTGAACTAACGGTACCTCCGTTAGCCGTCCCGTGAACTAACGGTACCTCCGCTAGCCGTCCCGTAGACGAACCGTAACTCCGGGCTAGCTGCCCCGTAGCCCTACGGTAACGTTATGCCAGCTCTCCCGTAGCCGAACGGCACCTCTGCGGACCGCCTTTACTCACCAGTTGAAACGCAGGACGCTGAATGGCTTTAGGGACGTGGTTATCCCTGCATAGTCCAGTCGGTAATGTCTGTGTTAATGACCCGCGGACGGTCGGGTAAAAAAAAGTTCGAGATATCCTTCCTCCCCCCAAGCGGTGCTCACAGGCTCGCGTTCAGTCGCAGCAGTGAGTTTAGTCCAGGCACACTCGGGACCCCTTGACCCCGGGACACTCACTTGTGGCCATTGACGTGAAACCGGGATCTGGTGTTTTGAGTCGTCTCCCTGGCAACACTGCGGCTCAACAGCGCCCCCCACGTGATCACCACATCTCCCACATTGCAGCGAGCAGGCCCACTTCAACGATGATAAATACAAGAAACAATAGCCTAAAAGAAAAAACATATATGCTTCGCTTTCTTAAAATTGTGAAGTTACACTCCTTAAGACAGTGCTTCATTTTTTTCTTAATAACTGACTTACTTGGATATGCAGTTAGTAGAAATAAATTGTGAATACAGTATTGACAATTTACAAAGCTTTTAGTTGAAGCGAACAGCAAATGCATATGTTTTCAATGCATATGGCTCTTTAGCAGCTAAATGCTCCACTATTTCCCTCAAAACTACAAAATTGAACTTCAAGCTGAAAAAGTCAGTGTATTGGTGGGTATGGTTTATTCCCTGGGAACATCCATGTATGGACAACATTTCATAGCAATGCATCCATTAGTTGTGGAGGTATAAACTCGGGAAGTGCCGACATAGCCATCAACAGAGTTAGCACAAAGAGAAAACATACCTATACACATATCTATTTTTGCTGTCTTTCTTCAACAGGAGTCAAATACTATTTTCCTTGGAGTCATTATAAGCTAGAAAAGGCATATCCTAATTCTGACAATTCACAATACATTTGAATTTTCTTGACAGAAAAGTTGAAACTGTTAAACCAGTTGTGAAATAAGAGAGCAGAAAGCACATACTTAGTGAGGCATGACAAGCCTTCTATTCTAAAAACTTATTTGGCCCCAGAACGGTTCCACAATAAATATTTGTGTGCAAGCAGAATTTAAAGTTAGTTGATGGGGACACGTAAAAATATGCCAGTTTAAGTATTTCTCAGAAAAAGAGAAAAAATGCTTGGCAAAACTGTTGCTTTGTCACTGTATCCTGTAATAAATAAAAAACATTTATTGCACTAGGTGTACAGTATTTTGAACTATTCTGCACCGTCATCCTCCACACTGATCCCCTTACATTCCACCCATTTACAAAGATGAATTTACATAAGTTCTCGTCACGGTACTATTAATCATCACCAACTAATGGGATCTACTGTCATTTCACCTTGCAGAGCAGAACAGAAACGGTCTAATCTCATGCGGCCTCAGAAATATCTACACCAAAGCCTGAAGCTGCCTTTTTCCCGTTATATTTTTCATTAGGTTAATCCTTTCCGACACCTCTGTGCTTAACCTTCTTTCCTCATTAGGCTCTCTCCTGCCGGTCCCTGATTATAAATTACTTTCCATCCAAGAAAGGGAGACCGTTAAAATCCCTTTTGATTCAATCAAATGCAGCTGTTTTTTCTTTGTTCATCGAAGAAGCAATGTTGAATGAAGTACTCAGATATTTAACTTAAGTAGAACAATCACTGTCAAAGTTATGTTCAAAATATTTAGAAATAAAAGTTGCTCTGCAGTTGTAGTACCTAAAAGTAGGCACACATAGTATGTGCAGTGATCCTGGTTCTAGTCCAGGGTTGAAAAATTTGGGGGCTCATGAGATGATTAATGGGATTAAAAAGCTTTTAAAAATTAATATTTTTCTGTGAATTATTGGATGATTTGACTACAAACAGTTATTTGTTATAATGTATGCAAGTCACTATCTATGGCTGAATGAGGTAACATAATTTAAATAACTGATGTAGGTTTTTGTATTTGCAATATTAGGAACTGGGTGACATTCCGGGGAATTCCATACACTGCATTTGCACCTGCAATTAATGCTTTTCTCCACTGGTGCCTTCAAAGAAAAAACACACCATTGAATTGTTGTTATGCAAGTTATGACATTCCTCAATCACTCTTAATTCATGCATTTCTGGTAAACTTCAGGCTACCATCTACCAAATAAGGAAATCACTATTTTTTGTTGATATATTTTATTAAAAAAGGAAAACCAACAAGAACTTTTTTTTTTACATAATGATCAAGGATTTTTATTATCTTAGTCTCTTTCATCAGTTTCATATCATTACAGAAAATGTTATAGTACAGCGTTGTTCAATGTCTCCTCATTGCTTAATAATTTCCTTAGGAGTGCTGGTCACATATATCTGTACAATATGGTTCTTATTTTTTTCTGTACATTTTTTGTGAAGTTGGTTAAAAAGGCTGTCAGCACTTAAAGAAGCTGCTTCATTTGTTTTTTTTATTCTTAAATAGTTGATCAAATAAAAGATTATTTTTTTCCCAGGTTAAGCTTGCCCCGGGGGGTGGAGGGGGGAGGGGGGAGGGGGGGTCACTGTGAATATAAGGAAGCTTCAGGGTCTGGGCAGACTGGGTTGTGCCCCCCCCCCCCCTCCCCCCCCAACTCCCCATCCCAACATCACCTCCTCCCTGCCCAGGCATTTGGCACTGCGCACATAAACAAGACTCACAAGATAAACAACAAGCAAAGCTATTTGTGAAGCCATTATGATGCATACTTATGAGAGAAAAACAGAAGTGTCACCTTGATGGGCGCCCAAAAGAGGAAGTGGTCTTGATGTGCCCCCTCTTCCTTTTAGCTGAGCACCATGGGAAATCTGGAGTCTTTCTCAATGTTTTCTTCATTTTCAAAAAACAGATTATTTTTTTCCACTAAAGAAGAGAAAATAATTTTCTTTTTTTGTCCTGGCAGGCACCTACAGCTGTTTATTAAAATGCTACTGCTATAGATAAGGTCTAGCATTGAACACACAAAGCAATTGCAATGAAAGGAACGAAGTTGCCTTAATATAATAATGATAAGAAGAAGAATAATGATAATAATAAGAATAATCATAATAATATATTACAGAATAAATCTCTTTATAATTAGATTTTTTTCATTAAAAGTTATATTTTCTTTCTTTGAAATATTATAATCTTTTTAAAGTAATTTTTTTTCATATGTATCTAGGTTGTGATCAAGATGTTGACTATACCTCAACGTTATCCAAATCAATAAAAACTAGCTGTGCCGTTGCATATTACAGAATAGTCAATGATATGTGGACATGCACCGTGAACCACCCATTCCAACCCTCGCTATATGACGCCTACGCTCCGTCCCCCTGTGATGACATCATAGCCGGCCGATGACCATGACGTCAACCACCTCGCCCTTGTGCAGCTCCACGTATTGCTCTGTTTTCGGAGGTAGCATCAGGAGCCCGTTAGCACTGCGCATGCTCATCAGCCTGCTGCTCACCTGGTTCCCTGCAGCAGAGAGAAGACATAGTATTTTAGATACGATTTAAGGAACACTTTTTCTTTTTTTCACACCGTCATATTGAAATGACCAAAACGGTCAACACATTCTTTTAGGTTTGCCGTCTGTCATCATATTCCTCAATATCAAACTACAATACTACAGTTGCTCTAAAACCTAAGGGAGTTGTGGTGTGGAATAATGACAACTTCTAGTGTGTCTCTATAGAGGAACAGATGTGATGAATCGGCCATGATGAAGTGCACATAATTCTTGTTTTGGCCCATTTTGCTTTTATTAGTTAGTGAGGAGAGCGTCTGGGAAAGAGAGAGGCGACCGCAGGCATGAAAGTGCCGCTGTGGTGAGGACTCCTCCCTTTGAAAAGGTGGGGCCCTCGCTACCAGAAGAGCTGCCTGCAAGCCCAGTAAACAGTCGAGAGTCGGAGTCCTTCACAGTACTGCACCCGGATTTGATTCTGGTACCTGTGCTCTGTGCCCACGGCAGAGGCTCCTGGTGATGCCACGTCAGAATGCAGCGGTGGTATTCAGGGCGAGGATCTAACTTCACATCACAAGATAACTAGAGAAATAACATACAACGTAAATTATAATGACGTATCAGTGTTATCTTCATCACCTTGGTTTTCTGTCTGCAAGTCTTTCAACTTGCAAAAAACAGATGGATTTACTGTAGAGTCATTTCAAATCAACTTTCTCTTCTTAGATATCAGGCTAAAAAATGGCAGTCCCCTAATGGCAAGAAGTCTGAGATCTGGACAATCCCTTCTTGTGCCCTTTTAAACCATATTCTTTGAACTTTTTTGGCAACGTTTCTTCCTCTTTCACCTGCGTCTGATGTCCTCTGCTGAGGGTTTTGATCCGGCTACATCTGTGCTCCCAGGCCATCGGCCCCACCACTAACTGGCAGTAATGCACTGAAGTGGATTTCTAAGTGTTCCATAACAGCAAATTACATAACATAGCTCTCTGGATAGCCCCCGTTTTGGCAAATGACCAGACCTTCCACTTTGATGCTAGATGGGGACAGTCTGCGGCTGTTTGGTACCATTATGATGTTTCTTGCTGTAAAGCAATGAATATTCATGACCAGGGGGGCAGGCCTTCGGGTCAGTGTCGGCCCGTCGTGGCTTTCTCTGCCAGGTCAAAGCAAAACTTGGTGGACATAAATATGTATCAAACGGACGAATAAAATAGTATTGAGTCATGAGTCAAGATGCAATAGACTGCAACTACACACCCTGGAACTAAATTATGTTTGTAATTTATCTTCTCTGTTGCAGTTTGTTACATCGACACTCAGAAGTTCACATAGGTGGAAGAGAAATGATCATTTTGCATACCGAGACGCTTCTTTCTACCTTTTTTAACCTTATTGGAAAACTTGTGCCTGGCCGTTAAACAGATAAAATAACTTCTTGCAGCCACCAGTGCCTCATCAGAAGATAAACGACTTTGTGTGTCTCGGCCAGAGAATCAGGCTTTCCTGGTTGCTCTGTGCATCCTACCCTCGCTTTGATGATGGTGGGCCTAGGGTCCAAAATGCCCTGCATCTTCCTCAAGGCAGGGATGACAAAAAGATTACAGGTGACAACAGCGGACACAGGATTTCCTAGGACGGACGGACGGACAGAGAGAGGACAGCCACGAGAGAAAAAAAGACAGAAATATATGAGAAACACCTCTTCGGAAGCAGCGGAGTGAATCACTCTTTCTCTCAACTTCACACACTACCTGGGAGGGCAAAGATTAGTTTGCGAGCACCGTCCATGTCCAAGGTGGCAAATGTTGTTGGGAGACTGCAGAAGAAAAACAAATTTGCAGAATAGTTTCCAGTTTTATGTAAATACTTCTAAAATTTCCAAAATTAAATAACTAAATGGTGAAAAGTTGCATGGGAACAAAGGTGACATTTTCTTACCCTGGTTTCATGAAAACACGACCAAAATGGATCTGAGCATGAAGATCAATATCAAGCACTTGCTTAAGGTAGTCCTGAAAAAGAAATTGTAATGAAAAAACATTTAAAAAACACAAAAAACAGTACGGTAAACTTACTGACTTTTGAATTTGTGTGAATATAAAATAAAATAAGAACCAAACAATTAGGTATGGTCATTTTAATAAAAGATGATTATCTGATGCTTCTTATCATGATTTATTCTCCTCGCCCACCACAAGGTGTCAGCAACAGACGATGGCGTGATGGTGTGTGTGCTCCTTTCATTCTGCAGTGATACCTTCTCTCCCATTGACACTCCTCCTGAGGTGATGATGACATCCGCTCGGCTGATGCCTTCATTCAGAGCGTTGAGAAGGTCATCAGGGCTTTGGGGCGCGCGCGCACACACACACACACACACACACACACACACACACACACACACACACACACACACACACACGTATTAACCACAAACTCACAGAAGAGGAAATTATGGACGAAAACAGTGTGTGCAATAACCTTTGTATCTAACTCAGTGAATCAATTGTTTGTTTTGGTTCATTTTTTTTTTCTGTCGAGTTACATCAAGCGCTATGCAGAGGAAAAACCGAACCAAGCGACAGTCGCATGTTCAATAGGAGGAGAAGGGCCCGGCTGTCAGCAGCTAGTGGGTTGACGGCTCGCTAAACAGGCCGCAGTACTGACCAACTCTAAGATCTGCACTCTGCTACTTACTTGTCTCCCACGATGCCCAGGTTGATGGTGGGGTAGCCGTGCTCCTGGATGGTGGCCAGCAGGGTGGAGCGGTTGCTGTCCCTGATCTTCCCAGGATGGAGGTCGTCTTCTGGGTTCAGCAGCTGCCACGAAACAAAGGGGGAAATGATCAGAAGCGCTTTTTAATCATTCATCGCTGTCGTTTTTTTTTTAAGTTACAAGAAATACCCATTTGCCTATAAACATTATTCATAAGATATTCTTAGCATATCTTGGTGAATATAGAGATACTTATTGAGCTAGACAGAGGGGTTGAAGGCAAACATCTCTCGTTTGCTCGCACACGTTTTGCCTGTTCTTGGTACCAAATGGGTTGCAATAAAGTGATTTGCATGAAATTGAACTTAAAATACACCACATTTCACAGTGAATGGTAGTAGACACCGTCTGAAGTTGAAAGGGATCAATTGATCCTGATGTTGTGCTTTGAAATTATTAATCGATTAGTTGATTAACAGAGAATTAAATATCATATTTTAGTAAATTCATATTCAAATTATCAAGCAGAAAGGATATTCCTTCTATGTTTCTGCCGTTTTGAATGGATTTGAACTGTTGGTACGATAAAACACGCAATTTTAAGACATCAACTAGGCTACTGGGAACCCGTGATGCAACTTTTTCCCTATTTTGTCAAATTTTATAGAATAAATGACTAATCGATTAATTGAAAAAAATTATAAATCAATTTTACATATGGAATGAATTATGAAAAATAATTATTTGCAGCCCTACGTTCAGAAAAAAACAAACACAATTTGGTTAGACGTGTATTAGCATTATGTTCATCTCCTATTTACATTCATACATTTTGACTTCCCTTCTTTTTATAGTAGAACATCAGATCTAAACTATTTTTCTGAGGAAACGTCAACAAGCACCGCTAATTACTACAATTATAAAAGGAAAGCAACACCACAAATGAACATGCATCTAATTCAGCAGGTTCACAGTGGGTTTATGGCCAGACATACTGCATACTTTCAGTTGTAAATGCCAGCTCTGCACACATGTTCCTGTTTTTCTTCATCTGCAGCGTTCGTACAGAGAATATACTTAAAATCTAGACGGTCAAATTTACAGTCTGTGAAAATGAGAAGACAAATCCTCTATTCCATCAGTCTTGTTCAAAGAGGGGAGATGAGGACAATATACCACTTGAGAGGTTTGGAATGTGGCCATGGGGTAGGTGACTCTCAGCTGATTTACACAATTCAGGTATAACTTTATAGCACCGAGAACAATGTGTTATGGTCTCTACAGTCTGCTGAGGATCTCCATGAAGGTTTACATACCCCATGACATTTAAACGGCATATAAGTCACACAGAAAAAAGCACCAAAATGATCCCAGTGTTTAAGAAAAAACACCCGGTCACAGATAAACAGTCTTCACAACTGAAAGCACACATGAATCGGCTGAGTGCGCATTCAGCTCTGAATGTTGTTCAGGTGTCCGCAGTCAAGGCAAACAATGTTGATTGTGCAAAAAAAGGTGTGCTGCCAGAGAAGACAGCACGTGGTTGTTACCTTTAGCAGCTGAGGCCGAACCTTTTTGGCAAATACAGATACAGTGTGGGTTGAGTGCACGAGGAGTATAGTTTCCCAAATAAAAAAAATAAAAAAATGTTGACATGGACATTTGTTCTTAAATCCGTACCTCATTTCCTGTCGACATGACGGCCACCACAGGGAATTTCTGGACTTCCACCTCTGTGACCCCCACAGTGGCCAGGAGACCAATCTCAGACGGGCCCATGTGGGTGCCCTTTGCAAGCACACACTCCCCGCGCTTAATGTCATGGCCAATGGGCCTGGGGCGGGACAGCAAAGACGACAGTTCAGAGGACAATAAATGCAATTGATGCAATTTGAATGTAAATATACCGTACAAGTAACACCAAACAATGACACCAAATGTAGCACGAATAAACATCCTGGTAGAAACGCTTGAAAAGGACGGCGCTTTCGGTTTCTTAATAGCAAGCAACACGTAACTAACCTGATGTCCTGCCCGGGGCGGGCCTGTACTAGGATCCGTACCTCCAGCTCCTCTGTGCCCTAAAAGATAAACCAGCTGTCAAATACATCAAATGTAACACATTTAGATCCCCGTTGTGCGTATTCTACGCTCAGTTGCTATGGTGTTGAAATGGACCGATCCCTGCATGAAGGTAAATGTGAGAGCAGAAAACTTTGGGTTGATGCCAGAAGTGACCCGGGACGGTCGCACCAGAACACCAGGCGGGACGCTTACGTCTTCGGACTCGCGGAGCAGCTCGGTGTCCTCCACCTGGACTACGGCGTCAGCCCCGCATGGGATAGGGGCGCCTGTCGTCACCCTCATCACCTGGCCGGGCATCACTGTGTGGGTTGGCTGCACGCAAACAAGAGTTTATCATTTCACTTTAGTGGTACATGTTGTCCTATCAAACGTTCCCTAAAAACAGTCTATGCCTTTCTATGCGATGGCTCTTTTCACCCAGGGGGGGGCCTTTGGTGAAATGAAGCGAGTCTTCCACAAAGTTTCTCCTAAAAAGCGTCCTGCAAGCTGAAGACGAAATAATAACTGGATGTGAGCGCACATAGAGATGTGTGTGCATGTTTGCTTATTTGGTTCAAGGTAAGATTGGTTAAATAAATCTCCGCAGCCTCCTCTTGTGTTCGAGGTCCAATCTGTTGTGCGGCTTGGCAGCGCTGTGATTCTCTGGTCCCGCTAGGAGGCGACGGGCTTTCCATCGCCCGCTAAGGGAACACCCCGGCGCGAAACTACAGCTGCTCAAGGCGTGAGGGGGAAGGACAAAAGTGAAGCACTACATTTTCATACACAGGTGTGTGCGGCTGTTTGCGTGACGGCGACAACGTTAGCCAGCATGGGTGCTTTTATTTGTGAGCTAAAAAAAGTATATGTGTCTAAAAGTGTCAATGTGGGTCGCGGACCTGCTCTCCAGCTTGGGACTCTCCAATGATGAAGCGGTCGCCTGGTCCGTCAGCCGCTAAAATAAAAGAAAGATTTAATAGCATTACACATGTTTGCAGCTAAAAGTGTGTGTGTGTGTGTGTGTGTGTGTGTTTGTAGTCTAGGTGAGTCTTTTTTTTGTGGGCCACAGCTTAAACAAATGGGAGAAGAGAAGAGAAGAGACCACTGTAGATGGAGAAGGAAAATCCATGGTCTTCAATTAAACATCTGAAAAACAGACGTATTTTCAATGTTTGCAAGGCTCCCAGATTTAGAACTACGGTCCAACACTCCACTGAAAAAATAACGGCCCACGCTGTGAGGACACACAAGACAAACAAAGAGCCCGATTCAAACTACGAATACCCTTTAACATTGCACAGCGTGCTTGGTGAGTGATCAAATAGTGTGACTTTAATTTCGCGGTTTAACATAAGGGATTACAGGCTCCACAACTATGACAAAAAGTCGGCCACTTTCTTCCTTTTCTTTCCACATAAAAAAACCCAACAGGGGACGACATCTGTTGTCACACACTGGATCTGCACAGGAACGCCGGGCCTCAGGACAGACGCATACGATCCAGAGGGACCTGCGGTGTTCCACTCCTGCCTTTCTGCCTGAAGCCGACACGCCGCCGCGCTGCTCTCCAGGTTAACAGCGCCCTCAACGCTTTGCAGGACTGACTCCAAGACCGAAAACAAGCCCGCGTAAACAATGCAAAGAGCCAATCTCGCCTCAGTTCACAAAGGCAGAAGAAGCCCCCTCACATTGCTACATTGCAAGGTTTACCACTGACCCAGTGTCCGGTTTCCTCTCCAGCTACAATCAGGTCATTTGTTCAGGAGGAAAGACACACTGGCCTCGTTGCTCAGCTTCATCTAGGTTCTGCAACTTGGTCAGAAGAGTTTGTCTGTAATGTTGTTGCCTTCTCTGTGCAAATGCATTCGTATGTGTAGGTTATGTTATTGGCAAACAATACAGGTAGTGAAGGTATATTGTACTATTATTATGAAATATCTGTGTCACTTTTAAACTCAATTGTTAGCAAAGATCATGTAAGAAGTGTGAACCATATCCTGCATTACCTCTTTAAGTCTTTCATCAAACAGTTCACATCGTGAGCCCAACATTCATTCTGCCAGTTATCTAAATGATTAACATCACCTCTGCAGCCAACTAATCTTTATGTAAGATACAGTTTGTGTCGTGGAACCTTTTAATTCACTCATGCGCAAGTCTTCACTTATTTTAATATACTATATAATATTACTATTTAATAAGGCCTATGCATGGAATGAACCCAACAGTGTTTGTAAAGGTTCCTAAAAGCAAAATGGAAAATAAAAACTCTTTAAAAATACCCAGTGTGTGAATATATGGGTGTATATATGGGTTTTAATTACTGAAGTGAAATTGGAAATCCCTGGCAGCCCACGAGTATCAAATACAGGACTGTTTTCAGTTAACCTGCCGTAATGTACAGCGCTTACCTCTCACAGCATAACCATCCTTGACAGAGGCTGGGAAGGGTGGCAGGTTGTCTTTGGCATAAACGTCCTGAGCCAGGACTCGGCCCATCCCATCTGTGGGAGAAGAGAACATGGGTATGAGAAGAGGAGAAGCTGGGAGAGAGAGAGCGAGAGAGAGAGAGAGAGAGCGAGAGCGTGGGGGGGAGAAAGTGTCTCTGAATGAGATGGAGATACAGAGAGGCATATGCGCCGGCGGTGTGTGTCTATGTGCGTGTGTGTGTGTGTGTTTTTAAACAGAGAGAGAGAGAGTGTGACACCGCGCATCAGGATCTCTCTGCATGACTCACTACCTGACCGGCACACACGGACGCACACTTTCCTTTCCTTCTTCAGCTTTACTGATTCACCAACAACAAGCGGAGGCTTGCAAGTGTTGCAATTCCCATTACTTAACCAGCCAGACAAAACTTCAAAACACATTATTGGAAGAAAATATACTCTGCACACACACACACACACACACAATAGCTCAGAGAGAGTGAGGGAAGGAAGGGAAGATGGAGACAGAGGCAGTGTGGGTGGAGGAGAAAAATCCTGCCACTAAAAATACTTTAAGCTGCTGTTAGGCTATTTATAACATTTGTTAGAGCCTTTATGCTTTGATTAAGTGGGCGTTAATATCAAGATCTAAGCTTTGATAGCAATATGTTGAAGAGGAAAAAATATGCAAGCACACCCACACACATACATACATGCATCAGCTTAGGGAAATCACAACGAGCCGCAGTAAATAATTCATCTCAGTCGTCGAAGAAGACACTCGTGCCTTTTTTTAAGTTGACAGCATTTCATCTGAGATTTTGGTCTGTTTGGGTTTTGCTTCCGAGCTGCTATTCAAACGGCTTGTTAAAACCATGTGTTGAGCTCTGAATACAAATAGAACAAAGGTGGCGCCGAAGATGAAAAATATATTTGATCTGACGCTTTGCGAAAACATCCCTGGCAGCAGACGCAGGGTTTAAAAAGGGTTAAACTATGAGAATGAAATCAAGGGGCATCGTGACATCAGTCGTCTCCCTAGAAACAACCTGAAGCTTTAGAAGACAGTACATTCACATAGATACCTGTGTACATATATTTCCTTTATCGTCATTGCACGTCAAGCTAAATTATGCAGCAAATAAATGAATCAAAAAAATGAATAGCAATACATACTATGAATGGAAATATAAATTTGCAGTGAACCCAGTAATGTAATGTATTTCTGTATATATAATGGGAATGTAAAAACCTGAAAAGTGAAAAGTTATACGGACATTCTTGCATATGGATTGATGGGAATTAAAGAAATATTTTGACATTTTGGGGATTACATTGTGTATTACACCATTATGACAATATAAAGAGATTGATCCACATGAAGCCACACTCGTTATATGCACACATTACCAAACTATAATACAGTGCACACTTCACACAGCCACATGCAGGCCCCTCTAAATCCAGCAGAGGACCGCGTCCAGCTGTTGTCTTTCTAAATATTTTATCTTCCTCACCTCTTTACCCCTCGGTCTTCCTCCCAGCTGTGCTCTTCCAAATCCTGCAAATTCCCTCCCCTCTCGAAGAACATGAAACATCACTTTGCAGAAAGAGGGTGGCTCCTTGTACCTTCATTCATCTCAACGCCATGCGAGCTGCAGGGTGTTATTGCCCCGAATCTTCTCTACCCCATGTTCAGAGATGAATTAAAGAGAGTGTGTTTTCCCCTCTGGCCCTTTCGGTGTCGCCCATCCACAGGCTCAGAGGCCACTCTGCCAGAAGGCTTACAAGAGCCATGGGTGTTAACTAACCTCTCTCTGCATGTTTGCATCGTGTCTGCGTTAAGACACGCAACATTCAACTAAATCAAAACACAAAGATGTCATTAAACATAGAAAATGCATTAAGTCCAATGGTCCGTGGGTAACCTCATAAATGTTGGTTTTATTGAGTCAAATTTATTCTCTTTCAATTTCAATATTTGTATTATATTTGTTTAGCGGGAAAGGGCTACATCGCTCATTACATTGAGCAACTGTGTATTGTAAAATGACACATCAATAACCCTTGTGACATTGTGCATTATTATTTAAAATAAAACCTTTTAAAAAAGTAACCTTAAAGACGCTCTTAGTCCTCCTTAAATCACAGAGAGACTGCAGTCGTGTGATAATTCCCTGTGGTCAACGCGGTGTGACCCTTCACATTTATACTGTATATTTAAATATTAATACAGGTTGTATTATGTTAATACCGCATTAAAGTGACTATCACTGCTCAATAACTTTTCTGCTTAGGGAGCAATAGATGTAAGTGATACTTGGATCATGAGGAAGGGTTATGTGGCCTTGTAGCCAAATCAATGTGAGTGTGTGTGTGTGTGTGTGTGTGGACTGTGTGAAAGACACTGTAGCATTGCAGACCGCTGATTCAGGCACAGACCGCTAGTTCAATGCTGTCATGTCAATTTAGCAAAACACATGTTTCCCCAGCAGAAACTGAAAGGGGGGAAACCTAAACGTCCCAGCATGCCGAGCGGCTGATGTCGGCAGACATAATGAGAAGGTTGAATGAAGATGTCGAGGGGCGGGATGAAAGCATTTGGAACATTTCCGTAGGTGTGAGGAATGTTTGTTTAGATCCGCAGGGAAATTTGTCCTCCTCACCTCTGTAGTTGATAATCTCAGTGCCCAGGACAGCGGTCATCTCCAGCACAGTGATGAAGGCCTTGTCCATGGAGGTGAGGGGAAAAGGGGACATGCGGTGCCTCCGGGCCACCTTGGTGATGTCCACTGCACTGTGACCTGGGAGGACACGAGGAACAGTATGGAGTTGGGTTGCCCCTTCCAAAATAATTCACATTCACTCACCTGATGAAAAGAGACATATTGGATTAAAAAAAGAAATCTGAAAACATACCGGTTGAAATTGATCATATGGAAATTATTTTTGTTAAAAAAGAATTGCAGTCTCCAATAAACTCAAGATATGTAGCTTTATGGCAGTGGTCATTTGGAAACATCATAAAAATATTAAGATTCACTTAACCTTGTCAAGCATTTTTTTTCATTATTCAGACAGTTAAGAAAGGGGGGGGGACTCTGATGTGACACAATACCATGACAGTGATGGCTCCTAAGTCAGGGAATTGAACCACTGAACTATCTCTAGAGACAAAAAAAAATATTTTAAGAAGATTCCTTTGGGCCAAGAGCCACAGCAATAAAAAAAAAAACTACAGATAAATGAACACTTATCTCAACTCACTGGTTTAGTAGTTGTGGCAGTAGAAGTAAAACTACCAAACTCTCTCTGAACAGTGAGTGTGCTTGATTTCCCTTGACCCAATTTCTCTCCTTTAAACATACTTATGCTTCCACAGCATATTCTGATGCTCAACATGAGGCTTAACATCATGCACACGCACGCACGCACACACACACACACACACACACACACACACACACACACACACACACACACACACACACACACACACACACACACACACACACACACACACACACACACACACACACACACACACACACACACACACAGTACTCACTTGATCTTAGGATATTTTCTTTGCTGCTGCATCGTGACTGCACCTTGAGATGGAGAGGGCGATTGGGAGAAAGACGTGGGACAAAAGGAAAGAGAGAAAGCAGAGGTAGTGGTAATTTGAGATGAACCCGGCTGCTCTTTTGACATTAGAAGCTGTTTTCATTATTATTATTTTTTTTACAACAGTCATAAGCATCGGCAAGAGCCGTGTCACACTACACTGTGCACTTTGTCCTGCTGTTGGGAGATGGCATCTCCTGCATTAGCATTATCATCACTTACTGTACACTACGTCATCATATCACAGGTGATATTCACTCTGATAAATGCTCTGACATATCCCATCACTATTAGATTGAAGCACTACAGAAAGGAATATATAATGGACAAGGGCAACAACATACAGAGTGACAATCTCATTCACAAGGTCTTAACAGATGTTGTAACTGTGCTACGGTGTGACACCAAATGTAGTGAAAATGTAGTGTTGAGTATAGATAGTGGCTGTTCAGATGTGGTGCAGGACGGTAAGGCTTCTCTGGAGAGCGCTGATGCAGCAGGATGGATCTCTGCACTGGTGCTTTACTACCTGTAATCTATGGCAAGGCGGGGAGGAGAACAGAGTGGGCTTCAACTGGTCTGAGCTTCCCGGAAGCATCTTGAGACTACGGTTAATGGTTGTTAATGGTGAGTGAAAACTAACTAAAAACTAAACGATGAGATACATCTTTAATCTTTAAACTCTAATGTCTCAATTCCAAACAACATACTTTGAAGTGCATCACCATAAGCTACTATTATAAAACAAGCAGCAATTTCAATTGACTGATGAAAAGTGGTCGGGCTCAGAGTTCAGCGTGATAAAGGTCTACAAGGGACTGTTGGCTCAACGCACACCTTCTTGATTGATAAAGTGCAACTGGGACACAGCTAGGATCATCCTCTTGTATAATAATGTAGCCTGCTGCAGGTCTTACTGCAAAGAAGAATTTTAGGGTTTAACAGTTTGCTCAATACTTAAAGTTTAAGGGAAGCTTGAGGGAAGGACTAAATAAGGGAAGAATAGTCACATTTTATAAGTTATCAGGCTACAAGATATAGAATAAAAGTATACTTTTTACACGTACGGTACACCAACACCCATAAACAATACATAACTCCAGTAAATATCAATTCTGATGCCATTGGGTTCCAATATTTCAGGGCAGTCTTTTGTCCAATTGGTGGGCTTGATTCGACCGTTTATCTACTTTTATTCAGATGTGTTGACTGGCATGAATGCCTGGTTGTCTGTTGTCCTCCCCGTCCTATGTCTTCCGCGTTTTCTGGCAAATCTACTTTTCTTTTTTGCAACTGCTGCATCTCAACAACACACATACGTTGGGTATGTTCAGGGTGCGTTGCAAGGAGAACCAAAACATCCATGGTGAAGGTTCCTCTACCCTACCCACTCTCCCTCCCTCCCTCCCTCCCTCCACTGCCATCCTGGGCTATTACTGTGACACCACTAGGCACCAAACAGCCGACAGGTGAGAGGGTGAGCGATGGGAGGTGTGGCGAGGTGGGTGGGACGGTGGTGGAGGAGGAGGAGGAGGCATGGAGGGACGGAGAGATAGAAATAGACAGAGGGACGAAAGGATGAGGATCAGCGTGACGTGGTCCCACAGCCCAGAAAAGAAAAGAAACAAACAAAAACAGGAAGCACGGACTTGACACGGACTTGACACTAAACTACAGAGCCGAGACACAGCAGAAAGGAGGGAAAACGGGAGGAAAGGAACAAAACAATAAAGACCACTCTAGCGGCCTGATGGCATCTACTTAACAGACATCCAGCACACCAGACATAGCTAGTGAAAGCAGAGCATGTTAACCGGAGGGACAGAAGGGGAGACGGACAGACGGGTGGAGGGAGAGAAAGAGAGACAGACAGAAAAGTGTGCGTGGGAGACGTAGAAAAGGGGAGACTCCAAACACACCGGAACAGAGAAATAGCACAGAGACAGAGTGACGAGAGTGAAACGACAGACAGATCGAAGACGAGGGAGAGTCAGGTGGCAACAGGCAGATAGAGAGACATATAGAGAAACAGCGCGCGAGAGAGAGAGAGAGAGGGGGGGGGGGGGGGGGGACAGAGCGGGGCATTTGTTTTGCGCGTTCCTCGGAGGAGGGAGAGGGAAAGGCAAAGAGGGGAGTGGGGGGGGCGGGATAGTTACTCGAGAGCTGAAGGTCCTCCTGCGATCATCTTTAAGCCCCTCCAACCTACACTGGAGCTAGTGGAGATAAAGCATCGAATCACAGGCATCAGTGCATCTGTCCTGGCAACCACAACAACACAGACAGACAGACAGACAAGACGGACAGATGGACCGAGGGACAGACGGACGGACAGACGGGCGGGCGGGCATCATCCACTACGACAAACAACCCTAGCAGGAGGAGGGAGCAGCAAGGAGACAGAACTGAGAAAAGAAGAGAGAGAGAGAGAGAGAGAAAGCACAGGAGGACTCCAGGTGTCATAATGCACTCTGTGGCAGCCCCACTGGATGCCGGAGGAGTCCTTGAAAAGATGAACCGCTGACATCGTTTGGAATCAAACAACATAACAAATGGTTTCGTAGCGTTAGCCAACAATGAGTCTAATTTTGGTCTGCGATAACTGCATGAGGTTCACCATCTGGCTACTCTTAAACCAAAAGACTAGTGAGTCAACTAATTCCATTAAAAAAAAGAGTGACTGAATGAATTGATACATCTAAAAAGTCTGGCCTCTGTATTTCTAATATTAGTGCCACAATCGAAAATCCTTTTTAACATGAACTCACAACACATTTATTTATTATATTCTATGACGATCCCGAAAAAACAGCATGCAGCTGTAAATACTCAATTATCTTTAACTTTTAAACCTCTTCACAGGTACTGTATATATCTATAATAATGGATTGTTAAATGTGTAAATTCTCATTTCATATATTTATTACAACTGATTTGATTTTTTAGACCTCCATGATGACCAGCTGTAGTTGCTAAGAGATTTGTGCCACAACTTCTGAGCCCTCATATGGAGGGAGAGGGAAAGGCATGATGGAAAAAAAGAGACAGAAAAAGACAAAGGTGAGATTAAGGGAGCTAAATACAGCTACAGCAAGACACAGATCGAACTTGCAGACATTGAACAGCACATATGAAAACTAACGACAACTAGTACATTTTCGTACAAGGTGTGCCTTGCTAAAAAACAACAGCAAAAGACATCTAAAATAAAAAGAAGAGACATGTAAAGCAGAACAATAAGAGCAGATTCTCACTAGCTAGCTAGTCTCTTTGCACACACAGACAAACCACAATAATCACAAGCTTCCTAATCCAGTTTCACATATTCCTCTACAGTAATGAATCATGAATCTGCCCTGCAGCTAAGGGTAATGCAGCAAAAATATACAGTCAATGTTCACTAAGAAACACCTAGAAACCCTGATGCAGTGTGGAGTGACGACACTAAAACTCAAACCGGTGGACGACAAGACCTCCGTATGACCAAAAAAAAGCTAAGTAGAATAGATCATACCATCAGAGGGCCATGGGGGAAGACTGGGTGCAAATGGGGATGAACACAGTGGTAAAGAAGCTGCAGGATGGGGGGGGGGAGGGGGGTGGTGTGCTGTGAAGTGAGTGTTTGTGGAGACTGACTGAAAAAGCAGAATGGGGTGTGATTGGACGCATAAGGGGAGGGGATCGGGGGGGGGGGTGGTGTTGGGGTGCAAAAAAGCAGACTTTCAAACACTCTGGCACTCATTTCTGATCGACCCTCCACTGCAAGCACCACGTAAGAAAAGACAGTGAGCTCAAACGAGGGATGCAAATGTTAACACAATCACACACACACGCGCACACACACGCACACACACACACACAAACTCAAAACAGTTTAGATGCATCTGCATCTGCGAGCAAGAACATGAAACAATGTTGCCGAGGACCATCGTTGACATAACTACGTGAGTGTGTGTGCGTCTGAACATTTGGGCTCGACACCTTTTACTCTTCTCATTAGAAGATTGCATTACGCTGGGAATGCCGACACACACGAAAATAAAATAAAAAAACACTGCCCCCCACTCCATGCCAGAAACACTAATCACTCCACACGCCGACCCCGTGGTCGCCACGGAAACAGCGTGACGATGGGTTGTCATGGAGATCTGCCAGGAAGATCAATGGGCTGGGGAAAGGGATGGCGGCGGCGGTGTCAACAGACACGGAGTAGTGAGCGTGGCCCGGGTCAGCGAGGCAGGTGGGTCCCGGGACCGTGGGCCCCTGCGGGGAAATCGATGGCGCCAATAAGCAGCCGGGCCAGGAAATTATGGGATGTCACTCGCTGAGGTGCTGTGCTCAGCGCAAAACAAAGGAGCTGTCAAGACAAATTATGCAAAAAAGGGGGGGAGGGGAAGGGAAGGGGAGGGGGGGGGGGTCTATCCGTTTGGCTCGAGGACCAAAAAGGGCCGTGACAGGAGGCGAAGGGAGGCTACTTCGAAGCGGCTTTAAACCACCTGTCCCCACGGGCCGCGAGGGGGGGGGGGGGGGGGGGGCGACGGAGCAGCGGACCCAGTGGCCGAGGGCGGGGCAAAATGCTACCGTGGCCGATCCGCAGCCTCGTGCTGCTCCCTGGGGAGCGGCGGAGTGGCGAGGAAGCGGGATTCAGCAAGGGCCTCGGCTGTCTCCGCCCGACTGCCGAGCACCGTGGGCATTTTCCACATGTTGCCCCATTGATCTTCTGTTATTTCAGACAAATACTTGGTTTCCAAGTTAGACCCAAGCACACGCACACACACACACACACACACACAGCAAAAACTCCACAGCATCACCAGTCACAGATACACAAATCATATGAAATGACCAGATGGGGGATGAGTGAGAGAGAATGAGTGCTGGTGGCGGTCCCGAGAGGACCACTAAAAGCGGTGATACACAGGGAAACTCATCGGCGGGACAACGCAGTCCAACTCAAATGCTGCTTGACAATGTGTCTTTGTCACTTTCAATCTCTTTTGTCTTGATTTTTTCTTTTTTTTTGCCCACTATACTTCCAGGTGTATCACCGCAGGTGTATCACATCTTTGTAAGACCTATGGTCACAACTCCCCCTGCAGGTATCTGTTGGATGAAGAAATAAAAAATGTACCTCAAAGTTTAAGGCACCGTTCCCACCTGGTGTTAACAGGCACTCTGTATCTGGATAATGATATCAGTTAATGTCCTTGCATTTAGACCTTGTATTAATAACCATTCTAGTCTCCTTTTTTTCAAACATTAAGGTCTGACGTCGATATGTAACTAGAAACAGGACTTGTTAACACACATTGTGTGTTCTGGGTCAATGCAAAGGAGGAGGCCGTATGGGCTTTGGAAGTCATCTTTAGCTTCATATAGCAGGAAGAGGTTGTGTGGAGTTGTTGTCTTAGCGCCTCTAAAGCTTGAATTTAAATCTTATTTAATTGTTACATTATCGGTCACGGTTCGTTTGGTGACAACCGCAACTTCAAAACAAAAAAAACAATTGAGTTAAAGTTAAAAACAAGATTACTTACTAGGTGTTTAATATTTTAAAGCTCAGCTCTAGTCCGTTTCGGGTGCTGTTGATCAACCGTGCTGTCAACATTAATAAGGCCAACATCCCCACAGCTGACATTGCAATTTGATTTCAAAATAATACAATATAAGTATTTTTTGGTGCATCACCTCTTTCCAACATGAGCCCTGCCCAACTCAAACCAGAGAGAGTAGCTCTGTAAATACAGCCCTCTCTAAAGAGATCTCTAATGATAAAAAAAGAAAAACTGAGCTCATTCACACAGAAATGTGTGTTCACATATGAATATCCGATATCCAGACGCAGATAACGCGTTATAACCATGTGTGAAAACGGCGTTAATCAATATCACCCTGCTAAGGTCTTTAGCATTTTTAAATATTTTAACTTCTGTTTTCTCCTGCTACAGCTTAACATAAGACACCATATGGTGTCAGTAAAGAAAATAAATCAAAGACTGGATTTGTTCCAGTCTTACATGATATATTGTCTAACATGTGCCGCCCCCTTTGCCTGTGCTCTGTGCACCTGTGTCGTTGTGCGTCTCCAGTGTGTGTGTGTGTGTGTGTGTGAGGTGCTATGTGGGATGCTTGTGACCAGCATGCCGGCAGAAGAGAGCTCGGGAGAAGGTTAGCGGGTTTACCTGGTCCAAGGTAGAGTACCTTGACTTGAGCGTGATGACCTCATCCAGGTGAGCCCTGAATTCTCTCCGTGAGGCCTGGGGGAAGCCACAGGACAGTCACTCACTTTCATGTCACACACACACACACACACACTCGCACAGGTGAAACGTAACGGACAAGCCATCCCACTCTGATCAGCACAACATAACAGTTAGCGGTGCTCACAGACTCCTAATTCCGCGTGCACACACGCACGCACGCACACACACACACACACACACACACACACACACACCAGAACTAACCTGACACCCACTGCATCGCATCAAAAAAATAAAATAAAAAAAAGGATGTTGCAAACAACTGTAAAACCACCAACAACACCACAAATGGATGAAGAACAGAACCAGATCAGTGGGATCGCTGCTGCTGTGGACACATTTCTCTGTTATTGTGTGTGCAGGTGGAGGTTAAGTGAACCCAAGTGAGTGTTTGACCATGGGCCAACACAAAAATAGATATAAATCAAAAGTAAAGCATAAAAATACATTAAAATGTTAATTAAATTTCCAAATCGTCTTAAATTGTCCTTCATTACGGCTGATGTACACAGAAATACCAATAAGTGAAGAACTCAAACTGGCTACTGTATTGGCAGGACAGCCATTGCATTGCAATGAGTTTAGCATATTTTCTATTAAGAAAAATGTGATAGAAGTGAGATTAAATTGGCTATTTCAACCCACCACCTTTGATATGGCTACTTTTTTATAAGTCTGCTTTGAAAGGGTTTCGAAGCAGACATAAAAAATGTCATTACTGTATAATTACAGGAACTTAATGGATTCCGATATCACATCGGACAAGTGTCGGCACTCTTCCACGCCCTTGCTCTGAGGCCATGTCTTCATCAGTTTATCAGAGTCATTGGGGCCTGACCAGAGTAACAAGCACTGAAGAGTTACACACACTAACTGGGCCTTTTGCCTTTTACAAGATGCTGTGTGAGAGAGAGGCCCCCTTCACGCCGCTGAGGCGCATAAACACACTTGCGAGCAATATCCCTTTCATTCACATACATAATTCAAGCATCTTTCAACTTCAATTCTGAGGTTGAAACACAGTTGAGGAAGATGCCAAAAGAGGGTGCCGTGTTTTTGTTTTTTGATGTTGTGCGAGTTGTGGAAACAAGGAGAGGATCAGATACAGAACGTCTACCAGAACGAAGGCAACCGGGCAGTTTGCTCCATGACAGAAATTGGGAGTAAAACGATAACAAGACCACATCCACACAAAAACAGAAAGAACGCACAAAAAGGACTTTGAAAAAAAGACAAAAAACCCACAAAGAGACAGCAGGAGTGCAGCAGGCAGGACAGCACGCACATGGGGGGAAAGGACGTGAAGTTTAAGGGAATAGAGCAATCATTCCAGGCAGGGGGGGGGGTAAGAAGTGCGGTTGGAGAGTGGGGGAGAAGGCTGCGACGTTGTCTTGGAAACGCATGCAGGAGTACCTCGGCAATGCTTAGGGTGGATGAACAGGAGGGGAGCCGCGCCTGGTGCCGCGACAAGGAGGAGGGGACAAGAGAAGAGGGTTAACAGAGCCAAAGCCGGGTTTAGCAGAGGGGGGGGGCAGGGACACTCAGAGACTGATGGGGGGGCGGGAGGGGGGGGGGAGCAGACGCCGTCCTCTGTCTTTCGGGAGGACTTCTGCCTGACTGGTCTCTGTGTGACTGTCTCGGATGAGCCATGACAGCAAAGGGCATGACGGGACAAGACGTGGACAAGAAAGGACAGGACGGGACGGGACGGGACAGGACGGGACAGGACGGGACAGGACGGGACAGCAGGATTTCAGAGCAATGGGAGAAGAGTCACACATGTCTAACAATAAGTCAATTCTGTATCTTGTCAAACAGCCTAAATAAGCAAGTGCGTCTGTTTGTATTCACAAGACCTGACTGAATGAATGGTTGCAGCACTATTGCATTCATTCGTGTATTCGTCCTCATCCGGGATACAAGTGGCTCCTTGTAAACCCAAACCTCTGAGTCAGGAGGGTGTGTGAAAGGCACCATGTGTGCATGCGTGCACCACGTTCTCTGTGACAAACATTCATGTATTCCAATGATTGTGAAGGTGCCAAAAATCCAGATCAATTAATCGATTAAGGATGAAAACCTCATTAAAACACAGCATTGACGGTAAGCCCTGCAATCGATAGACGTGTCAACAATCAATATAAAATGTCTCCTTGATATCCCTTCATCACCATCACGTCAGACTAAGCAGACAAACGAGACGAGTAAATCGGAAATCACACAGGATTTACAAAGAGTCAGGAAAAAGAAATGTAATTTATTTCTGGCATGCAGAATTATCAACTATTACTGCTCCACTGAGGTCAGCTATGATTGGAGCACTTTCATCCATGCTATGGGAAGGCAATTCTAACAACATTCCTTCCACCTAAAAGCACATTAAGGCTTTTATTACCGACATTAATGGGGTTGGAAAGAGGTTTCTTTTTCAGAGAGAAATTTGAATGGACAGCTAACTGTTGCCTTCAGTTTCAGAGGTGATCTTGTTTTTGATATCTTTGTGTATAACTATAGCGATCACGCCCCTTAATTTACTAGTGTGGGAATCATTCACTGTACACAATACATGAAATGGATGGAATTTAATTCCACAGGTGTAAGGAAAAATTGTCAAAAAACTTTAAAAATCCATCACATCTATTCACCGTAAAATAATGGTTGTGGTGAAAGCCAGAGCGCGCTGTGAATTATTACTGAAGTCCTTAGATTATCCCCTACCTTTCCTCATGACATAGTAACAGTTTTAGATGATGTGATAAATGGTCTCTCTAATGCGGGCCTGTCAAGGAGATGAGCATCCCTTTCCTCCTAATTGAAATGCTTTGGATTCACAGTGGCTGCCCTCATCAAACTCACAGCTCAGGTAATGGACGCTGGCAGGAAACCACAGGAGAGAACTACACCAAGATCTCTGCAGGAGCAAGTTAGCACGTTAAGACAAAGCTCAATGTTTTGTCTACTCAACATTGTAGCTATTTATTGCCTCCTCCAATTCCACGGAAATTCAATTCAAAGTTCTCCAGAAGTCTGAAACCACTTTCTGCATATGTACATTATTTCATTAGACCATCTTTAAAATGATACTAAAGTCCATTGGTTATTGTATTATGTTCTGACATAATAAAAAAACAACAACTTGCAAATAGTATGATTTGCAATGAATACAAAAAGTAAAAAAAAAATTCAACTTAAAAAAATTCAAACAGCAAAATGTTTTGCACAAAATGAATGTGAAACAGAAAGGCCAAACTTATGAAAGTACGGGCGAGACACAAGCTACTCTGTCTATGTGTTTCACATCCAAAACAACACTCGGACAGTAGTTATTAGATTGGCTATATTCCTCATACATTGGCTGAATAATGGATTCAGTTTCAGCAGGCATCACACACGCTGAGTGTGCAGCATTCTGAGGAGTTGATGTCTTTTGCTGTCAGATTAAACGTGTGTGCTGTCAGCGCTTTGAAGCTGATTTGAAGTTTTGTGCTTACGAACGGCAAGTTCTTGAGGAAGGAAAACTCGCAACGGCTCCCTTCTGAGCACATAAAAGGAGCGAACCAATCCACCCTCGCGAGGCCAAACGACCAGTAACCGCAGCGGACCGGAGGCGGGCGCTGCAGGTGCTCTGCAGGCGCGCTCTGGTCGCTCATCACTGCGCTCCTATGAGCCGTCTCCAAAATGAATGAATGAACTATTGGGCGTGCAGTGAGAGGTAACACAGCACAGATTTGACAGGCTTGTGTTTATGCATGAACATGCTCAGGACAGCTGGGCCGACTGGCCTCATGCATTCATCTTACTCCCCTAAATTTGCTGTCTCTCTGTCTGTCTGTCTGTGTGTCTGTCTTCCTCCCGTCCGCTGTGACTGTCTGTCTCACTATTATAACCTCTCTTGCCCTCATTGCATTCTCTCCGTTGCCCGTTGGGCAAATTCTCAACCAGAATAACGCTCAAGAGTAACTCCAGACCCATATAATATTACATGCAAACTTCACACACAGATGCGTGTTCATAGGGCGGCATGTGGACTGGGGTACTGCCGCGTCCTAAACATGTCTACAGTATTATAACAAACAAATAATAAACATGCTTTATGGACCAATGAGAAAGCGCACTGCACTCAGCTGACGTCTTCTCGCCTCGTAGCCTTCAGCAACTTGACCCAAATGGTCCATCGGTGGTTTGAGCCATGAAGCAAGGAAAGGGGCTTAATGCGTTTTCCTGAGTCGGAGACAAAAGAGCACTTTCGGTCGGGCCGTAGCGACCTTCATCTGGTCACTGCAACAATAGATTATGTGTTTTATAAAGCATCCTGTGTCCTGTGGGAACAAGCCAACTCTCTGAGAAACGGCAATCATCCTGAGGATAGGGTTATTCTTCACAGCTCAATTAATATCAAACTGCCTTTTAAATCAGGTTATGGAAAGCTGTTGTCAAACAGAGGATTATATCATTTTAGCTGGACGTGCATCTTTACACTTCCCTTCGGGCCACAGAAAGATTTTGCCAAGCACTGCAAAACCTCTTCTATGGAAGCTAAACATCTCTGTCAAAGCAATAAGAGTATTGTACTCCTACAATGATTACGTCATGTATTTTTTAACAGTGAGCCTTTATTTTGAAATGTGTTTGATTGGTTTCTTGAAGAGAAGTTAGATGACCAGTACTTTTACGCTGCCACTATAGTAAATGTGAAGCTGCAAAGTTTAATCTGCTCATTAAACAACACAAACAAATTAATGAGCTAGAGGTACGGGTAGTTGTATTATTGTTACATTATGTGTAAGACAGTGGTATTATTCCTAAATATTGCCCCACAAGAAAGAAAGCTGATAAGCATACAGATTTCCTAAACTCCTAAAATCTACACATCATTTTGAATTTTATTGGCCTGTCCTCACATCATCAATGGCTATCTCTGGTCTCTGCAGTAAACAGCTGGATTTAACAATTTTGTAATGCACACAGGAACAAGCGATAGATCCCTGCAGGGCATTAACAAGCCCCGCTTGGATGTATTCTTCACACACCGTGGGAACCTTTGTGCAACTTAGCACCGATAAGGCTGCAAATGTATCGCTGTACCTGACATTTAGCCATCGTTAGGATCTCCACTGCTACATCAATATCCTGCGCCGTGGCCGGCTGTTCAAAGCCATCGTGGATTTTAAAAAGGTGCTGCTTCCACACTTCTTCATCTATTTTGCACTCATTTACAGTATAGCTCCTCCCGCCCCCCCCTTGTCCAGCCACTAATGTTGGTGGCCGGAGGGAAAAGGACTAGCAGCGTGCACATTGGTACCGAAGGGGTTTCCGATTCCTCTCTTGCATGAAACTCCCTGTAAGGCGCTCTTGGTAAAACCAGCAGCTGAACGAGATGTGGATGCTTGTGCTTGTAAGAAGATGGTCGCAGGATTTAAACAGATAAGAAGGCCTGCTGGCAGTCACCCTCCTTTCTTTGTCTTTTTTATGAACATGTAACGTCCACCCCCTTTTACTGCAGATGTCTTACGGCCACAAAACACAGCACAGGAGCCCATTTACCGCCCCCCCCCCCCATCCTTTTCCTCACCCTGCAGCCCCCAAGCTGCTACATTATTCTCCCCTCTGCCCTCAAAATCTCATTCATGGCCTGACAGCGAACCCCCTTCAGGCATCATCAGCACACATGTAAAAAGCACAACTTCTACTAACAAGCACACGCTGTACACACAATGTACCCTCACACAGCTACTAATACAAAAGCCTTCACTTATTAAAGAGTAGCAAAACGACTTCAACAGACGCAGGGACACACACACACGCACACACACACATACTCAAAACCTGTAAACATTCTCTCAGATATGCAAGAGGAAAGAAATTACTTACCATCTTCTGCCTGGAGTCGGAACAGAATGAGCTCCCCGGCCCATGCACAAGAACACACACACACACACACTCACACACACACGCACTTTTACACACTCACTAAGTGAGAGAGGGGAAATGAGGAGGAGTGACCGAAACAAAGAGAGAGAGAGAGAGAGAGAGAAAAGAAGTGAAGGCAGGAGTAAGAAGCACCCACAAGAGAGCAAAAAGCAAACGCCGAAGAAGAGACAAGAAGGAGGAGAACGAGGAAGAGGAGGGTGTATGGCTGCACATACGGCGCTGCATTAAATCATACAAGCATGACTAAGGTCTGTGTGTGCGCATGTCCGCGTGGGTACGTGTGCGCATGTGTGTGTGCTTGCATTCCCCCCCCGTGAGCGTTTGGGTCGAGGGAAATGACAAATGTGATGCGTTCTCCACCTCGCCCCCCCCTCCCCCCTCTCTCTCTTACTTTCTTTTCATCACGTATTCCCTCGTCACTGCCGCTCAGTGGTTTTCGTACTGATTTGAAGTGAGACGAGTTGGATGGGTAAGGCTAATGCGAGGTGAGCTACCGGGCTGACGTCTACACAATCAGGCCTCCCACTCGCTTTCAGTCCCTTGTCCTCTCCAACTCATTAGCTGGTTCACGCCCTCCCACTCGGTTCTTTTCTCTCCTTTCTGTTCCTCCCTCTGCCTTTCCCTTCCACTCACTCCATCATAAATCCTCACCACCTCCAGCGGTCCAGGAGACATGGAGTCGCATTCATGAGCTTTACTGCATTGGAGGACAACGATACATATCTAGTAGTATGCCTTGCTGAACACACACACACACACACGCACGCACGCACGCAGGCCTATAGACACACAAGCAGGAAAATAAAACACAAAGACTATCAGTGGACCACAACGACATGTAACATCCCCCATCTATTCTAAGGGAATACAATTGTAAGGAATGACGACACAGGGTGTGTTGTCATGTCAAAACGATGCTGCAGCTTCACTTCGCACCAGGCCTCGGTCTTCATCCGAACGGAACGACAACACCGCGCAGTCATGTGACCAGATCACCACTCGGTGAAAAGACGGCAGAGCTGAATCATTCAAATTGTGTCTTTCTCAAGACTGTGCCGATTTTAGGGACGGCTTTGTGCATCTTTGTGGGTGCCTATTCACTTTTAAACTTTTCATTTCTTACGTTCTCATTATTATTATCGTCAGTTATGGTTTGTTCAAATTTGAAATGCAAAAGATAAAAAATAACAAAAACAACACTGTCAACCCCAAAATGCACCAGACTATTGAGTGTCGTGAGCACAAACAATCCCCTGCAGAGGTCCTAGACTGTGCAGTAAGAGTGATGTTCCCATTGGGCTTCAGCACAGAAACCCCAGCAGAACACCTTCATCCTCTCAAGCTCAACACACGGCCACAGGGGGGTTACAACAGTCCATGGCCCGATTTCTACTGTACATCACTGATAGTTATGCCCGTGGCGTTGTGGGAAGAAGGCAGAGAAGATGCTGCACACTGTAGATCATTGATCTGTCACACTACAGCGGGGCTCATTTGACATTGGAGTGGTGCTCACGCACACAGCCAGGCCATAAATCATTCATCTCTCGCCGTCTGATCACTTCACTGCGTCAAAGATCCTCTGTCGCTACTCATTTGCGAGTCAGGATCCTGTGATCTGCATACAGGTTTGGGCTCGAGCCAAGCAGCATGTGCAATTCACAGACCACAGACAGAATGTGATTATCGCATTTTTTTTATGACTGCTGTGAAAATCCCACAAAGGAAGACTGTTCACAGCCGAGCGCGTACTTGTGTGTGAGCAAAGTGAATCTTGATTTACTGAACAACGTGATTGTACCCACCATCTACTTCCAGTACCCAGTGGGTAAGATTTTAAAAATAGAGGTTCATTTTAGATTAGCGTTTGACATGTTTTGTCAAACAATCATATTCAAAAGATGCAGCAAGGAACTTTTAACTTGGTATAAAACATCTTAATTTAATAGTGATGGGGGAGGGAGCGTGGGTCCAGAATCAGGACAGACCCCATTGCAGTAAAATTAGAGCTTTTCTAAAAGGACCCTGGTGCTCGGAAACACAGTAGTAGCTTCAAGTTAGCAGCAATTTAGAATTACGGTTTTTAAAGTAATTCATCAAGCATGATGCCAAACATCTGCAATCAGCTCTTTAAAACGAGAGGATTTTGTGCCATTCTTGGAAGTGAAATGAACATTTTTCATTTCCTTCTTTAAAAAACTAAGGAATCTATATGTTTAAGTTGAAGTGGTAGTGTAGATTACTGTGCGTTGTGTTAAAACCACGCCCGCCATGGCGGCTCAGTTTACAAGCAGACGAGAGGGTTGGTTGTAGCAGTGACCGCTTTGTCAGAGAGCAAATGGTGGAGGTCATGGAAGCGGCGTGTGCTGAATTGCACTACTGCACGTGACTCATTTCTCACATGGCGGCAAAGGAGGAGTGGATTTCCATAAGCCTTGGCCTTGGCTCCACAGCCATACATCAAGCCATTAATCAAAAGGAACCAGCGCACGGTGAGGCGGTGTCCTCTGTGCGCACAGGGGGATTATGGGAGAGAAAGAGCATTGCATACCTTAATCATAATAAATGCCAATATCCGTCAAGTTCAAGAGATGTTTGGAACACTGAACAATACATAGAGCCTAAATTCTGGTAGCACCTGCAGATGCATCCAGGTGGAAGCTGTGATGGAGGAGGGAGGGTAGAAGCTAAGGGAAGCACTCAGGCTAAAGAGGCAGTATTACTTCATGCCTTGAATTAAAACAACAACAAAAAATGAGGTAAAATGTATTGTACTGTCTTATAGCACTTTTCAACATATTGTTGTCACATTTTTCTCCACAGTGACTGACTTGTCGGCACACAGAGTACAAACCTTCCAGAGCTTATACAGAAACGTTTAATGTTGATCCAACAAGTCCAAATAAACACAGGTAGTAGTCCCTGAAAGTAAAAGGTAATATGTAGTTCTTAACTTCTCATAATGATCTACTATCTCAAGGTAAGGGACTAGTAAATGTAATCAATACTCAATAGTCAAATGAAAAGTATTTCTCTACATCAACTATTTGTTTAAAGTGCAACTGGAAATGATGTTATGCATTAGTAAGACAACATTGCATCTATATGATACACATCCAGCTAAAGCAGCAGCAGAACTTTTTGTGGTTGTGTCTGAGAATAGGAACAACACACACACACACACACACACACAGAAAAATCTCCTCTGAGTCAAAGCCCCATCTACCATATGCTTCATTAATCCAAACTCACCCTTACATAACTGTACTAAATGCTCACAGGAGTGGAAGGGTACGACTACCCTCCCTGTACTTGTGCATGTGTGAGTGTATTTCTGTGTGTGTGTGTGTGTGTGCCCGAGTCAGAGACAGTGTGACAGAAAAAGGGAAATCTGGTTACATGAATGGCTGTAGAACTGCTCCGTTTGTATCCGCTAGCATTTTCAGGGCTGTGGGCTTTGTTTGTGTGTGCTGCATATGGGATGAGACAGTCCCTTAAGGAAGTGGGTCCAAATTTGACTGTGGTTGTGTATTTCCAGTTGTTTCTCCGTAGACACATAGGATTGGAGCAGTTCTGACAGGGTTTGTTCTTAATTACAAAACCTAATCAACACAAGCTGCACAGCTCCTTTAACCCACACACGCGCAGACTCAGACTCACAGGTTCACATGTTCACGAATGCAGATGTTTGAAATTTAGTCACATCATCATAAACTACCTGCACACACAGACACAAACAAACTCCCACCAACATGGTCTCGTAGCGGTGACAAGATTAAGGCCCGTACTCGTACCTTTCATACGCTGCGCCGCCAACAAGACAAAGCTGAGGAATCAACGGCACACGAGACGCATCGGTGAACAAGAGGCTCTGGCTCCGGGGGACACTGTGTACACGCTGTCGACAGCCCGCTCGCAACATGGGAATTTCAGAGAACATATGGCAGCTCGTCGCCCGGGAAACAGCCTGTGACAGAATCTAAATAAGCTAAGAGCTGCACCCAGAGAAGTGGTTAACTGTCCGAAGAGACACAAGCGCTGGCTAATGTGGTCGGCAAGTGATTGTGACGAGCTAGCGATGCTCAAAACTGGGTCATTGACAAAGAAGGGCTTGGGCGGGGCGATTGGTCGCTCAGTGAAGCATCACAGAAAAGCAAAGTCAAAGATTTTAAGGAAAGAGCTTTCAGCAAACACCTTTCCAAAATATAAAATGCAATCCCCATGTAATACAAATTGTGCTGCGAAAATGCTGAACGTTGGACAATTTGGATTAAGAACAAGAGGGGATTCAGCGTCAATTTCTAAGCGTTTCAAGCTTCAAGCTAATATGTTCATTTGTGAAATGAAAAAGAGGATCACTGAATCAAGATTGAGCATCAAACTGGAAAACAAGGTGGTCAATAAGATGTACAGGTGTTATGTATAGTAACATTGTTTAAGTGTATTTTCACTGTATTCTCTCCCAAGGCGTATGTGACTTTAAATGTTTTTTTTTAAATCCGGAAAACGCTTCAAAGAAGCTCTGGTTTTAACCGGGGAATTTGAAAACTCTCAAATTATTTCCACATTGACCAATTTTTTTTCAATTAAATTTAAATATCGACATTTGCAACAGAGTTTTGTAAATATGTCGCCCAGGTTAAGCCCGTTCTCTTCGCTCTACGAACGCAAGCAGCGAGAGAGAGAGAGAGAGAGAGAGAGAGAGAGAGAGAGATCTCCCCTGTCTAATGACCCGTCTATGCTCCCGCCCTCACTTCTCCGCAAAACGTCCCATCCTACTGTTCCCATGGCAACCCTCTCGTCTGTTCCCATAGCACCTGCCTCCTGTCCGGCAGACACATGGAGACGTGACTGACAGATGAGGTGAAAAAGAGAGAGAGAGAGAGAGAGAGAGAGTTGACCTTTGGGATTTTAGAAACATGGAGGGAGAGATATAGGGGGATACTAGAACATTTTAAATTACAATTTGATACTTTTTGCATCAATAATTGGGGGACTCAAACAGAAAACAAGACTAAAACTGTTCATTATAACAAATTTCCACTATCTGCCCCCAAATAACCCGAGAGCCGTCAACATGTGGGCTAAAAATGAGCGCTGGAGAGAGGCACAGGTGTGGACAAAATGTTAAAGTAGTGACACAACAAGTAGACTGAGGGGATCAAGTTAAACAAAAACTGCAATATGTTGAATTAAACCTGGGGAATATTTCTGTAGGCTGACGCATCCAAGCATCAGAACCACAGCCTGCTGTCTCCATAAACACAAATACACACACAACAAACACAAATACACACACACACACAAACAACAGGGGCTTCACATACAAGACATATTGAAACGCACACAAAACATGCACTTTGCATGTTGAGTAACTGGAGGAGAACATCGAGTCTGTGCATTATGGGATGTTTTGATGCAGCAAAGTGTTTTTTTTTAAACTGAATCAAAATGAACATAGACAGGAATACAAATGAAAAACACATTCTAACCATGTAAAAAAAATTCAATAAAAAAAAAGTTTAGGTTCAAGTTAAAAAGTAATTCCACTAGAAACAATACTATATTTGTATTGCTACGCGGTTGAGCTGTAGGAGACAAAAAGAAGTGCTGAACAGACAGAAAAATGCACTGAGGTGGGCTGTGTGTGTTTGTGTATCAGCATGTGTGTAGTTGAAGGTGTGTGTTCTTTCGTATCCTGGGGAAACACCTGTTGAAGTTGTAGGTTAAGGAATTTTGGTGAGCACTTTTTTGGCACTTTTTCAAGACCGGGTCTATATTTAGGATTTGTGTTTTTAGGTCAAATTTTGGCTCTGATTAAGGGTTCATTTAAAAACGCGTCATTACAACACAATCGAAGGCATACACAGGGCATTACATTGAAGCAAGAATAAATTGCATTCTAAATGTCAAAGTATGTTTATTTCAAAACCCATGAGATTTATGTTGTCGCCAAGTTTGGCTGCAACTAATTCAGAGTAATGGAACTATTTTTACAAATACAAAATACACATTCCTGTTAATTTGTCTTGCAGATTGATTCTAAATTCAAACATTAGATCATTCCTAACTACTGCAGGTGTACTCACTTTGGGTGTGGGACAGGAAGCGGTCGAGAGGCGGGACGTGGCCTGGGCACGGGGTGACTCCGAGGGCGTGGTGCTGAGAGAGGTTGTATCCCTGGGTAACACCTGCACACCCCGCGAGATAATCGAGTCTGGGATCTGAGATCACACACACACACACACACACACACACACAAGCGTATGCAGACACACACGCATGTAAACACCTTCGCACCGAAGTCCGGTACACATACTGATTTTGAAGATCTAGGAAAACGCATACACACGCACATATATAAATATATATAGATATATACACACACACGTGTATATTTATATATACCCACACATATAGATGCTACAAACCTATATACACACTGAAAACAACCGAGACGACAAAGAGTTCAACATCTCTAATGTGTAATCGACCACGCCTACTCACAGGGTTGATGAAGATGAGCGACAAATGACCTAAAAAATGTGACATGATGATGACAAATAATGACATATCGGGGGGCGAAGTCTTACCAACATCCTTCTGTGACTGGACAATGAAGTGGGATGTTACCCTGACAACAGAGCCACAAAGCAGGGTCCAGGCTGCAGACAGGGCAGGATAGGATGATGGGTATGGAGAGATACTTGATGTTGCATGTAACTGCACAAAATAGACACACACACACACACACACACAACTACAGACACACACTCACACACAAATGTATGTGGAGACAAACAGTCATGATATGTGATTCACAGAGATGACCAACCTATGTTAAGGAATGGATGGAATATTTTGCAATTCAAGAAATTTTATCCTTCAGGAGACACTATTTTCTATAATATTAAACTCAGTTTATTCAGATGTGTCCTCATAACGATGAAAAGCATTGGAAAGATGGGTTTATACTTTTATATTATATCTCTTTCGGTCAAAGATGTAGGTGGAACAAATAAAGTGAATGAATCCTGAAAGGCCTGCCAGTATCTGAGAGCAGGCTGAACCCTTCACGTACGTACTCTTGTCCACACGCATGTGTCCATCAAGGTCTCATGTCGAACGCTTCTCAAAAGGCAGCTTTCGTCTTTCAGACTTATAACAGATGCTTCCTTAGAGACCCTCAGTAAATCTCATGCTAGCGGCAAATATCTAATAGAGTATTTGGTTAATCTGGTAAAGATAAATTACTGCATCAAATCTTTTTACCACCTATTTTAATTTGGATGCTCATTGTTGATCAAAGTCTAAAAGAGACGCCTGGCATGAACCTCATTGATGAGCATTTTTATTTATACTTCTAAGAGTAAATCAACTTCCCAGTACAAACACTAATGGCACTTATTTAAATCTTAATGTTTTAAAAGACAAAAGGTTATTTTTGAGCGCTGGGCGGGTGCCCCTTCCCGGCGGGTGCCCCTTCTCGACGGGTGCACGCATGCAGAAGACTGCTGAGGGATCCGGGTCATTTATTTGAATGCAAATCTCAGAAGAAGAGAAATAATGAAATAAACCCAGGAATTGACAAATGTGTGATTGTCTACTTCCTGTTATTGGAGAATAACCTCATCATACACTCACCGGCCACTTTATTAGGTACACCAGTCCAACTGCTCGTTAACACTTAATTTCTAAGCAGCCAATCACATGGCGCAACTCAGTGCATTTAGGCATGTAGACATTGTCAAGACAATCTCCTGCAGTTCAAACCGAGCATCAGTATGGGGAAGAAAGGTGATTTGAGTGACTTTGAACGTGGCATGATTGTTGGTGCCAGAAGGGCTGGTCTGAGTATTTCAGAAACTGCTAATCTACTGGGATTTTCACGCACAACCATCTCTAGGGTTTACAGAGAATGGTCCGAAAAAGAAAAAACATCCAGTGAGCGGCAGTTCTGTGGGCGGAAATGCCTTGTTGATGCCAGAGGTCAGAGGAGAATGGCCAGACTGGTTCGAGCTGATAGAAGGGCAACAGTGACTCAAATAACCACCCGTTACAACCAAGGTGGGCATAAGAGCATCTCTGAACGCACAGTACGTCGAACTTTGAGGCAGATGGGCTACAGCAGCAGAAGACCACACCGGGTGCCACTCCTTTCAGCTAAGAACAGAAAACTGAGGCTACAATTTGCACAAGCTCATCGAAATTGGACAATAGAAGATTGGAAAAACGTTGCCTGGTCTGATGAGTCTCGATTTCTGCTGCGACATTCGGATGGTAGGGTCAGAATTTGGCGTCTACAACATGAAAGCATGGATCGATCCTGCCTTGTATCAACGGTTCAGGCTGGTGGTGGTGGTGTCATGGTGTGGGGAATATTTTCTTGGCACTCTTTGGGCCCCTTGGTACCAATTGAGCATCGTTGCAACGCCACAGCCTACCTGAGTATTGTTGCTGACCATGTCCATCCCTTTATGACCACAATGTACCCAACTTCTGATGGCTACTTTCAGCAGGATAATGCGCCATGTCATAAAGCTGGAATCATCTCAGACTGGTTTCTTGAACATGACAATGAGTTCGCTGTACTCAAATGGCCTCCACAATCACCAGATCTCAATCCAATGGAGCATCTTTGGGATGTGGTGGAACGGGAGATTCGCATCATGGATGTGCAGCCGACAAATCTGCGGCAACTGTGTGATGCCATCATGTCAATATGGACCAAACTCCCTGAGGAATGCTTCCAGCACCTTGTTGAATCTATGCCACGAAGAATTGAGGCAGTTCTGAAGGCAAAAGGGGGTCCAACCCGTTACTAGCATGGGGTACCTAATAAAGTGGCCGGTGAGTGTATATTCTGAATGGCGTTGATAAATTCCCATTCAAGCCCAGCAGGATGCACCAGCAGAGGCCTTTTTTAGGGTATGGGTTAAAAAACAGTGAATCTAAAAAGGTGTTTCCTGTAGCATTTTAAGCATCGATCAAGTTCAGAAAGATTGTGCACATTTGGTAATAACATGACAGTTCTTTAGCTGCCTGGATCTGCTCCAATTACGCAAACGTGCTACAACTTCTTCAAAGAGTAATTGCACATCTGAGAAAAGGGCCCTCTGTAATGCACAGACTTTATACAATTTAAGCATTATCAAACATCCAATTTACAAACAATATGTCTTTGTATTTCAACCCGCTTGCCAAAATGTTCCACGCAGACATAAAAACAACCCATTACATAATATTAAAAAACCCTTGCAGTTGGCGATAATGTCCCATTTTATTACAGCAAACGGGACCCAGTTACCCTTCCTATTGGTCTCTGTCTGGAGCACACATTGTAATCAAGGTTCAGTCCGTTCGGCACCACATTTCTACAACCCCCCCCCCCCCCCCCCCGTGTGTGTTTAAGTAACGACGGTCTTGCCTTGAGATCATTTTGGTAAAGTTGTATTGATGTTAAAATGCACACGCTTGTATACATCACATACATGAACGTGTACAGATGACCGTTTGAAATGGATGAAGTCAGATGAAAACTGCAACAGCAAACCCCTCCCCTTCCCCTCTCTTCTCCTCCGTCCGGGTACCTTGGCGGCGATGGACGCGGCGGTGATGTGCGAGGAGGAGCTGTCCTCGGTGGACGCCACGCCGCTGTCCTTCTTCTCCTCGTCCTCCTCCTCGCACTGCACGCCCTTGTCCTCTGTGTGGCAGCAGGGCGAGCTGTTGGGCGGCGGCGAGAGGGGCGGCGGTGGCGAGGGCAGGTCTTCCAGCTCGTCCGCCGCCTCCTTCACCTTCACCACGGCGTCCCGCAGGAGGTCGATGGCGTGCGGCAGCGCGGGCAGGATGAACTGGAAGCACTCCTGGAGGCGTAGAGGGGTCGGAGACGTGCGACACGGGGAGAGAGAATATCAGTGACAGGGCTTTGTGTTGTCAGAATAAAGCCCGTAGTCTAATAATTCGACAATAAAGGCCTTTGCTGACGGCGGAGTTGTGGTATTTGAGATCTACAGATCAGGCCTATGTGACAGACACATTGAGGGACCGTGCTTGAGGCATCGGAAGCACAAGAAGATACTGTATATTTCCTCTTCCGCCTCAGCAGATAACAACGCCTCCTTCTGGACACATTTATTACAGCTTGATTTCGTTCCTTTTTTCCCCTTCATCCCTCCATTTCTCCCATGTGCCGAAGCCTGCACAAAGTCTAAATGCTCTGTTCTTCTTTATCCCAAAAAAAGAACTAATCTATGCAATGATTTATCTTCCTGTGTATTTTAAGCATTGAGAAGATACATTATTGATCGCCCCCAACACATATTGGTACTTAGTATCTACTGGCATTCTGAGCTACCTCTCCACTCCACGTCCCATTTCATGTGTGCACATCACAGGCTGGATTAAGCGTGGCGATGTTGACCTTGATTTGACTGAATAAAAAAAAAAAAAATAAGGATGCATGGATGCCTGGAATAGCAACACTGTCCATGAAGAATACACAAAAAGAGAGCAGTGAGACAGATGAAAGAGATGGAATGGGGTACCACGAACCCTTCAGCCCTGCTGTGTAGCCGCAAGCTAACCTCTCCACTAACACACACACACACACACACCTCCCAAATCCCACAGCAGACTGTTTATGCCTCTTGCTGGGTTGTTAGAAGCCCACATTTGAACATTTTGGAAGAGGGGGAAAAAGAGTGTTGGGCTGAAGTGGGATTGAAGATTGAGCAAAGGAAAGAGTGAGGATAGTGTCAAGAGCCGGGAGACATTCCTCCTCTTCCCCTTTTGGGCTTTTATTGCATGCCAGGATTTTTTTTTTAGGTAGGTTTCCCCCCCCCCCCCCCCCCCATCTCCCTCTCTCCTCTCTTATTCATAGTTTTGTCCTGCTGGAAAGTCACTGTCAAGAACACTAAATAGCAGAAATCTCTGGATATACTGCCAGCGGAGGGGAAACACACCCTAACGAGGGAAAAGGATGGAGGATGAGGGGAAGGCACTGTTGTTTTGAGAGGGGGGGGGGTGCAGGAGATGACGAGGGAGTATGACAGACAGACAGACAGACAGAAAGGGAAGTGAGTGAGACAGAGAGGATGGGATCTCGAGGTATGAAAAGGGGCCGAGTTGGAGTCAGAAATTTGCTAAGAGAGAGCAGGAAATAAACTGCAACCAAAATAAAATATCAAAAATAAAGAAAAAACAGTGAGAAAAGACAAGAAGTAAGGAAATCTTAAACACTTGGGACATGCTTCAATTTCCACACCACGCCAAGTTACTTGACCTAAACTGAAAATCATGAGGGTAACAGTCTGGGCCCTTGAATTTTAATATATGGACTTTCAAAATAAAACATTCAGTGAAGTCCATATCTGTGCAACATAAGAGAGAGCGTAGTGAATGCAGCAACAGAAATGCTGGACTACGGGATATGTTTCACATGTTTACTTTTTCCACAATTCCCATCATTGCACTTTCATCTGAATTTACGACTCACTTATTGACTTCTCTATCCCCGTACAAAAGTCTTCAAATAAAACACAAACACAAAAGTAAAACGAAATGAATTTGTGACATATGGGACTGGAAATACACATTGCTTCATTTTAAGAGTCAACAAGCTTAACGGGTTTAGAACCCGGATGGCTTCTTTCTATTTAAAAATCCTTATCTTGTCGTTGTGGTTGTGGTTGGGACTGGGGGTGAGCATCTAGTAAATGGTGCTGCACAGTTATCATATCTCACAGGGTAAATCCATTTTCTTTCCTAAAAAACTTTCCTTTCACAGAAGGGTCGTCACAGTGGGTATAAATGTCTTACCCACAAGTAAATATCAGTGCAGGTGGGAGCATCATTACCGAGTTTTAATTTTTGGTGACAAAGTCATTATCACGTGGGAAATGTTATCAAAACAAGTAGAGATATGCACAGGAAGAACCATTAGTGCTGCAGGTAGGACTATAGTAGCACCTGGCAGCAACATTACAGCAGCAGGTCTTCATGTGATGTCAAAGAATAGTGGTGAAAGTGAGCAGGTTGGACTGTAACACTAATACGGTTTTATTTAGCAAACCTTACCATGCACTTTCCTTTAGTGTAACACTTAACTGCAGTTTGACAAATTAAAAGTGCTTTAAAACAGAAAGTCTGTTTTGGGAGGTGGAGTTTGAAAGATGGAGGCATTAACCAGGCGGAGGAGGTTTAACGTGATGTACTATTGTGAAGCATTATGGGAAACGTAGCATCCAGTACAAACAAAGTGTCAGAATATCTCTTCTGCTACTGCTTGAATTGAAACACATTTATTTACAAATCACTGTATTACCTGTTAAAAAAATATTTTTCTTGGTTAATTTTCATTGACGAAAAATTCTACAGTTTAGAATACCGAAATTAAAAAAAAAATAAGGGTTTAGGTATTAATGAAAGCATTAATATAACTAAAACATTCTGATCATGAATTCATTGACCAGTTAGGCAGGTCTCATTGGAAATGTCCCATAACACCACCTCAGAGTCTAAAAATATTCCTAAATATGGACCAAAATGCCCACAACCAGGACATATACACTCTACAAAACGGTGATTGAGTCGTTGGCTATCTGAGCGCATGTGAAACTTTATCAGTGGCGTAAACCAGCCGACGCGGGGACACGGGGCCTCCGGCGCCGCTGGACTCCACCGGCATCGCTGTGGCAGCAGATCATCGTTATGAAAGCCTGCAACGGGCGGCTTGTGCAGTTAACTTTAACTGGGGGTTGACGAGGGAGACAGTAATATGGCAGCAGATGGGGGAGAGGTGGAGTAATTGATTAAAATAAATACTAAAATCGATCAGGAGAAGCGGGAGCGTAACGAGACAGAGACAGATGCGCGGGTCAGCACAGCAGAGAGGGAGACAGATGGCGGGGGACATGGAGACAGCAGTGGGTGGATACACACACGCGTACGGGTTACATTACCATACATAAACATGCCCACACATGGGAGAACAAACAAACGCGCGCACACACACACCCCCACACCCTGCAGCTACGTCTTTGTCCTGATAGAAATGCATCAAAACACAAAAACGTACCGGCCAATAACAAACAGAAATAATCTATATTGTGGGCACCATAGATGTTACACATGCTGCTAATATAAATATATATATATATATATATTTATATATATATATATATATATATATATAATGACTTTATTTGGATATATTTGTCTTTGGCAAACAACGTGTACGTTAGAGTCTAGAGTAAAGTTGACCCTGGCATAAGTAGTCACATTAGAAGCACAACGCTAAGCTGATGCCGTCCAGACGGACACGTCATAGTTGCACTAGTGTTTTGCCCAATTTCATACTTTGTCTAGAAAGGGGTATTTTGTAAGAAGAGGGGAATGGTTAAAGATACATCTACTGGGATCTGGAACTGTACAGACAACAAAAAACAAGGGTTTTGAGCTCCCTTTCAATACGGACAGGATGTAGCGCCTCCATCCAAAGCGCCCTCCCCCTCCGATTCCCTCAACGCCACCATGGGATCTCTCGGCAGGTGAACTTGTGCCTTCCGATGCCTTTGACTAACTACACCTGACGCTAATTATCCACTGGAGAAAGATCGCCTCTCGTGTGTTTCCTACCTGGGAGCCTTTCTTGCTTCCTGGTAAGTTGATGATGAGCGTCTTCCCTCGGATGCCACACACAGGTCTGCAAAACGTGAATACAGAGAGGGAGAAAGGGACACATGCCTCTGCGACCACCTCAAAGCTTGGGATTCAGAGGGCGTCCGTGTGCTGCACTTCATCACGGGCACTACGCTCACTCACTCGCCATTTTGACTCGCAGCAAAGGTGCGGTGGTCCCCTCTAACGAATAGCAGGAGCTTAAAGTGGGCATTATTTACCTATACGACTCGACTTAAATAACTGCCCGTAACAGAACAGCTATTAACATTTGAGGTGACTTTAGCATGTGCTTAATCCTATTCTGGTTTCGATTTCTGTGCTTTTTTGTCAACATTTAAACAGTACAAGTTTAATCCTGTGCACTGCGACTCCATGCGGCTGTTTGAATAGAGGATTCAAAAATGGAATTATTCACAATTGTGTGGAACAAAAAGTATGAGCGCCGCGGTTGGGCGTCGGGTGTGAGAGTGTGCGCTTCTGACCTGGAGAGCATTCCTAGCGGCGTGACGTTGAGGGATCCCATCAGCATGGCCAGAGACATCCCTGGAGCCTCGCGCTCTATCACCTCCTTAGTGGCCTGCGCAGAGGGAGGATGAAGCCGAGGGTCGTTAGTGGGATCATAGGAACCAAGGAGGTGTCCATCTTAAATATTTCGGTAAACAGGCGTTGAATGAATGAAGCATTCAAAACGACGACGTAAATACTACTAAACTCCTCAATGTAAAAGAAAGGCATTAGAACCTCCAAAGACAGAGTGTGATCAAACGTTACAGGACAGTTTCATATGGAGAGATGGTTGTAACCATTTGTTTCGTTCCCATCTTTAGAAAAGCTGCTGACTGTACTACTGCTACTACCTGTAATGTGCAATATTTCAATTTACTTTGAGTTGTGATGTTTTATATAACTTTACTATTTCTGAAACAAATACATTATTGATGTCAATTCTTTATTCCATTGGCAGCAATTACAACTTTACAGGAAATCAACTTTCAAGAGTATTACCTCATTAAAACATCTTGGTAAGTAAAAAAGTAAGTCTGTAGATGTCTGGCAAGAAATACCGATAATCGTCACACGCTCCTGCGTCGACCTCATGAATGCATGTCTTGACTAAAAAGATATGGACTGCCCCTCACATATTGATTTACTATCCCTCGTGCACAATCCATCTTGTGATTGTCTCAAGGTTGGAAAATCCTTATCTGACCTGTCTCACCACCACCACCGTCCCCAATTAGCAATCAAGATGGAGAACATTTTGGGAATCAATAGAGCGATACGTCTCTTCATTGGTCAGCCATTGCTATAAAAGAGTTTCATGTTGAAATAATTGATCCTACAGCCTGGTAATCTTGTCCCGGATACGTATGGTTTCCAGGGGTGGTGTTTTTTTTCTTTTTTTTTCTTCCCAATTTCACAATCTTTGCAGGGTGCATGTGCCTCCAGCTGTGTGTGTGTGTGTGTGTGTGTTGGGTGCCCTTGAGTTGAATGACACTTCAAACGCACCATCGGCGAGGGAGAAGGGAGAGAAAAGACTTCAAAGAGACGAGGAGCCACTGATGAGCATCGTGAGCTTGGACTCAGGAGAGCACGGAGATGGGGGGCAGAGGGGCGGGTGGGGGGGCGATGAGGAGAGGGAAACGAGTGTGGGAGGGACGGAGGTGGGGGGGAGACAGAAACTAAAGGGAAGGAGGGAGAGAGATGAGTGGGTGAGGCTGGATTCATAACTCATAAAGATTTTTTTATTGGGACACAATGAGGAGACATTGGTTGATACAACATCAGAGATGCTTTTGTCTCATTGCAGGAATTATTTATGCTATATAGTATAAGAAAAGGGGAGTAGTCCACAAGGCTCCTTTTAAGATAAAATGTACCTCAGCTACATCTGAGCTGGTTATGTGAAGGGAAATAGACAAAACCACCAACCTCTGGAAACCAAATGTAGCCCTGCAGGTTTATATCTAATAATATGCCACCTACCAAATGATGTAAACAAACATTGTGCTAAAATATGATGAACAACAGGTCATTTAAATATATGAAAAAGAGAAAAAAAAACATTAAATCAATGGAGATTGACATTGTAGAGGGAGGGTGCACGTTAAAGAAGGACTTTTAGACAGAAAAGACATGGTTTACCAGAATACAACATGTGGAACTAGAACAATAATCAAAACAATGAATCAAAGTGTCAGTGACACGAGGGTCAAGACTAATTGTAGATCCTCACATGTAAGCAGAGTATCATACTCCCTTCATAGTATACAGTAGGATACAGAATAGCCAAAACAATGTTGGCTTGCACACTGCAAAATGCAACCGGTTGCAGCAGGACATACTTTGTGCATTGTATTCCAAAATGATTTGTGTCCGTCAGTAAAGAATTAGGAAGCATGGAAGACCTCGTGTCTCGTGGTGTATTTATTTTACTAACACCAGACACACATTATTCTGAATTGCTTGCCACATAGTCCCATATCTTTTAAAAAAGGGGAATCAATAAGGATCTAACTTCTGCCTCGTTATTTCCCATGTGGCCGAGGGGCTGATTGCGCCGTGTTAATCGGTGGTGCAGCACGTGTGTGCGATCAGCAAAAACAGGAAGAGGTTCTTTGAGGGAAGTAACAGGAGGGAATTTTCAACTGCCTTTTCCTCTAAAACACACACATCAGCAGTATCATCAGCATACAGTGCCGTCAGAGCTCTATTGTAGTAGAAGTAATGTAATACATTACTTCCCCACCCTTGACCTCCTGCCAAACCGTATTCCAGCCTGAGCCGTCCTTGTTGAACACTATGAAACATGTTCCTGGCTGTATTTGAATACACCTCTCCAGCGTCACAATGCGATTCATATCCTTCTGAAATACTGCAAACAATAAAAGGCAAATTAATGCCGAGCTCGCTGTCAGAGGACCCACCTCCGGTGTGACGTCTCTCGGAGCAAAGCCGGTGCCTCCGGTAGTAAGGATAAGGTTAAGTTCCTTTTCATCGCACCAATCCACCAGAGTCTCCTGTTCACACACACACACACACACACACACACACAGATGTATACAAACGATTAATTGTAATTGGATAAATCATTACTTTGGATAAAGTACGTAAACAGACCGTTACCTTGATTTCGTCTATCTCATCCGGCACTATCTTGTAGGCCGTGATCATACCCCCCAACCTGAGGAAGTAAGGAAGCAGTTAGATTACAGATACAGTTATTGATATATATAGAAAATCATCTATTGTCTTACTGCCGTACTACTGGGGGGTTAAAAATGCAAGCTAGGTAACTTTGGACTTGAGATGTCAGTGTTTTCTCTAACAAGCCGAAGGGGAACATGAGTAGTTGAGTAGTTCTGTCCATATGCACTGTCCTGCTGCCACAGTGTCCAAGTAGATCTGCAGCTTAGCTGTTGACAGTCCTGGGTTCACCTCTATATTAGAGAGTGCTACAGAAGGAAAACCACCCACTTAAAAAGGACCCAAACACGTATCCAAGAACTTGAGAGTGTGGTGTTTGTCTGACGAAAGCAACGCATGACAGAAACCAAGACTTTGAAGTAATCGTACGTCTGTCATTTAAGCGGATCCAGCCCTGTGAAAATATAAGTGATTACTGTGTGGAGTGCGACAGGAACGAGAACGAGAGAGACACCGGATTTTCACAGCAAGCAAAGGGGAGACATCGAATGCCCTTGGACATCCCCTCCTGAAAGGACTCTTCACAGGACGGCCTAACTGGAGAGGGAGCTCTGAACAAGGACAGAGCAGCAGCTGCTGCTCAACAGCGATGCGCGGTGACCTCCGGTGGTCAGACCGGGAACGGCACGACAAGAAAAGAACAAACCTCGGGCTCAAGGTGAAGGCTCTGCACAGACACCCCTTATGTAACCCTTTGCTTCTTTTGAAAGGGCGCTATTTTAAGGGAGGCTACTGAATCACGTTGCAACGACACGAGGGCCTTCCTCGGACAAATACCCAACAAACAGCGTGAACATTAACGCTAATCTTCTGCACTTCAAATGCAGACTCATCCGCACACGCACGCACACACACACACACACACACACACACACACACCAATAATGTCTCTCTTCACACACCGACTTAAAAAGAAGAAACCCTGCATCACGGAGGCATCGTTCTGCTTGGTTTTTTAAACTGTGCGTTGGAGCGAGCGAGGGAGACACACGAAGCAAGGAAACGGCAGAACGCTGCAGCGAGCACGCGTTCACAGGCACAGAAGTTTGAGAGACTCATTTGAAGGAGGACTTCTCAGGGCACCAAATAACATCCACACACACACACACACACACACACACACTCTCTGTCTCCTCTGACATGTGATGGCACAAGTGATTTACTTCTCTTGATGAGTGTTGGAGGGCGGGGGGTGGGGGGGGCAGGGGGCGGCATGTGTGTGACCGCGTTCATGCACGTGCATTTCTCGGTTTATGAGTTTGTGCGCGTGTCTGTGTTACACCTCGGGAGAGTAAAGGAGCTGTCAGGACAAATCACCTCTCTCTCTCCTGGGGTTTTAATGCCTCTCGGTTTCAGCCCAGATGAAAATATGCTCTACACAAATAACTGGGGTTCCTTCGCACCGTTTCCTAGGCAACCACTCCTGCCTGAAGCCTCTAGTCGCTGTGTTGTTCGTCGTGAGCGTGTGAGAGTTTGTGTGCTGGTATGTCTTTTTTTTTTGTTTTTTTGTTTGTCAATGTCGGGGATGCCATTCCTATGCGAAGGAAGCAATATGTTGTAGAGTGGAGGTTTTTGAGTTTTTGGCATGCTCTGTATCTTTGAGGGATGATGTGATTTGCGCAGTCATGTGTGCATGTATGCTCCTATCAATAAACACAAAATGTATTACAGACATTTACACACTTGTACCGAGTACAACATCAGTATACGTAAACGTGCGCACACCAAGGCTTATTCTCGCGGTTATTTCGGCCTACTCACATTTATGTAAATGGTCGGGACAAAAAAAATAGTAAGCGCCTGTCACCAAATATACAGTTTAATAGCAACACAAACACAGGTGGTTCAACACCTCTCTGAAAAACTCTCAACCTGCATGGAAGCAGCCGTTCAACCTGGAGTCCACACGTTGACCCACAAGCTTAACTAAACACGTTGGCTTGAAAATAAGGTGGCCGCTTCAGCAGTAACTGTAATGCTAGACAGAGTTAGCTTCCTGTCCGTTGATGTCATCCGCATGCGCGGCATCAGGAAAACTAACTGCGACGCATTCGGATAGCTTTCATCTAGAGCTGTGACACGGTTTGCATCTTCCGTGGTTCAATTTACGTCTTGGGAGCTTTGCTGCATTTTGGCGGATGTGCTGTGAATGGAGGGAAGCCAATTAGAGGGGAAAAGGCCTGCAACCTATTCCACCATCACCCATCTATGTCTCTTTCTACTGCAGGGGGGGGGGGGGCGGTTACGACATATAAAGCTCTTCCTCAAACTGCAGGCCGGAGGTAGTTCGGGAATAAAGGCCCTTTTGCTTGAGGTGTGGACAAATCCTGATGCGGGCAGAGGAGGGAATGGAAGACGGGGAGGGGCGAGGCAGGAGGGCACGGCTGTAGGTTTGGCCTGAAAGCCTGGGCGCCTCGGCCAAACACTTCTATGAATAAAAGACGAGCGTACAGAGGAGAGAAAGGAGTGAAAGACGCGATGAGAGAGAGAGAGAGAGAGAGAGAGGCACGGAGTGGGAAAAGTGAGAGAAAGGAGAGACGGGCTGTCAGGGGCACACTTAACAAGAGAGAGTAAAAGAATGTGGGTACGTGTGTGCATTTGAGCCGGCTGCAAATCTCTGTGGTTGCGGGACACTTCCAAGATAAGACCCATCTGCCAGGGTGATTTCATTAATAATACAAGCTCTTTGTACAGGGCACTCAATCTCACTCGCTTTCTCTCCGTTGCTTTCTCACACACGCACACACGCACGCACACACACACACACACACACACTCGGCCCGGGGAGGAGAGGATCTCCACACTCCCAGCAGCAGCATTGAAGCCGAGTGAAGTCGGCTCGTCCATGTGTAGGAAAGCTCTCAAGGGGTCACCTCTCAACATGTTAGCTGATAGAGAGAAGGGTGGAGGAAGACGAGGAGGAGGAGGAGGAGGAGGAGGAGGAGGTGGAGGAGCGGACCAGCCCACCTCTTCAAACCCCCATACCGCGATGAGAGCTCTGAGTGCTCAGCGAGGGGTTCCACTCTCATGACTCCACTCACAGCCACTAAACAGCATGCACGCTGCCTCGCAAAGACACAAACACACACTAACTTTAAAATACTCTGCAGACCACTCCACCCCACATGCGTGCTATTTATTTACAGAATACACGTCGCGCCGGTCTCTACCCCCTCTTTCCTCTTTCTAAAACATTGGGGCTACTCCACGCATCGAACTGACTTCTTATCTCTATTTAAACAACACAGTTAACATCCGTGGCAGAACAATATGCTGGTTTGTGTTTTTCGATACCTTACGATGTAAAATACCCATTTGCCCGGATCGGAGTTCAGATTTATTGGAACTTTATTGTCCCACAAGCCATTGATCATAAATATGTTTCCAATAACAAAGTTCATTCAAGACAAATAGTGAAGCTTATTGGCACAGGGTCTCTGGCAGTATAATTTTATAAGTGTGTGTGTGTGTGTGTGTGTGTGTGTGTGTGTACTGACTGTCAAATAGTTAAAAAAAATAGTAAAATTGAGCCCACAGTCACCCATCTGAATGACTCCATCCTTAATGGCCTGTGTCCTTTAGTCTGAGTTTAATTGTTTAACTCTCTCTCTCCCTCTCTTTTTGCCACATGTCATCTGTCTCTCCACCTGACTCTGGATACTCCTGAATGCCAACCTGGGCAGACAGATTGATAGCATGTGCCAACGTGTGTGTTTGTGTGGGTCAGTTTGTGTGCTTTGTGATTATAGTTCATGTTACGCGTCGCGCTTTCGGGCCCACACTCCCTTCCTCCTCCTCCTCCTCCTCTTCCTGCCCCCCCCCCCCATCTCTTTCTCTCTGTGCCTATGTAGCTCTGTCACAGCGGGGTGGCACATTGAGGGCACCGCGTTCCGGATTAACATGGCGTGGAGGGTCTCAGGGCCAGAGGTGGTCAGCCAGAGCTCGTCTGCATCAGCCGCCATCAGCGCGACACTGCAGAGCGCGACATGGACCCCGACTACTGGCCGCCTGTCTGAAGGTCCAATTCAAGTGTTCAGCAGCACCCGGGTTTGATCCCATTGTATTATGAGTCAACTCAATAAACCTGCCAACCCAAATAAATTGGCTGTAATCTTTCTTTTTTAACTGTTAACAAATGTTTTCTCCATGGCAACGGATAAAGGATAAAAAAACTAATTGGCTGAGTAAAGAAGAAATTCAAGTTGACAAACACCAACACACATGACAATATACTGACGTAGCGACTAGTGTTTGTCTTTGAGATTTAGATAAAAAATACCCCCAAATAAAAAACAACTAACAAGTTTTAAAGTATTTTGTAGCACTCTAGCTGGGAAAAGTATTTTCTTCTTGCAAAATCCTTTTAGTTCAGAGCTCCTAAAGGCTGATGCACCTAGAGATGTGGTGTGGGTGTACAAAGTGAAGGACTCAAAGTAAATCATGTCTGGTGCTTCCAGTTAGCGTTGACTTTCTCAATACTTAACCAAGATCAAGTGCTTTGAGTTGCCTAAAATCAAACATTAATGTTAATATATTTCCTGAAAAGTTTAGTATGCATATTTTGATACTTTGCAGATGCATTATATTCCTTATTTTGGAAAGTATATGCAAAGCAAACTACGCCAGCAGAACTACATGTGTGAACAAAGGCAAGGCCACTTCTCACAAGCTTGTGTAGTCAAACAATTATCTTTAATCGATGCTGGTCTGTCGGGATTCTAACAGCTTTTCCTGGACATTACCTCATAGAATACACAACTGTGAAAAGAAAAACACAAAAAAATCCATCCATGGATTAAAGCACATTCATGTACGCACAGACAGATACACAACCCCCCCCTCCCTCCAAATCCTCCCCCCCCCGAGCATACTGTACAAACAAGCATGCGGCGCATAATCTCTCTCTGGCGTGACGCACATGACACGGCACGAGCCTTCTCGCGCTCCCTCTCGGCGTCCCACAGACTCGACACATCCATGTCGCACGTCGGGCCCCTTCGAAAATAAACACACCGCCAGCGGCCTGCCGAGCACGGCTCAGACCAGGGTCCCGCAGCGCGGAGGCCCGGCGGACGCTCCCGGGTGATATTGACTGGCGTCACATTGCGACAGAGGCGCGCGCGCGCGGCAGATCGACTCCGAGGCCGCGTGTCCAGGGTCTCGGTTCAGGGCCTTTTTTTTGGGAGTCACGGGCTGAAGCGACATTTCGAATGTGGGCACTGACTGCTTTGGATATTTACTGTAGGAGCAGAATACCAGTTTATGGACATTATACTTTGAGCCATGTGTCTCACGAGGGATGTCCGGTGTAATAAGAACGACTTTCCCTTATTTATTATTACCTTTAGTCTCTATAACCTGAGACAGATTACTTTGTTTTAAAGTCATTTACAAAAGTGATGCTCATTGGTCAGTACTATATTATATATATGTCTGGAGAAAAGGACACGTGAGCGGCCTCTTTTGCGTTTTTAGTAGGTCTCAAGGCTGAATCCACCAGGACTTAGATGTCAAGGTCGGGAAAGTCCACAACTGTGGCGATGCCACTAACTTGGCTGGCGTGATCTCATTTTATTGTTAACGTCATTGCTGTGTCTTTTTCTTTGGGGCGTTTTAAAGAATACGGATCCTTGAACACACAAGAACAACACTCGCAGAGACAATTGTAGAGATCCCAATTGTGGGTGTGAATTGCTTGCGCGACGTTTTCTTTCATCGAGTTGCAATGATGAGGCCAATACTCACAGAGAAGGGTCATGGATGAGATCTTTGAGGTTGACGCCACTGCGATCCTCCGCAAGGTTCCGAAAACAGCTGTCACTCACTGGATGGACAGAGACACAAAGGAAAGGAGAATTAGTACTGATACATATGATTATCTGAAATAAAAACTTTATCCGTTACTGTTGAGAAAACAGTTTGCTGCAACTGATTCTTTTAATTATGACGCATTACAAGGGAAGAAATGTATCATTCGATCCAACAGTTGAAATGCTTTTCCTCCCAAAGATCCTTTACTCTATTCCAAGCTAACTCGCTCGCTTTTCAAAACGGAGCATTGCGGTTTTCTAATCTGCGTAATGGATGTCCACATGTGATTTTCTCAAAGTGGGCGACTAAACGGATCCTCAGACGGAGAAAATGACGACACACAAAAAAGATCTCGCATTTTGACAAGATGATGAAAACTAGAAAAAAAACGCTCTGATTCCTCGTATTAATAATTTGGGCCCGTTTCTGTATTCATTCTTAAATTGTGATCCACATGTCACACGAGTGAAAGTAATCTGTATCCTGGACGGTACCGAGCTCATCCACGGTGTCTAAATCAGGGAGGAAACAATGTTCTCATTTGTTGCAGCCCCACGTCTGGCTGCAATAAGGCGAGTGAACACGCGTAGAAAGAAATCATGTCTTGTGCAACTGCTCCATTGCCTTCTGCATGGTGTTGCACCCCAAATGTTGCCACGGTACGAATAAAGCACTGACATCACCTTCACCCTGCACACCGTTTGATCACACCGAGCCTCATCTTCATCGTCTCTAACCGCTCCTTATGAAAGCACGGCGGCCCCTCGGCTGCAGAGCAGGTGCGAGCCACATGAGTCATCCTGGTGATCACAGGCGGAGTGACGGGTGGAGCGAGTCGGGGATAAAGGACCAACACGCGGAGAGAGGGAACCCGGGGAAAAGAAATAACAAAGTGAGAGGAGGCAGAAAGAGACGGCTGAGGAGGATGAAGAGAGGGAAAAGGTGTTTTATTTTGTGATCTGATGGGGGGGGGGCAAAACGCGAACGGACGCGCTCGTGTGTCTTAAAATAGAAGGAGGAAGCACCGGAGGGGGCGGCGGTAGTGGTGGAAGTGGTGGAAGTGGTGCAGTGGATGTAATCCAAAAAACCTGATGTGCCAGTTGTAGACAAGACTGGAAATGTCATGATGTTACTCCAATGAAGTGCCATGATCCATGAACAACAGGAGGGGCCGAGAGAGGGAGGGAGGGAGAGAGAGAGAGGGAGGGAGGGAGAGAGGGGGTGAGTGACTGGACGAAGCAAGAAAAAGAGAAAAAAAGCGGTGAGAGGGGAGGTTGAGGAGGAGCTGACGGATGAAGGGGATGTTGGTGTGTAAAATGAAAGATTGAGGTGGAGGAGAGCGGATGAAAAGGATGTCAGATGGAGGTTTAAAAAAAAGAAACGGGGGGGGGAAGCAGTGGCGATGGGGCAGCACTCTGAGACAGAGGTAAACAGAGGGTGCAGGACATTGCTCTGGGCTCTGGCAAATAACTGGTCGAGTGCTGACATTTGCACACCGAGCGAGCTCAGAAAGAGAGGGAGAAACAAGAGCGACAGAAAGGCTGCGGGAAGGGTGTGTGTGTGTGAGGGGGGGGGGGGGGGGGGAGTAAGAAAAAAGGTTGAGGGAGGAGAGAGAAAGGGGAGCATGCACATGGAATACACACCACTCTGGCTTTAGAGGGGCACTGCTGCATAAGTGCATGTGTGTGTGTGTGTGTGTGTATGGGGATGTGGGGAGGGGGGGGGGGAGTAAGAAAAAAAGGTTGAGGGAGGAGAGAGAAAGGGGAGCATGCACATGGAATACACACCACTCTGGCTTGAGAGGGGCACTGCTGCATAAGTGCATGTGTGTGTGTGTGTGTGGGGATGTGAAGAGGGAACTTCCTTCAACACTGCAGTATTCCTTACACACACACACACATACACACAGATGCCTCCTCAGTCTTTCTCTCCCAGCTACCCCTTGATCTAAAAATAGCCGTTCCACTCTCCTACAAGAGGCAGTAACCATTCTGAACCAATCAACGCGCTCTGTCAAAGGCATCGGTACCCACCACCCCTATGTGTGTGTGCGTGTTCACGTGTGTGTGTGTGTGTGTGACCAGGAAGGGGAATTCCTGAGTGAAGGTAATAAAACCCCTCCCTGCTGCATCGGTTAGTAGAAATTATAGGAAAGCGATCCCTCCTACGAAACAATTGCAGGGAAACGAGTCAAAAAGCGAGGGGGAGCCAACAGTGGAAGCACAAAAGGGAGAAGAGGGGTGAGTGGAAAAGAAGGAAATCTGGCTGCAGTCAAAACAGGCTTCAAAGGAATATTAATGTGATCCTGTTCAAGAGATGAAGACAGGGAACGAGGACGGAGGAAGTCGAGTGAGAGAAAAAAAGAAAAAAAAAACGGAGCGCAAGAATTGGTGACGCTTGCTGCCTCCCACCTCACGAGCTCCGCCTACGGAGCGCTCTCCAGGTGACTCTGCAGCTCCGCTTTCATCGCCTGCCCTTAAACATTCCCGGTGTCCATCGCAATGACAGCAAGACGTCCACTTTGTTTTCAACCTGCAGACCAGTCAAGGGTCACCAAAGTCCTGTGTGACGACGCAATGCAGCGACCCCGTCCCATCCCAGAGGACCCCGGGTACGGTCAAAGACAGCTAGTGAAAGGTCAATGCTTCTAACCACTAAAGGGGAGACAGCTACGGTAAAACTGCTTCTAGAGGACAAGTATATCATGCTGCTATATTTGGGGTCAGACATTTAAAATCAAGTAGTCTTGGCTATTTGGTTATTTTGATTCAAACCAGTGCGAACAATTTCACCTCGATACCGATATAGATATTGTGTGCAACCAAAGGCCGCACACCTGTGCGTTAGTATGGCTTCATTTCTTTCGGATTTTTAATTTGTGTCAAATATAATAACTCAACATTACAAAGAAACGCCCTGCTTGTAACACTATTCTATACTTAACATGATTGAGATGAAGCATCTTTATGTTTGTGGCTTACTCCAATTCAATGCTTTCTTTTTCAAATCATATTTGTATTGTCTAGTAGTATCGAGTGCTCTCATCTCCTCTGTGCCTCCACCTGCGAGTACGCCTGACTGCTGCAGCCTGGGGACATCCAGGCCGCAGCAGTGGGAGGAGAGTTTCAGAAGCATTAAGCAGGGCACCACCACTCACACATGGGATCTGGGCGCGCACATCCAAAACACACAACCAGTTGTTTTATAATTGTATGATATAATTGTATGGCAGTTCTCTTGACAAATACTTGAAGAAATAGTAATATAAAAAGATGAAGGCTTTGTATGTTTCTCTTAAAATTATTTCAAATGCGGACTCACAAAACGATCATAACAAATTATTCATTTGTTTTTAAGATATTTCTATTGAGCTTCTTCAGTGAGTAGCATTGTTGAAACATGAAGGAAACAATGTGCCAATGTAGTGCGCCATCAATGTAACAGTAAAGCTGTAGTCACGCAAAGATGCTAACACCAGCTAAAGTATGAAAGAAGGCCTATTTTTCATCATACAGACAGCTTTGTTAGCAAGCTTGAGGTATAGAAGTTACACGTAAAGAAATAAATGTACCGCACCAGTTTATAGAAGACATTACAAAAGGCACTAACGCGTGAATCAAGTTTGGAAGGCGTTATCAGCCAGAACCGCCATGTTAGCGCAGCGCAGTGAGCACGAGCAGCAAGCTACACAATTCCTTTAGTCCCTTTTTAGTCTAAACCCATCATGTGGAATTGGGACAGCGCTCCGTCTAACAAGAAGGATAAACGCTGTCTGTCTGGAGACAGAAGGGGTTAAAAGTTGAAGTTGGTAGACATTTCTCTGATGTTATACTCGGGGCCTGTCCATAATACAAGCTAGCAGGCTGTGGGCTGTCAGTCTGTTAGCTACTGGCAGAGAGGATCCATGAAGCGCTACCACGTTCCACTCAATCATTTCCAGTACATAAAGCAGTCAGCAATCATCATCTCCCTGGGATCCCACACTAATGGGGGTTCCCTTAAAGCAGGTTTTCTCAAACATTCTCACACACACACACACACACACACACACACACACACACACACACACACACACACACACACACACACACACACACACACACACACACACACACACGAGCAGGGCGACACCTTTCCACGGATCAGCAATTTTACATAACATGAGCTACAAATCACAGGGCGAGACAGAGCGCCTGAGCATGCTTGAGCTAATGTCTGCTTCCAGCCCAATTATGACCATGTGCTTATCCATCATTAAGGCACTATATACCCCCTGTGCTCTCCTAGGAAATATGGCCGTCTGGGGTATTCTTGTGCTAAGCGAGTTTGAATAAGCGTTGCCAGTCAAAAATCGAATTCCAAAAGAGCCCATTCAAATCGTCCCCATCAACGCCCGAATGTGCAAAATTCCAGAAGTGGAAGGATGGCAGCGTCTGAACAGCCCACTTGGCACCTGGATAGTTTCCTGTACTCCTAACAGCAGTGCCAATGGCCCTTCAGCCCCGGAGCAGCTAGCACAGAGGTCCAACACTGGATTGGGCTGACATCTGCTGGTGGGTGGGACAACACCTCTGCACGCCAATAAGCCTCCACCAAAGTAATGACTGCCTCATATCTGCCATTTTACTGGCTTGTTTTGTGTCAAACGGAAACACTGGGCCCAAGGCCTTGGATTAAATGAGCTTAATGATGAATAGAAGTATGGACCCGCCTCCAGATTGTAATGGGGAGGGCTAGACATCTGGCTGGGAGGCTTTTCAGCACCTTGAGCCACAGGAGGGGTGTTGAGGAGCAGTGGTGCACATATACAAGCATCTTCATTCCGTGGCGGGGGGAAATTTTGAAATTAATAAAAGCTGCACGGTGCTGGGTAAAATATAGTAACAGCAATAACAGAAGATAACCTAATCTAATATAAGCCCACTGTATCTTAGCAACCTTGTTAATTCGGAGAAGAGCGGTGGGGTAAGCAGCAGAGGCAGGGCATCCATCATCAAAGACACATCCATCATCAAAGACACACCCACCAGCAACACACACACACACACACACCAATTACTCACAAACTCTAAAAACCAACAACACCACGCACATGCTATCTCACCATTAGCCACTATCTCAATCACACTGTGATGCAGATGAATGCATGCACACGTGCAGGCCTACACACACACACACACACACACACACACACACACACACACACACACACACACACACACACACAGATCCTCAGGCTTACTGTAAGCAGCCGGGAGAATGGAGGGGGTGTGGAGCGGAACAATGGGATCCTAATCGTCGGGCTGCATTTCAAAGCCTCTCCCCTCTACAACACTGTTTCTAGATAAGATTTGAATATGCTATTTATATCCGCGGGGAAAGGAGCCAACCAGCAGCCTTGGTTCTCATTTATTTGAAGTCAGATCTAAATTGGGGTGGAGTTACATAATGCAAGGAGTGCGACACTCCACCTGCTGCCTCTGAGCGAGCCATTGAAGAACACTACGGATGGAAATAGTCTAGAAAAAAAAAAAGCACTCGGCCCCCGCTAAGACTGCAGCTAATAATCACTTGTTCGGCTTAATAACCCATGACGGATGGGACAAGAAATGCAAGGTATAGTTTAATTCATAGTTAAAAAAAACACATGAGCTTTAAGGTCAAAGTTAGACATGTAGATATCAAACATACAAGACAGAAACATTGACACCCAATATTAGCATTCAATGCACATGCACACTCACTTTTGGATCAATATACGGGACGTGTGCATGTGACTAGTGCGGAAATTATTAGTCAAATAATCAGTGAGTCTACTGACTGAATATTCATTGGCAGGAATGTATAGTATTTGATTACTTGTTTAAGTCAATTGACAAGTGGAAAAATGCCAAGCATTTAATGAGCTCTTCTTCACTGAGAAGACACACTGTCCGATAAAACCACATATTTGTGCTTTTCAATGTTTGATACTATTGATAATTGAATATTTTCACAATTCCGCCTGGTGATTGGACAAAACAAGCAGTTCAGTACACCACTATGAGCCCTAGCTTTGACACGTTATAAACAGAAAACTAATTGATTCATCAAAAAACAGAACAGATTATTGATGATTTTGATGACATTGGGAGAAAGATTGTGCTGACCCCGAGTGTTCAACTGTCATCTTCTGGAATAAATAAAACATGAGAGGCCAAACCCCAAAACCAGTGTGCTCCGTCAGCAGCCAATAAAACACCAGCAGCATCACAAAGCACACGCGCAGCCGACACAGCAATCACCAAACAACCAAGGCAGGAAATACTGCTGTAACTTCCTCCAGATAACTAACGGCCCGTTTTTTGCATTTACACACACCGAAAAGTACCGAAAAGTATTTAAAAAAAATTGCATTAAATTATCCAAAATAAATGCTAGGGTTTGATTAGGTCTCCAAATCCAAAATACATTTTTCCATTGCATTTAGCTTTCAGCATTTTAAAGTGACTGAATGAATAATAAAATATCACCTTTCATTAGCTGAGTTCAAAGTTTAAAGATAAGCAGCAGAAAATACGATGATTAATTTATTTGACGCATCATAATAACAGGTGTACCCTATTACTATGTTTCATGACTATTATGTTGAGAAGCCTGAAATATTGATATGATATGTCAGCTGGTCCTGTTGAAACACAAAAACACACATTATACTGTGATTTATTAGTTACTGCTGATATTGTGTACCAAAATCGAATGTAAATTACAATAGTCTCACTATTACAAAGCGTCTAGAAGAAAGAGGGAGTTGTTAAGTTTGGAAACAAATGAATTTATCTTCATCATCTGCTAACCGGAAAGCCAACCCGAACCAACGTGTTCTCCAAATGCAGGACGAATAACACCAAAACCGTCTGCCAAATACCTCGGAAACGAAGTGTGAATGCAGTGTTTGCGTGTAATTCGTGAGGACTGACCCTTTGATTTGGCTGGTTTATAGAATCCCGCAGCTGAGACAACAAAATATGTTAAAAGACAAACATGGAATATTGCACTTCAGGCTGACAGGAACGCAAATTAATGAACGAATTCACAACGAGCTGGCATGTTCATTCCCCTTCGGTGGGTGCTATCTCTGGCTGCTCCATTAGTGAGACAGGTACCATTCTCTTGTTAGAAGCCTAAATGAGCTCGAGAGCTGCTCCATTGATTTCAATAGAAATGTGCTTACACTGACATCAATATAGCTGCACATTTCTGATACCTCCCATTAGAAGCCCCCCCCCCCCCTCTCTCCTTCTGCTTCAACATCCCTTCGTCTATCCCCCCTCCTCCTCCTCCTCCTCCTTCATCCTTCCAAGCTGCTGATGCAGGGAAACCCAGGGTTGCACCACGGCGGCTCAGCTGCTCATTCCAGTTCGTATCCTTGGAAAAGCAGTGTGAATCTGCATTGGGAAACACGCCGCTCATTCATTTCACTCCACTCGATGCGAGCAGAGCCGGGACGGGGCCCGCAGAGTGCTCGGGCTAGGAAACGGATGACTGACATTAGCAATGGAGGCTCTTTATCCTTTGGCTTTTAGGGGTTTGCAAGTGAAACGTATGTGCTTGGGCCTAATCAGATTAATTATTGATTGGTCTTCATGGAGGAGGCTTAATGCCCTCCCTGCTTCTCTGAGAGCGTTCGGTCAAGAGAAAAGAAGGGACGCGAGAACAGAGGCGGAGGGAGGGGCCGCGAGGTCAAGGGGCGTGATGTGTCTGCACTCCGCATACGGGTCACGGTCAGCCTGGCAGATGGCCGTTCAAAATGCAAAAAAGGGCCGGGTTTCTGATCAAGAAAAAGTTGAGGGTCACACTCATGCTGACCAGCTGAATCCTTCGCCGGTCAAAGCAAATGCACATTCAGCGCCGCAGCCCCGGATGAGACAAACGCGTCTCAGGGAGGTGCAGCTGTCAAGACGATTTCTGGCAGAAGGAGACGCGGCCATATTGTAAGTGACACATTGTTCACTAAGTGGAAAGTTAATCTAAACTGCATCTCCACAGGGGTCCCACGAGGCGAGGACGGCGGCCTCATCATCGTCTGGTCCACCGGCTGCCCTTCACGCGACCAGCTCCAGCTCCCCGCCCATAATTCAAAACGTCACGCCGGGCCACGCTCTCCGAGAGGAAAAGACAAAAGCCCGATCAGCACAGCTGCAGCTCTGAGCGGACAATCGTCGCGAAAATCCGCGGGACAAACCGAGCGGTACTCAGCAGCTATCGGATCAATGCTGCTGCTGCTGCTGCTGCTGCTGCTGCTGCTCAACGGGCGGCATCTGGCTGAGGGGGCATCCGGCTGTGGCCTCCGACAAGAGAAGGAACTTGCTGCTACGGCTTGCTTTATGCTTAACTGTGAATACCAACAACACCTCCATCGGGTGGCACTTTCATGTCAAATAAAGAGTGCATCACGCGCCAGTACATCCGGCGTTATCTCCTCGTGAATGCAGATTAGGGTTTGTCGCGAGACAAAAATGGGCCATTTGCAGTCAGAACTGCGGAAATATGTCAAAACATTTTGGAAATGAACTGCTATGGATACATGGTGTGAGTGGGTGGCTGGTAATGCACGTGTGTACAGTATGTGTGTGCCTGAACCATTCGACTCTCCTTATTTCCCAGGATGCAGAGTTTTACATGCCCACACACACACACACGCTGTGCCCCGGGCCCAGCTGTACTAATGAAGCAGCCTGTAAGCAGCTACCTTCATTACATTCTATCCTCTGGACGGCGTCAGCAGTTACATTGCTGCTTCCCACTGTCTGAACACACACGAACACACACACACACACACACACACACTTAATTGGAAGCTTGTCCTTCTCAAGGCTCCACCTAGCTGAGGTTGATGCGGGGAAGAGATCCTGCACTTTCGTCTTCTTCGTTGGTGGGTGTCTGACTCAGCACTTGCTGTTTAAATCCCAAATCCCTCCATACATCAAATCCAGGCCCACTACCACATCAGCACAGCCTCTGTGACGTCTCCCTCTCTCTCCGTGTCGGCCTCGCTGTAGGAAGCCTGCAGGCGAGGGGGGAGCTGCCTAATAGAGTGCTCCACTTGCCATATTTCACACATCTCATCACTTATCCCACTGAGACACACATATATGTACATGTCAGTGCAGGGGAAACCAGGAGGGATGCCCCGGGAGGAGTCAGAGCATTCAGGGGGGAGGGGGAGGGGGTTCCCACTGCCTGATCTGACTGTAATGCTGTGTAGGAAATGAATCCTGACTGTTGGGCAAAAGTGTGTACAGAGAAGTAGGTCTCACTGACAAAGGTATGCATAATGATAGATGAATGATGATCTCTCATTCCTGATAGGTGTGCAACTGATGATTATTATTATTATTATTGTTTAATCTACAGATTCTTTTTTATTTTTCCATCATTTCTTTAGTTGTCATTGTTAATCAGTTTGGGGTTCTCTGGTTGCAGATGTTTGGGGACTGATCAATAATTGTATCTTTTTCTGTCACTTGACAAATCAAGTAATCGACCGATTGTTTCAGCTCTCTTTTGTGATTTAAATGCTACCCATCGTGAATAAAAGCTGTATATTATATTTAGATCATTTCAACATGTGTTTATTTCATCAATTGAAACCTCAAATTACCTCCAGAAATGCTACTCCAATAATTGTCAATCGTGTAAGACCAAGAAAGGAACATTTTGTCAAATTGTTAATTGTCCAACAAAATAGTTTTTTTGTCAGTCCACTAATAGTTTGAACTCATGTTAGGGCTCAGATGTCTGGCTTTTCAGCACATTCAAGGGGGATTTCCTACTGAGATTTAATTCCTCCATCAATCTGCTTCCACAATAAGAAGACAGATTGCTAAAGAACCGGTGGGGCAATGAGGCAGAACGGAGAAAATTGAGTGAGAAACTCCCCGTTATGTGCCGAGATAAAAAAAAAAAAAAAACATCAGTCAGGCCTGTTGTAAGATATAAAAAAATCCAACAAAGCCGTCGAGCCATTCCACGTCACGTCCGTCAAACCGGTTCTTGTGTGCTTGTATGTGTGTTAAGCATTTGCGGTTGTGATGTGGGTGCCGGTGTGTGGGCAGGTGTCGATTAACATTTGATTCCCAGGTGCCATGATCTGAAAGGGTTTTGTGGTAGAAACGGAAAATGCCTGATGCTGAATAATACAGGAGCAGAATGGGAGTACACCTTGACCACACACACACACACACACACACACACACAGACACATCCACCCAATGGGTTGAGGTCGGCCATCACACACACACACACGTCGTTAGGGAGGAGCTGGCCTCCTCAATTATTCAAATGTACATGCTCCCCGCATACTGCTGGATCCCTCACTTTACCGGGCAGATGGAGCGGGGGGAGTACAGACAGACAGCAAAGGTAAGAAAAAAAAAAAAACAGGTGAGAAAGGTGGACAGAGAGAGAAGTGAGGAGACGGGGGACAAAAATAGCACGCGAGAGACAGGAAGATGGGCGGAGAAAGGAATGTGATGTTGGAGTGTGAAAGAAAGCGCTAATGTATTATGTCTATATTCCTCTATCTTCCAAGTCTCGTAACACTCAAACTCGATTTCAATTGCCGTTGATATGGAATTGATTAATGAAAGTGCTGTAAATATAAATGTGTGAGCAAGCCAACGACGGATAAAACCACTGCCGGTTATGACTCTCGCTCCCTAGCAACTCGAAGGGAAAAGCCTTTTTAATTGAGTACCATCAAACACGGTGTAGGTTCCTGGGCACCACTACCAAACGCCTTCCCCTTTCAGCCAGTGTCCCAAACAAGATAGAAACATTTCCCCCAAACGGGGACGACAGCACGTGCCTTCAACGTCAATCAAGGCGCCGCGCGTCCGGGTGGCCGTCTTGTGGGTGGGAGTTCGGGACGAAGGGGAACAAGTACCCAGACAATGGGCACCCTGGCAGCGCGTCAAAAAAAGGGAGCTGAAGGGCCGTTGCCAAGGGTGACAGCCAGAAGTCACACCGCGCTACACCTCAGCACCAGCAGCGCTTTGAGGCCTTCCTGATGGAAAAGCTCGTCTTTGTTCTTATTAATGTCCGTCGTCTCTATCATTACTAAACTTCTGACCCCCCCCCCTCTCAGAAAATTGTCTGGACCTGCATTAAGGCTCATAATAGTGAGGTATAGGTTTATGTTTGCAACTGTGTGAACAATTTGCTCACTAAAGTCCATAAATAAACGTGACTATAGAATCTGGTTGCAGGGCACAGAATATAGAGAGAAAATCCTCATTGAGACGACATGTGATTGGCAATTAAATAAGAAATAGAGATAGTGTTGAGATCAGAGTAGGACAGTTTCAGATATACCTACTTTTATTTTGTATGAGCGGAGGTCCAGATCTACTCTCACACTCTTCGTGCGACTTAATGTTAGACATTATGGTGCATCCATGCCCTTCTGACTCGAATTCCTCCGGTTGGCAACATACGCTCTGTTAAAGATCTTCTGTTTCCATGACAAAACAGATTCCTCCATGACAACTAAACGGCCTTAAATATTGCAGAACATTCACACATTGTTTGGCTCAGATTAGATTTGACACAAAATATTAATATTTGCGTTCACCTTTCATCAGACGGACACAATGACACTAGGATATTTCCATCTTGTATCTCCACTTACCATTGACATGCTGGTGACCTGACAGACATGACATCCAACGCAACAACAAGTCCGTAACAACCTGATGATCCTTTAACAGAAGCAAACAGGTGCTGGAAATAAGTGAGGATGTTTCTAGCGGTCTACATTGTGGACAAAGAGGTAAACCCTGGGTTTAGATTGTCTTTGGGAAAAGTGAATATAACTTTTAGAGATGACTAAATGAGCCATTTTCAATCATACTATTTAATGTGGCAGAAAAAGGCCCACTGTATGCCAGCACACAGTATTCCACAAACACCAGGATTTCCCAGGGCATGTGGTCGCATTTTCTAGTGTGTCAGCATGCTTTTCTGGCTATTCTGACCCACAAGTTGAAAACAAGGCACAATAGGAGAATAGAAATAGTGCTGATTTCAAACAAAAGAAGTGACCAGGTAAACCATTTTACAATGGTACGTGAGAAGAGGTGGAATGTACATTATATACAGTGAAAAGCATGGGCTCTATGACTAAATCCTCCCCTTTTGGATCAAGCCTCTTGAGCTTAGGTAAAGTTGTCGTTCTTGAGGTGCATGGCAGTCACATGACACAGCACTGCAAGCATACGATCTTGCAATACAAATAAAATTGCCTTGCCTAAAGTAGTTGTTGTTTCAACCTTTTCATTTGTAGTAAATTACACACACGTCGATGCATTAGTAATATTCGTGCAAAAAACATAACATTTGCATATGCAAAACACTGATATTTTAATCCACAATGGATACTGTCGGATACTTTAAGTAAATTTATTTGATAATACTTGGTCTTAAATGACCAAGATCCAAGATTCGGACACAGTGCCACCACTGAATGTAAGCTAGTCAAGAAATTGGTAAAAACTGAGTCAAAAGATGAGTCAAATAGAACAGGCATATCAGTTCTTAGAATTTGTGTAATGACTCTGTTTAGAACCTTCACCGTCTTTATGGTTAAAACACTGTACTGGGGAGGCGATTAACTTTATTAGCATAGCCCTCCGCTATCGATGAGGGGCTCCCTCCCCGTGACATCAGCACCCTGTCAGCCGACGATCGATGCTAGGTACCCGGCGAGCTGACCCCCTCCTGTAAGTGAAACATGAGAGAGATATACGTTTCAGACAGCCATTAGATGAGGACTGATAAAGACGCCAGGCGGCACGGCAGCACACGGGGCAACAATGATGAATCAATGACTTTTTTTTCCCTTCCTCTCTTGTCCCCCCCCCCCCCTACCCCCTCCCTCCCTCCCTCCAACCCTAATTATCACCTCTAGCCAGGACACGGGATCCAGCGGCAGTTGCTCATCAGTTAAAAAAGCAGCACCCTATCTTTTATCTCATCTGTATCGGCACCACTCAGAGGTTCTCCGCCCGCAAAGGTTATCGACGGCGAGCGGTTCAAGCAAAGGGGGGGGTGGGGGGGGGGGGGGGCCCACGTGCATGTCCAGGTTAATGTAAGAAAAGAAAAAAAAACAGAAGAAGCGGGAGGGTGGATATTGGACGTTTTTATTATTTTAAATTGATTTGTAGAAATACCAAAAAATTTGATGTTATGCAACTTTGTAAAATCTCCCCATAAGCCAAATTACAGCCTATGCTTTGTCCAAATTTAAATGAAATTGTTATATAATTTATGCTAGCTAACGGTGCACAGTGTCAATAATAGAAACTCACGAGCAGTTTGATAATGACCAGCAATCGCATGCTTAGAAAACCTATTAAACAATGATGAATTTCACTGAAGTAAATACGACTTCGGCTTCAAATAAGATTACGTTTTGGGATGGACGGATAGTTTCACCTATCCTGACCCGTGAAGCTTCACATTACAAGAACTCTAAGGGTTGTGAGCACAGCTACCCCACGACTAATTTTTAAACAGTGAGAATTAGAGAGAAATAGCTTCAAGCTTCGCATGTCCAATTCCACTGTTTCTGTCAAAACAAGATAAGTGCTGACACTAAAAAGCTCCAGCATCTCTTTTGCTTACTCTCAAAAACATCAAGCGCGATCTCTTTTTTTTTTTTTTTGTCAACGCCATCCCCTTGTGATTTCCACCTCCAATGAATGACAGACTGCAGCCCTGCTTTAGGCCGGGTGGGAGTGGGCACGGACCCACTCTCCTACACCTACGCATCCAGTCGGGGGAATAGCTTTCCAGGCAGCCCCGACGGAGCCGGGAGCGGAGGACACTCTGCTCATGTCCGCAAAACACCGTCTGTCTGTTGTTCTAGCTCGCATCCCAATTGAAGACTATTTACAGTGAGGCAGGATAATTTCCATAGGCTATGAAAGCAAGAGAGAGAGAGAGAGAGAGAGAGAGAGAGGGGTGTGTGCAAAATGGGAGGAGAGTCACCCTCTTCCACACTTCACTCCCCCACTACTCGAAGCTGAAAATAATTCCTTTGCAGTGAAGGCTTAATTCTCATTCTGTGTTCGTGTCCCTGATCCTGTATTGTCTATTCCGGTCACGTGGTCCGCCCGCCTCACTGCTGTCCACTGTCACGGCTTTGTGTATATATGTGTGTGTGTGTGTGTGTGTGTGTGATGCAGAGAGTGAGGAAGTAAGAAAAAGGCTCAGCCAGTGTTTTAACCACTGCCCCAGCACGTTACCCATCCCAAAGAAAGATAAATCAGTGTCTGACCGCATGCAATCAATGGGCTCCAGTATGTTGCTAGTGTGACTAACAGCAAACAAACCAGCCGAGGGCTTTCCTCTCCTCCAAAAACACTGCCATTTTGTCTTTATGGCCCTTGGATTACAATGTATCACGTCGCCTTATGTAGCCCAAGTCAAACACACAACCCCTCAAAAGCATAACACTGGCAAAAATGACCAATTTTGTTCATTGGAATGCAAAACTAAGCTAAGGGAATTCAAACATTTGGATATATGTACCAACACTACACAACGTTTCACCCTGGTGATCTTTGCAGTAACAGGGCTGCAGCTATTAGGACCTACTTACTGCCGTGACTTCTTTTGATCGTATGGAGGACGTCTGCCTCTGGTGTGCACTACGTAAGAGACCCACACCTGACACCTTTGGCTTCCCACTAGACAGTAGATGGAGTCATTAAGGAGCAGACAGCGGGAGGAGATTGCTCCATAACTTGGCAGTCGCCCACGCCATTCAGTGACAGATGACAGCGTCTCCTACTTTGGGTCAAGGTGCTTTGGCACGCTTAGGTGGCCTCTTTAGCGCCTGAGCTGTGCAGGTGAGTTTGGGACAAACTCCAGAGATTAAATAATGTGGAAAAGCAGATTAAAACGTTATTATCCCATCTGCAGCCAGACAAGACAACAGCAGACGCACGTACGTGTTCGCAATCACCCTCGTGGACACGCACTCACGCACAGTCAACACACATTGGCCTGCACCAAAAAATAACTTATTTCTATTTTGGGGCTGCACAGTTTCCTGTGTTTGTTCAACATGTATGAATGGAATGGACCACTCCCGCCAAAATAAAAGCACTCATTTTCAAGTGGTCACAGGAATATTCTACTTAACAAAAAGGGGGTTGAGCGAGTCTGATCTAAATGTGGTATTTTTGGGAAGCCTGTCTGCCCGACGACTCGTGTCTTTCTGACAGATGTGCAAGTATAGCGAGCCGCCCACACATCGCTGAGCCCATCTCAGTTGTTACAATGGAGGCTAAAGAAAATAGAATATGAGGACATGGAGGGATTGATACACAGAGGGAGAAGAGGTAAAAACGTGTGCTGTGTGTGTGTGTGTGTGTTGCAGAGTGAAGCCTTCCTGCCCTGGCTCCTCATTGATTAAAACAACCCGAATGCCTTTTGAAGGCGTCTCTCTTTCACCTTGCCGTCATCTCTCTCTCTCTCTCTCTCTCTCGGTGTGTGATCATGGAACGTATGCATACTCTGGCTATATTTGGGACCGGGGGCGATATGCTAAGCTGTATTTTCCAGCCAGAGCGCAGTGTTAGTGCAGAGAGACAGAGAGCAGAGTAAAGTCACGTGCATGTGCACGCACTGCCTATTTTGAGGGGAAACACCGCACAGGCCTACGCACACTCATGTGTGGATACAAATGTGGGCAAACTCCGGTTTGGGCATCTGATGTGTTGTATCACCCAGCCTGGTTCCAAAGTGGGTGGAGGAATTTTTAAACGTCTATTATTATATTATGAATTACCACTATGAATCATACTACTAGCAACCCTAGAAAATGCATCTTTGGTATGTTTGTACCAAACCTGAGGCCACAATTCACCTCCTCTAATATTACAACCGAATCTCGGAATACACAAATGCACAAGATTTAGAAAACAAGACGCACATAATAAGCCGACGTGAGTGAGTGTGAAGCCGCGTGCCCAGAAACCCCCAGGCAGGCCCAGGGAGAGTGACACAGGACAATTACAACTCATGCTCAGCAGGAAGGTACAACAGAAACCGGGCAATGAGCACTCGTGCATCAAAATACACAAAACCGGTACGAGCAGGTAGGTAGAAAGAGAAACAAACACACACACGCCACAATAAGCCGAGCACAGCAAGAGAAGCTTTAAATCCACTCCTGACAAAAGGTCACCTTTTGAGTATGACATATTTGACAAGGGACAGCATGTTCCCCCCTATTATCTAAGTTACCACCCTTTCCATGCAAATAAAACCCACTTTTTAATTAAAAGACTCCACAAAATAGAAAACACACACCCACAGTCAGCTTCAACTCCCCTGCATAGTGTGGGTCCAGGGTCTAAGTAAAGATGTCCCCTGGGCCCTGTCACCTAGAGAGCCATGAGGCTAAGTGATGGAGGAGGGTGAGCCAAGGTCTCATCTCCTCCCCGGTGACTGGATGCAGGGGTGGACGGCTGACCTTTAACCCCCACAAGAAGGGAGATCGAGCACTGCTAAAGACTCTATTAGCATTCCGCTCACACAGGCCCCACAACACAGCAAACTAAAAAAAGCCATTGGACACCGTGGATGTAACAGACTGAGGTGTGGCGACAAAAAGGTTCCTCCTTGAAAGAGAGATCCAACCTGCATAGTTGGACCTTTGCTTCCCCTTAGAAGCATAGCAGAGGACATTTTGCTGTCAAAATGCATCATCTTACAGAAGGGAAAAAAACACACACAACGGTATTTGGAGCCACGAGTAATCCTGCCACGATTAGATTCTTCAAAAAGGTTAAGGGTCAGCTAGAACATGGCAACTTAATGCCACCGTGCATCGTTTCCTCTTTTTTTGCTCACCCATTAGATGCTTTGTTTCCCTGACAGTGCAAGCCCTCCTACTCCATATTCACACAGGACACACACACACATACATCAAAAAGACAAATAAGCCTGTCTGTTGGGTCTCTGCGCTTCTCAACGTCGACATATGTATGCTGGAATTGCCAACACGGTACAGCAAGATCAAACCGGCAATCTGTCACTACAGATACAGTTGAGGATGCAAGTGACTGATGACACATAAAGAAATTAACCTCTCTAATGTGGTGTGGGCATTGATGTAGTGTGACAAAAAAGTGACAGGCGTATTCTCACCTTTAGCTGGTGAACGACATGTGTGTCGGGTGTAGCAGACGGACAACTCAACAGAAAACAATCTGACAGGATGTTCTGCTTAAAATACCAAATCCTCACCTATGTTTTCTAAAAATACTCTTAAATACCTCATCGGTAAGCCGCGGAGATGGAGCAAAAAAAGTGACTTGAGATGGATTTGGACTCCATTCCACCCCTTGGTGTATCTAGCTGATGCAGTATTTACGGTGGTAAGGTCAGTGCCACACTGATTTGTGAGTGATGCCGGATTTCAGAACCACGGACAGCGCTCTCACTCCAGCGGGGGAAGAAGAGAAAGAGGAGGAGGAGACGATGGGTGGTTGTGTTGTTGTTGTTGTTGTTGTTTTTGTTGTTGGGGTGGTGGTGGGGTTCCTCTGGCAGATATAGGGAGAGGGTTCGAAACAGTCATTCATCCATCGCTGCATCGCATACCACCTCCCCGTCCGGAGGAATACCGTATGTGTGAGATGACGGCTTTCGTGAGATATTGATCGACCCTGCCTCACACAGGATGGCAGAGAGAGAGAGAGAGAGAGAGAGAGAGAGAGAGAGAGAGAGAGAGAGACCGACCGACCGACCAGATCCACCCTATCACCACCCTCCCCACAAAAAAGATACCATCATTTCAACAGCCGCTGGATTCCCCCTCGCACGATGAGAGCCGATCAGAAACATGACAAAGCATTAGTCTGCACTCGCACACACACACACACACACACACACACACACAAAAATGAGGGCCAGCTCTAACACCCATACGCCGCCTCGTAGCCGCGCATCGCATGCGAGCGCATAACGTTTCCAGCATCTGCGGGTGAGAGACGCGCCGTCAGCGCGTTGCGTTCACGGGACCGTCGGGAGGATTTACCCGGGCGAACCGAAACGTTACGCATGTGTCATGTTAACTCCCCGGGCGGCACTGTCGTTCACAAAATAACCCAGATCCTACGTCAAACTCGCGTGTGATCCAAAGCATTTCCCTCAGATGGCATCCTTTGCTCTTTATTAACAGGCCGAGGATGCGCGCATCCACCTTCAGCAACTGTGGTGAGCGGCACTTCAGAAAAGAAAAGAAGAAAAAAAATCGCTGTGGTCAGCCGGCTGTCAATAACGCAATCCATAGCCCGAGCATCTTCAGCAGCTATATTTTCTAGCATACAGGGACAATGAATTATTCAATACACATAAACGGAGCTCGACGAGAAATGCAGCCGACACGAGCGGACACAAACCATTGCGGAGCGCACATTTACCGCTTCCACCGCATACGCGCTGGATGCAATGTAGCATGTGCATTTTACGAGGAGCCTCCCGCTGAATGAAAACACGAAAAACAAACAAACATGGTAAAAAAACAGCCTTTAATTCGGCATCGACTTCAAGAGGCTGCAAAAAAAAAGCCAGCCAGAGACCGGAGCTGCCACCACGCAACAAAAAAAAAAAATCCACCGACACGTATGAAGATCCGTGCGGACAACCGGTGGACACGATTTCATGGAAATGTAAAAGAAACGTGAGAGAGGCGGTGGGAAAATCTGCGGGTTATTTTTTTTTTTACCTGTCAAGACCCCAACCCGGATTTGGTGGTCGTGGTTCGTTAAAATCATCCCGTCTGACGCCATGTTCAGCAGCGCTGTCGCCCGCACCGAGAACTCGCGGCAGGGCCCCAGAGCCGATCTCATCGAACTTAGTGGGGAGAGGGAGGGGAGCAGGAGGAGGAAGAGGAGGACGAGATGGAGGAGGGCTTGGATAAAGCAAAAAAAAAAAAAAAAAAACAGCCAGACAAGATGAGCAGAAAGTCGAGCGATCATCGGGACACCTACAGTGGCTCCCGGATTAAGTCTCATGGAGACCACCATTGATTTCCTGTGAATGCTTTTAGGGAGAGTGGTGATAACCGCCACGTCTTCTGACGTCACTCACTTTCCCCATGTCGTGCATTTGACGACATTCTGCTGGTGGAAGTTTTAGATCGGTTCTTTGAGTGGTTAAATTTCACCCCCTTGCTGATGAGGAACAGTGCCAGTTCTTCAAAATAAAAGTCTTTCGGACCACAAAACCCCCCCTCCCCTCCCCACCAGTGTTTCCTCCACTATGCACCGAGGGGCCCCTGTAAGAGTAAGGGACAACACCTCAGATATCTTAATGCAGAGGCCTAACAGAAGATCCTGGTCTGACCTGTAAAATGCAACTGCATCCCCAGGTGTAAAAAAAGGTGCTATTTATAGAGCGGTTGCAGCTTCCATGCAATTTCTCTTGTTTATTCTCATGGAAAGAAAATGCCCATCCTAGAGCTCTTTTTGGAAATCTATCAGTATGCGTGATTCATTAACACATGAGCGCAGTTGACACGGCAAGAAATGGGGCAACTCTTGCAGCATGACTGACTCACTTCAACAGCCCTGCCATGCCTGTGTCCAATGACCGAACCAAAAGAACTGGCAAAGGGTCCACACTTTATTCACTAGCCAATTCCCTCTTCCATCATGTCACAATTAGCAACAAGAGGTGAGAGTCGGCCAAGGACCTGGAATTGACCTTTAAAACACAGACGATGTCTCATTTTTTGTTTCACTATAACTGCATCGTCATATGAAGAGTTCAACAATCCATCATTTCTTTCATGAAAGTCTCCACCCAAAGGGCTGCAGATACTCATTCTGGCCGTTCATTTTGGGAAATGCGCTTCTACGCTTTCTTGACGTTAATTAGATGAGAAGATGATTATGATAGTGTGGTGTAAACATGAAGCTGCTTCCAATAATTGCTTCAAACAAGGGAAAAGAAATCGGTCTACCAGCACTTTTAAAGCTCACCAAGTGAAAAGTTACAGCTTGTCTGTGGTTTTTGTTGGGCTTATGTGTTGGACTATTTGCTGGCAATGCAAAACATGCCACTCTCCAGTCACTAGCTTCATATTTAATGCACCAACCTGAGTCGCATTAGTTTTGTTTTTGTCCAACTCTTCACAGTAAAGCAAAACCGATGTCCCACAAAACGTTGGACATTCCCTTTAATACAAAGCTCAGAAGCAGTGTGCAACTTCATCGTGTGGTCAGACCAGTAACCACAACCAGCAGCGATGTTGTGTTGTACAACTACAACACTACAATAATTTAAACCCTTAGAGGTCACATCAACGTTTACAGCTGCTCTTGAAGAATCAACTACTGTTGACTCAGGATTTCCACATCTGTAAAACAAAAGTACTTCCTGGTGTAGAGATCTTGCTCTCTGGAGCATGGCATCACAACAGCATCCGCAGCTGTCCGTGATGGAGAGGATTAGCATGAGGAGATGTAAATGCATGCGAGCACGTGCTCGTACACACAATGCAACCAGATGCCCACACACATCCCCACGCCGTGGTCCGGCGCTGGCAAAGCTCCTCTTGTAAGGGCCGGAATTCCCTTGACGGAGCAAAGAGGAGGAATACCGTAGGAGAGCTGAGGAGAGACCACAGTAGAACCGAGATGTGTGAAAGAGCAACGGAGGGAGGCACCAGGCGGAAGACACCAGGCTGAAGACACCAGGGACCACATCTGGCGTGTATAGGCCCGTGTTTATGATGCGTGAGAGTGTGGATGGTGGTGCAAAAGGGAACATTAAAATGACGGTGTAATTACCTCACTGTCGATGGAGCTGCTCGCTGTTCATGGATAGGTGATCACAATACAAAGGGGGCCCCCAGCTGAGGGAGGGAGCTGTAAACGTACAAGCTCCCTCATTTTTTGGCCTCAGCCCAGGGAAGCCCCTCGTTTTCCCCAAAGGCTGCGCATGCAGGAGGGACAGGGAGGCCCGGGTACAGCAGCTTGCTCCGGGGGGGGGGGTTACATTATGCCACATTAGAGGTGCTTAAGCCCTGTCTTTAGGCTGCTGGCAAATGTTGCGAAGGGAAGAAACTCCCCATAACTATAAGGAGACAAAGCCAGGCAGGACTCACACTCGACATTAATGCAAACATGCTAGGCGTGTACCTTATTCAACAGCTGAGATTAAAAGGATGTATTTCTGGATGCAGTTTTATTACTTCAGTCTCATGACGTCCCGTTGAAGCCTCTGGGCTTTGGAAGAGGCTGGAAAAAGGTGAACATCCATTTATTGCCATAAAGCATACAGGACATGGTCGCCAAAGAGCCATACAGATTTACTCCCATTGCAATGAGCTCAAGCCTGCCCCTGAAGAGACACCAGACTAATGTTGTTAAATGCATGATAAAGCGTGCAGCTGCAAGTTTAACGGAGCTCTTCTGTTAAGCATATTTTTTATGGCTCCAACTTTGTACCTCATCATTTTACGAGGGTCAAATATTTTGTTGAGTATCAAAATGTCGATGTGTGTTTGTTCAGCCAACAGAATATCAGTTGGTTTCAGGGTGTTTCATGAGTTTCTGTGATGACAATGATTCCTGGAGCAAACAACTGTCACTTCTTAAACCAATCACATGTCGTCCTGGAGAGGAGCCCTGTTCACGATAGCAGCCTGCTCTTTAATTAAAAGAAGAAAAGAAGCACAAACCAGAGAGAGGAAGTTACCCTGGGGCTCATTTAACGTTTTCCAGTGATTCTCCAGAATACCTGACTAAATATGGCCTTAGCTGAAGAGGAGAAGACAGCGAGGAAGCAAAAAACAATTATCCATCTGCGAATGAGCAAAAGACACTAAATTCAGGACTGCTGGGTACAAAGCCTCTTGTTTAGACACAGTAATTAGGCGACAACATGGCGTCAGAGGCGGGTTGGAGTACACCTCCGGTCATTCAAGGAGAGAGAAAAATGGAGGGATAGAGATGAGACAAGAGTAAACAAGAAGAGAAAATGAGAAAGCAGACATGAGAGGGAAGGAGAGAGTGAGTGTGTGTGTGTGTGTGTGTGTACCAGGCAGCATTCTGATGAGAGCAGGATCTCTGCCGACTCCCACCACCATTACAGCAGCACAGAACATTGCCCCAGGGCTTTGGAATCAAACCCATTACATCTGATACTGGATTTCTCTCTGCTCAGAATTAATGCAATGTGGACTTGCCTTCTCTAAAGCTGTCCAGTGTCGCATAGCATCGCTGCACAAAGAGATGCACCACGTCTGCAGAACCTCACAGGTTTGTAGGACCATGTACACATGAAGGGGACTCCGTATGTGTTTGTACAGGGGCCTTGTTGACCATTTGCATAATTAACAGACTGGCATTTGAAAATCAGAATGTCAGCACAAACAACCTTGGACACCACACTACCCCGGGTCATCTTTCTCAGCCATGTAATTGGCTCCTCGTGCAGAGGAGTTAAACATAGAGAAACATAGAGCCCTTAATGCAACAAAAATAAATCTCCCCTCGTTAATGGGCCCAACACTACCGGATTGGTGATTCTCAGTCGCCTTGAACTTTTGGAAGTTTAGGAAAAATTGCCAAACGATTGATCTCCATTTCCTTTTAAAATCCTCTCTCTTGTTTGTACATCTTCATCATGACACTTCCTTCAATTTCACAGCGGAAGCTGTTTTGGAAATAGTAGAATATTTCTAGATTTTCAGAAATGCTAATACATACAACTTTTTAACCAATCCAATGAATATTATATTAATTGTACATACGACAATACTGAACAGTTTTGATGAATTGCCTCACTTTGTATTATATACAGAGAGCAGGTCTAATTAAAGTTTAAACTTCATTAATTAGCTGGCTAAAGAGGTGCAATTCAACATATTGCGTTGCCATTTCTATAGGTAATATAGATAGATGTTTTGTTATAAGGTGGATACCAGCCAGTTATGATGCCATTTTATGGATGAAGATTCCAGCACAACCAAAACTATATGGACAACTGCTATAAAAGGACATTGTATCTAAAAGAAATCCTCTGTGAGGAGCAAGTGGTTGATGTTCTGTGATAAATCTGTCTAAAATGATAGTTTTGTTTTACTTATGCCTCTTATTGTGTAGACATCTTGCTATAAAAAGCAACATTAAAGAAACAATGCATTTCCAAATGTAGTTAGAGTCGTTTAAGGTCATTTATGGTCTAGTCTCTAAAGAAGCATCTCCTTCTGCATTAATGGTGCACTGCTGATAGCTTTGTGCCTTCAGGTGCACTGAAATGTTCCAGACACTTGTGGCTGTCTCTTGTCATCAAATCTGACATGCAAGTCAAGAAGCATGAACTGAATAGAAACAAAAAATAGAGACAAAACCCCCCCCCACCCTCTGGCACCTGTCCTTCCGAGGTGCTCCCAGGAAAGAATTGTGTTGTGGGATTTTCTGGGTAGCCTTTGGGATGTAATCTCGCGCCCACACACCTATTAACCCCTACCAGCAGTGAAGTTGGAATGACTTTCAAGCTCCAGTGGGTTCAGTGCAGGATAATGACTGTGGTGAGTTCAGGTAATGTGGTTAGCGCGCTGTTGGGGCTAAGCTGTCAGCTCCGTGGCAGAGTTAAAGGTTGGGGGTTGGTAAGAAACTCCGAGGAGGGAGACAGAGAGGGAGAGAGAGACAGAGAGAGAGAGGGAGAGAGAGAAGCTGGACCTGACAGGGCCTGGGAGCAGAGTCAGTGGCCTGGGATCACTGGCGTAGCCTGACTGGATTGGACATCTCAAGGCAGAGAGCGCTCTCCTGATGCTCCAACAACACACACATAAACACAACACACACACACATACGGATGTGCTCTAATGTACGTACTCAAGTGTGCATGAGCCCAAAAAGAAACAAGCTAATTTCTGCAGCTCAGATACTTCCAACAGCCCGTCCCTCATTTCCGATTCACTTGTCTCTAAATCCATGTCTCCTTTCGCATATGGTCACCCTCTCCTTCCTTCTCATCCTCCTCCTCTGACCATCCTCCAAAGTGAAGGTGCTGTGGTTGGGTTGAGGGGTGAGCATTGCATGACCTATTACTCATCCGGGCCTTCAGGTGGACCTCAGAGACGCACCGGAGCCTGCCGGCAGTAGTGTGAACTGTGAACACACACACACACACACACACACACACACACACACACACACACACACACACACGCACACACACGCACACACACGCACACACACACACACACACACACACACACACACACACACACACACACACACAGACACACACACCTGGTTCTGCCCGTTAGCTTGTCCATCAGCCAGCCAGTGTGTCAGCGACACCGTTTGCCCTCTCTCCCATGTACTCCCAGCTTCTCCTGCTGCTCCTAAAACCACGTCACCCTGTGAGGCCTAAGCGTAAAGGCCCTGCACCCAGCTCCTCTCTTGCTGTGCGTTTCGCGTGCAGAGCGTCAGCTGTCAAACCCTCCCGCGCGGTCTCCCGTTTTCCCCCGCGAGAGCCCTTACTCACGCCCAGGCCAGTCGGAAAAATTAGCCAGCCATGCAAAAGAGATAAGATGCAGAGAGGAAAGGAACAAGACCAATAAATACACATCATTCAAAGTAAGGCGATAAAGAGGGAGCGGTAGAGGAGGATGTGTGAGAGGAATGGCAGGAATATAGAAAGGCTTTTAACACATTTGATATTTCCTAACTCTATACTTTGAGTTTAAAGGTGCACTCTAACCATTTGTTTTTTTTACCCTTAAGCTCTGTTGGAGACGTACTCTCTAAATTAAAAAACACACAGACTTGCTGAGATCAATTACATCTCTTAATACAAACACTTTTGAGGATGGGGGGGGGTGAAATGCTCAGATGTTGAGCATCAAAGATTTGACATGACAGCTAGCAAACAGCATCTTTTTCCAATTTTAATCCTAAAAGGCTCAGCTTTCACGAACAAAATGCAAAATAAATTCCACCCAGACTATGATAATACAAACAGCGGATGACAATTTAGATTTTTTAACAGTTCAAAACCAATCATTTCAAGCTGGTGATTCTGATCTGACAAGAAAAAGAAGAGGCAAGAAGCATCATCCCTTGCTTTCTAAATCCTGAACACGTTTGTGTCTGGCCCAGTTGCTTTGGTGTGTCGTCGCAGGGCCAGGGGGATTTAAGATAAGTCATATCAGCAGCGGAAAAGGAAATTTCCGAGAAAACACAATGGGCTGGATGTTGCAAATATACAGCTGTAATGCGTTTGCATTTCCAGATATTGCCAGCTATTCCACGGTGGAGCCAGCGGAGACCGAAGCAGAAAGCGCCGCTGTCGGTAAAGTGCTCCTCAAGGACCCGTGATGCACACGCCGTAGTTTGGCCCCAGACATGTTATTTTCTCAACAAGCACATGCTCCATTCAACCTTGAGCCGATCAGAGGCAAGAGCAGTGCCGGCTTCTCGGATCCAAAGTGCGTCAATTATAAGCAGCTGTTTTGTACCTGAATGCAAGTCTCACGAAGACAGAGCGCAGCATTCCCCCCCCCCCCCCCCCCGATCACGTCTCCTTACACAAATATATAAAACACTAACAAATACACAGTCACAGATAAAAGTTAAATACACTCAGTCAAACAAACACATTTGGACAAAGATGCATGAGCGCACACACAGTGACGTGATGTTTTGACTGAAAAGAGTGATGTGAGATGACGATATGAATTGTTGGATGTTTACCGTTTGTTAGAATCACATGTTTTTCTATATTGTTTGTACTGCCTAGATCATTGATTTGAAACATAAGCCTTTTACGTATCAAAGTTTATTTAAAGGTCTTGGAAGCATTCTGCATATATGTGTGAAAAAAAGTATTCCGTGGGGACATAAAAGGAAAGTGGTGTTGGTAGAATAAGCAGATGTTTGCATTCTGCATGACACTGCGTTATTGGATGATGACATTGTTATGTATTGCCGCCACCACGGGGTCGTGACGAAGATGTTAAGGAGGAAGGCTCATTTAGAACATGGTACATGTGGGGGATGTAAGGGCCCACAATGCAACGCTGCCTTAAGCAGAGCCTGACCTCCCAATGACGAACAGACTCCCAAACTTACACCAGTCAGCCAGGGACACCAGTTATAAAAAAAAAGGGGGGGTCGGGGGGGGGGGGGGGGGGGTTGCACAACACAGCGAGTCAACCCCCCTGGCTAGAACCCCTGCTACCCTGCAGTGCAAGCTTTTATCTGGCAGACCTTAGAGGCCCACCTGAGAGCAGAGCCAGCCTGGGAGCAGAGTGTTAAGCTGTTGGCTGTCGCTATGTCATGTCTGTGTGTTAACAGGAGGCCCAGGCTCTACTGCTGCTGCTGCTGCTGCTGTATCTGAGGGCTACTTCGGGATGTGTGTTGCAGTTTGATGAGTGTTTCTTGCTGCAGTGCGAGTGAGAGAGAGAGAGAGAGAGAGAGACAAAGAGAGAGAGAGAGAGAGAGAGAGAGGAAGATTCCCTTCCCGTCGGAGCTTCACATTTACCGGCGTTAACATCAAGGGTTGCATACACATGCACATAAGCGTATGCAAACACATGCACACGCGCGCTAAAAATAAAGACGTGCACGCCAGAGCGCACTTGCACGGGAATGCAGTGTGCACACAGTCACGCACGCAGCGGGAGAGGAAGTGCTTCAGTGACCCAGCACTGTGAGATAAGGCTGCTCTGCAATTCAGAAATATGCAACCTGCATGTTAACAACCCCTGGAGCGCAGCCCCCCCGGGGTGCTCTGCCTCCTCTCTCAGCTTCCCCCCACCTCACCCGCGCTTTACGTAGCCATCCCCACTGTGGCTCCACAGACCTCTTCTCCACCCGTCCCTCCATCCCGGAAAAAACTCCACCTGTCTTCACCTGACTGCAAAAACACAGAGAGGAGAGGAAAATGGAGGATGGATGTTTTCAGAGAGGGAAAGGGGAAAGAGAAATGGAAGGAGGAAGGAGAAAGCTTGTGCGTGTGCATGTGTGTGTGCGTGTGTGTGTGTGTGTGTGTGTGTGTGTGTGTGACTGCAGAGAGGAGCCAAGTGGATTTCTGCTGTGTTTCTCTGTAGGTCTGCAAGCATGTGCAGAGTCCCAGTGAGCTGCTAAGTGCAGAGCGGGGGCAAGAGGGCTCTGGGAGGCGAAACACAACATATGGAGGACTAATGAGGATCTATTTGGAGGGCTTCTCGCAGAAAGGTTAGACAAGGCCAAATATGAGGGGGATGTGGAGTTAAGAGAAAACAGAGGGATGAAAGTGCTGCCCAGATAGGAAACATGTTAGCCATGGAGAGTGCTGCCCAGAGAGGAATAATAGGGAGGTGGCAAAAAGCAAAAGAAGCCCAAACAGAGACCAAGAGAAAAAGAGAGAATGAAAGCTGAGATCTATTGTCAGTGGTGGAGGGAGATTGGCAGGTTTCCGCACTGGAGATGCTATTGAGAGTGACACGTCCACACGACACAGCCATAACACATTGAATTTGATACTAATATCAGTCTTTTTAGAGGAAGGTTGATGAAATTTGCATTTAGATTGAAATGACTTGGGGACGGCCAGGGGAACACAGAGGGCCGCAGAAAAGAAGAGAGGCAAGGGGGAAAGGGGCGGAGTGCATCTCTGCTTCCATCACAGCTATGGGATGCTCCAACTTTGCCTTTTTTAAAACAACACAAACACACACACACACACACACGCCAAAACAAAAAACGTCTCCTCCTCACACTCTAGATACCCTTCGTGAGTAATATGGACTGTAGAGTTCCCACTTGACAGGGTCAAGGATGCAGGGGAGCTAAAAGGAGGAGGTAGGTAGCATGCTCAGATTGTGTCTTAATCACATCGAAATGGCCCAATTTGCTCACCAATTTAACAGGGGCCTTGCCAACTGAGACAGGTTAGGCACTGGGTCAAACACTTAATTCCTCCTCATGCAAGATTGCCACTTTATTGGTTGAATAATATTATCAATAATCTTCTTCTTGGGGCTTTGAAAACAAATTGTTTATCTGTCATAGTCATTTAATCATTTAAGCAGTTTATTCATTATACCTTCAGTACTTTACATTTTCAGAGTTATCAAAAATATATCCCAACTGTTTATTTGCATATTTGATTTGAAAAACGAATGCACACGCTTTTGTGCTTTACAGTTTATCATCATCTGAATGTGACCAAGGGTTATATGGTATATAACCCTGGTATGTAACACTTGGACCCTCGACATCCCATAATATCCGCTTTTTCAATTGTAATTTAATGTAATTCCATCTATTTTCCAATCCGCTGGAACCAGAAATTAAAAAGGCATTCAATGTCCACCAGTCTAAGTGTCCACTCAGGTGCTCTTCCAGAGGACAAGAGCACCACCATGTGTTAATGTTTCATAAAGGCATTAGACTCAACCTTGACTTGTATTCTGGTCCCACACAGTCAGTGCGTCCATTATAAGGAAAACGGACCAGACAAGCTGTCTTGTGTTAGGAATGAATAGTTTTAGTGTCTCGTTAGGTCCCCGTCAACCTCAAATCATGAACGCTGCATGTAAAGAAAAAGAGGCAAAGCGTTTTGGGGCACAACATCCTTCTTGCAACAGCACATAGTGCAGAACTGAATGATTCTTCACTTATTGAAATTGTGCTCTGTAATTGGAGAGATCAAATTTAGAGCCAAAAGGGACTATTCTGCAGTGCTAAATAAAGATCAAGTCAATATGATTGTTAAGTACCGGTAAGCGTGACAAACAATATGCTACACTGCATATAATCTGCTAATGCACAAGGGCCTGAGCCTGTGTTCATACTACCAAAAACTGTGTCTCACTGTGGTCCAATGAAGGATCAATGAGCATGTTTATTAAGTGGTTGCCCGCCAAAAAAGCTCAGATAGTGTTGTTGTTTTTTAAACCACTGGACCATATATATATATTTTACCAATATATTAATGTCTGCTGAGGAGATTGCATTTATTGTTAATAGCAATTTACAATGCCACATACCTAAATCTGATGATTTATAATCTGTGTAAAACAGTTGGATCCTGCCTGTGATGGCATGTCTGTATTACTATTTGTCCTCAGAGCCAATAACTTTAATTTAGCTAGTAGGAGGGAGGAGGTGTGCGTGTGCATGAAAATTAGCGCTCTGCAGAATTGACGAGGGACAAAAGACATGTTTCCTGCCCCTTTAGCCAAAGCTTAACCATCATAACTGAACATACAACCCTAACCCTTAACCTCTGCTAATCTCAATCTATCAAATTCCGAACCCTCAAAAAGGGCCTTTTAAGAATTAAAGACCAGCCAAATTCCTTCCCTTCTTTCCAAAAACGTCTAAAAACAGAAAGTGGTCATCACATAGATCGGTGTAAAGATGCACACAAACTTACTCAATATGCAATGTGCGCATCGGGAACCCTCCGTTTTGATATAACTTCTGATGTTTGTGACTAGGCAGGGGTCTTTAAAAAATAAATAAATAAAAAAAGAGCAGGGAAAGGGAGATTAAAAGAGAGCAGTTCAACTCTCGTACTTTCCTCCCCATTTAGACATTGAGTGGTTACCCATGCAGCGCAGGTTCTAAGGAGCGAGACGTCTTAAAACCAGAGTAGGACAGTGCCCTGAGGACTTCCTCCGTCTTGTAATTCATAAAAGGCAAAAAGGGGTTTTCTGAAAAGAATGAGGGAAAGTAGGACGTAATTTAATGTCTTAAAAGGAGTTTTTAAGCCACTGTCAAAAGCTTAGACCTCACCGAACGCACCTTATTAAACGGGCTGCCATTTGTCAAAAAGCCATTGACTGCTGGCAAAATCACCACGTGTATGCAGCCAATGTGGCGTGCGCCTTCTGCTGGGTTACATCTTTTCTTTTTTTTATCAGCACTCGAGGATCAGGATCACTGCATAGGTTAATTGGGAAACAGTCGGTATAAAAAAAATAAAAAATAAAGTACAACTAGCGACCAGAAGGTGTCAGTGTAGGCCTCAAGCTCCACAGCAGACGCCAGACATGGGGATTGAACCTTGAGTGGAGTACAGAGGGGAGCGGCCTGCAGTGGACTGGCCAGCCAGAGCCGCACTGCATCAAACACAAAGGCGGGTAAATTGCTATTAATAAGCAAGAGCAGGCTTGGCCGGGCAGTGTGACATGGCCTAGCACTGGATTTATAGACCCTCTGGCCCACAAGGCTCTTATAACTCATTCAGTACAAATCACTTTTAACCATCGGCGAGTGTGTCGGATTCTTAGGACACACATTTGTCCCATCCGGTGTGGCTAGTGAGAGACAAAAAAACAACAACAACAGGACATAAAATATCTTATTGTGCTCTTTTGGACACATGACACCAGTTCAGATACACAGTGCACAATGAGCAGCACGACGATGTCACGGTAAGTTCATTCATTCATTCATTCATTCATTCATTCATGTCGGTTCCTGCAGGCCATCCTCCTCCTGCACATAAAACCATTTAACAACTGGACTTTGTCCTTTGTTGCTATTTGCTGATCACAGAGGGAAGTCCCATGTTAACCTGGTTTATCATTCCGCCTGATGCTCATAAACGTTACAACTTTGTTGGACTGTAGAGCTTGTAAAAGAAGTTTTATTTCGTCATGTTAATTGTTTCTTTTTTGTTAACGTACTGTAACTCTGCGATGAAATGAACTGAACAGTATTTTGACTATTATTCTGTTCATTATTTTCGCATGATAGTGCGCGTCATTGAGAGTTTTTCAGGACGATTAATCCCATTTTATGATTTTTAAACTTACGATCACATGTTTTTTGACTAATCGATTAATTTAACACAATACGTTAGCCAACTAATAATCTTGTTTAATTATGAGTAAAAAACAAAAATCTATGGTCACATTTTTCAATGTGACCAAACAGGAGTTCAAAGCCCGAAGATCAATTGAAAATTAGGATTAAATTAACAAAATTAGGATTAAATTTCCTTTTCACCAGTATATATAAATATATATATATATATATATATATATATATCTATATATTTTTTAGAAATACACCTAATTGGAACAGTTGGATGATACAATTGATTCCCCACTCTTAATTGTGCACCACATGTTTCCTTTTCTGTTATTCTTTGTATTAAAAAAAGATAACATTTTAATGAATGGGTGTTTACCGAGCTGTTTACTGTCTTTAGTCTGAGTCAAGCTTACCAGCTGCAGTCTGTAGACAGAAGACTCTCAGCAAGTTCCAAAAATGAAGTATTTCTTTTAGAAGCAGGACGCAGCTATTTAATAGCATCTTTGCTTAAGGAACTATTTGAGGATTCTATCTTTTTTTTTTAATTTGCTTTCATCATTAGAAGTACATAGAGTGCCAACGCACACAATGATCCTAACCACTGGAAAACAAAGAGTACACACAGTTACTTAATCATTTCAACAGAAATACCAAATGCTGGTTATTGAAAGCAATATGTTCATTATAACAGCTGGTTCTCTGTGAATGTAAACTAGTAGAAAGGAAATTTGCCTGTCAAACACTGATCACACATCCATGCATTCACCATGGCAACACGTTTCTTCCCATCAACACATGGGTGTGTACTGCTAATTAATGACTCCGTCTTGTTTGTGCGTACCGTGCAGTGTGTGCAAGCTTCAGTCATCTGTCTGCACAGAAAGTGAGGGAAGCACCTCTTTTGAATACCAGTGCGCGAAAAGCACAGATTCCATCACAAAAGGAGCGCTGAGGGGCAAACGATGGTCAGGTGGAATGTAAAAGGGTTAATAAAAAGGAGTGGAAGAAATGGTACAAGAGTCAGCCAGCACCAATATCATCTGGAGATGGAGAGGAGGAGGGAGGCCGGGAAAGAGGAGCAATTAGCGAGCGATAAAAAGCACGGCAGGGAGGGCCAGACAGCCTCCTATTACTCCAATTAATCCGATTTTAAGAAAAGGAACTTAACGCACCAGAACATTTGAACCATTTCCCTGACAACAGCAAGTGTTTGAGGGTCACGGGTGGGCATCCAGAGCGGGCCTCCCGCCACGCCGAGCAGAACGCGGCACGCTGGCATTTCATCCGGAGGGGGGGGGGGGAGCACATGCCCCGTCAGCGTGCACATCAACACTGATTCAACGCGACTTGTTGATACATTTCCATGGCGTTAACGATGTTAGCAACGGGATTTTATTGCCTGGCGTACACGGAAATCGGAAAACATGAGTGCCGCCGCCCCCCCCCCGCTTCTCGTGCCGAGGGTGAAGCTGCGTTAATATGTATAGAGCATAAGCTTACGAGTGTGTAGTGACTTAATGACGCTACATTTCAATATTTGCCAAATTAAAACACACCTTTTCAATGAAAAAGTCACTACTTATTTGGGTTCTGTAAGCGAGTTGGATCTTTGGTGGACTTGAAAGCGTTGGCTGTGGCAACAGGGAGTCCTTTAATGACCCAAAGAATGTGGTGATGCCTACTGCGACCATACGATCTGAGCCACTAATAAATGGAGCCATTTCACCCAATGCTTAGAATGAGGTTTTTTCCCCCCTCAGACACAAGCAGAAAAAAAGCAATTTATTTCAGTATTTGAGCCGCAACTTCATTAGTCTTATCTGCAGCAACTGTTTCAAGAAGGGAACCATGGCGTTTGCATCGAACCGCTTGCAATCAAAATGCCCCTTTTCCCCCCCAAACATTCTCTGGGTAATCGCACAAATAATCAGCTCCATTACTCAAATATTTCTTCCAGTGGCAGTAATGGATTAGACCTTTTTTAGACTTTGATAGCAAAGTGGAACAGATTGCTGCCCTCTATGTGATCTAGAGAGTTGTCATCCAGCCTTTTTGACAGCTGTATTGTTTAAAAAGAAGAGATGCTGCTGTGAAAACCCGCCCTGTTGGGCTCTTTCAGCTGCCACTTATGGTCTTGTCGTGGTTTAGGCACCCAATTATCGAGTCTCCCCTAGTAAAGGGTAATGTTTGTAACACCAGCCACACCTCACCCTGCACAATATTGCAAAAATCTAAAATGATTTTTAGACATTTAGAGGGGAAAATATCCAGCATTTCACAATGAACACTAGATGCAAACCATCTCGGAATAAAGAAAGAAAAGAAGAAGAAAGCCAGGTAATAATGGTGTCCTTTAATTGAACACCATTAGGGCCTATGTCCAAACCAACAATGAATTTTATTTCTAAAGACAAGCTCTTTGCAACTTGTGCCTAAAAACCCATTATCACCATGAAACAATAACGAGGCTGATGCAACATGCAATTACCCACATAAATTAAGAGCTGAATAAAATGACACCGAGGCAGAACTAAACACAGATATGTTTCAATAATAGAACATTAAATGTGCACTGTTAATTAGAAGAAAATAGAAAATATACCGTGAAATCATGTCATTTGGTTTTTAAACTTCACAGTCAGTCAGTGAGTTAGAGAATAATTGGAAAATGGATAAATTAATCCACAACAGTAAATTTAGCAAAATCATTGTAGCAATCCAGAGGGAGATCAGGGGGTCTGGAAGCTGGGCTTCAGGAAACATCGCTGAGGAGTTGCTTAGGAGCCACAGTGCGTTGCGGCTTGAGCTTTTGCTGAAGAAGAAGAGGAAGAAGAGCAGCTCGAGACAAGCGTGTTGATAAAAGTCGGACAAAACGGAAACACTAGTTCCAAAAAAAACGGGCCAGACTCGGCGAGCAAGGACGCCTCCTAATGACATCAGTAGCGTCTTTACCCACAAGCCCTTTTCACTCGAGGTGTGTCAGCTTCCGCGACGGAGGCGCAGCTTGACGCACACGATTGCTTTTTGCCAAGTGAAGCAGCAAAATCCCCAGGCCCCGCTGACACGGGATGACAAATGTGTGAACGCTGGCTGCGAAACCCGGGATGTGATTTTCTAAAACATTGTCTGCAATAATGGCGGCAGAGGGAGGGGAGAACGCCAGACAAAGTGCAAATGACAGCAAAGCAATGGGCTGGGAGAAAAAAATAAATAAAAAAAAATAAAGGAGGAACAGCCTTGTTGATGACAGCACTGTGTGCTTTTGTGACAGAGACCCTCACTTAAGTATCCATCTCTCAACTTATTCCATAAAAGACATTGTCAGCTCCAAAGGGCAAATGGGCCACTGACTGACAGCACACCAACAGCTGGCTGAGATCTGTTGAGAAGAGTTGTCTTGCGAGTGAGTTTAAAAAAAAAAGGAAACAGAAAAAGAGAGAAAGCGCTATCGCTCATCTCAAGGCTAATTGCGAGCCGTGTGCCTTAAGTGGGCCGTGTGACTATTCTGCCCACCGAAGCTTCGCTAAACACCCTCAAGGAGAGCTGCTCTCGTGCCGCGTGCTTCTGCACACAATAAATAAGAAATGAATTCCTGAGCTTAAGTTGCTCCCTGGCATTTCCCTCAAAACTAATGGGCCACGTGTGAATTATTGATCAGTGTTGATCATGGAGAGCAGGAAATGGGTTACCTATGAGCGCACAATCAAACACAGTGACGTGCCTGAATATTTAATCAAAAAGGGTGTAAATAGGCATGTGATTTGACGATAATATTCCGGCGCTTTCCTTCTAATTGCTCATTTGAAAAGATAAAATGAACCCTGGTCTTTTTTTTTTTTTATTGACTCCACTTCAATTCACAAGACCTCATTCAATTGCAAAGCACTGCTCGGCGGCAGCAGCCTTATCGCGGCTTCCTTCAACTCCAGCGTGCCTGGCTCTCTCCTTCCCCATTGGCTGTGGGCTGCAGCAGCACCAGAGTGACTGCGAGTGACCTTGGCCTGGTTCCGCGGGCTCCAGAGGACAGCCGTGTCTCGCAGCGATCCGATCCGTCCCCACCAATCCCGATTAGCGGGGCAGCAGGCGACGGACGGGAACCAAGTGTGTCGCAGTGCGGAGACGGCTGTCGAGCTGGAGTTGGAGGCGGCTCTGCGGCCCAGAAGAGATGATGTGAGGGTGTGGGGGTGGAGCGGGGCAGGGACTGGACAGGGGACGAAAGAAGAAGAAAAAAAAAAAAAAAAACATCTGCGGGGTGGAGTGTATGTATGTGAGGGACAATGGTGGAGTAGTTTAACAGCAAGTCAAGGAAGACAAAGAGTCATAAATGATCTTGGTGGGAAAGGAGATGAGGAGGCATAAAGGCCTCGAAGGAGGCTGCAATCTGGCATCTGCCGCAAAATGTTTTATTGCTCTTCAGGGGCCATTGGTGCAAACTAGAATGACATACAAACCCAGATGTGTGCACGCACGCACGCACGCGCACACGCACACGCACACACACACACACACACACACACACACACACACGTAAGCGCCATAGACCTAATTAGGCAACTGAATGTTTTTTTTCTGTGCATTCTGTTTCATCCAATGTCCTATTTATTTTGGTTTAATTGAATGGTTTATAATCAGTAAAAAACTGGAATAAAATATTCTATCCAATGCAATGGATTCTATTAGTTACTGCAGTTTAACGAACACTGTATGCTTTTTGTAGTTTTCAAACTACTCAGGTAGCCTATCAGAGAGATCCTCAACAATGGACAATTCCAATGGTGAAATATATAAAAAATGTATAACTGTATAAGTACAGTTGGGCCAGTTTCAATAACAGCTTTAGGTAGAGTTTAAAAGTTCATAAAATCATAATGAAACTAACCTCAAAGCTTTAAAGATTGCAAAAATATGACCGCATGTTTTCCTAAACCCTCGAGGCAGATCTTATCTTTTGTCCCCCTCAACCTTCTCCGTGCAGCACTTTAATGCTAAACACACACACACAACACGTGTAATGTATGTACACACACCCCCGGCAGATGGGCTCATACAATGAAAGCCACCTCTCCAGTGTCCTTGGCTCCCTCCTTGTGTTACTCCCCCCTCCTGTTATTCTGCCCTCTGCTGTAACTCTCGATTCAAATCAATTTCAGGGTGCCACCCCAGCGAAACACACGTCAAGGTTTATCATACAGTAGCGCTGGTAGTTCTCTATCTCTCCCCCAGCCTTCCTCCAGCCCCGTCCATTTCGTTCTCCCTCCTTCCGACTCTCTCCCATTATTCGCTTCTCTTACGCGAGGTCCGGGCAATCGACCGCAGTGATAATCCAGTCTTTCATATTGGCAGATTAATATTGACTCAGAGCCCTGGAGCTGATGCTCGGCCTATCCTCCAGATGCTGGAGTATGGAGAGTATAAGAGATGGAGCTAAATATACATTCTGCTGCTGCACCTCGGCCTGGACGGGCAACACGAGAAACACTGTGAAAACCGATTGTTGTTTTCCGGCTTTTCAGCCACAGTTTGTGCCTGCAGCAAAGTGCCTTAAAAGAAGAAAAACAGGGAGTTTGTTATATAGTTTTTAAATTAATGTGATTAATGTAGTTTTATGCATGCATGTGCACACGGCTGGACATACTTATGCTTTAAGGCGGTAGGGAGGCTGTAAATGACTAATAAAAAGACATGCCACAGGTGTCATTCCCATGTTCTATGCATTTGCTCAAATTCAACCAACATGTGTGACAGCTTTCCAGTAGAGTAACCATGATGAACACACATGGAGACTGCCAGTTTGTGGCGATTGATGAAGATTTGATAAGGGCAAATCAATGACGTTCATTAAATAGAAATCAGTGAGATACATGACAGCAAGTGCTCCACAACAAGAGATAAAAAAAATAGCAAGGCAATATTAAATAAATGAAGAGTAAATGGTCCCCATGGCAGGGTGACATCTTAATCCATAGCCACAGACTTATTGAGCAACTCACTAATGTAAATGAGCTGATAAGAAAAAGAAACAACGGTGTTAAGATAACGCGCTGGTGAATCTTCTGGAAAAGGGTTCGGGTTGCGACAATAACTGTTAATTCTCCAACTTGATAAGGTAAGTGACTCGTTTGGACAACAGATATTTAAGCCACAGCCACCGGAGTTACTGTTGCAATGTCTATCATGTTTTACATTTTATAATTTTTCAATAGGTATGTTTGGTTTCTTGATCATTGCTAGCGGAAAATATAATGTCTTTAGTTTTAAAGGCTGGATGATTATCTCAACGCTGTTGAACACTGTAACCTTTGAGGCCACAAATTGACACTTTAATTGCATTTTTGAACTTTTGCTCTTCTAATTAGTAAGCCCCGTGTAGACCTTTGAGCCTCTGATTCATCAACAAAAACGATAACAACATGCAAGCAAGAGCATACGAGCTCGCATGTTGAGTGTTTTACAACCTGCAAAAACCACCTGTTTCTTTAGAGTTTATCACATCCAGCCTTCTGTGCAGAACAATATGAATCCGACGGATTTCTTTGTGAACAACCTCCTGTTCACTGCACCCCTTTCGCTGAGAAATAACAAGAACAACATCTTTCAGTGATGTATGATTATTGTTAGCACCCTGTTATTTTACCACAGGGTATGCAGTCAGATTATGAGTTTGAGTTGTTAGTAGCTTATGCAGTGCTTGGGTTTCTGCAGGGTAAGAACAGCTGATGTGAAATCCAGCCTCAAATCAAGACAAAAAAAAGAAGAAAGAAAACTGAGTGGCAACTCAATACCACAGCTGCTGTAATGTGTTGACTTTCAGATGTTGTGGTATTGGTAAGAAAAAAAAAAACAGTTGTGGGATTCAAGAAGTGTGTAAGGCGTGTGCCATTTCACACCTTTGATAACGCCGCATCACTCAGAGGTCGTTGTTGTGTAAGGTTCAGTCTTCACAGAGAACGTACTTAGCGTAATGATCCATCGGCTGTGTGTATCTATAAAAGAAATGGATTGTATGTGGATGCTTGCCCACGTAATTTGCCTGCTAATTAGTGTATTTGTTTGCATGTAAGTGGGGGGATCTGCAAGGTGGTGTGTGCTGAATATATAGCAGGCGGGCCGACAGTACAGCCCGCCTGAAGAGGAGGGGGTTAATGAACCAATCGCAGTCCATCAGGGAAGCTATCAAGTGCCCAGGCGAGTCCACTGGTCATTCATCCTGTCTGGTCCTTTATTTCACGCATTCTCAAACTTCTTTTTGCCCTCTCTCTCTCTCTCTCTCTCTCTCTCTCTCTCGAACAGCCCTCAATTAGTCAGTCTTGCACACTCCCCAAAGATGATCGTTAGATGATATCAGCCATGGCAGCAAAACACAGTCCCTCTCTGTGACCCATTAGACTGCAGGGAGGTGAAGGGAGGACGGGTCTCACTTTTTGCTCTCTTCTACAGCCCCCCCCCCCTTTGCTGTTGAGGCTACCAGAGAGAAATACAAAGTGTGTTTGGGCGTGGATGAAGGGGCAATGAGCTTGACAAGAGAGAGAGAGACAGAAGGGGTCAGATCACACCAGTTCACATTAGAGGTCATTTCATTCATCTCACACGGGGGAAAGTAAAAACCTTTTTCATCAAAACCTTTTTGCAGGACAAATACTCAAGTTGATTTTTACAGTGAGGAAACCAATTTCCTAACTATTTGGCATGCCTTCAACACGCTTAACTGAAGCAGTAATATGTTTTGCCCTGCAACCCAACCTCATCTCAATTTTCTTCTTTTCTCCTAGAAATGAATTAACCATATAAAATCGGTGGAGAATTAGACATTTCCCTCGTCATGCTGGGGTGTTTTAACTAGTGCCATGGGTTCACCTTTGGAGTCCCCCCCACCACACACAGCTGGATGCGACGTGTTAGTGCGATGCAAACCCAGAGGGGAGGTCGCTTTGATAGAGTTTATGTTCCTCCCAGAGGCCCGGGAGCAGTACTCCTAAAAACGCCGCAAATCGATACTGCACACATCTGTCAGGGTGTGATTAAATTCTCTCATTCCCTCGACATACACAAACGTCTATGGAATTATACACATTTACACACGGAAATGCACTCTTTGCACTCGGCGGGGGGGGTGGATCTGAGAAAAGGTTGGCATGAGGTCTCATGTCTACCCCAAAGTGGGGAGTCTGTGCGAGTGACTTCACCTCCAAACAGAAACGTATAGGCTATTTCTTCTTGTAAAAACAGTGGCGTTAGGTGTCAAGTGACATGCTGGCAGTTGCCCTCATTTTGAAAAGAAACAAAAAACTGACCCTAAAAAAGACGTATGTGTGTACAATTCACTTCTAGGACACAGAGGGTTGCCACGGCTGAGCTACCAAAGGGCAGGAGGAGAGGATGAGAATTCATCAAAAAGCAATCATCAGTACTAGGTGGCGACTGATCTGGCATCCATGCATTATGTAAATCTCCCAAACCTAGCTTCCTTTATCATCAAAGACCCTCATTCGGAAAAATTAGACACTCTTCGTCAAAAACAGAACACTAAAACTGGACTGTTGCTATGGAAACAATGTGGAAGAAACCATTTTAGGGAGAGCAGGCAGCAGGGGTGTGTACGGGTGTGCGTTGGTGTGTGTGTGTGTGTGTGTGTGTGTGTGTGTGTGAAATGTCAGGCACGAGCAAAGCAGTGTTAGCAATCAACAGGTGTACTGACAACTGCAACATCCGAGTCCCAAATGGAATGGTAAATTAGATTCGGGATGCTGTGACATCGGACAGTGGATTTGCCTGGCAATATAATACCGTCTGTGTCATCCAAGATCGAGCAATAAAGTGAAGGTGCTGTACTTGTTGTCACTGCCACAGATGGACCTCATTATTAGGAGATTAGTCCATGCCTGCACAAAAATTCATTAATTTATATCCATCAACATTACACAGCTGGGAGGTGGAAGAACACAAATGGGGATTTTTCCATTGGAGGTGGGGTGGGGGGGGGGGGGGGGGGCTGAAATAATACAGCAGGGTATGAATATTGCAGGACATGAACAAATAGCCCCCAACTGCCAGCGCTGCGCTTAATTTTAACCAACTGCAGACAACATGGACTAGATAAAAGAGACTACCTTCAAGGGCACATCAAACCCTGAACGATCATTTACATTCATGAATCAATAATCCCGGGCGGATGAAAGGGGGAGATAAAGGGTTGTCTCATCTTTGGGGTCATTTTGGTGTTAAGGGCACCTAATTTTCATTACTCGTGATAAAACGCACCAAAGCGCAGAAAACTTCCATTTGCCCGAGTATCGGCCATCTCTGATGGCGCCCTACCTTCTTCATTCAGTCATTTATCAGGGCTTTTTATCCATCCCCCTTAAGCCATTACTTAAATAGGTCTGACACCAAATAATGTTCTTAATGCCTGCGTTGGAGGATTGCGTCTGGAATGTAAAATGTGGTGCGTAGCCCTGGCGTTCATCACCCAACACACCGGCATCGTCTGCGAGGATCAAAGGCCGGCAGAGTGGTGCTTTTAGTTTAGTGGTCCAAGATTGGGAGCATTTTGAATGGCCCTCAACACAGCAACGCACAGACACTGACACTTTACCCGAGGAGGAAGCATAGGGGGGTGTTGCCCTGCCCTCATGGCGCCCTGTGGACAAAGCAAGGAGAAGCTGGGATCACACACACAGGAGGAGGATGACGTCATTCTTTGCGCAGGTAGACATTTACAAATAGTTGTTTGCATGTTATATCAATGTCCGTAATGTGGAATGCAGTTTCGTTAATGCAGGCCCGGGGTCACGGACAGATTAACGTGTTCCCAGGCCACGAAGCATTACTTTGCACAAGGGATTCCTCCAGAGCTGCTTTTGTTGACAGAAGAGAACACCCAGAAGCCTGGGATGCACACAATTACCCAGTGACAGAAATACATTTGAATATGGGATTCTCCTCAGTACAGTGACAAATGAAAAAGGTGTGTTGTGTCCTGGAGTCACAATGTAGGAAGTAAAAGGTCACGGTAATTTCCTGCATAGACATTTCAGGTGGCAGGGAGTTGATAGCCTGGTTCCAGATCTCTGAATTGCTGCCCACATATATGACTTGGTTCAAAAAGGTCAGATCGTATGCTCACTGACTGCAATTTTTCAAGCCTCCTTGCGACATCCGTGACAAATAGCATCAGAAAAATGCCGAAACCTTTAGATGAGGCTTGCATAGTCTCATCTAAAGGTCATCGCAGTCTTGAATCAACACATCTCTTCCACTTATTCTCAAAACACTAAGCTAATTGCATGCAGCAATGGAAAGTAATGTTGGTGGGCGTATTGCAACAGATACCCTGATAGAAATGTACATTTCCATTCCACCTGATGCCAATGATGACTGGAAGCTAAAGATTACACTTTAGAGATTACCCAAAAGTTCCTCTTTTTGTCGTGGATTCACAGTGTTTGACCCCAGAAGGGCAAAGGGTTTTGAACGCTAAACCGGAAGTGTTGCGTGCTTAAAATGGAATAAATTGACTCAATCTAATGTTTTCCCACACAACATTGTGAAAGCAACACAGCAACATGCCGAGGGGACTCATCTCCGGTGCGTCATACAGGTTATTCCGGATGTAGAAGCACCTCAGTAGCTCAACAAAAGTTGCTCCTTTAACCTTCGTAATTTCCTGCGCAAGTGTTTGTTGTTGAGAAACTTTTTTCCTCAGACCCAGAATCCGTTGTCTATAATATCCGCTCCTAAAAAGAATCACTGGTTGTATTCAGCGGACCATAAACAACCCGCCCTAACAGAGTCCTGATGACATACGGGCCGTTCCCACCGCTCCGAATGACCTCCCAAGGTGCCGATATTTCAGGAGCGTCCGTTCCAACCAACAACGTTTGCGTCTATCCTTGAGATGTGTACTTTTCACAGATACGGCCAATTAGTGAGCTCTGCCGGTGTCATGATGATGTCAGAGCAGTCACTGTCATTTTCTTCTGTGCACAAAGAAACCAGAAATCTCCAACCCAGCCAACGTATACGATGGCACAACAGCTTCCTGCCCCATAGTCTGCAACAAGATGTTGGTTCTTGTGCCTGTAGCATGCAGAATCTGCATTAGGTGTTCTGGGCGGAATGTGTCGCGGAGTAAGGCGTATGAAGTGGGTCCAATTTTGGAGGGTGGACTATTCCGAGTTGGAGGGCGGTTCTGCAGATGAGCAATGCCTGAAGAGGCCCAACATCCGCTCATGGGAGAAGAAGATGGAGGCAGGTACAGGGCCCTCTCTGATCTTTTCTGGAAGAGATGGGTGAGAGAGGACAAAGGAGTTTGGCTTTTGGAGATATTGTTGTAATCCTCGATGGTTCATGGCTACTTGTCTTGAAGAATTTTCCGTATGGTCCGTTCTGTGAACGTCATTGAAAGGCCAGTAACAAAGCGGTCGTTGCTACAAGGAATGCAAACTGGCTGCACTGGACTTGGTCATTAAGTCACATCTTTGGCTCCTTTATTGTACACTGCTTGAATTGTTAGGTCTACCTGCCTGTAACAATTAAGGGCCGCTGTGTAGGAGCCAAATATGGGTGGGACGTCGGAGCCGAGTCCCCCTTTCTGTACACTGGGTGGCGGTCCACTAAACACTAATTAGCTCTGGAATTTATGTTGTGGATTCACAATGTTTGACCCCCGGAGGAAGAGTTTTGACCGCTAAAGCGGATGTTTGTATCCACCAGGAACTGTTGGAATGAATTGACTCTAAACCGATCGGATGTTGTCTACACAACATTGCGAAACAGCAGCAACATGCAGAGGGGGCTCTTCAACAGCGCGTAATACAGGTGATTCCAGAGGTAGATACACCTCAGTAGCTCAACAAAAGTTGACTGAGCTCCTTCAGCACGTCAGATGATCGGGGAGGGAGACAAAAAAGAAGGCGTGTGCGTGTGTGTCTTCCCTCAGCAGGTCGTGGGGTCACCTCCAGAAGAGCAGAGTGACCTACTATTAAAGTGTTTAGAAGATTTACATTTTTATGTAGTGTGTAGGTGAGAGCGCGCTTAAAGCATTCCTCACGGGAGGAATTTGCGGCACCGTGTTAAATAATTGAGGAGTAAACGTGTAAACAGTTCATTTACCGATGTCGCAGGTGGAGGTAACCCTGACGGAGCCGAAATACCATTGTATTAATTTGCACCATAAGCAACACACAAATATCAGCTAAAGTTAAACCCATACTGGTGCTTTCTATGAAGTGAATGAATTAGACAAATGCATAACTATAAAAACCCAGTTATTTTACAAAAAACACTTTTTTAACTTGGAGATTTCAACAGTCCCTTCCCTAACATGTGACTGACAGAATAAGTTTCACATTCCTTTGGCCCAACGTTCCTTACAACTTGTACTTTGATGCTTTCGCCTGAGGACTGTTTTAAAGAATCTGCTATTGGTGTCTAAGCATAAAGAGCTTTGACATTGTGTTGAGCCAGAACTACTCGGAGCAACCGGATCTGTTTTGCATTTGTGGCGAGATCGATTGAAGGTAGAATACGTCAAACCAAATCACTTGTTCCCTGTGAACTAAGCTGCAACACAAGGCGAACATTTCTAGGGGATCGGTTTTATATCAGCCTTCAGAACTCTCCAACGGACACAAATAAAAGAAAGATTTCCCATTTCTGACTGCAGACAATTACCTCAAACAACTGTTTGGAGGTTACGGCTGAAGAGCCAATTGTAAAAGATTAATGAACAAATTCTTACATCAGCCCCTTGTTTTAATAGCGTCCGTAGGGGTATGTAAATATGAACATGTCGAGTAGTAGACAATAGGTTTTGGAGGAGACATCATCTCATCTGGTGACATTATAAGGAACATTAATGTCATGAATCCACTCCACATGTACACAGAAACACAGCCAAGGTCTCCCTGATTAATTAAAGAACTCACGGTTAAACGTAATGTTTATTTCCTGGTCTTGCTTCTTTGGGTTATATAAATCAACAACACTTGACTGTATCTAAACACAAGCAAAGATGACCCTGTTAAGTTTTCCAGTAGTGCCCAGCTGTTTGAGTGAGTCTACTGCTTTATGTGATTGGATGAAATACAGAGCATGTGACTTGTGTAAATGTGTAAAGCGTCTTTATGTTGTGAGCAGATCACCTAAGAGAGATATTTGTTGTTTTATTTGAATAGATTTGAATTTCTCAGGACCAAATATTTCTTTCTAGCAAGAATTCTAAAGTATGCAATCATCTAAATTGAGTATTTCCAATACAAGAGAACTTGATTTACCATCATTACTATCAGAGGGAACCTCCACCCCCTCAAACAAAGCTGTGTCCTACTCGTGCTTTCTGCTCTCCACTGGTTCCTCTGCTCACTGTCTACCTTCTGACCACAGTGCAATCTCTGCAGCCCTTGCATTGTAAAAAAAAAACCTCTCCAACTCTCTCCTACCAGCAGTCCATTTCTTACCTCACCTTTCGGCGTGACACCCTTCTCCAGGAGCTTAATTGCTTTGAGACGAGTGAACTTTTCATCAGCCTCTTCAACATCGTGTGACAGGTCCCACTTATCAACTGGCATCAGCCATCATTACCGGAGGGACAGACGAGCCACTCCAGGCCCTGAAAAAAAGCGCTCGTCGTGCCGGCCAATGGAGGAAAAGAACCTCCATTGGCCGGCAAAAGGTACAAAAAGGCACCTTTAAATACACTCAATACGTTTCCCACCAAGGAAGAGTCTAGAATAAAATGTCTCTTTCACAATGTCTGTTTTCTTGTGTGCTGAACTAATCAGTTTACCTACCGCTGCAATTGTTCCATTGGAATCAAATTAGCAAAAGACCTTTTCAAAACAGAGGTTGTGCTGCAATCTACTGACCTCCAATGGACAAAATACTACCAAAGTTAAAATAAAAAAAGTGCCCAAAATATCTGTCACGGTTTGGCTTCGCTTCCTGTTTTAGTTTGAAGTTTCATGTCTCTTGTGGTCCTGGGTTAACTTCACTTCCTGCCTTGTCTTGTGATTGCGTGATTGTCTCCACCTGTGTCCAATCACCTGCACCTCCCTTGTGTATTTAAGCCCTGTGTGCCTGTTGTCCCCTGTCGCGTCATTGTCTATATGTCCCTCGTCGTTGGAGCACGTCTTGAGTTTGAGAATAAAGAGCACTTTGGATCGAGAAACTCTGCGCCTGAGTCCTCACTGCATCCTGCCCCAGCCCGAGTGTGACAATATCTTTCCAGTACTCAAACTGTCAATTAGTAATGTAACCTACAGACCTATTTCTTTCTTATTTAAATATATATAGTAATAATATAAATATTGTTACTATACCAAGCAAGACCAAACCCACGAGACGAAGCCTTCAAAAAGTGGGTAAAGGAGTAGAGCCTCTCCAGGGCGCCATCACACCCACACACCTTCTGGCTGAGAAAAGGGAGTTGCAGTATGTTTTCCATTACCAACTGACCTCCATTTTTGCCACCTCTTTTTCATGGAGAAATGTACTTGCATGTGTAAAAAAGCAGAAGAGGACAGGAAATGGAATTTCGTCCCAGATTAGGCTTTCCACACAGGGCAATACGAACAATCAAAGTGGAATATCAGTGTTTAATCAAAGGCTTTATTTCCATTAACTTTAGTCTTCCCTTCTTCTCTCCTACTTTATTACTAGTAAACCAGTATTAATTAGCCCTGCATAAATAAAACAAGAACCTAAAACAAGCCATTCGGAGGCCATCGGTCTCATTCCACAGAGAAAAGGGGAAAGTGAAATCCACCCGACTTACGCCATAATAATGATGACCGTGTAAGTTGCACACAAAGCTTGACTTTCTAGTCATGGACGATCTAGTCATGTGACGTTGTGGTCGCCTACGTTCCTGAGCTGGTTTTGATGCTTTAGGAATCAGAATCCCCAGCCAAGTCCTGCATGTGGATTTAAGTTATTCTCTGGCTTGTTCTTAGCTTATCTTTCTTTGAGATAAGGTCAGACAGAGTCAAATACTTTCACCACACAAAAGAAAATACGACAGATATCCGAGAGGAATAAATTCAACTTCTCGGCAGGTGTACGCGGGTGATTTAAGTCGAGTTAAAAAACACAAGATCGATGAAATCAGCCCGGTGAGAGAGATGATGTTTCATATCTGCTTCAGCTGATAACAAACTGGGAAAATTACTTTTCAATAAATATTTCATAACCACGCGCATTTTACTTCAGCCTAATACGCGAGCTATTAACAGAAAGATAGCTGGAGCCCGTACAATAACCTTCAGGATGATCGATGGTTCCTGTAAGACTGCAGCGTATCATCGTAACACCTCTTCATGCGGCGCTCTCATTTCTCCGAGACTCGTCTTACTTCAAACTAGTGTAGCCAACAAGTCGGTAACGGTGTTTGTTTGGCAGAAACGTCGTCACTCGGAGGGGCTACAGCGATGTGTACAGAGGTTTCGTTAACTGATGCACACGCGAGTGGATGTTGTTCCGCCTGAGAGACGGAATCGTCAACTCAATATGAATTTACAGGCTGGACTTGCCTCCACTTAACTATTTCTGTCAGGATGTATTTGATTTTCCTAAAAACAAAAAACACAAGAGACCAACGTAACCGTTTGCATCGATCAGCTGCAATGGTGAGTGGATCAAAGTGGTGTAATAAACGGCAGCGTGTGAGACGACGGCGTGAGGACTGAAAGCAGCCAATCGTTAGTCGCCCCGCGGCGCTGCTTTGTGGGCTTCATTGATCGCCGCGTCGCGTCACAATGCAGGCCCAAATCAGGACATTCAGCCCAGAGCCTCGGCCAAATGAATCCAAATCAAACTCTAGAACTCACGAGGTCATCAATAATTAGGTCCAGTCTAGGTTGGACAATTACCAGACGTCCCGTTGGATTGTTTGAGTAGCTTTCAGGGTTCGGTTTTCCCTTTTCCTGCCTGCAGCTTCATGCTTTTGGCTCCGTGCTCATCAAAATGCAGCTGAAAACAAAGTTTAAAACGAGCGCTGGAACAAAGTGCAGCATCTATAAACTAAGGAGCCGGATATTTTGCCGGTGGAGTTGGTGGAGACCAAAACAGAGCCACAACGGGTTTACGTCAGGTGGAGAGAAACACAACTCCGTATAAATGTTTCTCCACGTCTGCTCGATGTTCAAATAAATAACCGTTTGCTCACATTTGCAACGTCTTCAATGAACTTGAAAAGTTACTTAGTTCTATAAACAAAATTGATGCAGATAAAAGGAAAAAGATCAGGGCATAAGGAGGTATAAGGTACAAGAAAGCAACACTGACGGCTCATAGAGGACAGGACAGGGACATTAGTCTGTGGGATTACCTTCATCTCTTTATGGTTTTATGGCAGTTTAACATTAGCATACATCAGCTTATCATGAAATATGTAAAAAAAAAAATGGTCTTGGCAATTAAACAAAAGCAAATGCAGTTGTTAGCTTCTGCTTCTATGGAAGAAGGAATTACAAAGTGGATTAGGTAACCGTAAAACGTTATTATAACCACAATGTGGTGGACACACACACACACACACACACAGGGTTACAAGGTGGCTTGTACAGCTGCGCTCTAAACCACTCGGGTCTATTGACACAGTTGTGGTGGTGTCCCTCAAGGTAACCATTGTGATGTTGGGTCTTCCAGACTGTTCCACCCCTTTAAATATCAAGAACCTCTCTTCTAATTATGCACCAGGAAACATTATCCTCACACACACGTCGATATCACTAGAGTGTCGTTTGTTTTTCATTCTGAGTCAGAGAACTCTCCTCCCAAGCACAGTCTCACAAATGGTACCAATACACCAGATTTGGAGACACTTTAAAGTCGGCGGTCAGAGCCTCAGTGAGGCGCTGACCCCGGTCTGCTTTCAGTGGATCACTTGAACCTCTGCAATAAATCATTATTTTTGCTTTGCCCTCAGGGACAAAAATCCAATAATGAAAATCAGAAAATTTAAATAACTCCGTGATCTCTTACGGCTTAAGGGTGGAATGCGTCTAATGTGATATAGATGCTGTGAAGATGAAAAAGCAGAGGAACTTTACCAGATTACTGTGCATAACAATACCAAAAGGTAATAGCTCAACTAAAGCGTTCACATTGTTCACAGTATAGGAAGAACTAATAAATTAGGTTTAAATGTTGTGTTCGATAGCCCATAGGGAATATTTCCACACCAAAAAAGAGAAGGAAAAAAAAATAGTTTATTGGCTTTCATGCCGTTTACTTTATTTTCATTTCCCACCATTACTAGACATGCAATTTATTCATTTGCAACAAAACAAAAGCGTGTATCAAATTTCTCATGTGTAATTCTGTGTGTACACATTGTAAGATTAACGACAATTTAGCAATGCGGATTTGTGTTTGCTGCTTCTAAGTGAAGAATCAGCAGGATGTGGCCACTGAGACAAACATTACTGCTGGCTGCCTGCGGCGGCGGGTTTACTTTTGCTCCCTCTGGTGACCCCCCCCCCCCCCTTTTAAAACCAGCTTATAGTGACCATTAAAATAAGCAGCTTAAGGCATTATCTTCATCATTTCGGCACTCGGCGAGTAAAACAATGGGTCATCAGGTGAATCAATTTGAACTCTGACCGGGTCTGGTGCCAGCGGAGTGGTCACAGCGAGGGATGTGACATTGACAAGATCTTGTAAAACAAAAAGTAATATCAACAATATTCTAATGGTTCGGTCAGCTTTGTCTATTCGTTGAGGCCGAATCATCTGGACATTTTAACCATAACAACTTCTCAATATTCTTCCACCCAATCTCCTCATCCATTATTGGAATGCGGTCTGGATTAGCACTCGTCTGTATTGAGACTTATCTTCAAGCAGCAGAAACGTGCAGTTAAATGTAATAAATCTGCAAGACCAAGATACGGATCCTCTGTTCCATAAAAAAAGGGTTATTAAATGTTTACCAAGTGCGTCATATAGCCAAGTAGCTCCGTTTGTCCAAGGCGCAATGAAATGATAATATTGCTCATGAATAAAACAAGATTTAAGTTTCAAGCCAGATTTCTTTAAACATAAAACCACGAGCGGGTTCAGCACAGAGGCCCTCAGATTTGGATATTTTTCATGTTTTTACAAATTATTAATCAATTTTTGAAACCAGAGTTAAAAAATCTCATTAACTACTGTATCTGATGGAGTACCATACGGTGACATAAAACAATCCAAAAAAAAAAAAAACTAATTCTGCAGCATCAACTCAGCTGAGCTTTTAGCAGAGCTTCGGTTGATGAAACCTTAGGAAAACTATAGAGCAGTGCGATACGTCTATAACGCATCATTCCACAACCCCGTTAATTGATAAAAACACTTTCAAAACTAAAACAACGTTTATTCGTTTCTCCCCCCCCACTCAATTTCGTTTCCATGTCATGCAGAGTGTCGCGGCCTCGTGGGACCACTAACGAGGCAAGGCACCATTGCTTTTGTTGCTTTTTTTCCCCCCTCCACTACTTTTGATTTAATTGCTACATTTTTTGGTCTTCCTACTTTTGTGCATCTGCGCCAAACAAGCGTGTGTGTGGGCTGCGCTGGTGGCTAAGGGCATTGATGTGAGAACTTTTGGTACAATTAGGGATTGGATATTTCAACTGCTCTCATTATTCCTCCAGCAAAGGTTTTCCGTGTCTGTTTGTGTGTCTGATGTGAAAATAACCAAAACAAACGTGTTCTGTACATACTTGAATCCCAGCTACATTCAACGGTGTAATTTGGATACTTCAGAGTTCACACTGCGTTGTTCACATTGTATGGGAATAATTCATTTTCATGTGCCTGACCAAAAAAACAACAAGGTAATGGGTTTAGAGGGCAATATATTTGCAACCAAATTGTTGGCTCGTGGCATGAATATAGACCCACAACCATTTTATTCTAATGTTTCATGCCCGCAAAAATATTATCCTTAATGTGCAGTTGTGGTCAAAAGTTTACATACACTTGTAAAGAACAAAATGTCTCTCTCGAGTTTCCCGTTATTTCTTCAAGTCTCATTTTTCTCTGATAGAGTGATTGGAACAGATACCTCTTTGTTACAAAAACAATTCCTGACATTATGTTCTTTGTGTATCTTTTAACCACAACTGTATTCATGAGCAAAGAGTCTTTCATTTATCCAACTTAAATAACAATCAGGATATTCTAACGCTCTGAAACTTTTAACACCCAATACATTTAAAGTACAATGCATTTAACAGGAATTAATTAACCCTAACTCAAAGATGGTGCTTACACAGTGAAACAATAAAAGAAAAACAGTTAAAGCACACTTTGATGAAAAAGGCATCTTTAACAGTCAGAAATAGTGTTTATAAGGTTTCAAGTGTCAACGTGCAAGTGTTGCCAGGATGAATCTCATGAGCCCAAATGGCGAGATGGTACGAGAGAGATCCTTCCCAAGCGGACTGTGGTGCTCTGTGGAGGCTTTCAGAGACTCAGCTGCTAAAAAGGCCCCATGGGAAATCCCAAGGCTGGAATGGCAGGACTTTTTTTGTTTTATCAAGGGACAATCCTTGGCTTTGTTACTTACTCGGCTGTGGAACTTTGGAAGTTCAAGAAGAGTCGGAAATTCTTTTCTTATTTCTGTTTCACAGGTTTTCAGTCGCAGGAGGGGTATTTGGCTTCACGAGTTTGTTTTTCCACGTGTGCTTTGAATAGTTTGAAATTAAAGGAAACGCATTGTCTTGGACGGATCTAGACGAGAAGATTGATGCCCTAAATGTGTGGCTACAGCCTGCAAAGCGGGCCACGCTCGCTTCTTCGTCTGAAAGCAAAGCTGAACCAACCACTTCATGTCTTAGCTTCATATCGTCAGACCATTCCATCCATTTCGTTACTGAAAAAGTAGATAAAATAAGGATTTTGCCAAAATACCTCCTAATTATTTATAAATACTTTCTGTAAATGTGTAACCATTTCAACGTCATTCACCTTCTTCCGACGTACTCGTGATACAGGTCACATTCTGAGGGTGCTTAATCAGGTTTGGCAGGACTTATGTGACTAGATGTCTGGGGATGATAATAAAAACAACATGATTATTTTTTTTAGGCATGTCCGAAAAAAGGCAGAACCTCTGGTAGGAGTTTCACATGACAAAGCTTGTTGGACTTGTTGGACTTGCACACAGCCGGTACGTGTCACCCGTCTTCTTGTGTCTTAAATCTACTTCAAATGACAAGTTCTGTATTTTTCATTTCCGTGCTTTGTACATTTGGAAAAAGGCAATTAAACAGAATATAGCTTATTTTTCCTTTATGCGCTGCTGGAGTCTATTTTGGTCATTTGCACACAATAATGTAGACAAAGACATGAATAATTATGTCTTATCGCTATTGTTACAGGTGCTAAATTCTCTTGAAAAAAAGAGAATGTTTGTGTGAAGGATTGCACCACGCGAGCCTCAGCATGTGAGCTGCTGAGCCGCTGGCGACAACAGGCCCGAGAAAGCAAACAGTGTTTGCATGAGGGGGGGGGGGGCTGTAGGCTGGAGGTTATGCTTCCTTAACTAACGTGCACGTGTGGCCAGCTTGATGACGTTAAAGCACAAAGAAGCTCGGATTTAAACCACGCCGAGGGAGAGAGACTGGGATGCCATCACTACCGCTCATCTTAACATTAATAAGTAATCGTGGTTATATAAAGTACGTTTTGGCAGCCACTTTTTACTTGTTTGTCTGTACCTCCACGCCTGAGCCCTACATCGGTACCATGTGCACATCCTTGCTCTTGCAATCGCTTTCTGGAAACGATGCGCCTGAATGATCGCCTCCGTCTGGTTTCATTCCAAATCCACACCAGTAATGTAAATCGAAACCTGAATGTTAATTAACGGCTGATGAATCGTGCACCAACTGGATATAACACAAACATGCATCCCCCCCCCCCCTCCCCCCAAACATGCTTCATTGTCTGCAGGTCTCCCGGCATCCCAGCGAACTCTACCTCTATCTGTACGACGCAAGAACAAAGTTGGTTTTAAATTTATTTTTGGTGTTTTTAAATTATTCAGAGTGCATCCCCTACATTTATCTCCAACGGAGCCTTGCTGTTCCGTTGGTGTCGAACTCTCTCCATCTGACTCTTACGCCATCCGTCTTTTTCTTGCTTACTCGCTCTCACACACACACACACACACACACACCGCCCCCTGCTCAATTCGAGACACACACACACACACACACACACGATAAGATCTGTCTTTGCCTCATCTCAGTGGGGCCTTGGCAAGTACTCCCAGGAATATTGATCATGACACCCTTGCAGGCCTTTTCTGCAGCACACAGCAGATAGAGCAGGGAACTCTTCTGGAGCCACACTGGATCTGAGCCTCATGTTATGAGCTCACAGGAAGCTCAGTGGCCCAAAACACAATGCAAGAAAAGCCTTTACACCAAAGCGCCGAAGTACCGTGGGGCTCTCGGGGGGCTTGGATTACTTGCGTAGACTCTGCATAGTGTCGCTGCATTATTAATCTAGGAGGAGGCAGAGGCTTAGTGGATGTCTTGTCCCATCCCACAGGCGAGACAACACCAGTCTTTGTTACCTCAGACCTGCTTGGAACAAGCTGCCAGAGGAAGCAGGAGACTCCAGCTGACACTGTGAAGCAGCTCAGCATCTGAGGTCACTCCCAGGTGAGAATATACTGTACGTATATATATATATATATATATATTTATATTATACACACACACACATTATATAGTCGGATCGTGAAGTAGAGCAGAGCAACAGAATATGCCTGTTCAGCAAAAACATTCCCTGGATTATGTATAAGGGCTCAACTAAGTTCATCCTTTGACAATCTGAAGACACAATTCTGCACATAACTGCTTTGCATCTCATTATGCCACATAGAGTAGGCAGCCTTATGCAACCGGGCTACAGTAGATTTATGGTGATCCGCAAAAGCCAAAGAGAAGCGAATGCACATTGTCCTGTTTTTAAAAAAGGAGCGCGTCATGAGCACAACATCGTGCAGACTATTTTAACCAATCCTCACCCGCAGGAGGAGTCTCACCACCTCGTGCAGTGCAGGCAAACATTTATGTTTGATAAGACAGAAACGGAGGAGAAATTTGGGATTTTAGTTGATGCACGAAAACATCTAGAATTCTTCCCTCAGTAAAAATTCTCATGCAAGAGTTTAGAGGAACATTCAGAGTCAACATTGTGTTTTGCTGCTGTGTTTTTCCCCCCAACGTTCATGGGGAGAAGTTTAAAAAGTGTTACTGAATTCAGATAAAAAGGAAAAACATCTTTCTCTCTTACCGTTGGTGGTATTCAGCTTCCTGTCTCCTTAGAGACGCTATCTTTAGAGGTTGTTTCCATGAAAACGGTTCCCAATGAGGTATGTACACAGACAGCAACACTTTCTTTTTTTTGGGGGGGGGCGGGGGGTGTCTATGCTGTGCTGTTGTTGCTACTCTAAGCAAGGTTTTTCCAGCTTGAATTCCCAAAACCCTTCAAGCAGCACAGACTTGTAAATTGCCCATTTCAACTTGATGAGGGCCACCTGTTCATGAGAAGGTTTGGGGCTTTGGTCATTAGCATAATCAACACACCCAAATGGCTACGCAGGGCTACCTCGGGCTACCCGCCGTGCTCCATGTGTGGGCAAGTGTCATTCCCCAAAAAGTCTTCCAAGTGTGGAAAGAAAGAAGAACTTCTCAAAGTGAAACTTGAAGTGATTTTATCGTAAATTAGCTGAAGGAATGCAGCGATAAGCCCGGTCGGTTGTGATATTTTACACCAAAGGAGAATGAAACACTGCACGAGCTGTCAGAACTGTGTCACTGTGGTACAAACTCCAAAAAGCTTTTGATGAGCAAAGTGGTTCATGACTTTGATGGGATGTTCCTCCGGACAGACACTTCCATCAAGACCCCGAGGTAGCTTTTGGAGTGTGAGAGCTGGTATGGAATCGTTCTAGCTGTCACAACACATGTACCAATACAACCTAAAAAAAATAAACCCACTAGTGTCACCCTGATGCTGTAAACATTACATCGATGCAATCTAAATTCACCTGACCCATAAATCACTTAAACTTAAATATGGATCTTATTGAAAAATCACATTATTTTTTGTATAAATTGGTCGAATTGACCCTTTGAAGAGGTTTGAGTAAAAAAAGGTGTTTGCTGCACTGGAACTCATTACCGATCCTCCGCCGGGGGAGACATTAGAGTTATGTCATGTTGCATGGAAACTGGGGCCGTCGGGCCCCTCGGTGGCCTGTGATTAGCCAGGGAGCTGGTCCGCTTCGGGCTGCTGCAAATCGCCTGGACGTTAAGCAAATCAGCAAACATCTAGGATGTTAGAAATGACTGGAATTCTCCACTGAAATTGAAAAAAAAAAAAAAAAAAAATGAAACAACTCCCGCTGTGTGGCTGATGAACAGCGTACTCAGGCATCCTAATAAATACTTACTCATAATTTCAAATCACTTTCATGCTGAGAGAGAGAGAGAGCGACGGGGTCGGCTGGCAAGGTGTCATGGCTTTGAATGGGGGGCATCAGAATGGAATCACGGTGTGTGTGGGCTTCGGCTTAATTTACTGCCTCTGTGCTCAATTCCAAGCGGACACTCGGATCTGCACCTAACAAATGAAAATTGCCTGACGTTTAATTGATGGATATGAAGATATATTGGGGAAAGGGAAAAATTGTGATGTGACCCCCCCGAACTGAATGTGTGTCAAGTTTGAAATGACACCGCAGTGGGAAACGGGCCAGTTAGGTGCCCGTAAGGTCTTTCAAAAGCGACTTACAAGCTGGAATTACAGTCACCGAGGCCAAAGTGAAACACGAGCCGCTTTATTATCCGCAGGTGTGATCTTGGGCCGATGTCACCGACACACCGACACACGCCTGCAGCCCCCCCCCGTGACTTGATGACAGCGGCAGAGTGCCGGGTCGAGAGCGAGGGCCAGTCATCTAAAGACGGGTCCAATCGAAGCTTCCCAATCCATAAGTGGAAAAAAGGTTATTTATCTGCTAAAATCAAGGAGGGGCACCCTGCAAGTAGCTAAAAAAACCCTCTCTCCTCCTAATGCCCCTGAAAGAGAAACAAAACTAAATGGAGCAAAATCCCCTTTAGAATTGATTACTAAAAAGGATTATTCATAATAAGGCTTACAGGTAATGCCTTTCATCCAAGGCTCCTTCATACACCTGCTTCCTCCAACGTTATCTGGATAATTGTGGGTTAATGTCGGATAAATGTCTCTGAATTAACCAACTATGCATAATAAAACATTGAAACGTTTTTTTTAATTTTTTTTTTTTAACTCATGTAATTCATTTGCAAGGCCCATTCTAAGCCTAGCAGTAAAATAGCAGGTTTAGATTTATGAACCATCATCAGGTTGGGTGCCAAAAGTGGCGGTTTCTTCTGGCTTTGCTCTAGAAATTGCATTGTTGTCAAGTCTGTTTGACCCTCCAAGGCCAGACTGAAACATTCAAACAGATATCGGAAAGGATTTTAACAGAACTCAGAGCATCCCTCTGACTTGCGTGATCACCTGTATTCATCTCCTGTGGTAAAGACATTCATTTTGACTTTGGTGATGCCTTTGCTTTAAGGTCAAGGCGCGTCATCATATGAATACGTCCACTACTTCAGCGCATTAACAGACACCGCAGTGCTAAAAGCGCGAGGAGGTCCCCCCCCCCAGTCTGAGGCCTACACGTTGAGTTGAGGGTGAAACAGACTAGAACGAAGCCTTTCAACTCTTCAAGAAAGCGTATTCCTTGTGTCGGAGTTTCAGTCCATAATTGGCCATCACGAGGAACGATATAACCTTTGCTGTATAATAATCGCACATTTTAACCACTGCTTGGTCATCAGGTTTTTGAAAGAACGGCCGTGCTGAAAAGTTGAAAAACTGCAAAGTACTCAAAACTCAAAAGATGGACAGAAGGGGCCGGAGGACGCTGAGGCACCAGAGAACTCGCTGTCCTTCAGCAGCAGCTCACGCTGGTCACACAATGACACCGTAATTACGGCGCAGGGGACCAAAAGGAGGACAGCCACTGCCCACTTAAGCCTCCCGAGTGGCAAAATCAGCGAGCGCTTGGCGTTTGAGGAACGCCCCGCTTCACGCCCGCATCGAAGCGCGTCTCCTCTGGATCATCGCTGTGTTTCCCCTTCAGATGAGGGACGCTGTTTTTCTCTCATGCCTTATAGATTATTATATCGGTTATTGCCCGCCGGGGGGGGGCTGCCAAGCATGTTCTAGTATTTGGATTTAATCACCGGTCCACAGCCATGCCAGAGTCTCCTTGGTCTCTCATTCCCACGTCATGTTTTTGTCTGTATTCCTCTGTTGAGGAACGATAACATCTCCGGAGCTTTTATCGGTGTCCCTACTGGGATAATTGCTTGGCACTGGGCACGAATGGTGGATATATAGAAGCCCTGGGTTATTATCCCCCCCCCTCCCCCCACCACCACTGCATTCATCTTCCCAAGAACCATTGATTTGCAATTAGTCCAAGGGCGATGTTACACACTCAGGTCTCTCCTTTACAACCTGCTGCAGCATCCTCTCTGCGCGCCGCGCTCAGCTATTGTTGTTGTTGTTGTTGCGTCCCACCGTGTCCCCTCGGGCTCCGCGTCACCGTGGATTAAGTATTCAGCAAGTGGGGGTGTGCGTATGAGCATGCAGGTGGAGTGGCGGTGTGTGTGTGTGTGTCCTCTCGGCCGCCCCCCTCCCCCCCTTTGGTGATGTACGCGGGGCGTTTTTTTTTTATCAAACCCTGACTGGGAAGACAGATGGCGCTGCATAGGGGGAGCCTGATGTAAAAGTGTGTGGAGTGTTGCGGACGAGGGAGATAAGCAGCGGCCGGCCATTTCTCTCTGGCTGTGTTGGGGTAGAGAGCCTTAAATCACCTGTTATCTCCTGCAGCCTCAGCCAGACGCTAATGGTCATCACAGCGGGCCGAACCCTGCAGGCAGCAGCGGGGGGGTGGGGCGGGGGGGGGGGGGGAGCTTCGCTATCTATCTCTCTCTCTCTCTCTCTCCCTCTCCACAGCTGCAGGCTTCACGCGGTGGGACGGTGGATGCACGCTCCAACAAGCTGCCTTGGTCTACGTGCTGTACAGGTGAACAGGTGTCCCCTCAGAACAAAGCCCATTAGTTTCCACGTGGAGAGTCTTCACTTTCACTCTACAAGCAGAATTACGGTAGCCAGGACGGAATATTCCGGTTTCTGACCACTTGGTTCTCGATTTTCTGGGATTTGACCGTCTTTGAGATCGGTAAGGAACATTTGATATTCTGAGGAGCTGGGAACGAGCCCAGAGTTGAACGCTGACTAATTGTTCACACAAGAACAAGACCTCTGCATTAGGTCTACATGCTGTAGGCCTTTACCATTCATGAGCGTCAACTCAGGCGACAGGTGTGACCTCTTCCAGATTATCTTTCCAACAAACGATCCATAACATGAACAACAATAGAACAATGGACAAAAGGAGAGCGAGAAAGAAAGCAAAAGAGATGAACAGATGGAAAGAAAGCATGGAATACAATACATAGTGTAGCATCCTGTTAGTGTTGTGTGTGTGTGTGTGTGTGTTTTTCCGGATTTACTCCGTCACTAACCTCTCCGGTCAGTTCGGGTCCTGTCCTCGTGTGCCTCCCGATTTCTCACGCAGCACACGGGCCCCTGGTTTATGGCCCCCGTCGGCCCCAAACACACACACACACATACACATACACACGTATACTCTTCCCCCTGCTTCAGATGGGATTTTGTCTCCCCTTGTGTGCTCATGGCTTTCCAGTATTCCCCTCTGGTGTTACTTTCTCTGGTTTATGACTTTCGCCTTCATTTTTGACATTCTCTGCCTCTACCGACCGACTGACAGTCGAGTTACAGTGAGTTTCTCACTATGACCACAGGGATTTCACACAAACACACAAGATGATGTCACATTCTTCCCTGCAGCAATTGAGAAAATCAGAAATGTGATGAAAGGCATTGACATTTTGGATGTTAAAGACCAATACTTTTAAATCCTGAATAATAATGACCTGCTCAAAGATGCAGTCCCATATCTTAACACGTTCTGATAGCAATGATGGCCAAAAATACTCTTTCCACTACACTAAAATCATCCATCAAAATATGTTGTCACAATATCACAGTCGCAGCCATAATTAGCGTGTATTAAAATGAACTCTTGTGGCATCAAAGTCAATAACACGCTGGGCTCACACCAGGCTGCCAACACAAAGCCCTTTGTGCGCTTTGCAACAAGAAAGCAACTCGAGTGTCTGCGGCTCCATTATCTCACAACGGCCTCCACTGTTGTTGCACGCAACTCGTGACGCAGCTGTCAAGCACATCCTGCAGATACTCTTTAATAGAATCACACTATTAACTATTTTATTGACTGATTGCTTAAACATGTTGTGTACCATCGCATCAGTTTGTCAGTCTGACAACGTGCTGCACACTTGAAAGCTTCAAGTGCTCAACTTCAAGTACCCTAAAAGAGTCAAGTGATCCAACCGATCTTTGTCCAGACCTCCATCTCCAACGGAGTGGAGTGTTTGAAGTGTTCAACACGTTGTACGAAGCAAGAAGCAGATAATGTGTGGTTCTCTTTTTAAATCATGAAGACGGGTAATGTGGTAGCAAATTATTTTTTCTTTTGTTTAAAGAGGTAAATAGTCCTTGGATTCAGAGCAGTGATCACGGTTAAGTTAGCAGGGTTCATAGTGTGTCGAGATAACAGGTGGGATTTAAAATACAGGCCTAATAAAAGCCTAACTGTGGCCAATTGCTGATCTAATGTGAAGAGGAGGGGGGGGGGGGAATTCACACCCCGCAATTGAGTTTACTCAACCAGTTTCTTCCTCTAGTTCCTGGGTTCAGCTCTGAGGTGGACTGGGTACCAGGAGGGGGGGGGGGCAGACTTCACCCGTTACTGCTGCGCCTACGGAGTGCTGATTGAAGCCGGCGAGGAAATGATCATTTCCATTTCCCCCTTCCTTTTTTCACGAGTGAGTCAGAATTAATTCTGCTGCCCTTTACAAGATTGGAATTCCACGAGGCGGTGGGGAACCCACTTATCTGTAATATGAATTCCATCAGAGCCACACAGACACATTGAAATCTTTGGTCCTGGGTTCTTGGAGCGTTGGAGGGCAGGTTCACCATGTTTTTGGGACCAAGGTACCCCTGAAGCTACATAAATGCGGGACTTGAAGCGTCTTTTGCTGACGCATTTGGCCTGAATTCAACTGGAAGCCTGCGAGAAGGTGATCGGTCGATGCTACACGGACTACAAACTGAAACAAGAACACTCTGGGTACCAAAAGCCCTCCATGTTGAATGTGCATTACACAAGATGATCGGGCTTCATAAGCACGAGTCGTAATCACATCAAGTGTGTGTGTGTATCTTCCAAAGCCAGCAGCGCGGCTCTATGGATTTACCATCAATCCATGGATTACTTCCACTCGGGGTGGGGGGCGCACTAAAATGTCTCAACAATGGCACGAATTGCGATGACATTTTTTTCCCCTCAGACATTCAAAAGTGTCAGAAGATGACACATTATTTACTGGATGGGTTGCTACGGAGTTTACACCAAATACTCGAGACTTCTAGTAACCTGATACTTGATTACATCCAAAACCAAACGAACCAACATTCCCATCAGCATCAGCTGGACACTTCCATGACCTCCATGTGTTTGCATGCCGGTCTTACGGACCCATCCAGCGCTAACTCCTGTAGAACCTCTTCCCTTGTTGCTTCGGCCATAAAAGATGAAAAAAACGTCCACACTCTGATGGGACGGGATGCCTTCCCACACAAATCTTTATGTGGGAGCCCCCCCCCCCCCCCCCCCCGGCGGCCTCAAGCCGATGCCACAAATAAATACTAAAAACCTTGAATGCTCTCTTTCAGGAGCCGGGTCCAATTAGCGGGATATTTAACCGAACTAACGTCTCCCTTAAACGGCTGTTGCAGGCCACTCTGACAGCAACAAGAGCATTTTAATTAAAGTGCCCTCCAGTTAGCGTTTAGAAAGCCCACGAGGGACCGTTTCCCCGCGAATGGAGACGTTTCGATGAGCTGCTCGACGCTGCGAGTGTGTGTGTGTGTGTCGCCGTGGGCTAAATAGGTTGCGGGTTGTTATGAGGCGGGAGGAGAAAAAAAAACAACAAAATAAAACTCCTACTGCACACAACAAACGGCTCATTTCCGCCACCAGCACCTTGCCGGTGTCCACTGAAGCGAGCAGATCCGCGTCGGAATTGAAGAGGGATCTGTAATGAAAGTCCCAGAGCCCCTTCAGTGAGGAAGTAACCAGGCAGCCCCCTAAATAAAGACACACACACACACACACACACACACAGACAGAGAGATCATCAGCGATTCACACGTGAAGGAAGCAGGAGGTAGGAAGTAGGACACTGGACGAGAGGAGGAAGCTTGTACTTGAGAAATGTCACGTAGCCGTCACGAGGAAGATCTGAATGAGCGAGTTGTCTCTGTTGAAGGTAAATCAAAAGATGGATTCAAGAGCTTCACAGATGGCTTCACGCTGAATGATTTATAAAACAAACAAGTTAGGAGTGCTCATCTCATCCTGGATGCCAAAATGATCTCGGAGGCAGGGTTCAACCTTGTTTTTTTGAGATATCAAAAGATGAACTTCAAGTAATGACTTTTACTCTTCAAAAATAGATGGATACCCTTCAGGAAATGCCTTTCTTCCCAGTTTGGAAGATGTGTGAAGCGGTTGAAGCGTGTTCAGCCTGATTGAACACGCAGGTGTCACCGGTTCAGAGACGGAGGAGCAGATGGCAAACTGAATCAGAAAAAAGATGCCTTGTTGGTTTCTCAAGTTTATTCGATCTGTGGTTATCAAAGACAATGCCCAAGAACATAAGTTATGAAAAAAAGCCTTCATGATGGGGGGACTTTGAGTTATGATATGACATAGCATCATTATTTTTGAAACACAGGCATCATTTCTCATTTATTTTAAATCAGCAATGTTAAACGTAACAAAAAACAAACAAACTAACAAACAAACAGATGGACAGAAGGGACAGAGGACATTATCCCGGTGGAGTGCTTCATTTTGGGGAGCCTCGGGACGGCTCTGGCGTGTGTGTGTGTGTATGTGTGTGTGCGCGCGTGCACCACGAGGTCACCGTACTCCACACAGTCTCACCATTGTTAACTAGAGGTCCCCAGCCGAGTGACTGGACTTCACCATTGTTCCAAGTACTGTGGGTGAGGGAGGGGTGGCTGAGGACGGTCCCCCACTGTCACTGCCAGTCTCCTGCTGGCCACACAAACACTATTCAGTCGGGAGGAAAGACAAGAATTAAAACCACACGCTGCTCATCATTGATCAGGCCCCCGACGTGACCCAGCACACACACACACACACACACACACACACACACACACTGTACAGTATACAATGCACAAGCCCCACACGCACAAAATTAAGACCGTTAAAAACACTCGATAAAAGCACAATGTGGTTTTTTAAAAATGAATTGCACATGTAGAGACGACGTGGAGTAAGCAGGAGGAAAGGAGGGGGGGGTGGGGGCGGAGGGGGGGCCACGTGGGGGTGGGGGGGAGGTGTCAGTGGTGAGCATGGCAATAAGAGGATACAGTACATTCAGTAAACAAAGAAAGAAAACAAGAGGGAAAAAGGCAAGATTAGAATCAAAACCACTGAAAACAATTAAATAAAAAAATCAGAACGCCCCCCCCCACACTTTGTCCTCCTTTTCTTTTTTTCGGCCATCGATTCGAAGCTCACTCGGGGGGTGTGCGAGTCCTACAGTAGTCCCAGTGTCGGCCTCGGGAGAGCGAGCTCGGTCAGTTGTGTGGATTACAATTGTTCTTCTTGCTTTAGTTAAAATCAATGTTCATGTCTACGTGTCTACGGACCCGGAGCCACAGCAGCGGGGGGGGCGAGGGGGGTGGGGGGGGGGGGGGGGGTAGTGGTAGGGTGCAAGTCCTCCCTGACCGCTCAGTCGCACAGGCATTCACACAAGTGCGCACGCACACGTTTGTGCGCACACACACACACACACACACACTAACACAAGCTCTCATCAACACATGGAGTGCGTTCTCATTGCTATCACCCCTGGGTGTTTCCTTCCCAGCTCGGCGCACCACGTACGCATCCCTCCTCCTCTGTACAAAAGCAGCCTCCTTCCCTGCAAACCGGAGTCGTGCGTGTCTTTATCCTGGCGCCTCTTTTTCTCTTTTTATTTTGTTTCTTCCGTTTTTTCCCTCCTCTACTTCTTCTGCGAGTTGAGCAGCTTGTCCGCCTCGGGGTACGTCGGGTACTTCACGGTCTCGATCTTCTCTTTGACCTTGTAGGAAGGGTAGAGGCCCGTGCGGCCCAGCTTGCGGTTGATGCCCTTGGAGTACCCGTCCCAGTGGTTGCCGGCCACGCCGATCACGTCCCCCGGCTCCAGGGGAACGTCCTCGCTGCTGCGCGGCTGGTGGGGGTAGACGGCGATCTGGTTGTGGGCATTTTGACCTCCAAAGTAGTAGATGTCATCCAGGGAGTAGAAGAAGGAGGAAGCGTCTGGATGCAGCGTCTGCATGATCTCGTAGGCCACGCGGCAGACCTGAGACGGGAACAGAGCCGGGGGTTATTTACTTCGATCTAAAAATGTGCGCGTGTTTGTCCCGAAAACAAGGCTGCAGAAGCAAGAGGATGGATCAAAGGACCCCCCCCCCCCCCCCCGCCCCTATAAGGCATATACGTTGGATTCCGAGGGATAAAATATGCGAAACAACTCATTCCAGCCAGATCATTGCAGTGGACTTTTAAACCCAGTGTGGGGAGGAAACATGAGGCGAATTATAAGTTACAGTAAAACAGCCCTTTGGAAGCCGTGGTGATCAGAGTGACGCATGACAAATGCCATTGTAATGTCAGAGCCGTGAAAAATAGGCCTTGAATCATGCGCCTGAAAACGGGACAATGAGGTCGTTGACGATGACCCCATCGTGGTTGTCAGAATGGTTCCGCACGCAGTCCCTTGTGACAAAATGGAAACATCAAGTGGCGATTGTCTTTGCTCTTTCTTTAACACAACCATTTCAACACAAAAGACGGAACTCTTTTACCTAATTGTTTTTTAAACCCTGTTCCTAATTAATATTACAATACTGGTGTTTTCTTTGATTTTTACACAAGGTAACAATTCTTCTTCATCAACTGTTATTTTAACATTTTGCTGATTATTGTTGTTAATTCAATAGCAAAAGCATTTTGAGCGTGAGAGCCCAACATTTATCTTGGAAAAAACCGTTTGACAAATGAAATATTCAAGCTCATAATTGAGCTTCCTGGCTCACCCAGGCCCTTATCTTAATAGAAGGGGACGGAGTTGTCTTTGTTCTCATAGAAACGGCCAAATTGGGAGTTTGGTCATGTGGATGACGGAACTCCGGGATAAAATCCACTGACGAAGGCAGTGGATTTTAGTTTGAAACAATAATCCGTTTGAACTGTAATTCGTGTCCATTCAGAATGACTTTACCACATGTCCAAACATTATTCCTTTTATTACACTTCATTGCGTCCCTGTCGATTCGCTGGGATCTTTTACGAATCCCGTTCTTCGAATACAGGTCTGTCCCCTGTGAAAAAGAAGTCAAGAGGGAAAAGGGCCTTTTCCTCATCGTTTGCCCTTCCTCAGAAAAAAAAGACACAGATCCTGTGCAGGCCTTTAAATCCAAACTCGGAAGTCATGTTTGAGCTCTGACTTTGAACTGTTTATTCTTTCATTATGTGGCTGACAGGTCTGTCTCAGTCTCAATGCATTATTTAAGCCTACAAGTCACTTCCCGAGAAGCCTTGTTGTTTGTGTCCCACTAGGAACCACTCTGTGCCAGTCGTTCGCCCCGCCTCTCTCTCTCTCTCCCTTTGTGTGTTTGCTTGTTCTGCTGTCAGTGTGAATGATGCACTTGAGGTTAATTGTTGTCTGTTTGTGTAGCCTGCCCCCCCCACCCTCTCTCCAGGTCACAGGGTACAGAAGAGGCTCATCCTCCTAGCTGCATCTCTTTTTTTTTTTTTGACAAGTCAAATGTAACTTGAGCCCAAACGTCGGCCTCATTTTAAATACTGGAGGGCAAAGAGTGGACCGACCTGAGAGGAGAATGTGCAGACCAGGAAGTCGGTCTGAGACAGGAAGTGGATGTCCAGGATGACGCCTCTGAGCGAGTTCTCCGTGTATCGGTTGTGAAGGCCTGCCGACCACGAGATGGAGTTATCGCTGATGAACTCGTAGTCTGGGTACCTGGAAGGGACGACGAGTCAAGAGTTAACGAGAGAAGGTGAAATGATGCGAATAAAGAGAGAACATGCTATGCTGTATCAAGTGGATACACACACACACATGCACAGACACACACTGCCAAGCACTGACTTGGTCTTGGCTTCCTGCAGCAGGGACGGGTCGTCAGTGGCCAGGTAAACGCGTTTCTTGTCAATGTGGACACGTCTGGCAAGGTTTTGGAACTGCTCCTCCACATGCAGCATGTACTCCTCTATGGGATGAAAGGCCGCCTCCGTCCCCACTTTATCGGTCCTCCTCACGTGGACTCTACAGGCGCACACACACACAGGGTTACAAGGTGGCTTGTACAGCTGCGCTCTAAACCACTCGGGTCTATTGACACAGTTGTGGTGGTGTCCCTCAAGGTAACCATTGTGATGTTGGGTCTTCCAGACTGTTCCACCCCTTTAAATATCAAGAACCTCTCTTCTAATTATGCACCAGGAAACATTATCCTCACATTGATACCTCGCTAAAGTGAGTAAAGACAAATTGAATTGCAACTGGACTGATGTCGTCTTATTTTAAACCGGGAAGCGATGTTTGTTTGTACTGTGAAGCAGAGCAGCTTAGGATCAATGGACTTTTAAGTATGAATCCACCCTACTTTGGCAACATTTCCGAGGAGGAGAAATGGTGTCGTGGTCACTTTGCTTATATGTGCTTTGAAGTTTAAATTTAGGCTCCATAAGCTAGTGTATAATTAAAATAGTTGTATCCAAGGATGTTTGTGAGCTGCAGCTTATCATAGTTCTGTATTAATTGATTTAGTAGGTTTCTTTATCCTTATTTAGAGAGACTAGTCCATTCTTTGATGTTGATGTGTATTAGTTTCTCAAAGAAATGACTTCAACTAGACTGCCATACCTTAGAAATCTTTCAATTGTTGGTATGAAAGCAAACAAAAAAAATCAAGGTTCAAAAAAAAAAGAGAAGAAAAAGCCAGAAATAAGAAATAGCGAGATAAAGAAAACACGAGCAGTGACAGAGAGAGAGAGAGAGAGAGGGGAGGTTTTGTAAATAGAGAGAGAGAGTAAAATTGACAAAGATGAATATCCAACAAAACAACATTTTTAGGACTGCTTGCAGTACACGAGGACAAAGGGAGATTGCTGTCCCCGGCTGTACCGATGAGAGAAAGCGCACAGCTGGTGAAAAGAAGAATGAAAAAACAAACATTTTCCTCTCCTGACACAGACGCCGCATCCCTCCAACTGATGGAAGCTGAAACGCTATTTTACGCGGTCAACAACTATTCAATTACAAAACCACCCAACCATATCTGCATGGCGACTTCTGGCCCTGAGGAGCAAATTCAATTTCAAAATATAAGAGGGAGAAGAAAAAAAAAGTACGAGATTCAGAGAAAGCGAATAAACAGGACGTACCGCGTTTTAACCACTGGCCACAGCTTTTAGCTTTTTTTTTTTTTTTTTTACGTGGCAAACCAAACCCTAAAGAATAGCGTGAGGGCCAGCTGGCGAGTGGCCTACAAGGTGTGTCACAGGCTTTCACTCTCCGTCTCTGATCAGCTTCGGCCTCCTTTTGTTTGGGTCCATCTCTCCCGCCCCCCCCCCCCCCTCACGTATTTCTTGTCTCCCGCTTCTTTTGTTCCCCCCCGTGAACCCTCTTCTTATCTCGACCCTTTTCTCTCTCCGTCAGACCCGCACCGAGGGCACTGCCTCGCTCTTAGCAATCTATTCCCTCCCCTCTCCAGAACTCTCCCACCACCGCCGCCGCCCCCAATAATTCCATTTTTTCCTCTCACTGTTCTCACTGTAGTGGAAAAGCAGGACAATCCTGGTGGTGGGCGTAAAAGCATGCATTAGAGACATCAAACACTCCCACACTCAGCACAGCGATGCTTATTTGGGCAGTTAGAGACAATAATATATTGACTACTGAATAAATTATTTGACCTCTGGATGCAGACCAGCTGACAATAAAGAACAAATTACCATAGTATGTCCACGCTTGCTGCAGAATGACAGAACAATGTCAGAGTTGTGCTTAAGGTTTCATGATTACAGAAGCGTAACAGATGAAAGGAAAGGCCAAAATAAAGTGTTCTATTAAGGCGGGCTGCCAATTACTTTGTCCCCATGCACCCAGATTTGTTCTGAAAATGTCAACTGCCGCAATTTCTTGTTAAAAAGCGCTCTAATAATAAGGAACAGATCAAAAAAACAACATTGAATAAATAACATTAAAGAAAGTTATTAATACACTGTGGATATAAAAATGAGTTGCTGGTTATTCACCAGAGGATGAACAGTAAAGAAATACCTGACCTAGAATCATATTCATCATTTCATGTTATATTCTTTATACACATTAATTCATTGATTGTGTTTACTCAGAGATCTGATTTAAAAAATAAATCTATTATAGAAAATATTTTATATATAAAATAACCCACGCTCTCATTTTTTCGAATGAGAAAATGTGACCGGTACTGTACACATACGCAATATGTTGCTAGAAAGAGAGTGGATTTTATAAACCATATATATAGTAAATCCATCTCCTGGTGACCGCATCGCCTTAGCGATAAGGCTGCTGTGGTTTCTGGTAGAGAAGGAGCAACCTCTCTCTCTCTCTGTCTCTCTCCCTACTGCCATTAGGACACATTGAATGGTGGCAGGGCGGAGCTGTGCTGATGGCTGCTTTCAGTCGGTGGCTTCCAGCCTCCCTGCATCTCGCGTCCTCAGAGAGCGGCGGGGAGAGAGTGGTTTTGTGGCCTGAGCGGGTGGGGGTCGGCTGGTGGTCCTCCTGGGACGTGCCGCCCTTCTATTTTTCCCTCTCTGCATCCCCCCCCGCAACTCCAACTGCTGCCGCACCCTCTTGGCTTCATTTATTTATTTGCATTGACAATAGATCTCTTACAATGCGAACCCCCCCCCCACACTTTTCCATACACACATAGCCTTCTCCCGCAGTGCTGACAGAATCGCGAAGGCACTTTGTTGCAGTGCAGAGTGGAAGTATGAAGAGCTAAGAAGGCAGGGGGAAAATAGATGAAAAGTTTGTTTTACCCAGCACATCATCTCAATAAGCCTTTGCCAAGTGATATGGAGGGAGGAAACGGGTGAGATATACGAGGGCGCACGGGTGGGGGCGGGTGGAGTGGGAAACACAAAGAACGGTGATAGAGATGTGCGTAAAACCATGAGTGCAAGAGAATTGCAGGTAGGGACGTGCGCCCGGGGAAACGTGAGGGAGATAATGAAAACATAACAATTTGAAATCTTGAAGCGGGTTGAACAAATGAAGAGAGAGCAACGATCACAAATGAAAGGATGTCAGCGGGTCGGGGAGATAAAGAGTCACAGCAAAAAATAAAATTGAGGGAAAAATAGGGGGAGGAGAGTTTAAAGAGCAGGAAGAAAGAGACGGAAGCTGCCGGGTGATAAAAGACAAAGAGAAAAGAGAGAGACAGAGTGTAACAAGAGAAAGTCAAAATGAAGCAGAGCAGGACAGAAAAAGTAAGGTTTGCTTTCAGAGAGGAGAGAAAAAGAGGAGCTATGAGAGCGAGGAGCTGGAGGAGGACACTGTGAACATGGTGAGAGGTGAGAGTGTTGAGAATCATTAAACTCAACAGGGCTGATTTCACAAATGATTACAGCACAACTCATTCTGAGGCAGACGGAATCAGCCTCACGGGAGACAGATGAGCAGTCATTATTGGCATTGTCCTCATATATATGGTAAATCCCTTCAGTCACTCTAAGGTTAGGTAGTGGGTTAAAAAAAGAGTCTAAAAAAAGAGTCTATTTTCTGAGATGCTGGCAGACAGCACATCGAGTTAAACAAGCGAAGGACTGTCTAAATACGTCCAATCCATTTCCGTCCTCCTACTGTATCAGAACCCAGACACCGAGGCGCGTTGGGCTGAAACGTGGAGATTTTTAAAGCTAAGGAAGGCTTTGAGGATGTTGGTCAGCCTACCAGTCCACCACTTTAGTCCCAAAATATCTGTATAGTGTACATTCACAAGTCGACAAAAAGAAAGATACAGAATTTTGCCGTTCTGATCCTTTAAAGATTGTAGAAAAGCTGAATGGATATTCTTTTTAAATGCAACCGTTAACTGTTTTATATGCGTCTCTTGTATGGCTTGATTGGTTTCACTGATTTTTATGAATCTGTCAGGGAAGGTTTTGCTTTGCCAGCTATTGAAATGCTCATGCTGATGAGGAGGTCTTCAGTGTTCATTTAATTGCATTTGACTAGAGACTTAAACCCCTCATGGGGACATTAATAAATGAAACAAGGCAGAATTTTGCAAAGCTTAATATTTCAAAAGAAGGAATGATTGCATTTTTTTAATCAAATTGATTTGCATGAATATAATATATAATGTGGCTGTATTAGTAAAGCATAGAAGTAATAACAAAGCAAAAGCCTTGCAGGGCGAATAAAGGTAGAAAGTCTGCCAATCTAAACAGTTTCATCCAATTGAGTTACTTTTAATACCACTGAACCTCCTATTAAACTCACCCAGAGCCGGGTTTGTATTCCACTACAGGCCCTCGAGGCAAAGTCTTCTTCTCCTCTTCTTCGGCCTTCTGTTTGCTGTGATTTAGTAAACGCCACGGCACAGGTACGCTATAGCCACAAAGTCCTTATTACTGAAGTGTTCCTAAGCACAAAAAAATGGGGGGTCCTCACCCGATGATGGGGTGTTTGAAGCCCAGTTTGGCGGTGGTCTGCTGGATCTCCTTCTCCAGCCACGTCTGCGGTCGCACCAGGTACTTGACGAACTGGGACACCCACCACACGGAGGGGTCGCCGTGCAGGCGGTGCAGGCGTGGCGCCAGGTCCTCGGGGATGGCCAGAGGCAGGTAGGGGGGCCGGGGGTGGAGGCTGTCCACTATGGGCAACTCCACCACCTGGACGTCCTTATCGTGGGCCTCTCCTAATTGGTTCAGAGAGGAGAAGGTGGAGTGTCACTCCTTATTCACAATGTACTCAGCATTTGTAACGGGCCTGCTCATTTGGGGCTGCAGCTGAGGATTGGGTTCTTTATCGTTAATGCAAACATTGTTTATCAATTCAACAATTGACTGACAAGAGAAATGCGCTCAGGTTTTCAATTTGCCTGATTTGTTAGGCCAACTGATCGAATGCCAAACGGTTTCTATTTGCAAATAGTCACATTCGAGAGGATAATACCAGCAAATGTTTGATATTCACTGTTGATAAACAGCTAAAGTAATTCATGGACTATCAAAGTTGTTGGTGATTCATTTTGTGCCGATTGAGATAACATTTCAGCCCTACCCTTAAGTAAAAAACCTGTGCCTTTTGGCCTTTTGAGGGGGGGGGTAGTCACTCACTAGTGCGCTCTGCCCCGCTGCTGCATATTGATGTCAGTGTGTAACTGCGTGGGGAAGTAATAATTTTTTAACCTTTCGGTGTCTTTTTAACTGAACCAATTATTCTACAATATTTTACTTGATTTTAGTTGACGCGATGTTGAGACGCAGTCAGATATGTCAGTATCATTCTTCTTCCCTGTTGCATTCCCTCCTGTTCAGTTACCCGCATGAATCCAGCTTTTATGATTGACAACTGCTCTTTGCCTGTCGTCGTTTAAAGGCCAAGTTAAGCTCCTTTCTATCAAGGCTGCGTAGGGCCAAGGGCTGCTGCAAGGACCTGGATTGGAAGGAGGAAAGGGGGGTGGGGTGATGGGGGGGGGTCTGGCATTGAGCAGAGAGAGTGCTGCTCGGCAGAAGCTGCAGGCAGACGGTTGAGCATTGGGCTGATTGCAAAGGTCATCTTTCTGGGCGGCGAGGGGGGGGCGGCCCCCGTGCACTGCCAGACCTCATTGCACATCATGCCAACTGTCCATGAACACGCGTGTGCCCGACCGCAGAAAGCACCCATGAGTCAACACGCGCAACGTGAACGTGCATGTGAGGGCTCTTGTGATCACAATGGAAAATGGAGTAAATGTGATCAAACACAGACAACTGACGTGAATACAAATAAACAGCACATAACAAATGTATACAAACACACACACAAAGAGCCCCGGCTAATCTCATCGCTCCAGAAGGTGTACGCCTGGCAGACAGAGCTTTCAATCTGTTTTAGTCTTAAAAACCTAAGGAGTCGGGGTGTGTGTGTGTGTGTGTGTGTGTGTGTGTGTGTGTGTGTGTGAGAGTAAACCCCGGATATATACACAAAAAACAAGTTGGCGGCCCGGCTTCTTTCTTTCCAACTGCCACAGACAGGCCCCAATTCAGCTGCAAACGCACATCGACAACACACTACCAACTAAATGGCATAATGAGCCATTAAAAGTGGCCTTTGATAGAAAGGGTACAAACCAAGAGAAAAACAAGGACGGAAACAGAGACTTCAATTTGTGTGTTTGTGTGTCTGAACATGAGCTGAATATAAATGACTAGAAGCATCAAATATTGAACAGAAAAATGATTCCCATGCCTGTTTATGCTTATATAACACCATTGGCATGATTCACATAAGGGGGAATATTTTGAGGCCTGCAGTGCCTGGCATTAATGTCCTGACATGCAGCAAGTCTGCCTCCCAAAGCAACATAATTAGATCACAAAGCTCTGGTAAATTTCCTCTCAACTACAAAGCGTCGGCATAGAGTCCGTGTACGCGCCTCAAAGCCAATGGCTCTGAACTGACACAGAATTCCTGCACTGTGTTTTAAGCCTGTGATGCATACCTTATCCAATCCATATTTAACACAGCCACCGAAGAACCAAGAGTGACACCATGCAGACACAAAATAAGCAGCCTTTCCATTCATTATACATATGAGATGGGGTTTATGAACTTGCATAACTCTTGTTCCCGTCTTTACATGGAGGAGGACATTATGTTTCTCCTGCTGCTCTCAGACTCACTCATAAGGCAGTAATATCTCTACGGAGAGGCTCAAAGGAATACTCTCTTTGGCAAATTAGCTCTTTGATCAGCGAACCATTGTTCGACGAGGAGACAAGTCTCCTCTTTGTGAATTTAGTCCGCGCCAAAAGCGCTCTCATGTTGTCCATTGAACATGCAAGTTGTCGTAAAACAGCAACATGCACCAATGGGTTAATAGACGAAGGGCTGAGTTTTCTCTTCTTTACTCTACTTTCATTGTTGATCAGATATCAGCCATCTGAGACTGTTAAGTCATTAAACTTGTTAAGTTTGAAAATATGACTACAAATCCCATTTAAAAACTATTAACTATTATTATTTTGGTGTCAAAACCCCCCCTAACAAATACCAATAATGTCAATTTCACACATAAACATAAGATTGAGCAAATAAGACAATTAAGACAAGAACCAAAAGTGTAAAGTAAATGCATCAGTTGTAGTGGGAAGGGGAAATATTCCACTTATTAATGAGATATTCAATGTATATCTACTTATCAATCCTATGAAAAAAAAACAGGCATGACTACGGGAGTAGCCAGGGACCCAACAGGCTTACATTAGCTCTGCTGGGCTTGTTAGCTGGCTTGGTCAAGAGGAAAAAAACTGCCTCTGCAAATTAAAAGACCTACGAGGGAAAGAATTCGGAAGGCTAAAAGGCCGGGGGGGAGGAGGGGGGGTTGACTGTTGACTGGGAGCAGCCAGATGGCATATATGGATCCATAGGAGGCGGTTTGCAGGACAGACACCCGAAAAAAAGACACTAGATAGTTGAAAGGGAGGCAGGAGAACGAGAAAGGGAATGCACACCGAGAGCCGGAGATAAGAAGGGAGAGCACGAGTCACATGAAGCGATAGGAGAAATTCGTAGAGCTGACTATATGCAGTGATCAGCACATGAATACAATGCTGGAAAACTATCCACTATGTGCAATCTCACTCTTCAATGATTCTGCCTGTGAATTGGCAGGGAGACGTATCGGCCCCTAACAAGCGCATCGATCGCTAGTCCAAGGTGAATTGATACCAGGTACTCATATAAATTAGCTAATGCTTGAACATGGTGAAAGTTTGGGGGTCACATAGAAATGTTGTAAATATCTGATGTAGCTGTGAGCAGATGATATTTAATGGTAGATCTACAAAGGCCCGTTCTCAGCAAAGATTTATTGCTGCATAACAGCACGTATGAACGTCAACAGGGAAGAGGCCACTACGGGGATGTTGCAAAGACAAATCCATATCTTCGACTGGCCAATAACAAAAAGACACAGAGGACCGGAAGAAAGTGTTATGGACCGACGAATATTAGATTTCGGGTGTTTGGATCTCAGAGAAGGACATTGGTGAGGCACAGACCAAACCAATAGATGCTGGAGGACTGCTTGATGCCATCTGCCAAGCCTGGTGGAGGCAATGTGATGGTCTGGGGCCGCTCGGGTGGTGCTATAGAGTCAATTCAATTAAAAAAACATTATTATTTCCTGGGAAAACCACAACTTTTATAGGTGGCCCAAAACTGTTAAACAGCAACCAATTTTGCTTTAACCGAGCAAGCATTCTCCTTCCCAAGACACGACACAAACGTGGGACAACGTTCATTAAAAAAGTACTTGTAAGGACTTTTGAAAAGTGTAAACGAAGATGGAACCCCTTTTGGAGTAATAATGACACATGATTATAGGTGGTGGGTGTCCCGTCAAAAGTTTTACAGATGGGATGCAGGAGACTTTCCGTTGTAATACCATCAGTGGCCACCGGAGGAAATGGAATCATTCCAGAGTGCTAATAAATCCATAATGTAAATGTGTGCCTTTGGTGCCAGATCGTCACGCTCAATACAGTGGCAGATAACAAAAAAAATAATTGGAAACTGTTGTTGGAAGCAAGGGGTGCAAAAAGAAAATAAACTGACTTCTTGCTTGTCATACAGATGTTGAAGTCAATTAGTTAGTAGTTAGTTGAATAATTTTTATAGATTTTTTTCCGCTTTAAAAGATATTTTTGTAATCAGAAAAGATACTCGGAAAAACTACAAGGGTTATTTGAACATTAGGCTCCCTATCGTAGGCACCACTGAGGCTTTGGCTGCATGTTCCTCACCATGATGTGTGTGTGCGTGTGTGTGTGTGTGTGTACCTACCTGACCAGTGTCCAGTGGTGGCCCCCGAGCGGTCGGTGCAGGTGTTACTGACGGGCAGGAAGACGGTCTCCCAGCCACCGGGGGCGTAGCGCCAGTTGTGGGACTCGAGGATGAGCGTGCGCTCGGTGCCGTACGCGATCATGAAGCAGTAGACGACGTGGTGGAGCTGGCAGCCGTAGCCGCAGCCCTTGTTGATGTTGCACACCAGCTTTCTCGCCTTGCTGCAGTCAGGGGGGTTCTGGGAAGGAGGACAGGAAGGAAGGAATGTTTCAACGTTTTCTTTTATTGCTTGACCTTCTGTTTGTATCTCTCTCGGACTTGTAATAACACATGGCTGATATTGTTTTGTCCGTCTCATACGCCTCTTTGCTTTAAGTTTATGCCTGCTCTCCTTTTCTCGATCCGCCTCTCTCGCTCCCTTCTACATTCTTTTTTTTTTCCTCTTCGCCCTAGATGACAGCCATGGAAATGACTCACACTACCGTTACCATCTTTTTTTTTTTTACCCCCGCCTCTTTCCTTCTTGTTGTTAAAGAATGTTCTATATTTGTATTATGCGTTGGTAACTAGTATTGTCAGTGTATTCAAAGCCCCATAGATGTTTTTATGAACCTGCATAAATAACCCACACGGCTGCACTAAGTGGCATATTTCTTGGATACTAGTAACAAGTTGTCAGCTGGAGCCGATGGGATTGGGGCGGCGTGCCAATAACAAGGGGAGGATGTAGATTATTAAGAGATGTATTCATTGGATTTGGTCTTTTGGTATTTGTTGGCAATGGGAACAATCTCCAGCCTTATCCTTTTATATCGAGTCTTCATTAATCCCCGGTGTTGTCTGTACTCTCATCATTTATCCCTTCATAATTCGCAGGCTAAGTCGGAACAATTTATTCAAACCACAATAGGGCTTACTGTAATTATCAAATGGGAGGAAGAGCAATAATTGTTCGAAGGGAAATGTGTGTCACAAGCCGTTTTAGGTTGATTAATGTTGTGCTGCTGATGTCATTATGTCATGTTATGATCATACTATGAAAAATCCTTGTATTTGTGGATACCCAATTTTAACCTTTTTCTTTTGCAAATCCTATCTTATTTACAATATTAATCAAAATAAGGTAATAGTTTCAAGATGTGATGCATGTGTGTGTCATTCACACACCCTCTGCTTGTGGCATGTTGACATGTACTGGGCAGCCAGATATGCCAAGGAGCACTCCGAGGAGCACTTTTAAATCTGAGAGGCAATTAAGCTCTTTGGAATCAGAAATTAAAGTTGAGCCTGTTAAAGTAAACGCTCCACATTCCCTTGGATGTGGGACATTGTATGAGATGTATTTCTGTCACAGCCGCAACTGTCGAATAATGACCACATGTTCTATTTTCTCCTGGCTGCCAGGATTTTCTCCGTCTTCCCTTTTTTGATTGCCAATCTGTGCACACTGAGACAGTGCTTGGTTATGTTCTATGTCTGTTTTCTAATGGGACAGAGACAGCCTGCCAAGTCATAGTCTCTTTCTAGGTCCAAATATGGTTCCGATCTCCTATTATCTGCTTTAAGTTATGATCTTTCTAGTAGTCCAAATGGGGTGCTTTATATCGGAGGGGAGTGTTTCTGAGAGGGGGCAGTCATCCTGAGTACTAAATCCCCCCCCCCCCCAGTCCTATTCTGCCATCCTCCATCTTCATACCAACATGCTCTACCACCTTTTCCTACTTCACTCCCTCTCATTCATCATGCTTAATTTAGCTCGAACATCTTACAGTCCGAAGGGGAGGGACGCCAAATGAGAGGCACCGAGGAAAGAAACAAGGATTCTTCAATTTTTGCCAACCAGCAGAGCGACACATGCTGTGTTGTCGATGCGTCGCCGGGCGGTTTGTGATTCGCTCGGCAGCCGGTCTGAGCCGCGCCGTAGCGCCGGTGCCAACCAGCTTCCTAAACAGCAATTACCGGCTGATGGGAGTGTTTTCCTCATTAGGCTTCTGCAGCTGTGGATAGTTCACAGTAATCAGGCCGCGCGGCACCCACCGGCTAGCGCTGCCTATCGCACACTGGCAGGGAGAGCGGGAGAGGGGGAGAGGGACGGGAACGGTAGAGGAGATGAGAGGATAGCTACACAGCGGAGATGAAATGAGGAACAAGGACAGAGGCAGTAGGAAAGAGGCCCACTGAAAATGAGACAGAAGCTAAAAAACAAAAACAAAAAAAAACAACTGATTACCACCATCGCTGGTGGACGTGTAGCGCCGGCCCCCGACCAGCTGAAAAGACGAGGCCACGCAGGTATTTCTCCCACGGGCCAGCTCAAAGTGGCAAAGACACTGTGCTAATAATCTACAGCGGGGCAAAATTAAAATGCATGAAGCACAGCGCTTTGGCACCCTGAGCCGCAACGTCTGCACGGCTCGCGGGCCGCGAGCCGTGCAGACGTTGAGGCCGCAATTGGATCCCTGGTTGATGATGGCGACGGCGATGAGGCTGGAATGACTCCGGAGCGCCGGCGGACTCGGTTCGAGGATAATGGCGGCAGATGCGTGCACAAAGGCAGCTCCCGAGTACCGCTCTGCGCTATAGGTTAAGTGCCTGTTCTAAACGGTTTGCTTTTGTGAGTGTGAAACAAAAGAGGCAGAAAGACCACGGTGAAATTGTCTCTGGGAGGGGGGGGGGGGATATGGCCCAGAACAACTGCAGAGGAGAAACTGTGTGTCAGGCTTGTGACGTTATGGCCACATTCTGAAGCACAGCGGAGGAATGAAGGTATCTGAAGTAAGGTGTAAGGTAATGTTCCTCATTCCATGGAAAACCACCTGTAATGGCACATTGTGAGGCACTTGTTTTGCATGGAGAGGAAATAGTGCCATCATTTAGAAATACTGGGCTGTTAGCGAAAGCAGAAAGATCCACAAGGACTCAACTGTCATTGAGCTCCACTGAGAGAAAACTAAACCAACACAAGATCTTATCTCTAATTCTATTATATCAAGCCCTGGTTTTGTACCATTTACTGCTGGTACTATTCATCAGTAAAAGCTGTTCCACGTTTTGCATTTTGTAATTGCCTTTTTGTTTGGAATATTTCAGCGTTCCCAACTCTTGCCGAGCTCGCCTTTTCCACTAATGGACCGAAATGATTTGCCTACACAAGGGACTCACGGAAAAGGGCATGAGCATGTGCTCAATGGACAAGTTGTGTGGAAATCATAGGCTTGGGCAATGAAGAAATTTCCCATAATGCAGGAGACCACATTTGACAACAGGTTCCCTATTCTGTGTCGAAATGACGATGGAGAAACACCGGTTTCTCTCCTTCTCATCTTTGAACAAACCATCAGCTCTGAATTGTACTCTGGGAGGTGTCAAAAAAAAAAAAAAAGAATGACAAAAAACGAAATTACTTTCAACAAGGCGTAAAAGCACAACACTCACATATCACCTCTGAGTTGATCAAAGTGTGAGCTGAAGGCATTTCTGAGGGAATCTGTTTGATTTGGAGGGGGAATCGGACCGATGACAAGCATTAAGAATAAAGGTAAAGATCTAACATCTTTGGGAGCATTATTACTGCGCTACCAAGTGTGTTAGAAAGGGGACGCCAAGAAGTCTGGCCAGGTTTTAGCATGTGACAAGTAGGTGCAGGTCTATTTGGTAAATGAAGACACGTTTTACAACCAGCCAAAGTTCCTCATAGTAACATTAATCTACTGATTATAGCCTCTTGACGCAGCATTCAGGGTGTACTGAACAGGCTAACTGAGGGCCAAGTGGAAAATCATTGTCTTTGGACCCTCACTATTAATTAATACCACAGTGCCCAAAAGAAAAATGGCGTGTCCAAGAGATCGGTGACCGCCGTGAGTGGACAGATGGAGCGGACGCAGGGAACGGGTTAGTTCAACCGGGAGTGAAGGGAGAGGCTGGCGCGCGTGGCAGCAGGCAGCTGGATAGGAGGGCGGAGTCTGTCGGTGTGCGTTGGTAGAGATGTGCGAGTGAGAGAGTACGCACGCACACACACACACACACACACACAGACAGATACACACAGAGGGCATCTCTTTGCATACCGACGCGCGCATCAATCTCTCGGCAAATTGCATCCGTAGGTGCGGGCGAATCCATCTGCACGCGACTCGCCGTGTGCGTCTGTGTGTGATGAATTAGTGACAGCAGCTGGTGGAGCGCCGTGATCCCTCAGCGGTGGTGACAGCAGCTGTTAGTGGCGCCATCCCCCGCCCAGCCAGGCTGACTGGGTCCTCTTCATCAAACACACCGGCCCATTAATGCTGCAGGGCCCGGTGTCGCCCCGCCCGGGGGGCCCGGGGGGCCCGGGCAGCAGCGGAGCCGGGGGGGGGGGGGGGGGGGGGGGGGGGGGCAGGGGTGCATGTATGTGTCGTGGGTCTCAGGATGTGCGGAGTGCTGGGAGCATATCGTGCCTCTATCTTAGCCCGAGTAAATATCTGTGCGCCTTTTATTTCTGCATCCGCCCATCTGTCATTTTTGCAAGTCTGCATTTGTGCGTCTGTCTTTTGCTGTTGGCGTGCGTGCGTGCGTGCGTGTGTGCGAGGCGTGTGTCACTAAATCGCTGACAAGCAACCAGAACCCCGCTTGTCAGATCCCACTGCTGAGACAGTTTGCTATCACACCAATCACCTGCTCCCTGTGGAAATTGATGCTGACAGTTATGGGTGGCGCATGTGAGACAAGCGACTGTGAAGGATGTCCTCAAAAAGCTAAATGTGCAGTTGTACCTGTGAGGGAAACATTGACGTAAACGCTTACCATGTGCTTGTGTCTACAGTACAAGCGGCGTGTGTGTGTGTGTGTGTGTGTAAGTAAGAGAGCGTGCCGTGGATACCTGTAGGTAGGTGATTCGGTTCTGCACCAGATCCGACAGGTCTTTAGCCTCCTTCGTTCTCCATTCGCCGACTCCGTCCGCCTGGCTGAGGTAGTACAAGTCCGTCATGATGGATCTGCAGACACATTTCAAAACTATAAATCTTTATATATTATATCCATTAGAAAATAATAATAAGTGCTATTGGGTGTTTTAAGCGGCAACAGTGTTGTCGGCAATCCAATCAAATTCAAATGTAGACGTCTGAGCGGTTGCTACTTAATAATCTTTGAAAAGAACCTAGAACCATTTCTTCCCAGGGTCTACAGTTCTCTTTTTATCTCATTAAGTATGACAATGCTTGGCCACGTCACAACAAAAACATCTCTAAACAGCCGACGTCGCAGCAACGGAACCTTCTCAGATGATTTACGTCATCCTTTTGACAGCGAGGGTAACGTCTGAAGACGGTTTGTCATTCCAACGGATTAGAACAGTCCGACAATCACGTGGCGCGACAGTCCCACACATCGTGGAGCACTGACTAAGCGGCCATAGGGGAGGAGTCTGCAGCAAGAGGGGAGGAGCTAAACCAGCGGCGCAGAAGGAACGCATGCGGCAGGACTCCCATTGAATTATTTGGAAAATTCGCTGTTGCCTGTTCAGGCAGAATGAAATATAACAATATGTCAAGGGGACTGGAGTGGAATATGGTGTCATAATCATGAGAGTGGAAAACACTGTGTTTTGGATGTGAGATGGAGAGTGTGACTCTTATTCACAGAAAAGAAAAACAGACTTTCTGACTCCGGCTGCTGGTTAATAAGTGAAGCATCCTCCTGCAGCCCGTGTTTGTGTTCTTTCTCCTATTTGGGTCGGTATTGATTCCAATGCGCCCTGGATGAAGCCTGGATCATAGGTTCTCCTGATTTATTTTCTATTGTGTGTATACTTTGTAAAATCATTTCAGGGAGGTTTTACAGAGATCCGGTTCAGATACTTTTAATCTCTGGTTTTACTAGACAACTGAGACATTTTGAATCAGTAGGTCTGTTTTATGGTCAAACCGTGGATTTACATGATTGGTCTGCACTTTATTCTTGTTCACTGGATCAGTCAGAAAATCCACAATATAATGGTACGGTATATCCATTTAAAAAGAGCCAACAATCCTTTAGTATGCAAAAGAGCTATGTTGACACAATCTATGCAATTTTATATTTTACACATGGCACTTTACACACTTGCATATTAGTCTGTGACCTAAAAGAATTCATGCTCATTTCTATTCCAACTCGGGGTTCAAGTGGAGACCTTTCTATTGGCGTGTAGTTTGTGTTAAAACTCCTTCTCCCACATAAGTTCCCACCACATTACACAGGGCTTTAGATAAGAACCTCCACCGGCATATGTTAACGGCACCCTGAGGCTCATCGCACTTCCATGATGTTCATAGAGGAAAAAGTGATGCGTTTGTCAAGCCGATTGATGACAGCAGCGTCTTTCCGGTTGTTTAGCTCTCTTTCGGCTTAAGTCTGCCATCGGTTCGCCTCTTGACGGCAAATTTGTGTCACGTCGCGCACTTGCCAAATATCGGGACCATCCGCTCACAGACGTGCCCGAGAGCTCAGACACTGAGGGGCGAACGCACACCCATCGCACGCTCTCCCGTCTTTCTTTCACACTCCAATGCAAGCTTAATCTATTACTCACTTCTTTGACCCAAATCAGTCACATACTGTGTGACCGAGAGCTTTTATGCATATATTCATGCAAATACACACCACACATAAACACAGCATTTTTAGACAATACGCAGCCCTGATGTCCATGTGTAAAGAGGTGTGCGCGTGCTGTTGAAGGCATGTGTGTGTGTGTGTGTGTGTGTGGTCTTGGGCAGCCAGTGTGTGAAGCTCGTGGGCTTCCCCGGAGCTCCTGATTGGCTCAGACTGCAGACGCTGAGGCTGCAGCCGGGGGGCTTGGCAGCAGAGCACAGCCTTTCTGAGTACCGGTGCTGCACCAATGGGAGAGCGTTTCCAAGGTGAAGCCATGTACAAGGTTCCATGGAAGGGAAAGAGAAAGTCAATGCTTTCGCGAGCGTGATGTGAGCCATCGGGTGGGAAATAGAAAGCAAACTGAGGTTCCCGAACCTTAATCTTCCAACCTGCTACCAGCCATACTTGTCCTTTTTTGTGCCTAATGACATTTTGGGGATGAATTTTCTTAATGTTAGTTTTCTTTGTATTTAAAATAAACAGATTTATTTTAGTTACACATGTTCATTTAAGTGAATGGCTTCAATTCAGTTTCAATGTGAGGTTATATGTGAAAATGTCTCTAAAATTTATCGTCTCATTCTTTATCGAGTATATCGGCACAGTAATGTTCACTGATAAAATATAGAGTAATCTGTGACAAATTAGATTATTGATTGGTTGATTAAGTTATTTTATAAGTAGCTTTAATCTTTTTTTGCTCCTTTATGATAGTAAAATAATATTATTGGAACATTATGGGTAATTGGTCTTTTTTGAGACCATTTGATTAAACTCAAAAATACACAATACACACAAATAATGGAAATAATCAATAGATACAAATCTAAATTTTATTTTTGTGTTACAGCAATCTGAACTTTCCCACTCACTTCAGCTGTCAATGAAACGTGGAACAAAAAGCTCGCCATCGCGCACGGGTCGCTTACACTGGCGTGTCCGCTAAGTCACCAGCCTTTTTATTCTCCTTGGGGAAAGTTTGCAACAAGGACCGTCCACCCTTACGTGAGTAGAATTTCAACGACGGAGCGACGCTTTTACACAAGTCAAACATTTCATTGCTCTTTCCACCTCTGCCCCTATCTGTGCTGCCCCCGCTGGCCTCGTGCCTGCAGCAGATACAGAAGAAAGCTATGGGGCTTAGATAGAGCAGAGTGAATACACGTGAAAGTCTGGGACTGTGTGTGTGTGTGTGTGTGTGTGCTTGACAGCATGCCCATGAGTACAGAGCGAGGAATCAGTCTCTGGAAAGCTGCTTAGGCAGCAAACGCAAAGACAATGGGCCCTGTGAGCCACTTGGGCAGGATTACAATGAACCACTCGGCTAAGTGATTGGGCCTTTCTTCATTGAGAGGGGTGAGAGCCATCTGGATGACAGACAGAATGGATTCATGACCTTTGCCCTGGGTGTCTCAGCGCCGCTGCTTTCAAGTTCGCCTGTCAAATGTGTCGACTTTTGTCACCGTCGGTTGGCAGAGCCGGTAAACAGTAGCCTGGCAGTCTGTGATCAACGTGAGAGATTAAAAAAGCCGTTTCCTATTCAGACAACTATTAGCGCTTAAAATCTATCCACCGATGACTAGATCATCATCAATACATGATCATTTTGTTAAAGGTGACATAACATAAGAAAAAACCTCTTCTAAATTTAAAAAGTTAGTTGCTTGTTAATAGTTGTCGAGCTAAATGAAGTTGTTTGAAGCATTCAAACTTGTACAAGGGTTTATATGTATTGATAAGACAGCCATCCCGGAGGATTGACTCTCCCAATACTTGCTGAGAGTCTCTTAGAGTTGAAGAGCCGACACACAGAAGAGAAGCAAACCCACAGCCAACCTTTTGGATTTCAAAATGACCAGATGCGGCCGACTCCCGGCCAAGGGAGGAAACCGTGGTTCACATGACGTCACATCCCTTTGACACATTCCAACATCTCCACCTTCCAGCAACTGCACGCTCACCTCTCCTGGTGTCCCAGGTCCTGCAGGAGCGTGTCTGCATACTTCAGCCGCTCGCTGAGCTCGGCGTTGGCCAATTTCTTCACCTCACTGCGAACAAAGTACCAGAACTCCTTAACGCCGTTGTCCACCCTCCTTCGCAGCTCCTCCTGAGTGGGCCCGGGGCCTGCAGGGTCCAGAGAGAGAGATCGGCTCACATTAGCACTCGCATTTAATGCGCAGGTAGGATCTTAAACAAAGAGAAGAGGACTTCAAAGTAGCTCCATGGGAACGCGGCTCGGAGGAACGAGGCTTAAAGACCGCCATGAGGTCTTTAAGAGTGTGCAGCGTTGGATTATGCAAGTCTAAATAGGCTAATGGTGCAGGGAAAGGTTTGGAACATAACCATTAAAATGGTCATCTATTATTCGTTGTCCCTGGGTGTTGCTTTGACCTCAATAAAGAGCGCTTGATCATTGGTTTTGTCTTGTGGCTCTCGGTCCCGTGGGTTTTTCCCCACTCGCACCGTTCCCTCAACAGGAAGAAAACTCTACACCCCGCCCGAGTCAAACAATCTGGAGCAAGCCACATCGATAACACAGCTGGCTGCTCTGGTTTCTGGGGAGAGAAACAAATAAAAAAAAGAAAGAAAAATCAACGAAAGGGAAGGACAGCCTAGAGCAGGAGAAGGTGGTTTTGGTTGAGAGGAAAATACTACTTTTTTGTTTTTACCGTTTGTATCTTGCACTCCACGTTCTCTACTCACTGGGTGGAAAAAAAAAAAAAGAAAAGCTGCAGGATATTTTTAGCTTTCTCTTCCCCTGCGGCAAGATTGAAAGGCTGACCCTGCGCTGCCCTCCCCGCTCACATGTCCTCCTTTATTTTCTCTCCGTCCGTCCCCCTTTCTCTCCTCCACTCCTCCACTCCTCCACCGGGGCATTCAGGCCGCATGCACTCGATTCACGTATTTCCCCGGCTTTAACCGGCAGCCTTCCTGCCCCTCTGAACGGCGTTTTGAGTGTGGAACGCGCACATTAACCCCGCTCGCCCGGCACGGCTCTGCCATCATGGCCGCAGCAGGTTTAGAAGCTGCTACTAGACAGAGGTTCTCGCCCGCGGGGCAAAAGCTCACAGGAGCCGCTGACTGCTTTATACGGCGCAGTCACCCCCGTCTTGAAAAAAGAAAATCAATCCGTTCATATTTTTCCAAGCTCTGTGCCAAATCCTTCTCTGCAACCTTTTTACATGGCCCTGGCCTGCTTACCGTCCCCAGTGAGTTTCTGGAAGCTGTGGATCTTCTGCTTGGCTCTGGTTAGCTGGTCCTCCAGGGAGCGCAGCCTCCCCGCGGCAGCGAGGGACCCGGCTTCCGCCTGACCCTCTGGTATCCTGGGGGAGGAAGGCACAGGGAGAGGATGTGATAGCCGAGCGTGCAAAGGAAGGGAGCGCAAAGCCGTCCTGGTGAACAGATGAAAGCGTAATTATCAACCATCATTGTATAGATACTTTTGCATATAAATTTATATTATATAGTGGTTCAATATTTCCTTCATAAATATATATATATATATATTCCTTCTTAATTTCTTTTGTATATTTTTGTTTATTGTGTGTACTGTGTATGTAAATTGAGAGCACATGTAACCGGAGTCTAAATCCAAAACGGATTCTGATTTATCATCATCGAAGCCATCACAATTGACTTTATAAAGTGAAGGAAATAATAACAAAAGGTGTTTTAAAGCCCAACTTTTTCAGTAAATACAAAAATCTATCTGTTCGACATTTTTACAGTTAATTTAATTAACTTTGTGTAAAACTAGTGGACCCTTTGTAAAACTTAACATTCAAAGTGTGTAAAGCGGCCGGTATCGTTTTGCGTCACAGCCGTGGTGTAGTTTAGATAAAAAGGAGGCAGAAGGAGGAAGTTCACACTTGGGTGGGGAAGGAAAGTAGGAAGAGGGCGCTCATGCAGTTCAGTAACGCGCGGTTGGTGTGGTTCCATATCGGTTTTTTGCTCAAGGTTTTCAATGTGGAAAAAGAAAAACACGTTAGACACTTTGAAATTCTGCTTCCACCCTCCCCAAAAAAATCAGTCACTGAATAAAACATGTCAATAAATAGTGCAGGCCTCGCTTTTGCAGGATTCTGCTTCATTTGACATGTATAACACCTACTCAAAACTAATGAGGAGAATCATGCTTTGTTTTCTGGACCACTGACAACTCAGCTGTGAGGGCAGCGTCCTTTCACAAAGTACTGAATCATTTTTCATGTTTTTAAGGTCCAGCCTGTCTACCTCTGAACCATACATCCAGTAATTACATGCTGTTTCACCATCCAATGACTTTTGTAATGAGTGTCAAACTAAGCAAACGAGTGGCAGTTAAATTACATTTTTTTGTGACTGTAATTTAAAAAATGTCCTCCCATGACTTTACCCAATAACTTGAAGAATGCCTGCCTGTTGAAAGGTAATGGACCAGGGTTTTAACTATATAATAGATACAATTTCAATTTAGACGGGGCAAGGCATGATAAAAATGAACTTTCGTTCAAATGAGTTATTCAAGTGAAGTGAAGAGATACATCACTTGCTGCTGTACTTTATCAGCATCTGAAATGGAAATCCCTTCCATTATGGTTCATGTGTGCTGAGGCCTGTGGTGGCCCTGATGTCAAATGTAGGACTAAAAAGATCATGTCATGTACAAAGGTAGCAAACAGGAGTCAATAAATGGGCACAACTCATTTTTACAAATGGCTCATTATAGTTGAAATTCTGTTCGGGTAGCTTTTTCGCCTCATTAACCATTTAACGTGGGTCAAAGCACATTTAAACATCTGCTTGAATGAACAATGAACAGCTACCATGTGCATGTAATGCATCCACAACATAGAACACGGACTTAAAATCAGCCAACAACAAAGGGCTGACATTACGCACAATAAATTCCTCTAGATCAAACCATTAAAGATAGAATATGTTTGAATGCACAGGGGCCTCGGGGGAATGCTGCAAAAGGCCATGCTAACGAGTCCTCAAGGCACGCAGACTCAATTTGCTCCATGAGTGAGGAACATCAGTCGCTGCCAGGCATAAAGATGAGACTCTTTATGTCACGTCTTGCTGCATATGCCCCCCCCCCCCCCCCCACCCCACCCCGTTTCAAGCCTCCATCGGTGGGAAGCCGTGGCCTTTGACGGAGCGCTCAGCGAAATCACGGGGAAAAAGTAATGATGGACAGAGATAAACCTTCACACTTCACTTCGCACTGTGACTTGCCCATTCCACCTTCCTGTCACAGCTCTCTCGGAACAAGACCCGGGTCGATTTCCTCTTTGAGTATTACCTCTACTCCCGCAGCTAAATCCGTTCAAAACCGTCACCAACTTGATCTCGCAGGGGCCACACCCCAACCCACCCTTCCACTGCTCAGGCAGACGGTTTCCCAAGAGACATCGTTTCCCTGGGGCTAAAACTGTAACATGCTGCGGACTAAAAGACCAGCTATGAACGCAGGGCCCCAGCACTGAGCCCCCCACCCCCCCCCCCCCGCAAAAAAGCAGGTGAGGATCAGCATCAGACAGTTTCCTCTGAAAAAGGGAGCCACGGCTGCTCCACAGGCTCTCCCCCCTCCTCCCTCCCCTCCCCCCTGAACCGGTGAAGTTCACAGGGCGATCCGAGCCGGGCGGAGCGGTTTGATTGTTGGCGGCCTGGGTGGCACTGCGACTCATCCATATTTCTGCTGTTAGATTTAATGTAATCTGCTCTACTTCAAAGAACCCCCCCCCCCCTCATCTTTATGCACTGACCTGGGAAGCCATGCATATGGATGGAGATGCAGAGTATTCGGGGTGGCGTAGATGAAAGCCGGCTACGTGAACGCAATTCGCCTTGAAATCCCCCCCCCTCCCCAAAAAAGGGGTCCGTTTGAGTTTTAACGTCGCCTCGCTCTGCACAGACTACATGCGGCGATGCGGCGGGGGGGGAGGAGGAGCGGCTGCGGGCCCAACCTTTGCTGTAGACTCCGCCGTGTTAAAGCACACCACTTGACTCCAATAAGTCAGGCCAATAAGCCACGGGAACGTGGGCGTGGGAAGAGGTCGAGGGAACATCCGGTCGCTACAATAAACACCCCCACTACCTACGCTCAAAAAAGAGGCATGAATTAGAGCTACCCCCCCCCCCCCCACACACACACACACACACACACCTAGTGCACCACAATACTGCATTGTACATGTGCTACAGTCTGTCTGCTGTGTCCATGCAAATGTTTCTCCATCGTGTCTAATCAGTTAATCCTTGACATCGCCTTCCTCTGCGGTCAGTCACGTCCACTGACCTTAACGGCATGAACCCAGAGTGAAGCGATTCCCTACGGTGCATTCCTGCATCGCCATGCAGCGAAGCCTGTCCAGCACAGCCACATCAGAGTCCTACTCTTTGCCATGTGGGTTATTTTCTATGTGCACCACTTCCAAGCATCACTAACGGTTCAACAGCATCCGCCTCACGTGCTTCCGGTGTGTTGGTGGTACCGTACAAAGGCCCGAGAGGATTACCGGTGCTCGAGAGAGGTCTGCTTGCATCCACCAGTAAAAAAACATCGTAGAGGCGATGCTGTAAATTTATATTGCGCGTTAAAAGGTTGTCTTTGCTGGGGATGTGTGATCTTGCTGCTGTTAGGTGTGTTTGCAATTGTGCGTGGGCTGATAGCGGCACTGCTTTGGATAATACGCTGCTTGCTACGGTGTAATTGTGTCTGTTCATGCCCATTCTGTCTGTCATGTGTAAAATGTCTCATTCGGGGACTGCGCTCTGAATGTTTCGTGTTGTCTTTATTTCAAGTTTTCACCAGCATGCTAATGGAAGAAAAGTAACTGGTCAAAACATCCATGACCCGTGTCTTCATTATCCGGGTTTCAGTGTTCCAACACACCACACGAGAAAATGCAAATTGTAAAAAAAAAAAATAGAAACTGACGTGGAGTTTGGTGTGCTGGAACCGATGTACCACCTGTAATGGTGGACATCGGTTTCTATTTCCCTAAGGCCCCAAATGAGGCTGAGATGCAAAACGCTCCACACAGAGATCACAGAGCCACGCAACGGCAGCCTCCACAACTCCTCCCATCGCCACCGCATCCTTTCCATTTCCTACTTGCTGCATTTTCGTTGGCGCAGTCCTCACGCCATCCATCACGATTCGCCTCCTCTTCCCCCTCCCTCCGACCCTACGTTGGCATCCTCGGGAGGCGAATCGATCAGGTCCTCATCGCTCAGCCCAGCTGTTGCTCTCAACCTTCGCTCCGTCCGATGGCACACCACCGGGCCGGCGCGTGTCATTGTCTCCGCGAGAGCCATGGCTCCGTGCCCGAGGTGACTGACAGCCGCAGAGAGGGCGGAGCCAGACAGACGGCGCAACTCGACCTGGCGATCACCTCTCATTAATGCTGCAGGGTGATTGGTAGGTCGGGGCGCTGCCTGTCACTCAAATCACTTAGCGATGGCCTGAATCACTGGACTGAATCCGTAGGCCAGCCAGGTGATTGAAGCCGAGTGGCGATTGATTGATTGCACATGACGTTTACACTCTAAAAAAACGGTGGCGAGTTCGGCAAAGCTTAAGAACACCCGATGAGCAGCGTGCTATGAATATGTCCAGCAGGTTGATTTACTACGGGCCTTCATCCTCTCAGTGATGCTAAAAAAAAAAAGAACAAAAAAAGGTGCATTTTGAGAGAGAAAAAATAAAATAAAAAAAGATCTATATCTCATGCGAAGTGCATCACGAGAAAAGGAGAAAATGTAACCTTTTTGATGAATGCAAAACGTGTCAGGTATTCGTCCAGTGCTGCTGTGGTGTGGTGTCCCAAAACAGGTTAAATTCCACTTTGTACTATAAATCACTCCGTGTCGTGGGATTCTCAACAAAAAAAGGGTGTAATAATTTTAGGTTTATGCGAATCTCTGAGGCTGCTCATAAAAAATGAATGTGGTAATATGAAGGTTAGGGTGCTTAGGACGAAACATTTACCCCCCCCCCCCCCCCAAAAAAAAAATGGTTCCATATTTTGTGCACCCTTGAGAGAATCTTCTCAGCCCGGGATCGGCAGAACGTGTGAGTCGGTGAATTGAGGGTTTCGTCGATCAGCAAGCTAGTGAGTTGTTGCGTAGTCAGTGAGTCAGTCATCGAGCAACCTACAAGCCGGAGCCTGGCACGGTGCCGTGCGGCTGTCAGCAGTTTCAGTAGAATGGAATTTGGAGGCGAGGTGAGTGATGAGGGAGGTGGAGAAGGACTGAACCGGGGGCCAGTGGCACGACTGATGGGCAGCTCCCTAACTGCCTCTTTGCGTACATTAGGGCTCCATAAGGACAAAAGACACTACAGGGAGGTGCGGTACTCTCTTGGGCATTTATCAGACCACTGCTTCCTCACACACACACACACACACACGGGCAGAAAGACACAAAATGGAACGGCGTCTCGTTGGATGGCTCGTGAAGCTTAGCCTGGGCGAGCCAGTGGCCCGCTTTGGGCTTGCCGTGCCAGATACTTGGCTGAAGCTGTAGCTTAGAGGGACTTGAGGAGCCACTGTAGCGCTGCCCCAGTAAACAACTGTGGAGGCCTGTGTCCAGGATCAGCTACCGCACTAATAACAAGCCACAAGCGGGCCGTGTGTCGGGGACCCATCTGGACGCTCGTCGACTGGAGAAAAAAAAAAAAGCGACTTGTTTTTCATGCCATGAATTCCACCTTTGTTTTTTTTTGAGCCAATTCTAAATAATTACAAAAGCAAGGCATTGAATCAGGGACCAGCTGTCTCAAGCAACATGTTTTTTTGTGTGTTTGTGTGTGTACCAACCAGGGGCCCTGCATCAAAGGGAATCGGAATATCAAAGAGCAGCGATGGCAACATCTGAAGCTCCCGGTTGCCCGTTAATGCGGCAACTACCAGGAGACGTTAGAGTGCATTTCCGCCCACTGTGACGTGCACACAGCCAGACTCGGTGTTTGCGTGCAGAGAGAGACACCGTCGGCGTGCGGGGGGGGGGGGGGGGATAAAGACGGCGCCATCTGTCTTTCGATGACACGTAGCTTGAATGTGTTAATGATGCCGCGCGGTCAACGCGCTGTCTGCCAAAATAACACAATGAATTCCGGCGAGGTGCGGGGACAGCCCACCCGTCTCACACTGCGTCTACGGCACAGCCGATCAGCTTCGGATCAAATCAAATGCAATTTCAATTTGCAGCAACGTTTGTTTGTGATAATGGTTCAGTGTATCACAGGTTTACAACTTCAGGGTGGGGGGGCTGATTAGACTTTCACAAATACAAAAAAAAAAAAGAGTGACTCTTTGGCAGATTCTTATTGGTTGTGATTGCACTACTAGGGAGCTAGAGGATGTATTTCATCACTGGACTTTGCAAAAACATAAAAAGTGATGATTGTCTGATTTCAAAACAAATGCACATTTAATTAACCCCCTCATCAAAGTTGTGCCTGACTATCATTATTGTTCTAATCATTATAACCAACAGAACAAATATGGATTTGCGTGAGGATGTGCATACATGTGTCTCTCTCTCTGTCCGTCAATGGCTCCTCTCACACGCTGAGACAATCTATAACTCTGAATTACCTTTTGTGGTTGAAGTGATTCGTCCTTGATTGAAACTCATTTTTTACCCACTGGTTTATACCGTCATTGACTGCCGACTCTTCACTGCTCTTTAGCGGCCACGAGAGCAACCAATAGAGAATTGTCCTTCCCTCGTTTGCATAGACGTATACAAATGGTTGGTGTGAGCGGGCCCAGCTAACACAGCTAACAGCCAAGTTAAACACACTGTGACTGACAGCTTCTGAGGCAGCTGAGTCGACATCTTTTGGGCGAATCCCCGCTCTGGTGCGCGTGCATTAGACACTCCACTTTCAAAGCAAACCCCGTTTGTTGCCACTCGGCTCCACGAGGGGGGGGGGGGGGGGGGGGGGGGGGCGGGGGCTCGCTGGTCCTTTACCTGAGCGATTCGGCCATGCGCCGCAGGTCTTCATTCTGCTGCTTGAGCCGCTCCAGCTTGGCCAGGATCTTGGAGAGCTCCCGGCTGGACCGCTCGGGGTGCTCGCTGTCCCTCACCAAGTGGCCGCCGATGTAGAAGAGGAGCGTGCCCCAGGCCAACAGCACCAGGGTAATCCATCGCCATGACCCCGCCCAGGGCCGCATGGTGCAACCTCGCCCCTCCCCTAAAAAAAATAAATAAATAAAAAAAAAGCCTTCTTCCCGGAGTGCCTGCACACGCGCCGACCGAACGGCCTGCCTGCCGGATGTGACACACACACACACACACACTCTGTGCCCCGTCACCACAAGTGCCACAGCGCCAACCTCGGCTCTGGCATCTTCGCCGCGGCGGTGTGCACTAAATGACGGATGGGAGGGGGGCGGAGGGGGGGCTCTGTGTCCGTGTGACACAGGGGGTGTGTGACGAAAAGGCGGCAGGTGCGTCTCCAGCTATCGTCAAGCCTTTTTCCCCCCTGCGCGTGCTAAAGCACGGCCGCCATGCTCAGATGTCTGTGTTAAGATGGCCCCGTCGGTGTGGCCTCCCCTCCGCCCGGCTCCGCGTGGACCAGGTTGTCCCACACCGTCTCGCCGTTTCCTCCCAGTCCCAGAGGATCCCTTTACTGGAGTTGTGTCCTGTCAAAAGAAAACACACAAAGACATAATAGGTAAGCCGAGCTTATTGCATGATGGTTTCCTCTTGCCGATGCCTTTTATGTGTAGTAAGTAAGTACCAAGTTTTAAGTAGTAGGGCAGCCTGAACTACTGGAATGCAGCGTGTGGGGCGTGCCTCATGAAGCTCCATAGAGAAACGGAGATCAAAGAAAAGGGCAGGGTAGACTGGCAGATAACATCCCCCCCCCCCCCCCTGCAGCCAACAGGATGGATCAGCATGACACAACAATTTGCATATTATATAGTGTTGTGCAGTCCCCGAGCTTCAGGATGCTGCATTGCTGTCGAGGCAGGACAAGAATGTTCAGTTTCGACTTCCGCACACACCCATCGGCATCACCCAACCACGGATGTTTCATTTCCTCATAACTCCATACCACAGCTTCAACCACAACCCCTTTCTCCCTCACTCTAAGTAAAAGCACTGCTAAACCCTGAGAGTAATGGATTGGTTTGGCAAAGGCTAAAATCCCACAAAGTTCTCCGCTGGTATTTTCGCTCCATCAAATGTCCGCTGCGTTCCCCTAACCTCCCCGGCGGAATGTCGTCAAGGTGATAAGTGTGCGCTGTAAAAAAAAAATAAAAGAATCACCGATCATCAGTTCCCTTCATCCCAAAGCAGCGGTGGGCCCCCCGAGACGAGGCGGACGCGCGCCTTGTTTACGAGGCAACCTTCGCTGTCAACTCCCCGACAGAGTCACGCAACTGGAACCCGTCATGTGACGGGGATGAAGAGTGGCAGGTGAGTGCGTGCGCCATCACCTCTGGAGGCGTACCGCCGCGCGCCGGAGTAACGCCGGGGCGTCTCAGACTCTTGTGATGGTGATTGGTGGTGGGAAGACGCGCACCACGTGCTTGATTGACACGTCTCAGTGTCTCTGCGTTAGAGCTGGGGCAGACGGAGGGAAGTGTTTTTGTTTTTTTTTCGTTTTTTCCGGCTGGCGCTCCGTCAGGCAGCACAGAAGTGGGTTAACGGTCGCTCATCCGGTTTGCCATGGCGGAATGCAGCAGCCGAGATCACTGAAACAAGGAGTAACGACTCATTTCTCATTGAACGATGTGGTATTATTGGAACGTGTGCCGACGGTGCCCCTGTGGAGACTAAACCTGGGCCGACACGAGGGGGGGCTCCTCTTTATGCATGCGGCACAAAGAAGTGCTGAGCTGTGTTTTATTATGTAAAAATAAGAGCCGTGAGAGGGTTGCACTCCGCCAGCTAATGCCCAACTGGGACTTTACTAAAAGGCAAGCTGCCAAAACCCTTGTCACTGTGTTTGAGGAGCCATAGTAAGGTTTGTGCACAGTAGACTCAAATTGATAAATACGAAATAGTTGGAAGAGGCAGGCAACGGCTGCCCGAAGAGAATATGGGATATTCTTTTAAATTGGACTCATTTTTGTCATGATGATGTCATGGAGTCATTAATGGCCTGGTGCAATGTCAAAGTCGGATAACGGGGGTAAAAGCTAAAGTTTGCTATACACAACCGAATATAACGCAACAAAACGAGTCTGCTTTAATTACAAGTGCTGGTGAAGTAGGTGTGGGTGATCTAATATAACTTTAATGGAATTCCATTTTGGAAATTGAAGGTTGTAGCTTTTTTAAAATTCTGAGAGTAAAAATCGGAATATCTCAGCCTCTGTTGCTTTGATGTCGACTCTTCTTTTTAGAATTAGTCTTTAACCTTAACCCCAACGTTATGGAAGTGCATCACTAAATAGCTAGAGGGCCCTTTTAATTGACTTAGAAACACAGAGGAAATATTCTCTGTATTAAAAAAAGAATGAATTGCTGAAGAAGATTAATTCAACCACATTGAAAATTACACTAAAGGTCATCGATGTTGGTTTTCGATTACGGGAAATGGCAGCAGACTGATCTGCGGACGCTTTTGGTGAAACTGTTAAACGGTCTCTCACCAATAATATCCAGAGCAGATGCACTTTAATGTGCAAGTGCAGAGCTTAGAAGTGTGTGTGTGTGTGTGTGTGTGTGTGCGCGCTGTGAGTAATGTGAGCTTAGCTCAGTGTGTGAGGGTTAGGTAACAGAACCTGAGATCAGCCACTTGTAATCAGATACTGGAAGCCCCCAATGATCATTATTAAAAGAGACGTACTCCACTTCAGAGGGTAGAGAAAAAAAAAATGGAGTTTGGTTTAAAGATGTCTTTTTTTATACGTACATCACAGCAATTACCAAACTCACAATGGCTTTGGGAAACTGATGAATACGTTTTTTTACCGTTTATTTTTAACATGTCTTTCTTGGCCGAGAAGAAACACGTTCGTGGTCCCTCTTTGATAGATTGCCGTTTGATAACTAAAAGAAGGAGATATCTATGGAGTCCGGTGTCAGCGGAATGTGGCCTTATTAAAGACAAGATGATACGAGGTTTCTTTTTCCACTGACGACTTTTCATATTCCAGAGATATCGGAGGAGTGAAGCGAGAGCGCTAAAGATTTTTTGCATTTTCTCAAACTCCTCACATTTGCACTTCAGTCGCCGTGGACAAGGGGCATAAATATCGGAAATTATAATAATGTCAGTTTGATAATAAAAAAAAAAAAGCTCTCCACAGTGAGAACGATGACTTCTAAGTGTGACAGATATGCTGACAGTGGGGATTTTAAAAGAAAATGGTCTTTTTCTTTTCCTCCACCGGGCCCCCCTTCAATCAGCTTCCAAGTCAAATGGAAATACGGCTCCCGATCTCTCCGGATGTAATAGAATATGTCACCGGATGAAGTGGGCCCTTACTGCTCATAACTGCTCCACCTGAACTCTCGCTCCCCAAATCATCCCTCTCTCCCACAGCGCCCTTCGCCTCGCTTCCAGAGGGGGGGGGGGGGGGGGGGGGGGGGGGGGGGGGGTTAGAGACTGGCGCGGTACGTGTGGCACCGCGGGGGGCGATAGTCACTGGATGCCCTTGCGCCGTTTCAACACGCATGGACCCCGAGGTAAGGTGGGTGTGGGGTGGGGGGGGGGGGTGTGTGGGAGAGGAATGACCCGTTTTCCGTCCTGCTGGTTAATCTTCAACTTGACTCGGGCCGCGGCGGAGGTCATCCATCAGCCCCGGTCTCCAGGCAATGAGCGCCGCGACGAGGGCCTGCCGTTGAATTATGCATGGCGCTCGGGCTGAGGACGGCTCCCACTTCACTAACATGATCGCTGCAGCTTGAGGACAACTGCAAGGAAGCGTCATCTATACCAAACCTCCCCCTTCCCGCCCCTCCGTCTCTCTCTACATATTTATATGCATAACCTGTGTGTCACTTCTGATCCGCGTTGGTGCGGGAGCGTGTATTAGCGTGTGTTGCTATGGGCAACCCTAAGAGGGATACGCAGTGAGATTTATGCAGTGTGGTGGAGAACAACAGTTATCAGATGATCAGGAGTAAATTCACGGTAGCATTGAAAGGATGCCAGTGGGGGACAGAAATGGAAATATAAAAAAAAAGCAGCTTCTTTATCTGGACGATTGGACAGCAGCTGTATTCTTGTGCCGATACTGTCAGCGGTGCATGAAATAAATGTTCTACTCGGGCTTTGGCCCAGCTTGGTTTGAGATGTCTGATCCTCTGTATCTAGCTCATGAGCACAACAGAGTGGGCGGGGCTTCTCGCAGCTATTTGGTCTACAGAGATGCAGCAAGAGGAACATCAACTGACCATTACTCATCCGGGAATGATGTCTAAACAAACCGTTCTCGAGAAACAGCTAAAGCCACACTCGGCTCCACCAGCGGCTTTTTGTGGGCTATTTTCTCAGCTGGTCTGGAGTTTCGATCCAGTGACCTTTCAGCCTCTACCCCAAATTCCAAGCAATAGATCACGCCGGCGTCAGGGACACGGAGGATGAAGCATCTGACACGCAGGCACCAGAACCAACGTCACTACATCACGGATCCAACAAAGACCGAACATCCCGAATCAATGTTTCATCAGGGTTTGAAACCTGAAATGTTCAGCGCTGTTGTTTTTCTGCCATTTGCAACAAAAACATTACGATTACATTTTTGAGTGTTGCTCAGCGACTTATTTATTTATTTTAATCGATGTGAATAGCAGCAAACGTCTGACTCATGCAGCAGCAGAACACTCCCGACTGCCAGCGCGGGTTCTCTCTCTTCGGCTGGCTCAGAGCCGAGATGCAGAGACACTGTTAGCACGGGGGGGGGGGGGGGGGGTGCCCCACATTTCATATGCATGTGTGAGCCGATGAGTGGTTGTTTGGGAGTCACCGGGTTAGTGTTGGGTATACCTGACTGCACGCACACGCACACACACACACACACACACACACGGCCTAAAGGAGGGTGGTGAATATTTCATGAGTGGCTGTTTACTTCACAACGTTCCCAAGTCCATTAACCTGCACCAAATGGCAGAGAAAGCCGTCGCGGGGAGGGAGAAGAACGCAGATAGATGGCAAGCTGGGAGAGGAGAGACGCCTCCAAGTAACTGCGACGCTTTTTATACAGCGAGCCCTGAGGCGAACATCAGTGTCAGCACCTCAGAACCGTCTCAGAGAATTCTGGAGTCTAAATACAAGGTTTTATAATTAGAAGCAAATTACATGCGGCGGGTTTTAAATTGGGATTATTATTATTTAGCATACATTCTTAAATGTGACTGTTTTCAGGCAAAACGATTAAGATGAATAGAAAAGGAAGAACGGATGGATTTAAAAAAAAAAGAAAATCACATTATACATTAATTCAGTATCTTCAAGCCTCCACTTGAAGGCACTGGAGGCAGCCCACCTCATCGCAATCTTTGAGATTCAGTCTCACACAAGAGGCTGAAGGTCTCAGAGCTGTAGTGGCCGCGCGGCCTGCTGAGCCTCCGGTATCAGAGCTCAACACACAGCCTCCGCTTCAAGGTTATCTCTGTGGAGAATTTCGCTGACAGCGGGACAAGCCTCACTGGTCCGGTGTGGGAGTGTGCTTGAAGGGGTGCAGGGTGGAGGACAGGTTATGAATTGGTTAACAGTAAAAAGCACCAATCCTTCTTCAGTTCTATCACTTTTTATGTCCAAATAAAAATGTGGACCCACGTGCGGGACTGCCACCCCCAATTTGTCACCTGGCGAGTTACGGTGGATCCCGGTGGCCCAGACGTGGTCAAGGACAGCGTTGTAAATTCATCGTGTCAGTAAGGGTGATGAACTGGCTCTGCAACGGTGTGTGTGTGTGTGTGTGTGTGTGTGTGTGTGTGACAGAGGTTGAGGGTGAAGGGGAAAGAACCAGTCACTCTGCATTTATCACGCCATGAAGTTAGAGGACATTAAAAAGTCCACTTTTGGATAGTGACCTGGGAGGTTTGCAGGGAATTTGTGGAACCAAAAGGTTTTATTAATATGCTTTAAGCAGTGAGCAAAAAGAAGGGATAATAAAAGAAAATGTGTGGCCAGTGAGGGAGAGGGGAGAGAGAACAGCTACCGTTTCACTATATCCTGTGATTTTATCATCTGAATATGTGGTGACACATAATGCGATACGCCCGGCTCTGCTCAGATTACAATCAGGCCATTCACACAAAACTTGGAAGTGGTCACATCCACATTTTGATTGAAATTCCACGTAACTTGGCTTGCAAAGAAAGCACTAAATCAGAGAAAGAAAAAAAAGAAAAGAAAAAAAGAATAGAAGGAGTGTTGTAGGCAAAGCGGGAGCCTGGGGGGGTGGTGATCAGAAGAAAGATGGCGGCTGTAGATTTGGGAGACGGGGGTTGAGATGAAGGTGCATTCACCGAGGGTCTAGAGTCCTCCTGGCGAATCGTGAAAAGGAGTACTGTAAACAGCAGAAACACACCGCTCGGGGACATTCACGGCTCCGTGCTTCTTTACCTTCCGTCCTCCCGTCGTCGACCTTTAGCTCCTGTGCTCACTGACTGCGAAAATAACAAGCAACCCGTCTACATTTCCTCCGGCTTCTCTCAAGAACAGAGAGATGAAATGATCTTGGAAACCGCGGGAGGCTGTTGACTACAAGACTAAAACGTTACGTTACCAATGTTTACATTCATTCATTCATTTCAAGCCTTCCATGCAGATATTGAAAATAACCTTGGAGCTCAAAGTCCCTGACTCTCTTCAGCATGGACTTCCACCTCCTCTGAGCTTCCTCCAGGTGCTCCCGCTTCCTCCCACACGCCGAAGACGTGCATGCGGGATGAATTGGAAAAAAAACTGTTAAAACATCGGCCTGCGGCGGCACGCATCGGCCTGTCTGCCTTGGCCGTGCGATGGGCCGTCGATCGGCATGAACAAATGTTGAAGGCGGACTACAAAATGAATAATTGATAAGTTGAGGGTTCTCAACCCTCTGCTGCACTATTCCGGTCACCGGCCATCTCCTCAGTCCGTTTCCTCCGTACTCTTTGATTTTGCTCGACGTTAAAGCCCGAACCGCACTGGGATCTGCCCAAAACACACACGGATTGGCTCATATAAGCTCAGCGTTTTCTATTTAATTGCTTTGTTTGAAAATGTGAAAATACTTTTACCCTCACTCAACTTTGAGAAAGTACTTAGCGACGCTGGGTTTCAGTGGGCCTGGATATAGCGGCGTTTGGTTGTAGATTAGAAGGAGCCTCACAAGAGTTTGAGAAGGCTTTAGGCACAGATCCAAGCTTAGCGCTCCCTAACCGCCGCCCCGTCCCTTTCTCCCGTCTCCCTTCAGAGAACCGAAATGCGCCGCAACACCAGCCATATTGCCGGAGTTCCTGGTTCCCGTCAGGTGGTGTTTTTTTTTTTACCCGGGCTCCGTGCTCATTCCTTCCCCTCTCGTCTCTTCCACTCTGGTCTCGATGCCTGGCACAGTGTGTGTGTGTGTGTGTGTGTGTGTGTGTGTCTCAGCCCGTCAACTTCCACTCGGATGCTCCTTCCTCTCTCTGTAACCCGTTGGCAGTCAGTGTATAGATTGTGGAACCATTCCACGTTTAAAAAAAAAAAAAAAAAAAAAAACTCTGGTGTGGAAGCGGTTTTCGTCGGGGATTTGGCACTGCAGCGATGGGTGCCCTGATTTAATTTGACCAGCAGAAAAATAGCTTCTTCTGGAGTTAAAGTAAACCATCCCGCCACCAGCTTGAAGGCTTTCTGCGCCGTTGCGGACGCTGGAATTCGCTACATCCACCCTCGTCTGGCTTGGCCCCGGATACACAAATGGTTGTTAGTGTAATGAAACTGACAATTACTGGCTACAGTGCAAACATATCCCTCTGTGGCTTTTCATAACAAGAGGCTTTTTTTAGTGAAGTCATTTGGGGTTGGCCCTAAATGGATCAACTCTGCATCCCCCCCCCCAGAGGACAATAAAAAAAAAAAAAGCCTCAAGATTCATTGGAAAAATAAAGAAGGAAAATAAAAAACCTCTCACCTCTTGGGCATGAAGGCTCCTGAATGCGATTGGAGAAAAAAATACCGGCGCGCTGTCTACCTTGACCCCCATTAACGGAGATGAGAAAAACAACAATCTGTTCTCCCCACAGACCCCGGCCACTGAGCGGGACTTGTTGCTCGGATCGCATTAACTAGCAGCAGAAGATGCAAACGTCTCTCACAGAGGGGGAAATGGAGAAACCAAATCACTCGCTGACCAAGCTTCCTCCTCTCTCCCTCCATCGAGTAGATTGACACTTCGCCAAAGCCACGGGCAAGAGTTTTGACCACGTGACTTTGCAGACGCTGCCTGGCGGGAACATTGGGACACAGCAGCTGGGGCGCTTGTTTCAACAACACACTGTCTTCCCCCCCCCCCCGTCTCCACCAAAGGAGGATTTGTCAGGAAGCTAAATCGACTGGTGCATATATGTATTGTCACATGTGCGCGCCGGTCAGTCATCTCGACCATCAGTCCTGACACAAGTCTCGACGGAACAGGGAAGTTCATTAATCTTCCTCCGGTACCGGTTTGCCGCTTATTCAGTTCCTCAGTCGGGCCTTCGCCCCCCCCCCCCCCCTCCCTCGCTCGCTTGCAGCTTTCCATTTTCTATCTGTGTGACCAGCCACTGCGCACAGCTGTCATGTGTCTGGTGAAAGCGCTGTGATTGACGTTCATTGTTCCAGATTGAATATGCAGTTCTTCCCCCCCCCAGGACTGACGCATGCCAAATGAAGGACGCTCCCCTGATTGATGGCATCGATTCGAGACGGGGCTCTCTTTCTCCTCTCCCTTTCCTCCGAGGCGGCCATGCTGACCTTTGACTGGCCCGGAACTAGAATGCAACGCTCACTAAACACGGGTGGGGGGGGGGGAGCTAAACTCAAAAGCCTGACGCAGAGCGATTGGAAATCTCTTACCCAGAGTTCCATTTAGTGCTGAGAAATGAAGAAACATCACACTTTTTGCTGCAAAAAAACGATGCCTGGGTAGAGGGAAGGGGGGGGCGGGGGGGGGGGGGGGGTAACCCTAAGCACCGAGGTCAGATCAGTAAGGTGATCTATAACACACAGCATGTAGCGTTTGGCCACTGCAGTCAGTTGCATTCGAGTTTGGCGTCAGACCGGCCCGCGCTGAGGCAGCGGTTGCTCTCCTCGACTTTATCGGCAGTATGAAATCATCGAGAAAAACAGGGAAGAAGGGATCATGTCCCGAGCAGATGAGAGTGGGAGGGGGGAGGGGGGAGGGGACTTGGCAGGAGAACGAGGCACAGAAGGAGTGCTTGGTTGCCACTGATGCAGATGTTGTTTGTGAAACTTCACACAACGTTGCACTCCCTCCCCAGCACACCAAGAGCGAGCGAGGCTATGGCCCTGGGCCGAGGCACCAGGATGTAAATAATGCAAATGATGGGAAAAACAACATCTCCTTCATAACATTCACATGCAATGAACACCTCATTTGATACATTCAATTTGAAGCAAACTACTCAAATAAGTATTGCCTTGTCAGTCTGTCTTTGCGCTGATGTCTCAGCTGTTTCTTGCCATATTGATAAAAGCCAAACCCGGGCAAAGAAATGCTTCCTCGAGCGCTTTCATCTGGAACGCAGCAAATCAGAAGCACGCGCAGGTGAAGCCGCAGTCCACTGCATTAGTGTCTCTGGGATCCGGCCCCTCGTACTGATCATTGTTTATGGGCCCTCGGAGTGCATTCAAATGTTTATTACTTTCCATACATCGTTCGCACACACACACATTTATTACCACATGACGTACTCCCATTGCTTTTTCTGGTGACCATTCAACGGGCAGGGTGACAAACTGGCCTGTTATTGCGCTATATTGCCTTGTAACGCAGATGGCGTCCGTGTCTCTCAGTCAATTATTGATCCGCTCAAGTGTTAAGTAAACACAAACCGCCCCCGAGAATACCTCACTGTCAGCCACACACAGGATATGAGTGTGTGCATAGATCGCCAATACAACACACACGCCTTGTGTAAAATGTTACACACAAGGTTATATGCACTTATTGTAAGTCGCTTTGGATAAAATTGTCAGCTAAATGACATGTAATCTAATTATAACTACTACTTCTCAGCTAAGAAGATATCTTTTACAAAGTTTCCTAGATATTTTAATCACATCCCTGTGAATACATGGAGGCACACTTTGTACAAAGTACGCATTGATCTTATCGCTTCCCCGGCGAGCATTGATCTAACGCTGGGTCTGGGAGCAGGTGGGGAGTCGGTAATGGTCGGTTTCGGTCTCGGTTAGCGGGTAGAAATCTCTTCCTGCCGAGGCCCGAGTCCACTTCTGCTCCCCTTCCTGTCGGTGAGCAGAGAGAGCCAGCGGAGGAGAACAGGCTTCCCACGCCGCCGCCGCCCCCTCCGTGCCCCCACAGCCGAGTCATTACTGCTGGCTAACAAGCTGAGAGCGAGGGACGTCTGCGGCTGCTCTTCCCCTTAACCAACAAAGAGAAATACCGCATGAGTAGCTGCGGTGTAGCAGAGGCAGCAGCAGCATAGCGGCCTCCTGCTGGACCCGTAATGGTGCTTCCTCATTATCGGCCGTCTCCTGGAAAGCACAAAGAAGGAGGGGGAAAGAAAAGATGTATCCGCCGGGCTACAGGTGCTTTTAACTAGAGACTGCAGGGCTAAAAGGAGGAAGGAGGGTCACGTGCCACTGCTTTGAGTTATCCGCGCGCCGCGCAATGAACGGCGTGCGCGCGTCCCGCGCTGACCTCGTGGGCGAGCAGCTGGGAGGTTCACGCGCTTCCTCAACGCCATCTTATATGTTTTTGTTGGTGCCAGGGAAAGCAGAGGAAATCCCTCAGGGTGGGGCGGGGGCGGACGAGAAATGAGTTTGACTTGATTTGATTCCAGTGGCTCCATTAAAGCCAGGGGCGAAACGGTGGGGGTGGGGGGGCTGCGGGGCTCTCACAGCCCATGCGCACTCAAGCGTACATGGTTTCGAATCAATGCACACGCACAGCTTTTTCAAGACCCACACACAAACACAAGTGCTAAATTACTATATGCAGCGTTTCCCAACAGTTGACAGTGAATTTAAGTGTTGGGTGGGGGGGGCGGAGGGACTCGCGGGATATGTTTATTAATTACTTGTAAAACGCTCTTAAATCCTCAGCCCACCCCTGGTTATCCATATTGAAATGGGCTGGATTTTAGTATCATTTTTTGTTGACATTTCATTTAGTCGGCTCAATATCTCATCTTAGCTCAGGCACAAAAAGGCGCTCACTCCTCGAGCTGCAGCGATTAGCCGTCGCAATCAGCAACGGACAAGATTCTGAGTTACCGGTCTTTTTCGTCCGGCATTGCAATGCCCTACAGGAAGTGATGGGGGGCGCTATTGCCTCCATGCACCATTGCATCAAGTTGACCGTGGGAGAGACGAAAAAGGGCGTTTCATCAGCGAACCAAACCAGTACAACGCAGCATCTGCGGAACACATTTCACAGCATCACTACGGCAACGCGGGAACATTTAAAGCGTGCTGGAGCCACCACGGCTTCTCCTCATGGGTAAGTTTAGCTAACTAAAGTAACGCTGGCCTTGTTCACTTATCGTAAGGTTAACACCTACATGTTGAGCAGGACGTCTCGTGGAGGATGCTTGCTAATGCTGTTGTGTTAAATGCAGTGTGGTGAATTATTGTAGCCTGTCTTTTCGTTCAATCTGAATAGTTGACGTCAACCTCTTCCACTTAGCACTCAAACACAAGATTATGAAAAATAATAGAGATGTACTCTAGCATTATAAAAAACTATGATGCTAAGCCTCCACAACGTGATAAGCAAAGGCGCGTGTGAGTTTGTCCTTCAGAGGCTCGTGCACCCTCAGGTGAAGGGGTCCGGACAGAGAGCAGAGTCATTGTTAAATGCAAATTTGCAATTACATTTTATATTACTATTTAATGAAGGTCTTATGATGATAACATTGGTAACAACTTGGTGCTCAAATACATTTGAAGTTCAAAATCCAATCCAACAAAAAAAGTTATTGGACGGAAATAAACAGCCACACGGTGTACCCAAAAGGAAAGCTTGCTTCTGTGTTTCCACGCTCCTACAATAACCATTAGATTAGTCTACCAATAGAAAATAGATTAGTCGGAAATAACGAAAATAATCGTTAGTTGCAGCCCTACTCACTCCATAATAAGCTAATGACACCAACTTGAAGTGATCATCTACATTTTAGTGAGATGAATATACCCTCAATTATATGCATCATCATGTTGTGCAGGCTCTGGTGCAAATACCCGTTTCCTTGATATCTTGAGTCATGAACATCTGAACACCCGAGCACTACTTATTTTAGTTGACATCGTGTCAGTGAGAGGTCGACACAACGATGTAGTTTGTGGTGGTGCTGTGCTGGATCACATTATGTTGGCATAATGTGATCCAGCATTATTATCCACGTTATTATCTTTCAATATAAGACAAACATCTCAGTATGGCATTGCTAAAGACTGTTGGGTGTTATGGTTTTCACTGGGCCAACATAACACGGTAAGTTATTATCAAAGTTGGATTAGCATATCACTAACAAAGACCTTTACAAAAGGTACAGCAGCATGTGGTGCCAACGCGCTGCAAGAAAGAACATCAATGTGCAACCGTGTTAAATTAACCTTGAAAAATGAGCTAGTAAAAATACCATGGATAAATAACCTGACGACTGCATCCCACCGGCCAAATTAAATAAAAGATTTACTTAAAGGGCTTAATTTACCTCGACCAGCTGCACAGTTCAATTCAGTATGTGGAGGAAGGCACCCTCCCTATTTGCGCAGTAGCTCCTAAGCTTGTGATACACGGCAGACACCAGTCACCTCCTCGCAGTCCAGGCCTGCCCTGCATATACACTCCGGTCACGCAGCTGATCTTTGCCACGTTGCGTCCAGAGGCCGGCGCAGAGCCGCCCCGACACCACAACTTTGACCCCTGTTAATGGGTCTCTGATGTGGGGAGGGGGTGGGGGGAAGCAAAAGCCCATTCTGCTGTGTACAGTTGTAAAGCGGCTGGACCCTCCCCAGGGACTGACCTACACATGCTGCAACCTCCAAGCGTCTCACCCCCCCCCTCCTCCTCCACCGCCCACCACAATGAGGCAAAATGACGCCGTTGCCAAGGTTACCTTTGGGTGGGAGGGGAGCCAGGAGGTACAGATGAGGCGGTTTGTTATCTGCCTCCATGGTTGTTGCGAGACGGAAACACGATTGTGTGGTGATGGAGGTATAGGAATGCTGCACTGGTGAGAACATCAAGGAAGAGCAAATATGGAGGTTTCTGGAATTGATAATCTATCAGAATGTGTATACGTGGGAGTCTGAGAAAAGGACTCTATGGAATGTAAACTAGCCACTGCAGCACTCCTGCTTGGCCTGCCACCCCCCCCCCCCACACACACACACGAGCATCCAGCACACCAAGGCCGCCGTCGCTGTTCAAACGGCCTGCCTCGCACCCACCTTGCGTTCCAGTTGCTACGGAGACTCGCTTGCCTTCTCTCAATTTCCCGGGCACGCGCAGATAAGCAGAACAAAAGCGAGCAGTCACTTACGGCGCCTTATGATTTCACAGCTACGCAGCGATACGCGAGCCCCCCCCCCCCCCGATCAGCCGCAGCCATCTCCCTGGGCGATTGCCCGAGGGAGGGTTCAAGCGATTCAATCTAATCTGATGACAAACGATTCCATTAGCTTGGCCACTGATTAACCTCCTCCCCCTGTGTGTGTGTGTGTGTGTGTGTGTTGTGTACCTTTAGCTGGGCAAGTCTCCCTCCAGCCCCCCCCCCCGACTAGCTGCGCCCCTGCGAATGTCGGCTTGTCGGGCCGCACTGGTCACTGGCTTGATGCATTGTCTTGTGTGCTCTGCTCCCGTGGCTCAGCAGCCGTCTGCAGCAGCCCACCGAGGGACACGCGATGATGACGACCGAGTCACCCATTAGCCCAAATTAGAGCCATCCCTCCACCACTCAAGACAGGGCCGCTGGCAATGCCACGCAGTCAGGGCCATTACGGAAAACACGCGCTGAACTGATTTTGCTCTGCAAATACCATTAGCTGGTGCCCCGAGATTATAAATATCCAATCTGAGGAAGAAAATGGGCTTGAATGGGAAACCGTGTTAAGAAAATCTCACATCAATGTCAGGGACCTCTTCACTCGGTGCCAGAGGGCACGGAGTGAGAAAGAGGGAGATAGGCGGGTAATACAAGCCAAAGATGGAGGCACAAAGAAGAACAGCGGCGAGACAGGGTTCACATGGACAGTTTTGAAGGTTGAAATCTTTGAAAACGGCCTTTCAGAAATGGTTACGAGTCCCGAGTTTGGTACAACAACAACAACAACTGTCCAGCATGTGGGACAATTTGTCCAAACAACATAACCACTACAAGCCATTTTAACTGATGTTACCCACTTTGATGCACTTGCGAGATGAGTTTCCATTTTGCCCAAAAAACGCACCGCAAAACCCGATGGGCCGCGAGTTGGAGAAGTGCGGTGTGAATGAAGCGCTAGCGTCAGCGAGGCAGAGCGTACTCTTGCATGCCATGAGCCTGTGGTGTATTCCCCGTACATCCTCAACATTTCGACCATTAGGAGGGTCATTGGGCTGTTGCGCGCCGCCTCCACGTGGAACAGCACGTTTTCATCAGCTTCCTCATCCTATCAGCCACCAATCTCCCTGCAGAGCCCGAGCGCCGCGCTCTGTCAAGACTTAATCATGAGATATCATCTCTTTGAAATAAACAATTATCTTTTCTCCATCTTACTTGTCCGTTTTGATTGAACTTCCTGTTATCTTTTAGTCAAATCGGGTGTCTTATAGAAATAGATAACATGTCAGTCCCGAATCTCTTCCTTTCTACTACGCTGGCATATTTCCACTGACTCGGGGGGCGGGGGGGGGGGGGGGGGGAGGGGGGGTTTCCCGTCCTAATGCTCGAGCAGTGGACATATTTTCCCCCCCTGAAGACTGAGCGTGTGCCCGTGGCAGTGTGGGCTGAACTCTGGACTCCCATTAATACGTCTGTTTATTCAAGACAACAAAAGACCCCGTGTGATAAATACCATTGGACGGGGGGGGGCTCACAACGCACACAGCGGTAATGTGTCACCTCCAGTCTGAATGCGTATCCGACGGCGGCGTCCAAAGTGCGTTTCCTGCCATTTCTTGGTGAAATGAAGTTTTCATGCTGATGGCAACTCAAACAGCGAGGCTCCCGTGGCTCGTTTGTTTTTCTCCTCCAAACAGCAGGTCTCTTTGCTGCTATAGTGTGTGTCTGTTAATAACAGCCGCTGGGCCATTATTTACTGTGATCAAAGGCAGTTAAGGTGTCACGGCAGCGCGGCTTCGTACGAGGAAGAGGAAAAACTGCTGTACACATTATCTAGTGTTAGAGATGAATCAGCAAATTCGTGGTTCAATTTCAGCTTCGAAAATGTTAAACGAAAATGTTTGATTTTATGTAGCGTTTTTAATAACTGCACATTAGTGACTTGCTCCATTAAACAAAGATGGCGCGTCAGTGTTTTTTTGAAGACCAAAAAAGGCACCAGTTTCTGCTACAGGTGGTAAATCACTGACATTATTAGTCTCTCTCTACACACCAGCTGGGATGCACTTGAATCCAACTTTTTAGTCAAATTGATTAGACATTTTCTGTAAAAGGAGTTAACGATACATGTGCTCATTCACTGTTGTGCTCTCAGCGAAGTCAGGCTATAAGTCCTCCGACGCCGACAACCAGAGGGGCCCGTTCTTCCTTATAATTAATGATGATTCTTCTGAGACCTAAATGAGTCCGCTTATCTGATGTAGGCTGCATGCGTGGCTGCTTATTAGGATCGGGCCATTTGGATCAATGCAAAAATATGGAAATGCCCCATGAGAGAGCAGGTTTAGAGCTAGAAAGCAGACCAGCATGAAAGGAAGGGTGTCACAAGTTCACGTCGAGCCGCATAGGGATGTTCTTATCACATTTATGACCCCGCAAGCTTTGAGCACATCAGAGACACTGTCTTCTGCTCCTTCGATGCATATGGATCGGCATGGAAATGAATAATCCAAAATGGCCACACCAATCTCAGACTGTCACAAGAAGCCCACCTTGTGTGCCTGTGTTTATGCAAATATTTATCGGCGTTCACACTTGGCTAAATTTGACATGAGCAAGTCATTTTTGAATCACTTTGGATGCAAAATGGTAATTACTCCTAAACCACGCTGGAATAATGAACTCGTTAGCATGCTCAGCCTCCTGGAATTCACTCAGACTCAAAACAATCGCACACGTGTCACACTGTCCCCGCTTCCTACCGTCTCATGAGACAAAAACATGTCAACCTACGTCTAGAACTACAACATTGGGTTTCATTGAACGTTTGGGGAAGGAAGTAATCTGACTGTTAGAAACTATTTCTACACTCATTTCTACACAATTTCTACACTCATGTCACTAGTAAACCAAGTTATGTTTTCTTTTTCAAGCATGCACCCTCATTACAGATGTTTTCAAATCAGTTTCACCAGATCTCCAGGTTTCAGTTTCATTCTAAATGTCAAAGAAAACCACATCAGCTACAGTGAAGACTTTGTAAAATGGAGCCAAAGCCACCTTTGAGAGAAACTCCAGCTTTTACTAGTGACATTTTCTGAACTAAACAGACAGCAAGAAGTATTATTCTTCCTCTTTACATTTTGTGGTCATCAATGGATCCGCCTCCGGTTAAGGCCAAGACAACAACAAAAGAGAAGCGCTTTTACAGACTAGTTATGCTTTAACTTCCATAGAAAAACTACAGTGGAACACCACTGTGACATTTAAGCAGAGTTTGTTCATAGACTGAAAAAACACTCAAACAGGTAAGCGGCAAACACATCATTATATGAAGGGATTACACAACAAGCACTTACAAGAATGCAGTGAAGTTTAATGGAAGCCCAGAATGAACTCGGATTGGTCGATGACGAGTTCCCCCCCAGCCTTATTACCTGAACGAAGCAAACTGCTGCCAAAGCACCGGTGCACTTATTTTCTGCCTTGCAGTCTAGGTCCTACCCCCCCGCCGTCTAGGTCAAGGACAGATCAGTGGCAACGCACCCTTACAGTGAGCAGTTGTCCGCTTTATCTGAGGAAAAAGGCTCGCAGGCAGCCCGCCTGTTTGTCCAGCCTTTGAGTCAATCACACCCCCCAAACAGGCTTACAAACATCGCACACACTGCTGATTACATTCCAGATGGGTATTTGGGGGGTAAACATTTGAAGGAACAGTACAAACAGACAGACTCGTCGCGTCCGGGCCCACTCGGCACCGGTCGTAGACTCGCGAGTTCCGTTCCGCACCGGCGCGGCTGCGCCCGGTTCCACGGGACGGGTCGTTCGTGCAGCATCGCTTCCTTCAAATGATGGCGGTTTAGAACTTAAAAGCCAATTCCATCGTTCCCCTCCTCGCCGTGACCCACTCTGGATGAGGCCATTGGCTAAATGTCTGTGGGATAAATTGCAGCTTTTTCGCCAGTCGAACTCAGCACCTGGAAGGGAGCAGGCTTTATTGCGACGTGGGGGGGGGGGGGGGGGGGGAGGGTGTTTGTAGTGTATCTTGTGACAGCTAGAGAGCTTTTCACAGCCGCGGCGTTTAATGGAAGCAGCTGGGCGGCATGTGGGTTAATGTAATGGCCGCGCATGTTGAGCAGAAGTGGCGCTAAGCTCGGGCTATCAAGGGAGTCATCGGCAGAGCGGACACCCGCCGCTCCAGCTCTCCCTCCCCACCACCCTCTGAGCACCCATCAATCCAGGCACCGGAGCCATCCGTGCCCACGCTTTAGCCCCCCCCCCCAACCAACCCCACGTCTCATTGCCCGGATAGCTGTGTGTGTGTGAGAGCTTTAGTGGTTGAGGCGGCTTGTGTGTGGAGCCCCTTGATTGGACGGCAGAGGCTGGACCATTAATGAACACTGCCTGTCACGGACACAGTCCTCTTAGCCGCTCCCTCGCCCGTGACTCGGCGCCAGGGGCCGCCGCGGCTTGATTGAAATGGGCTCACTTTACTTTTACTTTTGTCCCGCGGCCCTGCTTTGCGGACCAGTGGGGTCATTTAATCCTGGTCTCACTGCCCACCGCCCTCAAGGGTTTGCTGCGGCTGTACTATGGTAGTGTTCAGAGTCTAAATCAGGAGAAGAATGAGAATTATTTTTAACTAGTTTTAAAAATGAGGGACGATGAAATACAGATAGAATGTTTAATTATTTGAGAAATTGAAGATCAGGATCAGCCCTTGTACTCACTTGATGCAGGTATAGAATACATGCATTTCGGCCTGTCTCATTGTGAAGAACAAACTATTTAAAATAAATCCACGGATACTGTGAACATATGAACATATCCACTTACAGCTAAAAGAGTAATATGATATAACGTCCTTGCAGGCCTGGGCATTAATACTCAATTGAAGGAAATAGCACCGTATTATCTCAACATTGTCAGTCAAACGACAACAGCATTAACATCCTTTTGCAACCAAATCAAAGAAAAAAAAAATGAAGTACTCTAGGGTTTAAGGGTACTCTTAGTGGTACTACTTTTTGTGAACATCACCCAGTATTACCTCCTGTGTTACTTGCAGTGGGGAAGCATAAGAAGATATCAAATTCTGGATAAAACTGCAGCACAGAAGAACTAAAAAAACCCCGGGCCAATTGATATGCAGTTAAGTTGTCAGAATGAGACCCAAATACAGAGTGCAATCACGAGTGTCCTAATATATTCTGACCTCTGGCATAATTTGCTCATTGCATCTACGTGCTTCTGTTCCGGAGAGCACTTACCAATTTGTGAACCAACACACCACGTTTTGTTTGTACCACCAGAAGCCTGAACATACAAAAGAAGTAAATAGCCAATAGCCAGGAAACAAGAACGCCGCCGCACTACGGCCACGTGATGTCAAGCCGAGGAACGTCCTTTCAATCCACATTAGGGAAGAGCCCTCATTAGGAATATGCAAGGTTGCAGCAGGCTTTTGTCCTCGCGCCCCGCCTTTATTTAATGAGCCCGGGGGTGGTTTGACTTGATTTGCATGGGCTTGTTATAGGATCACACAGCGCCACCGCTCATGCCCACACACTCCCCGAACATAGGCGCCGATGCGATTCCCGGCTTTCGCTCGGCTTGTCCGCCAGCTCACGCTAGCAGAAGGACCGTGACTCGGCTTTTCCCACCGAGGAGGAGGATGCCGGGGCTTTCATTTGTGCGCGCACTCCCATCGCGGACGGCGGTTCGGCTGCTTGGAATTCTGCGTGCGCATTTAGGCGTGTGATCTGAGGTGTGCCGCTTGAAGCAGCGTGCGTGCGAGGGGGGGGGGGGGGGGGGGGGAAAGAAATGTCTCCCAAGTGACGGGAGGCTTTGAAGAGAATAGCGCTGATGTGGTCCCTCTCTCTCTCTCTCTCTCCGACATTCGTCAGATATCACCAAGCAAGAGGCGACAGCAGGATACCAGCCAGATGAAAAAGGCCTGAAAACCTGCAGCCAGCTGGGATATATCTTTGATAAGAAGACAAAGGGAGGGAAAAGACAAAGATGAAAAACTCCCTTGTCTCCTTCTCTTTCTAATCTGGAAACGGCAACGGATGGATATTTGGCTCATTCCATCCTCGGCAATTAATAGAGCCGGGGAGAAATATGTGTCCCGCTTTGATGATGTCGGGGCTTTGAGGAATGAGGGACAGGTCAGCGCTGGACACGGACATCAGAGGCCGCTAGCGCTGCGGCGAGATGTCAGCTCGGCTTGCGCCGTCGCCGTGTGATGAGGCCCCGGACGGACGCGCAGGGGGGGGATGGGAGGGACGGCAACGCAAGGAGAGCACATGGCGAAAGGAAGAAAACTTGAAGGGGATAGGAAGAGAGAGAGAGAGAGAGAGAGAGAGAGAGAGAGAGAGAGAGAGAGAGAGAAGCAAGCAGCGGGAGAGATGATCGTGAAAGGGACAACAAATGGGGAGTTTCTACAGTAAACAGGAATTCACCAAAGGAGGGTGAGAGGAGGGATGCATTAATGGAGAACAGCAGCGAATGAATGGGGCATGTTAATGAAAAGGGATGCCACTGAGCGAACGAGAACAGAGCTTTTTCACAAGCCGAACCTCGCAGCAATAACGAATGAAAAGGCAAGTCGACAGGAGCAGAATTTAAAAGGAAATGGAGATCAGCAACAAATCAAAAGTTATGATATGTTGACAAGAAGGGGCCCGAGTGAGGACAAATGAAGACACCCTCAAACCCGCATAAACCAGCTGTCCAATCAAGCTCCAGAATGGAGAAAACATGTGGATCTCCTGCAGAATGTGACGCAGGGTCTGTAGGACAAGAGCAAACCTCCACTGAATGATTTAATGATCTGTGTTTTAAGAAAATAAAAGCCAGTTTCTCTACTTTCTGTTGCCGACTGATCCAGCGGCGTGGCACTGTGTGAAAGCTTTTCCATTTTCTCTCTTGCAAAACAGTGTCTGCCAAGTCCTTCACAGGGGAAAAATCCTCTTCCACACAGAAACTGCTTTTTTGGGGGCAGAGGTTCCACTTTGGTCTGTAAACATTTCTATGGAACGGAAATAAGATTTGAAACTTACACCAACAGCCTTTTACTGTTTTAATGCATTCGTTTGACATGCCATTAACGTTTAAAATTATAAGATAAAATGCAGCGTAACCTAACAAATTGGTCACTGAGACATCTGCATTCCACCAACATTTCTTTAGGGCTATCTTGCATAGTTCCTTCTTTGCTGTTGAAAGGCAGTTATAAGAATACCTTTTATTAAATTGTCAAAAGGTTGAAGGAGGACATCATGTTTCTTATCAGTGCATCTCCTGTTCCCTCTCAGTGCATCCTGGACTCAACGCTCCCCAATACCGCTAACGATGAATTTCTTACAGGGCATCTTTCACTTGGTTTGCGTCCGTGTACTTGAACACGGTTAGGAACAGGAACAGGAACCAGGAACTTGGTCAGCGGGTGTGGGCGTGGCGCTGGTAGGATGTAGGAAGTGCCATGTGGTCAAAGGGTGTGGTGCCCCACAGCATGGCCATCTGGAAGGCTGGTGGGAGCTGAGGACCCAACGGTGAGAGCAGACTGCCACCTCACACACACACACACCTCATCTTGTGTGTTGCAAGTGTATGTGTAAAGGGAAGATGTGAGAACAAGCTAAATTACAGATATCAAAGGGGGGATGCTTATATGGTCATCAAATACCACTATGTGCGTTGGAAGCGGGTTGCAAGATAAACAAGGACACGGCAGTAGTGACAGATGGAGATAAAAAGAGATATTACCAAGTGTGTCGGATCACATTGACAAACAAAACGACTGCTTGCTGCTGTGTTCACAAGCATCAGAAACCCCTAGAACAACAGGGCGTCTCCTCCTAAGGCCCAAGTACACGCAGTCCATTTGTGTCCTAGCCTAGCTCGTGGTCACCATAATTATAACAGTTATAGTGTCAATGTACATAGACAATGTTTCTTTAAGGGAATCCTATCTGAATAACATGCAACGTTAATTTCTCTGCAAGCATATTCATCAATTGTCTTGATATTGGCCCTGCGCATAGAAAGTCCCGCCTCTAGGGAGAAGACGAAAGGATTTATTCCGTTGTCCGTTTTTGAATCAGGAGGAGTTTTTCCACGCAAGAGATGGTTTTCTCTTACGTGATCCTGTCAAACGATTGCTTTTGCTGGAAGTGGAAGAGGTTGCAGGGCGGTTTCCCTTTTGCTTCATGACCAGAGGCTTAGGTCAGCATCGCTTGCTCCGTTGTTGACATCCAACCTGTGCTTTTATAAAAATGTTGTGCTGACAGATGGTCAGATATACTTTGCCCAGTGGTGTGTGAATTGACTTGGATATGTAGGGTTTGTAGTGCAAAATATTATGTTGAAACAGGATTGAGCCCCTGAGAACAAATTCATAGTGTATGAGGAAAGGGACGATTCCAGGTTGAGTTATTATATTAAATTATAAAAAGCCCAAAAGGGAAATACCTCGGTGGACAGACTACTAATTTTAACCCTGCCCTATAACCCATTTTCAGCAGTTACTTTCCATAAAAGGGTATTTCAGCGGAGGCATTGGGTTAGGGAAGGCAGCTTAGGCACCTTGTTACTCGCAACTTGCATCAGAAAATTAATTATTGTTTTACAGATATCAGAAACGGATACTTTTTATGATTTGTCCTTTGCGTCCTTGGGTTTTTCACCATTACCATGGTGTGAAAGTTCTTTACAGTCAATATAAAAGATGAATAATAATGAATAAAATAATATTGCTTTGCTTTATGCAGACGGGTTCATGGAAATGAATAAATCGGATGCCCTATTTGCTCTGCTCTTTGAAGGGATAGCTTCATTTTTACACCCATGTTGCTATTTCATTAAGAGTTTTTTGTGGAACACGGTTGAAAAGAAACTGAAACTTCAATAAGTTGATAAATTTGTCAACGAAATGTTAACATTTTGAATAAACGCACATATTTCAAGGCACAAATTAGTTATTTGCTCTCAATAGCATGCAAATAAGTAAAATACATCAAATTCCGCCACTAACAATTATTTGCATCAATGATCAGAAAACCGTAGAAGATGCCCATCAGAATTTACAAACACTCAACATGTTTAATTATTTCGGACGACTAATGGTGGAACCATTTCTGCTTCATTACCTGGTTTCCCTCTTCGCCCCCCCCTGCCCCGGTTTACCACAAACAAAGCACACGGAGATGCAGCCAGCCTTCTGACAAGTCGCCGTTCATTACACGGCCTGGTTACAGCCCGGCTCCATTGCTTCTTGCCTACATTGTAGGTCAACGCACACGCTAAGGCGATTGTGCAAACAACACGGAACGCATGCATACCAACTAATACGCGGCGCCCTCGGCTATAGAACCACTCTCCTCCCATCCAATACGATACGTGCAGCTCGTTTGCCGGATCGGAGCTGACCGGCAGTGGTAACCAGCCCCCCCCCCCACCCCCCACCCGAAGCAGCCAAGCGTAAGCAAGCAGGGGTACTGCACGGCCTGAGATATGAAGCAACACATCTGTACCTTCAGGACAGAGGTTGATAAACGGGGGGCGGGGGTCATTTGGACTTTTTTTTGATACATTGCAGTATTGGGACGAGGCACTGGGCGTCACCTAAGAGTGCTGAGAGGGGGTGGGGGGGGGGACAAATAGAAAGAGGAAAAAAAGGTCAGGAAGGAATGAAACAAATAGAGGCTGTCTCCCCTGAATGGAGATGAGAAGCGATTAGAGGCATCAGAGGGAGAATCTGCTTCATCAGGAGAAACACAGTCCCTGCGGGGACACGGGGGTGGGCAATCCGGAGGGGGGAGGAGAGGGGGATGTAAAACGGTGTTAAATCATGACCATTAACAGAAAATGAAACAATAACACCGTTGGACTTGTTGCAAGATTGCAATACTTGGTAATGAATATCTGCAAACGGTGTATTGGCCAATCCCAGGGAATGGAGAGGGGGAGGGAAATGGGTGGAGTATTTATATTCTTGTATTGTATATAATGGTCTGGTGCTTTGGGGACTCAGCGGGGAAACTGCCTTTGTTTTAATTAACGGTTAAATTGCTAGGCTGCTAATTTATATATTAGCCAGCCCGATCACGATTTCTGGAGCTGAAGACAACACTAATTTAAGCATGCGTTAATGTATAGTATGTTTGCGTGGGGGCGCGTGTTATATCGGTAAATGGTACAGAGCAGCAGCCAGGCCTGAGGCGGTGTTTCCCAAGATTTAGATGAATTAGAAAAACTGAGCTAGTGTCAGCTCTTAGCTGTGCATATCGGGAGGTCATTCCCTGAAAGCCTAATGTTTGGCAGTATAACATGTTGAGAAAGTAGCTGTTAGCGGCATGTGGGGTGAAGGTCAACTGTCTAAAATGAATCCCTCCAATCACTGTAACAGGACAAAAAAAAAAAAAAAACCTCTGGAAGCGTGAATGGGTTTTATAGCCTTCATATCCTAAAGGTATGTTGAGTCATGTCCTTGGCTACTTCACGTAGAGTGGATACATTCAGATCATGTGCATGTGTGTGTGTGAGATAGAGGACATGCGTGCGGGCACGAGCCAAGCAGAAGGGGTGCCAGTAGCCTTGGAGGAAGGAGCATGTGTCCGGCATCCACTGCTGTCGTGCTGGGTCACAGATGTGACCTGCTCCAGCAGCCCGCCTTACGCCCCCCCCCACCCCATCACGCCACCGCTTGTAAAACATCCCTTCTCCGGGGGCGAACACAAGTAGCCCACAGTGTTGGTGGTTATTTGCATTATAAAAGGATTGTTTTGGGAATCATACGAGGGTCAAAGAGTGATCCCAGACGTCCACATGGGTCGCTCAGGACTAAATAAGTAAAATGCCATCTGGGGCTCCCGGCCATGTTGCGCTGCAGTGACAATGCCAAGTAGTGACACCGCAAAGTTGAACTGAATTAAACAGTACTGGCTGGTGGGTTGGTGGCCTTAAACACAGCAGATTAGCCTGGAAAGAAGCCCGGCAGAGGGAAACGTGCTTAGAGGATGTCAGCCATGAGGAGAAGTGTGAAACCACCATCCAACCAGATAAATCAAGTGCGAGACAAAGAGGCGTGTGTTTGGGAGTCTGTGGCGAGCAGCATATAGACTGCTAATCTTTCGGGGGGGAGGTCCCATTCATTTGTGTGGTCATCTTTTCCAGAGGGCCTTGAAATTTCCTTTTTCACGCCTCACCACTTGTTTGCTTTAGAAGCCAAGATGCTTTTTACCGCAGGAATCCTCCATGGTGACAGTGGATGTGTCCATCTCTCTCTCTCTCTCACACACACACACAAACTCCCACGCATCACTGACATTGCAGAAACAGACAAGTGGCTCCACCAGGTCTCCCATGGAGCCCGTGCTGCACTGCAGCGACAGATCAGGGTGGGACAGCGTTGGCACGCCACATGCCGGCCTCCTCCTCCTCCTCCTCGCTCTGCGCTCGCCACCAACTGCGACTCGCTTCGCATAAAACCAGCCAGGCAGTTCCGCATGCCAGTTCAGTCTTGTTAAAATCACCACGTGGTTAGGATTTTTATTATTTATTGGTTAGTTTGCTTTTTCAAGGAAGAATGAGGGGACCGGTTGCAATGTTCTTAGTCCATTCTGGTTCCCGATTTATTTAAAGTCTGACCTGCAGATTCTCCTTTTGAGAACAATAATTGCAAGAAAAACATAATTTAGACTCTCACAAAGAGTAATTTCACCATCCTGGAATTTTTAAAATGTTAGCTTTTTCCTAATTTGCAAAATGACAACTCGGATATTCAAATACTGCTACAATAATTTGATGCTAATCTCTTAGTTCAGCCAAGCAACGAAATGCAAGAGGTGAAATCCGCCATTTAAGAGCAGCTGCAGTGTATATGTGCAAACCCCACAGCTACAACGTTACATGCTTTGTCTTTGACACACGGTGCCACCGCGTGCTATTTGAAAAGAAAGTAATGCAAGGTCAGCTTTTATCAATATCGAGCAGCCAGAGTGCTCACTTCAAGCAGCAATTCTGGCAAAGTAGTGGACATCACTCTTCTGAGCTCTCTAAAGCCATTCTTCACATTGTGAGCCCCATCACTTCCTGTGTGTAAAGACTGAATGGCCCACCATGAAGGATTCTCAGAGAACCTGAATGTGTGGGCCTTTATCTCCAGTTGAACAATTGGCAGCATCATGTTCCTCTCTATGACAGCAGGCCTCATGTCCCTCATTTGGCTGTGGCCTTTCACAACAAATGCTGCTGTATAAGGGTATAGGGGATATAAGGGTGGTAAATGTAGATCTATTTTTAAAATAAAAAAATGACTTCCGAAGGGCCACGGGTTTTCTGTAACTTCTCATTTCTAGTAGAGGAACTAAAGATAATTATAGAAACTATTTACGATCGAGCTTGCTGTACAAGCTGTTTAAAACATAGTTGAAATTTTTCTTTTTCTTTAGTTATATAAAGGATAGCCTTTTAAACTTCAGCTCTTTGAGAGAGGGCCCGGGGGGCACCTAAAGGGTTACTGGCGTGTTGGGTACTTAACTACTCTTTTCAAATTACATTTTTAGAACAGAGGGCTAATGTTTAACATTCGGGGTTGGGGTCCATCTTTTAGATTTTCTGGATTGTCTTTGGCAAGAAACGTCCAAGGACCCAATGTAGGGGGGCCGGGGCACTAGGAGCGCAACGTGGGGGCCTGGTGGGCGCATGCAGCCAATGCTTCTAATCCCAGTTAAGACAAGCTCTGCAGGCAGACCGACACAGAGGGAGTTGGGTCCAGTGTTAGCGGAATTAAACCAAAGCCTCTCCTCTGTTGTTGGGCTAATCCACGAGACAACGATTATCGGCAGGGCAACGTTGCCACGCTGATAACATGGCTCAAGAGTGCCTCAATTAGGGCACCAATCGCCAGACGCGAGCAGAGGCCGAGGCCAACGAAGCTGCCGCGAACTTAAAAGAGGAAAAGAAAAGTGTGTGAAAACCCTTTTGTTATTCTTACCGAGTGGAAGGGTCACTTTTTTTCAATACAGAGGCTTGAACCAAAGTGTTTGACCTTGGCTATTCTTGACCCACTCCATGCTGTAAAGACTACCCCTCTCACTGGGGCAAGCTCAAGCACATGTAATGAGCTGTCAAACGGAGACATGGCACGTTATTACGCAGCAACTGCAGGGTACCACTATGGCTCAAAATAACATGATCTTTGCACCGCGACAGTGGAATATTGAAGAGTGAGTTTCCCCACAAGGGTTTTGGTTTGCCTCATTCATCCTCTTATGTGACAGCGCAGCAGTTGAGGTGGTTGCACTCTGTTTTTTGTTTAAACATCAAGGGTTGGAGGACAACCATAACACTGGATTCGTCTACAGTAATCCTTCATTTACTCTATAAATCAAAGTGTGAAGGCAAAGCCCTCGCCGCGTTTTTAAAGCGCCTCACTGATGTGCCAATTTCAATTCTTTGCCGTTGTCACAAGATCAAAGAAAGTAAACACCCGACTAGGGGAGGATGCTTTCCTTCTCCGGAGCGGCTTGTCACACTTTACAGATGCATGTTTGAAAACCTGGGAGTGTGGCTGCCGTCAGAAGTGGCTCCGGGTCACAGACAGACAGATGTGTACATCCTATTGGTTCAGGCTTCACACGTGCCGTCTACCCAGTCTTGTGTCATGGGTGCTCCCGCTGAGTTTTTTTGACACGTGGTCCATCACTCGCTCTCTCCCTCCTCGTACATGTCCCGCGACTTCGACAGCATAATAAGCCTTGGACTGCTGGGTAATCTCATCAAGTCCTAATAAGGGCTCTTATATCTGGCTGGCATGTTGTTATTAATCTCCCAAACCACAGCTAAAACTGAGAAATGGGTTCTGCCAAGCGGGGCCTTGTGTTAAAATTGCCTCTGCCTTGATGGCACCGGCAATAAAGAGCGGTGGGGGTTCGGAGGAGGGATGGGACCAGGACAACATGAAAAGAGAGGAGGGAGTGGGTGGTAACACCTTGTGATGAGACACGTGACAGGCATGTCAGATGCAAATGGTCTCATGCTGGCTTGCCAGGGGCTTTGCCAGTGGTGGTCCCTGTGCTGCCACTCACACAAATGCTGACGGGGGGGACTGAGGGGAGTCAACGCATCAGGAGGACGTATGGAAAAGTACCGATTGGGAATATGGTCCGATAACTGGTTCCATTTTGGATGCAGTTTCCTGTCGGCAAAATACAAGCGTTATGTTAAGCTCTGATGTCAATGAATCTTTCATTGAACATGTATCTGGCCTTGTTAGTTTTGCTTACTTTGGCTCATTGCACAGGATGAGGGATTTGGGAAAATCCATACAAGATATTGGACGACCTGGTCTCACAGCCAGCTAGTCTAATACGGGCGCTTGGTCAGTGCCCCTCAAAAACCATTTCAACTGCTCTCAAGTCAGTGTAGACAGTATAAATGTTATCTTTTTACCTTGTTAGAGTGACAGTGTTTTTTCCTCATTTAAAAGAAAAACAATTCAAACAAAATCTTGTCATGTGTAGTTTTGAATATTTATTTTTTTAAATATTTTTATAAGTGCTGTTGTTAAGGGAAACATCTTCAAAACAAATGGATCCATTAAAGTTTGTTAACAAAGCTATACCCGTCATAATGTTCTCCTCCTGTCCATATCCAAATCCATATCACGGTATTTAGTAAGATTCTGACCGTATCCCGGTATGTGACGGTATTGATTTTTCAAGTTAACACATTCATTCATTGACCCTGAAAAGGACCTCCGGCTACCCGGACAGCTGTTCGCCACTGGCCGGTGAGTTAGCGTGTTGACTTGTTGTGGCTGCTAGTGTTGCCACCAAAGGCGATACCAGCGGCCTGACAGACTTTGCAATAAATCATTTTCTGATCTAACTTATGTCGGATTATCCAAACCTCCAAACAGACACAGCTCCTGTCTTGGGCACAAGTTGTGTTTGTGCATTTCTGGTCTCTTGTTGTTCCTCCTGTGTTGCTCTTTCCCGTGTTTTCATGTAGCAACAGAGTTACTACTTGTTGTGAGCTGTACCCAGCATGCAGTTCGGTGGGATCATTTTTCTAAATGTACAATTAATAGTGTTACAAATGGTTCATGTGTCACAAGCTGTTGCGTCATGGTGTTTTACCCTGTTAAAGAGTGTTTGTTGTGGGTTATTCATTGTCTTTATAAAGTTGTAACCATGACCCAATCTCAACACACGTAGGACCAGCAGCTCCGACCGCCGGGGGCTCCGCGATGAGGCGCAAAAATAAATTCTGCTGCCTGCCGAAGAGCAGTGTCAGTTGTTATGACGTAACACCAGTATGAACGTTACGTGAGAAATTCATTCTGTACCAGTACACCGTTTGAACCAGTATACCGCCCAGCCCTAATTGACGGATAACATCTGTCACCAAGACTTGATTTCAAACCGTGCAATTGCTACTGGCGATTTGTATGGGTCTGTTAAATCACTGCTTTGTCTCATTTGTTAAAGTGAATTGTTAATCATTTGTCTCTCTGTGTTAACCTCCCCCCCACCCTGTAAGAACAGTAGGGGAAACACTGCAAGTGGTTTCGTTACCTAAAACTAACTTATTTTGAACGTCCTAAGTCAGCCCTAGTGAGGGACCTAGAGCGTCATAGTTTGAAGTTTTTGGCCGCGGTATGATGGTGGGATCCAATGAAATACTAATGAACCCCAACTCTCCTCCTTACGTGGGAGGGCAAAGAGCTTCTTTGAATCAACGGAGAGCAAAGCGCACGTCTTGGGTGAGGCTAAGAGGTCCTGTGGGGTTCACAGTCTGGCCCGAACTAGATACCATTTTTTTCAAACCAATCATCTCTTAAACAACAAGTTGAGAATAAATTAAGATAAAGCAACGCTGAAACACAATAAGGACAGAGCCAACAGGGCAAGGAAAAGAAACAGATCACTAGTGAGTGCTTTGTACCTTTCCCCTTTTGTGGATCTTTAACCATCAAAGAGAAGCAGTAACTGTACCTCCCAAATCCCAAATTGATAAAAGACCACACTATCCTCCTGTGCCAGATACAGATGCTTTAAAATCTTAAGGGTTCATGCACACTCCCCGCATGCAACCAGCTAAACTCTAGCAGCACTAGACACTGGAGAACCCGCCCCTGTATCTGTCACCAAGCGGAGATTATATCCTGAAGACAGATGGTGCAAACTGTATTGCAGACATCCAGGCTTCACTCTGATACAACCAAGAAACATGTCTGTTTGGGCAAACAATTGTTCTGCGAGGTGTGCAGATTCATTAAAGATAATATTTTGAACGTACACACAGCTGTCTAGCAAATGTACAGCTCAATGTACCCTCAACATAATGATTACCATTGTGTGCACAGCCCTTTCACGTCTCCAATAACAAATATTAGAAGTGATGTGGAACTGAAAAATCGATACACGCCATTCTGAAAAAGCATGGCAAACAACGTTGTTGTGTTTTGTCTTTATCGTAATACACGTTGCTTCACAAGAGACATGCGCATCGATATGCGAAAATGCATATCGATGTTATAGTATAAAATAATTAAACAAGTATAATGCAAAGCCAGCCACACAGGAATTATTCATTCGTTATATAACTAATTCAATAACATCGGGAATGAGACTTTTCTTGCCCAGAGCAGACCCTTAATACCAAGAAATATCACCTAACATCAACGATTGGACATTTCTGAGTGGCCCATTTTACAAGTTACTCACACATTTCTTCTTGATTCCCATGTATTATATAAATATAATATATTAAACATAAATAGTGTATTCTCATCTAATGCACTGCATCTGGAATATACATCAAAACAAAGCCGATCTAGTGTTTTGTCGACATCTTTGCCATCACGATCTGATGTACTGCCTTCAGTCTTTGGGTGAGCAAATTAAATAGATAGAACTGAATGTCACATACTTGTGCGAGGATCACAGTGTAATCAACACCTTAATACTTCTGTGTCCTCCACTTGTACAAACATGCAGATTTATCCACTCTTCCCTTTTTGAGGGATCAAATGAAAGAATAGAAACACCAGAACTGTCCATTGCCGTCTGCATAATACGACAAGGTCGATCCGACTCGGAGCCAGACGTGGCATACAAAAAGAAAAATGTAACGCACCGTTTGCACTTACGTGGTTAAAATTGTAGTCCTTTATAAAGCACCACTGTGATGATTTTCCGATGTCCTTAATTGCATCCAACTCAGGCCTAAATGAGAGTTCTGAGAAAATAACCCAAAAGAACAATCCACCCGCAGATACTCACACGGTTGAAAATATTCAATATGCGATGAACAATGCATTCCAGGAGTTGTGCTGGGATTGTGTACGATTGTTGTACCCATTATCTTTCAACCTTCCCTGTCTAAATTGAATTCAGTTAGTGATTTCCTATATTTCCCAGGGCGCTTTTCAACAACGTGCAGAGAAAAGGACTATCTCATTCAACGGCACTGTTGTACTCAAGTGTGGGTTATATACCTGTATGTAGAGATATAAATATAAGAAATAAAGTAAGCATTTGAGAGCTTTTCTGTTTTTTTAAAAAGGTCAGGACCAAGTTTTCTCAACAGAAAAGAAATTGTCTGGTTCCTGCTTTACATTTTGGTCTTTTGTGACTATCTATTGGGGCAATTACGATAGCCGCCAGGTAAACCATGGAGGGATGATGTATTAATCGATCATTTAAAGCCAATGAGCATGCCCCTTAATACCCATTTGGTACCTTTTCCAAATCATGGGCAGAAAAAGAAAGTAGACGTTGCGAAGCCCCTTAAGGCCAATTTCTGATATTGGAATATAACAATAAAATTGACTCTAAAATCAGAAAAATCTTCATATTCTGTGAAGTAGATGTGTCTATTTGCAATGGCTGGATGCAGATTTTGCCGTTTCTTCACAATGTGACTGCTGCCTGATTGCTCCCCTGCTGCCTTCCAGAGCGGCATGCTGAGCCAGGTGACAGAACTCCCGCTACGGAAATCCAATCAGGTCAATCCTCCACGATCCCTTACAATCCTCTCAGCCGCCGCCGCACCCCGCAAGCCATCGGTAACACACACTGCACATGCCACGCACACACCCCCTCAATGAACTCATTGATAGCTGGGGAGATGGCAACATGCACATTATCCACCTGGCAAAAGCGGTTTTGGGGTGTGTGGGGCGGCGATTCGTGCTCAGAGAAACCTTGAGTCCCCTTCAGGTGCAAGGACAACGTAGTGTAGCAGGCCTTTCATCGTGACCTTGGAATTGAGGCCACTGAGATAAATGTATCCCTTAGGGATCAACAGTGTCACAGCAACGATTCACAGACACTCCCATGGCAAACAAACCCTGCCGGTAGCAGGAATGGCACCAGTGACATAATACCCCCCTCCTCCCTTGTGGAAAAGATAATACCGGCCTTTCATCTTGGTCCAGGCCCCACCTTCCAAGAGCCCGGGGTTGAACCCTCTCTGGACCTGTTTGGAGGTCACACATGGGCCACCTAATACTGGTGAGCACTGTATTGGATACCACTGGCTAAATGGGGTCCATTCAAATGTCCTTGTTTGTGAGGGTGGAGGTGGAGTGGCTGCTGGGAATTTGGGCTTCCTGTAGAAAACAGAACAATATCCCCAATCCCTGACGCAGAGGCGAGCTTGTCACACAACCTTTCTACCCAAGTGTGGGATCTGCACCCATTCTGTCAGATGAGCTCAGAGTCTTGTTCTGATCTATCCCCATGTGTGTTTCTTTGTTGGCTTGTGCATTCTGGGTTCTGGCTGCAGAATGAATTTTGGGCTATTGTCACTGTGATCCTAATGGCCAGTATCTGGCTCTCCGGAACTGTTTTTTTTGGGGAGGTGGGAACAGTGTGGGAGGCGGGGGACGGGGAGGGGGGGGGGCTGAAGTAAGATGGGTGATATGACTTTGTACGCCTCGAGTTGTGCAGCTGTCCCAATTACTACCTCTCCCTTTCCATCCAAACCCATCTGCCTCTCCGGCTCTTCAGACCTGTCCCTTCCGTTCGTAGATGCAGCTAGTGTGGGTATGCACTTCGCGGAGGTTGCCATTGTGGAAGGAGCCCTTTATCAACCCAAAGTAGGTTCAGTCCCCGTTTTAGGATCGACGATATGACGCCCAGAAAGCCCAGACAGTGAATTTCCCGCAGCATCCCTGAATCCCTCCAAGCCTGCTCTGATCCTGGCATGAGCTGAGAACTCAGACGTGCTGACAAGGCTGTTTCATGGCACTAAGCATCAGGGGATTTTTTAGTGAGGTATTTGGGTGGGTGGCAGGGATGGAGAGGGGGGGGGGTGCGGTAGTTTGTGTCCCGTGGTGAGTCCCTCAGTAACATCTGATGAGCTAAAAGCTCTCAGTGTGTGTCATACCCATGTGAATACAGTTCATCACGCTGAGGAGGTGCCATTCACTCCATTCTTCTGGGGCTGAGCATTCAAGGAGAAACATTAAACAATGGCAATATACACTTACATACATACATACATAAACACAAACACAACTGAATGCAAAGGCATGAAAGCGGCTGTGCACCAAGGGGCAGTTAAGTGCTTCCAACTGAAAATGAGAAAGAAAGGGGAAGGAGAGAATTGTGGCGCCGCATGTGGATGGGTACAGGCCTATTTCTGGACGGCTCCAATGAGCCAAGAAGAAATGTCGTAAGACACACTTCCCATCTCAGGCTGGAGCAGCAATAACTCCCGGGGACACAGCAAAAGAAAGCACACACACACACACACACACACACACACACACTTTCTCATGCGAGTGCACTGCAGGCTGGGTAGCTCTTCCTCGGGGCTGAGCGAAGCTGGGGCAGCACACAGGGTCTCTGACGGGTTTAACCCCTCAGCCCAAACCCAAAACACATCCAGACATCCGGCAAACCCATCCGTGTCAGCTGTGGCGAAGGCATTGTGTGATCTAGACAGAGTCCCTACACAAATCCAATCTGATGCCACATGGCTATCGGGTCAAGTTCCTATTGTGCCTGTCTGAATGACTTCCTAATCAGAAAGGCCCCCTTTCCTCCACTCTGTCTTCACAGATTCAGCAGATAAAGACAGGTAGACAAGCAGCAGGACATTTAGACAGGCAGACAGCAGTGCAGGCCTGCTGGGGCCTTTTTCCTTTTTCCTGCACCCGGAGAATGCTATCAGTCTCGATCGGGCTAGGCTGCTTAGGCTGAGCTTCTTTTCGCTTGCTTTTTCCATGGAAACGTACCCCACACTCGTCCTGTGAGTGGCACGTGCGATCCCTAGACAGACACCGTCTTTCAGTACAGATAATAATGACCCTCAAGTGGGACAAGAGCAGGACAAGACTGGTGGCAGAAGTTTTGTGCCGTGCCGAGCGGATGCTTTCTGAAACTAGACCGTTATGTCCCTGCATTACGTTAGCCGTATGTACCAACTACTGCGATGTACAAGACATCAGTCCATCAGCATCTAAGAGATTCATTTTCAGATTGATTTACTGATGACTGCAAAAACACTAAAGGGTAGATGAGACAGAACCACTCTCAGAAAAGTGGCAGCCAAATACCCACGCTGGACATTGTTCACTGAACTATGGGGATGAACCAGCTAATTCTTTATCTCCCAAACAGACCAAGTGCTTCATAATAGAAGACTCAGAAATGTGTGTGTTTCCATTCAGCCATACATAATCATTTCAGGCTTTCCCTTACTCAAAACAGATACACCAAAGGCAAAAAAGCTTATTTTATTCAATGGCTTCCACCACTCTATTTAGAGTACATTGTCTGGAAGTGGGTAGCAGAAATACCCTGCATAGAGATTAACTATTCCAACAAAACAATGCTTCCACATGAGCCTTCCTCTTTTGGTAGCATTGCTACTTACTGCAGCTTGCTACAAGCATTGCAGAGTGTTAGAGAGCCGCCTCACTTCAATGTCCTTTGTGTTTTGTAAGCATGAAGCCCCCAAACGGGAAAACATGCCTTCAAAATGTGTTGTTTGTTTTCCCCGTCGCTCTATTCAGGCGTCTCCTCTCATCCACCTGACACTGGAAGAAGAAAATGTTGATATGCCTGGGACAACAGGGTGGAAAAAGGGGGATGTATAAACAGCACGCCGAAGCCAATATCAAGCATTACACACACACACACACACACACACACTGTACAGTGAGCCAAAACACTGTGATGCTTGAAATTAGAATGGCTTTTCATGCAAACAGAGGCGCTCGCTGTGCAGGTGACAAGCTGGTACTGCCGACCGAATTGAAATGAAAAACAAAATCGGGCCGCGGTTTCAAACAGGAAAGTCCACTTGACTTGGACGGCGGCTTGCAGCGCTGACCCAAACAGAGGAAGGGAGCTTGCCATGTGACAAATGTGCACGGTGTTAAATACATATAAAGAGCTATAAAATTAGCCGCCGCCCTTTTTTTTTCTTTTTTGCTCAGCGCACGGCGTTTAACCTCGCTGGCGGAGCAACCCTGACATGTTTTACAAACTCATTAGTCAGAAATGAAGACAGACAGTGGCGTGAGACGCGGAGGCAACAAAGGTCAAAAACGGAGAGGGGGGGAGAAGCAGGGGAGGAAATAGCTGGAGTCAGGCTCTCTAGAAAGCCCACTCTCCTGTATTACAGATGCAGTATCATGCGTTAAAAAGCACGAGAGGACGAGTGCAACATCTGTCCAGCGCGATCGGCTCAGCAAGCAGAAACAAAACAAACTTCCAAATACTGCAACAAAAAAAAAGAAAGAAACTTCAGACATACCAAGTAAATTCCAGAGATTAGTTCGGGTGTTATTGCTGCAATTTAATGCAAGTGCTTCATCAAAATTACATAGCCCAAAATAAACCGCTTTAGTGTAATTATTTGCAGTTGGTTGATCTCAATGGCTGTGCCTATTCATTCCCAAAATGGCAAAGCACATATCCAAGCAAATTGCTCAGTCAGTCACTTTGCTTTATGTCAAATAATTGGCCTCTGACAGCTCAAAACACCATCTAAAAGGAGCACATCCCTCTGTAATAGAAGACAGAGCTCTCGTGCCACGCCATTGACAGATGTCACCGCAATATATACTAGACTGTTTACTTATTCATGAATGGGTTAGGGCAACTAACTCAATCTGCTTCCAGTTACCAAGGCTGTCTTTATTAGATAACATTAATGAGGCATTAGTTGTCAAATCGGTGTTGCGTTTCTCCCTCGTCAGCGACTCCAATTCAAATGAGAACAAAGTAGATATCGGCCGCAAATTGATCGAAACACCAAAAAATGAATTGCGGCACTATATAACAGGCCACAGATGGACTGTCAAGGAAATGAAACACAGCGTGTAGAAACATGTCTTGTAATATCACCGGAAGACATGGCGCTATAAATACCATACTAAAAGTTAAGGATACCGAAAAGCCTTGAGTCACTCGCATCGCACATTGATTTCATGTGAAAACAAAGAAGTATTGCTCATTAAAACTGTCATATTGAATAGGATTTTAAAAAAGGCTTCAGATGGGACACCCATAAACCGGTGATCTGGCATGTGAGCTGTCCATCTATCACGAGCCATTTGCATCTCACCCTTAACGTCCCCAGTGAAGGCAGACACACATCTTGCAGGGTGGTGTTCGGCCCCCCCCCCTGCTGGGATTTGAACCTCTAGCCCTCCCAGCACAGGGACGCCAGACTCCTTTAGATGAGCTACACTGAAGCACATACACCGTCTGCCTTATGCTGCTACCTCATCCATCATCATCATCATCATCATCAGCTGTGTAAAGTGTGTCCTCCATTTCTTCCTCCGTCTGTCCCGAGGAGGTGACAATAAAAGATGAAGCTCGGACTGAGCGTAATGTGACGCATTATAAATCGCACAGGGGGAGGAAGGCCCTTGTTGTACCTTCAACACACTTCCAGACGACCAACACAACGAAACGCGCGCCCGGAGCTGCGATGACCCTTTACCGAAGTACCGGGCAGCTGCTTATGTCCGCTCCCCCCACTGGAGGATACACGCACACTTGTCGGGGCACCTCCCCGAGTCATGGGTCTCTTATTTCCCCGTTGTGCGCGTGGAGGTTAAAAGGCGAGTCTACCCGCATCGGGTGGTGATAACTTAAGTTACGCGCCCGCGTTTTGCTGGTTAAATTAAAACAAAAGGCAAAACAAACGCACCCATGCAGGCAGCTAGCTTGCATGCTACAGGCTTGTAGCTTTGTTGATGCCCGTTAGCTCGGGAAAAACAAACAGCATCACCCCGCACGGTGCAGGTAACGGACACGCTGTGGAACTGTGTTTCAAACATTTCCCGACTGACAATGACCGACGAAAGGGCGAGAGCGCGGCGCGGGGCTCTCCGAGGTTCACCGGGCGGAACGCCGTGACCGAAGCGCCCGAGTAACGGGCGCCGGTGTAACGGTACCAGAGATTCCTAACCTACCGCGAGCGCGCTGTGGTCACCGGGGGTCTCAGCGGCGACGCAGTCAACAGGGCCGGGGGATGTAGCGGGGGGGGGGGGGGGGGGAGTGGTAGAAATCTGTGAACCGAGCCACCGTAGCTACCAATGTTTCCGCCGCGCGGAAGGGATGTTATCGCCTACCTCGACATGGTACACCGGCTTCCAGCGGCATCCGTCCGGGGGCTGCAGAGACTCGGTCTGGCGCAGCGGAGGATTGCTGTTCCCTCAACAAAAAAGGCTGCGGCGGAAACAGGAACTGGGGGAGCTGGGTTCTCTGAATTCGGCTGTCGAGGCGGCTCTGTGGGGATCTGCTAGGTGGATGGTGTGTCAGCGCGTACCGGAGGGAGGCGATGGGGCTATTTCACATCCTGTCCTGACTTCAGATTAATAGCTTGCGATGCAGTGGCTCTGCTTTTAAAAAGCTATAGTTTAGTGATTTATTTGCATTTGACTGCAGTAGCTGTGAGGAAATGACTTATTGTGTTATTACGGCAGCCAACCTTAAAGATACATTAATAATACATACTATGTTAGAGATTCATTCTCTAGCAGAATGTTTTATTTTGACAGCATGGCGGATTTAATTCCGGTTTGTTTCTGGCTATCACTGGCTGACTTGACTACTGATGGAAGACGATTGGAGTGGAAGCTGCAGTGCGCACACCAGCGGTAGTTTGTTGTATTGCAGTTGGGCTCAGTCGGATCGGACAGACGGGTCTGGTGCCACTAGGGTGATGAGGGGCACAACGAGGTGGAAAGTTTCCACTTTTAAATTTTTATTCAATTTCTTGTTAACTAGCCATCATAGACAACGTCCCACTCGTCCCAATTGTGTTAAAGTGATGGCAGATATCTGAGATTTCTCAGTGTGTGGTCAAATAAACCCGAAAACTCTTCGCAAAGGAAACACACAATAACATTTAAATGCTGACAAACTAATGGCCGAAATAAATATCCTTCAACTGCATTTGGTTTCGCCGTCAATTTTCCGGAGAAAATGACGAATTGGTCTTCATGAACTATAATTTAAAGGATGAGTGGGCTACTGAATGGAAGTCGTATTGTTACACAATGCAATTTACAGTGCTGCATGACTCAGCTTTTTAAGAGATTGATGATTTAATTGCTTTAAAAACTCTGGTGCAATGCTCATCCATTTATGTTTGTAAACAGCATACCTGAGTGGACACAGCTTCTAGTCAGCAGCTGCACACTATAAACCCCTCTCGTAAAGGCTGGAGCTCAACAGTCTTCCTGCAGAGAACTGCTTATTCGGTAATTCACAATCTTGGTTCACAATATCCATTTTCATCTGGTCTTATCAACAACTTCAGGGTTTTTTCAAAGCTAAAGTAAAAAAAGCAGAAGCCAAGGACCACTATGTTAATTATAAGGATGTTTTTCTATCCCCCATTTTCAATCCAACTGGAGACACTAAATCAAATTCATATTACCCAAGGGCTTTTCATTTGGTGCTGTTTGGCCATCCATCTCTGAGAAAATATCCAGCATGCCTCTGAGAGGTCTCAGTCCAGCGGTGAGGAGCTGAATCACAATAACAACCACCCCCTACGTTTGGTACATACATATTTTCCACTGTGATCATCAGACTCCCTAATAACGATGCAGTGGCTCTCTCGTGTGGCATAAGAGCCACAGTGCACACCAAACGTTGAAGGGATTCCACATCTGAAGCGTTTTCTTCATAAATGTGAGTCGCCCTTTGAGTTCTCTTTTATAATCCGGGCTTGTACTTGCACCAGAAAAAGGACTCGTGGCTCAGCAGCGGTTCAACCACAATCGTCACCGGGCAAATATTCATGCACAACACTGCTGTATGTGCACTGCTGCAGAGGAACACACACACACACACACAGTAAAATGTCATCAGTCACTTGTCATCTCAGTTCGGTTTCAGTGTGCATGGAGTCGATCACTCCTGACCTATTTGCCTTTGCTGACCTTTTCCAGATTGAGACACGGAGGAACAGTTTCCAAAGACATGTGGTCTTTGTTCACCCCGAAAAGAAAGCGGGAGTGTCTCAGAATTACTATTGTAACTTAATAATCATACCTAATAAAAAATTTGGGGCCAAGTGTCATTTTTTTTGTCTCCTGAAATACCTCACATGCTTTGAAATAAAATGTAACAGAATAATTAGTCTCGTTAGTCTCTCGCTAGGATATCGTTACCATGTTAATCTGTAATGCTTGGGAAGGAGCGGATCACCATGGCACTTGTTATAAAGCATTCTGTGCTACAAAGCATTTAAAAAAACGTGGGACTCTCGAATCACTGTAACAAAGAAATATATTAAACACAGTTGGATTTTTTATATTCATGGCGTGTGACTGAGAAATCGCTACATAAATTCTAGCTAAATTGTTTGAGAACAAAGCAGCTCCGGTTAGGGAATTACACCAAGGTTGAATAGATAGAGGAAAGGCAATAGACTGGAATATTAAGCATGATCCACTACATGAAATATCTATATGGCTTTTGAAGCTTATCTAAATGAGACGGCAAATACAGACCACGGGATTGTTGCCATAATAGCTCATGTTTGATTACAGTTAACATATTTACTGGATGTTAATAACAGCAGAAGGCTGTCGATCCTCTGCAAATTTAGTATTCTAGGCAATCAGAGGGTTGTTTTTTGTCTTTTTATCCAACATCCCCCATGAGAGCATTGAATGTTATGCTGATTTGCTAGAAGTTTCTCATTAAAAGTTATACGTGATTTTGGATCACGCTCAGAATGAAAACAATCCATCTAACCTCTAAGTGTGGTGGCGCGGATGGCACAGGTGACCTTCCTAACGTTTGACAGAAACATTACTTCTGTTAATGGTGCTCTTAAACCAGATTTGTCTGATGCTTACGTTGTGACTTTTCATGCACTTACCTGCACCTGTATTGCACCCTGCTATGAAGTGTAGGTATAATAAGCAAGGAATACTGAAACATAAGCTTTATGCAATCAAAGGTTTTCATCTGCATCCGTATGTAAACATACAGCAATATCATGTAAAATGATACATCCTGTGATCATTTTACACCCCAGTGATTCACTCATTTCTTAAATGTTGTCATACTTTTCAGTCTACAGTCCAACCCAAATTCTGTGTTTGAGGGCAACTGAGTGACTGGTGCTTGAAATACAAGGTTCACAGAAAAACTCACACTAGATATGCTTTATTTATCTAGAATCTAGATAAATAAAGTATATCTAGATTCTAGATATACCTTTATATATATATATATATATATATCAAATAATTCATCAAATAGAAACGGCAACGCGAAGCAGGGAATGCAGACATTTAAAAAGATGATATCAATTCAAGACGTTTTAATTAAATGCTTTAAGAGGCTTTAGCTATGGGAGATTTTAATCACAACGGGTGTCACAGTATTTCATCCTCCGTTGGTCCGCATCGTACTGTCACATGAGAGCCATTACGTCATTTGAGAGTCATTTTCAATCACATAGATTAATGTGAGAAAGGACGTGAAGATCATGTCGGGACGCATTTGTCAGTTTGTTGTTGTGTTCAAGGACAATTGGATTGATGTTTTCAGGAACACACTGTCACACAAGTCAAACTGTGAAGGACGTATGAACAATACACAATGTAGATTTATGAATGACACAAGAACATTTGATTTTTATATAAATGCTACTCATTTTGAGATTTGTGGTTGAAGTGGTATGAAAAAAACAATAATTTTGAGGGAACATCCTTTAAAGGTGAGTAGAGCCAAAATGAGTGATAATATCATTTAATTCTCCATGTTTATTACTTACATTAAGAAAATATTCTTTTGTATTTCAGCATTTCGCAAATTTAAGCATGAAAATGGAGGATTTTCTAATGCGCTCTCAAATATGTGTAATGGTAAAATATGTTATAACATAATCTTATGCTAAAAGAGTGATTATTGTCTGTGTTGAAGCAATGTGAGAAGAAAAGGGAGACCCAAGAGTTGTCTTTTGCAGCTGTGAAGGAGGACAGTCAAACCGGCCTTCACCCCAATGCTTGAACAAAGGAACCCTGTTACTCCCATCTTTGCCATGATTCGTTTCCTGCTTGATTTATAACTTTTCATTTGTGTTATCTCACAGGTGGTTTAAAGTTTCAGGTTTCAGTACCTCTCGTGTCTGCATACCACCAGAAATGACCTTCATGTGTTTGTATAAGAACTCAGCATTTTCACTGCTCTGAGACGCCATCTCCACAGAGCACCGTGACACGTGCCTGTGTAGTTGACCTCCTGCTTGCAAGCAATAAATGGACTTTCTGCAACTTTGATCATTCATCAAGACTCCGTTTTTATTAGACAAATCATTCTCTTCTACCGAGCTTATTGAAATATTCCACAACATATGGTAAAATAAACACTGAAATGTGAATGTTGGATGTGTTTTACCCACATAAAGGTGCCACAGCCCCCTTCATACCAAAGCCCCCCATTTATTATTTACCGATTTTTGATGTGGAATCGACCCCTTGGAACATATCTGTGACATTAATGCGCTCTTGCTTTGCAAACAGTAGGTGTCAGTGTTGCATCACGTCTGCACAAACTCAGTCTGAACACAATCCCGGATCACTCTCTAAACCTAGCAGACCACATTTAAAAAACACATTAAGACTCTTTGTGCTTTACAGCGTCAAGCATGTTGTGTTCCTTGTGGTGGTCTGTGCACATGGGTTATGTGCACTCTGTTATCCCTTTTTACCTTATTGTTTCATCTCATGTGCCTCCAGCAGGTGTCCCCCGACGCCTCAACGCAGGGACAGCAGTCCCCCCCCCCCACCGCTGAAGCTATATCCCATCATGTTTGTCTACTGTCAATGCTCCCCATTAACCCCATCGTCATCATCATTACCATCGTCCTTTGATTGAGGCAGGAGTACGAGGTGATGTCATGCAACACTTACCATATGATAGTGAGAGGATTGCTGAGGTGGTAACGAGTGTCACAATGAATACGGTAGTGCACCTGCTTAAAATTAAAATACCTTTCTGTCCAGAATGTGTTCATTTCATATCTTCAAATGTGCTGGCCCCGACGCTCCAAAACAAGAAGACATTTGGTTTATTCTCACAAGATCAAAAAAATTGCTGCTTTTCCTGTTTTCTATGATTGAAGCATTTGTGCCGTTTGCTCGAAGGAAAACAAGCAATTAGACGACACACCTCGGGCTCAGAGGGATAGTGGGGGCATTTTTTTTTTTAAGATGAGGAACTGTCAAGTCACTGAGTAAATAATTAAAAAAAATATTAATAATGTATTCGCTGATAATGTTAGCCGCAGCCTTAATTGGAAGGAATGGCAATTCTCTCGGCCCTCATGTATCCCAGTAATTGTGTGAAAAACACCGACTCTCTGTGTAGCCTGTCAAACATTTCCCCAACTCATTCACGAGGGTTCATTAATTTCACAGACGTGTGGCGAGCTCCAAGCTTCCTGTTCATTTTTAATCCACACTTTTCCAATTGCACCTTCACTCCTCTGCAGAGTAAATAGTGGGGGGGGGTGGATTCGTAGCGCTGCTCCCCAAATATCTGGTTGAGAGATTTCACTGTTTATGATAGGTGATTTTCGAGAGGTCTCCCGTGACAGCAAAGCGGGCACCTGTACCTTTTCGTGGCTGTAGGCGGTAGCTTTGCTCACAGTCACGGGTCGGTTCAATGGTTTCCCTCCGTGGCAGCGGCTCACGTTTTGAATCCCAGAGGAAGCAAAGTGTTCATCTGTGAAACCGTATCAGCGCTGAGGACCACATTGCGGAGTAGGCTACATGAGGGCGGCTCATCAAATACCAAATCATACTCAGTGACTGTTACGCTTTGCCCCCTCTGGCATCGATTTTGCCCTCGTCACAGATGGCGTGTTAGTTTCCACTCATTACATGCATAATGTGTCAAAATAATAGTTTTTAAATCAAAGCACATCTAAAAACGACCTGGTCGGGTTTAGGACCAGATTGTGGCGGTCGAAATAAAGTCCGTTTTTTTAGACGACGTGTTTCATTGGTTGTCCTCATTTAAAGCACAGTGACAAAGATGGATTCTACTCTTTTTAATAAAGTATGAAAGTGACATGACAACGGTGACTTGCTTTCACACTAAGTTGTCCTGGTTCTGCAGACCGGCTCACCATGGGACCGATGGGGTTACAATCACAGTTGGATAAAAGGCCCGGTGTGTCTTTTACAGACTCTAAAGGGTTCCTTGCTTTGTCAGTCTCATCCCCCGCCGAGGGGGCCAAGTGTCGATATTTGATCAATTGGGATTGACTTGCTGAATCAGGTGCTGCGCTCAGCGTGGCGACTTTGTCTCGTTAGGAAACTCCTTGTCATCCCTTTAAGAAGAGGCTGTGCTGAATGGCCATCTCATACTTGCATGTCAGGTTGAGATTTAAATTGAACCCTGGTAAGTTTCAACTGTAGAAAAAAATCTGCAGCCATAAAAGCATGTGCTGAAGGGGAGCTGGCTGAATAATTCTTAGCAAATATTCTAAATGCTTAAATGCGAGGTGCACTAGCAGTGAATGCTCAGAGAGAAATTGTTTATATTCAGACAAGCTTCGCACTCCTGTTTATTCATCAGTGCCCCCCCCCCCCCCCCTCTGCCTGTGGTTACTCTATCAGCTGATTGGGCACTATTCATAATTGTGCATGTTTGAGGAATTATTGTTGAATTCTAATGAAGTTTGTCCTGATTGGCATTGTGTGTCTCGGGTATCACCTTTTAATGCCTGGCTGAGCAGGCTGAAGCCTTCATGAGCAAAAGCCAAAGCAAAGTATGTGTTGATATTCAACAACTTCACATTCTCAGCATTTAATTAAGAAGGTGTGGAAGAATTAAAGATAAGCACTTTTTAATTTAGTTATTATTATAAACCTTTTTAATAATTATTTTACTTATTACTGAAGTAAAAACATTACTTCAAAACCCAATTTGTTGACGATGAAGATGATGATGCAGGAAGACATCAACATCTGAAGACTGAACTACCGGGGGGGGGGGTGAAAGAGTCCCAATAGAGTCTGCTTTGTGTTTGCACCCAGCGCGTCGGTGACACAAGTCGCATCAGCTGTCAGAGTCTCGTGTTAGAACAAACACCGAGTCCCGCCGGTCTCAGGCGCCGAGTGGCACTTACCAACTGTCAATATTTGACGCCCGGGAAAGTGAGACCCGGGTTTGTCAGATGTGTACAGACAAGATTTCACCAAATTCGCTCTAACATTGAAACTGTAGTTGTTCACCAGAAAACCTTGCTGGGGTTATTTGAAGGTTCCATCTGCTCCGATAATATAATCACAACCCTGTGTTTTTGCTAAATTCATAATAATAACGTCATATACCATATACTATTTCCTTAAACGACATCATCCATCCCACCAGATGAGTCATCTCAACAGACAGCTGAGCCCAAACAAAATCGGCAAAACCACATTTCATTCTGTTCCGGCAGAACACACAGACCCCGGGATATGTGCCCCACGACATGACACTAACTACTAACACGCCTGGCAGTTTCCAACCAACTGAGAGACAGAGAGAGAGAGACAGAGAGAGACAGAGAGAGAGAGAGAGAGAGAGACAGAGAGAGACAGAGAGAGAGAGAGAGACAGCTGCCAAATCAACAGCCGAGTGACTCTGTGCTTGGTTCCTGCCTGCTATCTGCCCTCTACGTTAATGACAACGCACCCAGAGCGACAATGACATCCCTGCTGGCTCCAGTCTCCTCGACAACAGGATGCGAAGCAGGGCTTCCTCCCCACTGATGGCCATGTTAAAGAGGGGTGCAAAGCCGAATAACGACCAGCCACCCATTGATACGCAAAGATAGCGAGGGGGAGCCCTTGCGTGTCTGGACTTTGATTTTGGTGCTTTTGCAGGGAACAGCAACAAACAGCATGATGTCGAAATGATCAAAGCAGTTTTTGTTGATCCAACATTGTGAATTTCCGTGACGAAAAAAAAAAAAAGAGCCCCCCCCCACCCCCTCTACGCCCCCCTGGTGCCTGATCACGATGACTCAGCGCAAACGTGAGGGTGGAAGCGTATATGGAAAGTCAGTGGAAGACGGAGATGTAAAGATGTCAACGGCGGCCCTCATCAGGCGCCAGCTTCGCTCTGGCAGGGGGGGGGGGGGGGGGGGGGCGTCTCTTCCCTCCGAATGAGGGAGACCACTCAATAACAGCAGAAATGGCAATCCGGAGCGGAAATTGAGCCACATCCCCGGGCCCCTCTGACAAGATGAATTCACTTAATAATGAGAGCATTCGGGATTTATGGGTAACGGCGAGGTGAGCCTCGTCTCTCAACGTGCACACGGGCTCTTACCCGGGCCGAGAGCCTATGACTCACCACCCCCCCCGCTCTCTCCGTGGACGTTCGCTGTCATACCCCCCTTTTCCTTTGCACTCCGTCTGCTCTGCTCGGCACCACCTTTCAACACTCCTCAGGTATCAGAGACGTGGGACAGGAAGAACATAGATTTGGTAAATGTGTTCAAAGATCGATTTTACCCGTTGGGGGGGGGGGGGGGGGGGGGATGGGGGCGCTTTTGGCTCGGACAGGGCTGTGCCGAGAAAATAAACAGTTTTTCCTCCTGAGGGAGTGTTTTTTTTCATCATGGCAGAAAGATTTAAGACCGTATTCGGTTAAAGCCCTGTTTCCCAGCCAGGTAGTGGGGACCCCCCCCCCCCCCAAGGAATTGAAGGATACATCTGAGAGATAGCCAGGTGGTTAAAAGGATAGCAGAAAAAAGCAGAGCTGATGTGCACCTCCTGAAAAATGTGAATCTGGGCTATGGCCCTCTAGTGAAAAACGCATCATCCGCACAAATATCAGGGAAACCAAAAAGTTTAAAGCAAGAAAAAGACCCAGGTGTTGCACGCTGGCGCCCGTCCTTAGTTCCACGCCGTTCCACTGATCAGGCTGTGAAGCTAACACGAAGAAAGGCAACTATGCACCACCAAAATATATAAGACTTCAAACCTGATGTGACAGGTATACAGCGCACATGTCATTTCATTCAACAAATCTGCTTTGCAAATGTGTCATGATGAAAAAGAAAATGCATTCCCTGTGCACGCTCAATCCCCAACTGGCTTTGGAACGTGTGCCATCGCTCCTGCAGTATTAACAACTGGTATAACTCCATGCTCCTACCAAGTATTTCATTCTTTAGATACTATAGATTAGAGCTGAAACGACGATGAACCCGATCAGATCATTCACCGAGCCAAATAAACTGCTCCTTCAGTTAGCTTCAGAATCAGAGCTACTTTGTAGAGAGCTGTAATTGGCTGCTTGTGTTTTCTGTTGCCGCCACTGAGGAGGGCGATCATCAATGCAGTCTCATGCAACGGTTCCCATGTCGTCTTCTACCGTGGTTTTTTTTCAACACAAGAGACCAGTGCACCCGGGCTGGAGTTTGTGTTCTTCAGTCAACAAAGAGAGACTGTGGTTTGGGTTCAAGTAAGTGCAGAAGTGACATTACTGAGGTATAGGCGTTGTGTGACAGTAAAATGAGTCAACCTTGACCCTTTGCGTTTCACTCCAGCAGTCTCCTGGATGAAAGTCCACAGTTCCTAGAGTCATCCATCCACTGTGACCTCCCTCTTTTCCTTCTTCATAGTACACCACCCATCCTGGCTCACAGTGGCATGGATCACGCACCAAATGGAAACGGTGGTTATAAACACAACTATGTTTCGTTGCTTTTGGTTGCTATGGCTATGACCAGTGGATGAGATCAGACTGGCTGAAAAAACTAGTTGGACTAGTGGCGTTTTCCCCAACCTCCAGTCTTCATGCTAAACTATGCTAATCAAAACCCTCCTTCCATGAATAATGCCTCTAGGGTTGAATGCAAAAAAAGCTCGAGACTCATCGGCAACGTCTCCATCTTTGAGGCTCAACAACAACAACAACAACTCACTAGCAGATGTATTTCCTGTCTCTGTCTGACTTTGAGGGAGAAAAAAAAAGCTGTTAACACAGAAGGTAGAGGCAGGGAGGCCACAGCAGGGTTCTTCACTCATTACTGCACATAGGGTCGGTGCCCAGCTACTCTCACCACGGTTTGAGCTGTACGGAAACCGTGCATAGAGCTGTTTAAAAAGGGAAAGCCCCCCCCCCCCCCCCCCCCCAGAACGCACATGCATACGTTCATGAGAGACTGAATAAGGATATATCGTGAATACCCAGTGTTTCATTACCAAAGCCTGATAGGTTGAAGCCCCGTGAAGCTGCAGATGAAAGCTGGGGTTCAGTTTGGGCCTCGGCTAAGTACAGCCGCCCCCGCCTTAACCATCGTAAATGAGTTCTTGCTCACAAAGGAAGGCCGGCCCGCTGCTCGGCCTCCCCGGGCCTTGCCTCGCTCCACTGGCCCCCCGGACTCACCACTCGAAAGCCTCCTTTTTTTTCTTCTTTCCATTTTGCAATGCGGCCGGGAGCCAGCTGGCTTTATTGGAGTTTTTTTTTTTTCATCAACGGTCTCCACACGTCGTAGACATTTTCTCTTTCTCACTGCCCTCGCTCACTGCTCGTTTACCTCCTGCTCCTCTCAAAACTTCTTTCCGATCCCCCCCCCCCCCCCCCCTTGTTCTCCCTTTTTTTGCCTTAATCCTTCATCTCATCCCCAGAGCTCACTCCAGTGGTTCAGTTCGGCCTAGCTTCATCCTGAGCCCCCTCTCATACAGACAATCAAGACAGCCAACACAAACGCAACCTCCGGCTTTATTAAATTCTCCTCCTTCCTTCGTTTGCACTGAAACAAAGTCCTCAGAGCACCGGGAAGCGGCTCTCTGGTCTGCTCGCATTTCATTTGCGTTTTCACAAAATGACTCACATTCTGCGGTCTGACTCACGTCGAAGGAGAAGACCCAAGACTTGGAGAGGCTGGCCTTGATTTTCTCGCCGTGCTTTATTATTATTCCGCTTGCGGCGTGTCCCGGCGCAAGGCTGTGGTCAGTGGCTCTCTACGATGCTCCAACGAAATAATTGCAACAGGCCAACGGAGACGCCACAGCCAGTGGCTGATGAGGTGTTATTCTTTCAAAAGGGGCTAAAACTTTCTTTGCTTTCTTTGAGCATGTGTGGTCACATCTCGCGCTTTTTGCTGAAGCCATTATTTTACAGATCACACAACACGGAGGGATGTAAAAAGGACCAAGTTTGAGAGCAGTTTTGCTATAAACAAAGTTCTTGCCAAATGAGATGAGCTCTTTTCCCAGTAGAATGTGTAATGTATTTCTATATCATTAGCAGGGAATATGTCCAAAGCCTGCACAGAGGCATGCCGTTTCCCCTTTGCCCAGGGAAATGAGCACATCTGTTGGGGGGGGGGGGGGGGGGGGTCTGAGGCTCTCGGCGAGGCAAACAACGCAGCATCTGTGTTCTTGGAGATGCATATCCGCAACGGATAGGGCCCGGCTTCGAAGCTCCAAATGAATCCCCTAAAAAGAGACAGAAAGGAATGCCATTTGCAGAATAAATTGGGGTTATAATTCAGTGGGAAATTAGCTAAATGCAAGAATGAATTGAAGCTTCGTAACTAATTTGGACCCTGCCATCTGTAATATTATACTCAGTAAATGGTTGCTATGGTTGCCTTTCAGCCTTCCACGTTGTTTGTTGGCAATGAGTTACTGCTGTCTTCCACGGATCATTTAGACAAAATGGTCTCCATTCAAATTGGCCAGCGAGTGTTTTTTTTAGTTCTTCTGAATTAGAGACGGTAATATGGTTTGCGGTTTCATTCATTATGTAATTAAAAAAAAAAAAAAAAACACTATTTCTGGCATTTGGCTTTACTGCATTTAAATGATTTGTGTTTCTGAGTGGTTCAACTACGGGTTGAGACATGTTATTGTTAGAAAGATTTCCTGTAAAGTACGTTAAAGCATTGAAACCGATTACTCTGCAAGATGTCAGTAATAGCCGGTGTGTTGATTTCACTACAAACTGGTCAGTTGTCCGTAATGCTGGACAATTCTTGTTTATTTTACAACCCTTCGGCAGCAGTCGGACTGAACATCATCCACATTCACATCGTTTTACCGGACTTCACAGAGAGGGAGTTTGCCTGCCGTGATGAACACCAGCATCAGTGCCTTCACAAAGGGAAAAGGTGCCAAACTGTTGGTGTCACAAGAGAGAGGAGATCAGTCCACAGCCAAACAGGTGGAGATATTTGCTGTTTCATTCCCTCAGACATTCAACTCTAATGGAGGGAAAGAACTGTAATGTCTCATGCACCCTGAAATAAACCAACATTTAAGCTATTGATGTCAGGATTTTATTATAGTCTCAGAAATTACCGTGCCCCATGAAGCGATCTGATATTTCAACTCCGACTAAAGGCTTTCGAAATAGAAGAAAACACACACCCCCTCCTCTCACTTCACTGCAGTCACGCTTGTGTCAAATCCAGTACAAATTCTAAACCGATGGCGGTGAGAAATAAACCCTGTCAGACAAACATTGGATTCCACAAAATAGCTCTCACATGGATCCATTTTTTATTAAAAAACGTAGCGCCGTCTTCAACTTGTCATCCTAATTACAGACAGCGCACCGTTATCCTCATCGATCCCACAACGACAATCACCGCTACGGTTATCATCGGCGTCGTCATCGACGTGACGTGTGGGTGGTAATGGAGGACCTGAGGCATGCTGGCAGTGATGAAAAGGCTGCGTTGTACATTTCCTTGAAAATGATTGGACATTGAACAGTCAGCTGGTAGCCAGACGGCTGATGAATGAGGCACTGATTGTGAGAACGAAACGGCTAATGCAATCAGCTAATGCAGGCGCTGCTTCAGTGTTCTGCTTGAACCGACGCGACGCTGCCATTATTAACATTACAATCAGCCTTAACATCATCATCATCATCATCATCATCGTCATCTTCTGAGTGCTCCATTGCAATCCCGATGCCGAGAACATGAGCCAAGAAGTAAAAGCAAACCCTTTGGATTGACATATTAAAACGTTAGTTCAACCAAATACCCCAGACTAGAAAACACTTTTGTGGAATCTACATGTCCATGCGGATGTTTGGGGCTTTATTGGTCGAGGTTTGCCACTGGGATTTGTGTTGCCATTGTTTCTTTGACACCAGATGTAGCCGTCGAATTTAATCCTGAGAGGGCCACAAAGAAAACTCAATTCTATTCATGTCGGTTGTATCGAGGTGAAGGGTTTAAGTCAAAATAAAACGAAAGCTCTCTGCATGGCTGGAAACCGCAAAATAGAGGGGAAAATACGTTTTGTGCTTCTTATTTGGGCAAAGTCACCCCCCTTAGCAAGCAAAACAAGGTATTAAATCCCCCTCCATTAACATTGTCAGCATCAGTGAACCTATTTAATAACCTCATCATGATCATTATTTGCTCATCATAGCTTTTCATTGTGTCCCGGGGCCCTCCATCATCGCCATCATCGCTAGTGCTTCTGATAAACTGGAGAGGCGCAGGAAAATGAGATGATTTCCTGCACCATATAACAAGGATCGCGGTGGAACTGTCGGCGTAAACAGCCCGCAGGAGAAAGAGAAGGAAAAACAAACAGGGGCCACAGCGAGTTTGATCTGCTATTTATGAGAAAGCGGCAAAAAAAACAAAGCACAACTTTAAAATCAATAACTTCCTAAATTAGCTCGCAGAGGGTTAGCAGAGGCTCCCGGGCCGCACTGCGGTCCTCCATAACATAACACACACACACGCACACACACAACGACCAAATTCGGAATATCCGCGCGTCTCTAAGTGCCTCTCAAGTAAACACACACCCACGCCAACAACTAGATTGCATGTCTTTTTTTCCCTCGCTCCCCCAATCACAGACACACACAGAGAGCCGCACACCCACACACACACATACAGTAATCCCTCTTCCTGTCACACATGCACACACACACACTCTGACATTTACAGTGACAATCCCTACAAAAAAAATCTTGAAAGCACGTCCCTTTCACCCCCCCAACACACACACGCAAATACACACACACACACACACACACACACACACACACACACACACACACAGTCACACATTCACACAGACACTCTATCCCACTTTCACCGAAAACCACATAAGTAAACAACCCCTCTCTGTCGCGCCGCCTACCACACACTCACGGATAAACACACACCGTGACACGCACAAATAACATGCGCAATACGCATGCACGGTTCCGCAACTTACTTGCATACACACACTCATACTCACCCACACACGATCCTGAATAATGTGCAACTTTTCTCCTCCCCACACACACACACACACACACACACACACACACAAACACACAGCGTAATCATATAAACCTCTCAAACATTTGTCCAGCTCGCACACAAACACACCAAAACCATCCCGAGATTGAGTCGGTGCACTAAACCAAATATACAAATTAGTTTTGCCTGGAAAGCATGTCACGCTTGTATTTTTAGGCAAAAGCTGTGCGTTGAGATGCGGCTGCAGGTAAACACAGTTAACTGCAGCGTGGAAGACACACGTGAGCACATCAAAATGAGCTATTCAAGCTTTGGTTGTAGCGTGCGCTTGTGTACTGTTTACTCACACCCCGGCTATAAATAGTTAAGCTGCAGTTTCCACACCCCCCCCCCTGAATTACCTTTCCTGCCACGCTTTGACACTCCTTTGGTGTTGGGGGGGAGGCAAGTTTCTGGGCAGAGTGAGATTTAGTGCACCAGTCGGGTCAAGCTCATCCTTCGCTGTTGGTGCCGTTCTGTGTATTTGCACACTGTTTATCCGTTTATTCTTACACAGAACGCTGCGCTGCAGGGACGACACGTAACCAGAGTGGCAGAAAAAGAAAATTACAGAGGAGAGGTAGTGAAAGAGATAGGGTGTCAGGGTGACAGAAGTGGAGGGGGGGGGGGGGGGGTGTAGTTGCACCGGCAGGTAAACAAAAGGCGGAGGCACGATATTTGTTCAGCTGGAGGGCGTTGCTGAGGAAAATGTGAGAAACGCCTCATACCCTGCATACTATACTGTGCCCTGTCATAACCATGTCAGGGCCCTCTGGTGGAAATGTGAACAGGGAAAGAGGGGAGGGGGGGGACGAGGGGGAGGGAGGGTGATGAGGGAGAGAGAGAGAGAGAGAGAGAGAGTGGAGGCCAGAGTTGTTTTCTCCTGGGCAGGAGGCTGGATGTGAATACCTAATCAATAGCCATCAGGGTTCGGGGAGGATTTACTGCGCTGCGCTGCAGGACACAGACAGCCCCCCCCATCCACCGCCCCCCCCCCCACCCAAGGCAAGCCGAGCATTCAGACCACCGCAACGGAGCATGAACGCCCGCCGTAAGGCGCACAGGGGGAGGGGTCAACGGGGGACGGGGAGGACAATCAGCCTCGCTTTGTTAGTCTTTTCGAGCTTTTTCCCCCCAGACAGCACAAGAGGCGACGTGCTGCATGCCGCTGTACGTGAATACAAACAGCTCCGCGACCCACCGAATCACCCCCCCCCCCGCTCATCCGTACGGGGAAACACAAGGGCATTTTTTTGTGTCAAAATACGTACAATTGTAAACTGCTAAATGAAACTAATGTGTAATGTGACCGCCTCGGTCCTGGAATAATGGTGGTATGCAACAAGTAATTGACCAGACACAAATTATACAATTTTGAGCAATTTATTTGGCGTAATGAGACTTAAAAAAATCGGAACATATATATATATATATATATTTATTTCATTGTATTGAATATAATCATTTAAAAATACCAATTATAATCTATGTGCTCCAATGCGAACCAGAAAGAGAGAAAGCCATACTCAGGGCTGGCCAGTAGTGGCCACAACAACGATGGAGGACTAAGGGGCTGGAATAGAGCACTCACTACGCTCCGTGCCACACATTCATACACACCAAATCAAGAAAAAGAGGCAAACTAAAACTGTACAAGTGGTGAAGGGAAGTGCAAAATACCACGGCATTCAAAAGGAGTGATGGCGCAGCAGTGAGCAACTCTATCACCAAATCCCCCCCACCATGAGAAGCCACGCCCGGACCAGACCCTGAGCAGGAAAAGACACAATGAGCACAAGTACCCAATCACAGGGTTCAATATATTAAAATCAACTAAGCACCAAACAAACACAGTAAATAGTAAATAAGTAAATTAAGTAAAGAAACAACAAAAACGAAATTAAATGCCAATTAGACCCAAATAAAAACCTGCAAGGCACTCAGCGCCTGTAAGGACAAGAAAGAGTTAACACATGTAATAAATATTCCTTCTCTACTTGTACACTGGCATTACCTAGTGTGACTATACGAGAGCGGCTACGTCATAGCAGGCCGCCTCCTTTACACACGCAGCAGTCTGAGCCAGCGTCTAAAACACAAAAAGGTGAACTAAGAATTCACTAAAAAATGAGGAGCACAAACACACCTACCAGGCCTTCAGCAGTGAGAGGGATACCCGCCCCAGGGACCACGATTGGCGCAAGTGGCACAGGGATGTAGCGTCAGTACGGGTGTCTGCTTGTGTGTTTATATACGAATGCTAATGTAATGGAATGCGGAAGTCTACGTACCGGCTTGGGGGGAATTCCCTCTACGGCGGCTCATTAGGGACAGACAACCCACCGGTTACAGTAACACCAGTTGCTTACTAGTGGCACTGCTGAGAAGAGTCTTTAGGCCCAAGGAACTTCAGATTTTTTAATTGAAAGAAATGCAAATATTGATGTCTATGTTGTCCCTTAAAGATCTACTTTTCTTTGTTACATTTCTTTCATGTGACCCAAAATTGTCTAAATGATTTGCCAACATACTTAATAGAAAGGTATTCAACAATGAAGAGGTGCCTGAAATGCCCTCGGTTCACTAAGCCACATCGAATGGACTTGGAACTTTAATTGAAATGCAACCAACGTTGAAGTCATACAACAACTTGGGTTGTCACAATATGTGAATTAAAAAAAATCCTTCTTTGATTTATCCCATGCATGAAGGAGTGATTTTGGTTGTACTTTTTCAAGCTTTTTGTCAGTATTTTGTTTGTTAACAGAAGTGTTCAATACTAACAAAGATCAGGGTTTTAAGGAAACTGAAATTGTCATTGACAGCATAAATACGTTTTGAACCAAAAACAATAACTTATTCAAAGATAAGATAATAATATACATCTCCAAATAGATAAACAGGCACTATCATTTTACAAATCCTGCATTAGTAATAGCTCATGGATGCGTTATTGGTCAGATCTTTGCACTAATCGGTGTCTGTAAGCCTTTGATTTGAAAGCTATGTGATCTACGAACAGTTGAAAGTTAAATCCACTCCCCACTGAGCGTTGATGGAAACCTTGAGAGGTTAAATGATAACACAGAACTTGAGGAATAACATGGTATTCCACCAAATCCACTGTGAAAAATGAACACACCGTTTTTTTAAAAAATGTATTATTTTGGGAGGCACAGCATGTCTACCACATTACTTAACACTAACTTGAATGTATTGTGAATTAATCCAATGCAGCTAAGATTAAATATATATATATATATATATATATATATATATACATACATACACATCTAACGTCCTATAAACATATCAGCCACAGTGAAAGGGGTTGAGTTAATTATGACTTCAAATAAACATTGATAAATATGTTTCATACAGCGATTAAACAGACACATCGACGCCCTCAGGCATCACTGTCGCTCCCACCTGCACACAGACACACACAGGACTCCTCGGGCCACACCACCGCGCGGCCTTGACGTTTATGCTGATCTAGCGCGGCAGCGGCAGATATTGCTCTGCACTTCCTCCTCATATTGTCTGTGCTCGGGCCCCGGCACGGTTCACTTACTCACCGCCCCACAGCCTAGCGGCAAATAGACCGCGAATATCCAGACTGTCCATCACGCGGAGGGGAGTTTGACAGTCCTCTGACATGAACGCTGAATTGATTCTTCAGACCCGCTGTTTATTTTCGCCTGCCTCGCCAGCCCCGGCGCTCTGCTGGGCCTCCGATCTCTCGCTCGCCCCGAATTCAAAGTCCAGCCGGCCATCCTCCTCCTCCTCCTCCTCCCGACCCATCCGAACCCATCCATCCACGTCACTGCACCAAACAGCCGGCAGTGACAAAAATAACAGGGGTACTTGTTTCCCTCCTCGGTTTTCTCAAACAATTTTAGAGGCATGCGGCATGACAGTGAGTTATGACTGGCTGCAGCTGGACGAAATGAATGCAAGGCAAAGAGCCCTCGTTCAACACACACACACACACACACACACACACACACACACACACACACACACACACACACACACACACACACACACACACACACACACACACACACACACACAATCTAATGTACACTCATCAGCCCAACACAAGAATGACGCCCCGGGACCAACCGTCTATCCCCTATAGATACACATGACTAACGAATAAACACACAAAATGAAAACGATATTGATGACAACCAGTTTGCAATAGCCAGCATGTTTGATTGGATCCCATATGCAGCCAATGTTGTGTGTTTCGCAGTGTGCATGTGATGTAACATGGGTGCAGTAATTGTATCTGCAAACTGTTCACACACTCATTAGTCCTGCTGAAATTCCCATTGCTCCTTTGTGTTTCTGCCGGGTTGATGAAGTGTGCTATTAAGGGTAATAAGCAAAGTTTGTAGCCTGGGTTGGATTCCGTAAAACTCTATATTGACCTCAAGCACAACATATACGGTGTAGGAGGCAGGTTGTGAGCCCATGTTTCCAGTACCATAAACCTTCTCCCGCCAACTACACAACTTTCTCTGTCAAGACAAATAAAACATTCATCCATACAGCAATAAACTAGACACAATCTCATCTGCTGGCCTCTCTCACAGGAAAGTTTTGAACAAAGGGCGGTCATAAATATCTAACATAGCCTTTTCACAATTTCAGTCAATACCCACTCTCAGGCCCAAAGGCATTCAACTTAGAAGTCCTGTCTATGACAATATCGCGCTGACCTTGGACCGGTCTCTCACAGCTATGTGCATAAAATCATATTTCTCTGCAAGCTGCACCGCTGTGTGAAACTCACGGAAACCAAGGAACATGCACATGAGACGAGCTCCTTCTATATTTTACATCATTGACGTCATTCGACAGGAACAAAAGGGGAATTTCCACAGGGAATATTTGATCTTGTTCATTTAGATTCCACCACTGTAACCTTTATTCATCCGAGTCCTTTTGAGCTCAATTATCTCCCCCCCCCTCCAGCTAAGGTCTGGCTTGAGACATATTACAAATTGCACGTAAGATGACAGATTACCGAAAGTAGTTAATATTTATAACAATACTGTAGCCCTATGAAGAAAGGGCCATGTTTAAATAATGACCCCGTCACTACAGACGGTCCGGTAAGAAGCTGAGGAATGCAGTTGCACCTTTTTTCTCTTACTGCACTAGTTCGTCCAGGTGCTGATCGTTGACCATGCAGATGTTGTGGAGGTTGTAGCATGACCTCGTCGACATATTCCAAACCTCCTGAACCGACTTGATCGCTGTCCCTCTGGCTGTGGCGGGAAAGGTGGACGCCCTACGACGGTTGTGTGTCATTGTGAAAAGTCTTTTCTTGCGTCAGGTCAGATTTGAGACTTTAGACTCGGCGATGAACACGGCGGAAACCAAGGCTCTCCGTTTACGTAGGTGTCAGGACGCTTGTGTGGGGCTTTAATGGGAATGTAGGTTCTATTCACGGCTCCTATTACAATGTTGGAGGAGGTCGTGGCTTTAATTCCTTCCAGCTCGGACGCCGGCCTCGGAGGGCCAGACCGAAGGTTTTGAGGCTAAATGAGACACGACCCAGGTGACCCAAAAAAAGGGGCCTAGTCTTCTGACTTTGACGCATCAAACGTGTCCTTGAGTAATGAAACATTCAACCTCATTCTGTTATTATTACTAAAAGGGCCAACAGTTCACTTTTTACTATAATTGAAGGGGATTTCATATGTATATGTACTTATGTATACACGGAAAGTCTACTAGTGAGATAATAGTGAGATATTAAATTAAACAGTGTCCTAATCAGGGTTGAGTGGTTTTAATATGGGACTGCGAGGACAGGGGGGGGGGCATGAGGGAACCAGAACCAGGACTCCACAGGCCAGTCGACAGATGATCAGCCTCCCTGATTTGCAATTTGAGAAAAGCACCTCTTTGAAACATTCTTCTCTTCATTCAAATAAATGTTTCCGATGTTTCCGATTTTGAAAATGCATCTTGAACTCATCGAGGGCATGGAGAGGTACATGGAGAGGTACCTCCACCTCGATGCTATTTTGCATTCCTGCCGCTCGAGCTCCCCCAGGATGCTGTCCGCCAGGTGAAGCAATTACAACTGGAAGAGCGGCGTCTACCTAAGAACAGAAGAGAGACCTGTGGCAGAGGGTTGAGCAGAAAAGACAGTTCTCCCCAGTGCAAACAATAGAAATAAGAAGGAAGCGACGACAATTCTTCAGCTTCACCATCAGTTCCGGGGGAAACACAATCGCTACTTCTTTTTTTTTTTTACCACTTACCTGATTGGGCAAATGAGTTGCACGATTTACTGGCCTGAAATGGCACTTTACCTCCCCGGGAGGAAAAATGGGCAGGCATTGTTGTCGAGCCCTGCACAGCAGGCATTGTTGTCGAGCCCTGCACAGGATGGTTGGGGAGTTAAGATGATGAGATTCTTCTCACAATCTCTCCGGGAGCAGGCGGAGATCTGCTGGCGTGAATACGGTGAACAGGTGATTGGCAAATTAGGGAACAGGTGAGCAGGGGGAAGGCGGAGGGAGGCGACTGGGACAGGTGGAGGAGTCAGAGTGTTTGGAAATCGGAAGAAAAGTCAGAGATCCACCAAAGTCAGCACACTTCATTAATGTCAATGCCTGTAAAGACTTTAATGGAGATCCGTCCGATAGTTGAGGAATTTCAGTTTGGACTTAATTAGTGAATCGATTGATAGATGGCTCGTGAAACTTTACACTGGCACATTTCTAAGCAACGCACTTCATTAAAGCATCGACGGGAAAAAAAACCCTTCGGCGCTGAGTGTTAGGCCACGGCGCCGTGGACCCGCGGGACGCAGTGGCCGGCTGCCACGCCTGTCTGCTTTTTTCGGTTTCCCTCCGCTACGAGCTGATATTGGCTGTTTCGGATCGGCGCCGTTGCTTTTTTTTTCTGTCGCCCCGGTGGTTTCTAGGGATAAGGGCTTCTATCCCTGCACCGCAGCTGGTATTATCTGCATAGCAGCCTCTGTAGTAACATCCTACCTTCTCCCGTACCGAAGCACACACACACACACACACACACTAACGTTTAAAAAAATAATAATTTACAATGCCCTCTCTGCTGTGATTTAAGATATGTTCTGCTGAATAAATCATTGAAACTTTTCTCCCCAGAGCTGAGATTTTGGAGGTCTTTCTAAGTCTTTGTCTTTGTCCCACTGGTCTGATTCTTTGTTTTGCTTTGAGCAGTATTCTTTGATCCACCACCATCTTTACCATGTTTTGCTCTTCAAACTCAGCTTCCCTCCTTCCCCCCCCCCTCCCCCAAACCTTGTTTTTCCTCCCCATCCCCATCCCTCCAGCTGCTTTTATTCACGCTGGGCCCGTTCACTCCTGCTCTCTTCCTCCCACTGCTGCAGAAGTGAAAATTAAAGTTAAACCCCAAACTAAACTTTGGACGAGCGTGAACTCACCACAACCTGTATTTACTTGTGTTAATTAAGTCATGAATCTTTAAAAAAAAACGTTGGCCTCCGACATTTCAGTGTAAGGTTTAATGATTTCTCATTCTTAGACATATTGTGTGGTAACGGGGGAACCGCACCTTTCTTCACACTCTTCTTGTAGCAGAGGTGAACTAACAACAACGATGAAACTTGAAACAACAATGATGCAGTTTGTATGAGAATGAACTTCACTCACAAACTGCAGCCAACTGTTGCAGCTAAACCCCGATGAAACTTGGTTCATATACACATTATAATCTGTGAATCATTATAATCTTCTGAATCTCCGGCTGACCCATGCGCCATTTGTCTCCGCGGAAACCAGCGCTCCATCTGTCCTTCGTCCTTCCCTGTCACACAACCCAGGAGAAGAACTACAAACACCCGGCTGCCATCCGATAGAGTAGCACCCCCCCACCGGCTCCTCGCCAGGGTAAACAAACCCCCCCACCCCCCGCCCCCCGCCCCCCTCCATCCTCTTCTTCCACCCTCTTACCGGCAATGCACTCATGCATATTAAACAATGCTAAAGACAGCGCCCACAGGGACACCTCGTTGTGTGGACTTCGGGGACTGGCCACCTCCTCTTCAGGAAGATTGTTGGGTTTGTTTAGATGGTTGTTTATTTTTTCTCCCTCCGGTGATGAATGCGCACTATAAGGAACATTCACTGCAGCGTGTGGGTGTTGTTGTTTGTTGCAGTTAGGGTGCATTGGTCTATATGTCTCTATTGTGTGCATTGTGCGCACATGCTGTGAATAAAAGCTGGTATTTTCCCTCTTGGCCCAGTAGTGCCACTCTGTCAGAGGGAAGTAGATGGACACAATGCTGCCAGATAAAAACCGAGACAGACTCAGACCACAGACTCTAAATGACAAAGCGGAGGTGTAACAAACCTCCACAGCAGCCTCGGATTAGCCAGTGGATAACGAAACAACATAATTAACATCAGCGTTATGCTGTATTGTAGATGTTAATTACACAAACTCATTTCCATAGTGTTTAGTGCTTACCACGCACACAATGCACACGTCTCCATTGATTAATTAAACTAAATCGTGCAGTAGTGTTACACTGATTTTTTGTTGGACTTTATGACAGTTTGTAAAAGTATTGCAACAAAAGGAGGAGCCCCCTGTCATGTGATAAATGAGTCCAACTGTTTTATATAAAAGGCTATCAAATACTAGGAATAAATGTAAAACAATATTAAGGGAGTTACCAGTGGATTACCATTCGGATTCAGAGCATTAAGATTTCTTTTGCCCCAACAACCAAAAATAAATCTACTGTAGTCAATAAGGTTTTTCCTCCTCAGCAGTCTTGTGGCCTAAGCTTCTCCTTTGTTAAGCAGGACATTTGTCTCAACCCAACAGGTTAACGTGCAGAAGGGTTGAGTTTGCATGGAACGCACACAGAATCAGCAGCGCATTAAAGAGGGAGGAAAAACAGGGATGCTTTAGATTTAAATAATGAACTTATTAGACTCTGATCATTTTAATAAATATATATATATATATATAGTAAAAAGCGTGCCCTTCTTGAATATTAATATCCTTTACATTCCTTTGATGGAAAATAATTTAACTTGCAGTATGTGTGTTTGGGCACCAAATAAATACATGATCAATTCCTAACTAGAGGCTAAGATAGGGTGATGTCTTTCACCAATTATCAGGAAATATCGTGGGTTCGGCGGGAATCAAAAGCTGGTCATAACTGAAGAACCTCTCTTTTTACTGTTTCTCCTACTGTTGTGTGTGTCTGTGGGGATGGGTCCTCAGGCTGATGCGTCGCTTTGGCACTGGCTTTATGTGATGACTGTTGGTGTTTGTTCGTCCTTTTCTTCACCAGGACAGAGGTCTGCATCCCTCTTTGTGGCATATTATTTCATACCTTGTAGTTTGAGTTACCTGCTGATTATGAATACGCTCTAATGTCTAATGATGGTACATAGCATTATCTGTAAGTCCTGCAGGAGCAGCACCCAAGGCCTTAAACACTAGAGCTAGAGAGAACAGAGTAGAGCTCGAGTACACTGTATAAAGCTCAATGGAGCAATAACGGCTTCACTTGTACCAATTACACTTTATGCCTGTGCAAACAATGGCAACTTATGTGCAATCCTCCCACCTGGAATCATTACCCAAGACACTAATGGGTCTAATTGCAGTTCTATTCAAAGATTCTCCATTCTAAGGGGTGAGAAAAAAAAATTCAATTACTGTCTATCACGCCATAAAAATCATCCCTTTTAATAAAATATGGTTCACTCGTTCTGTTCATTTGCACCAGAACACAACACAGCAACAATGTTGTTTTTTTTGGACTCAGTTGTCCATTTGCTTCACATTCTTTACTCCTTTTGTCATCTGTCTTTGCCTGTTTTCTCTCTTTTTGCTCAGACTCCTATCAATTCCCCAATCTTGCCATGAATTGGATAGCAGGCAATTAGGCGAGTTGTCGGAATTTATGTTGAGACGCAACGCCTTGCACTTTTGATTTCGTCTCTTCCCCTCTCTCATCCAACGGGAGAACATCTTCAAAAGGGGAAGTCAACGAAAAGTGAGCACAAAGGTGGGGCAAATAGAGATGGATTAGGGGGGGGGGGGGGGGAGACAAAAAAGGCAGGATGTAGATGGAGACAGAGGGAGAAGGATGACAAAATACATAGGAGAGAGAGGATGCTGGAGAGCATGGTGAGGAGATCTCAACGGATGGAGATAACTTCCACAAACACTGCACTGACAGGAGAGCTCACTTTAAAAAGACCAGGGCTACACACACACACACACTGCACATATTTGCTTTATTTTGTGCATTATAAGACACTTGGAGAGCAGAACTCGGACATTAAGAGCTTCTAATCATGGGCATCGGCATCAAGATAAGCAGGTCGAATGTTTCAAAGACTGATCCACACTAATGTGAAAACAGAGAAGAGTACGAAATGAATAAATCATTCTGAAATGAAACATTTAACATGTCTATTTGAAGTGTTACAATTGAATGTAATTCATCCCACTACAGGAAGTATCCAAATCCCAAAATACAAGAGCAACAGGTTGATTGCATGTTTGGTTCATTATTTTTGATTCACATTACACAGCTTTTGCAGCCGTTAAACACGTGGAAGTAAGACGAAAAGAAACAGAGAGGGAGAGAGAGTGATTTTCAAAGAGAAAAATGCTTCTTAACTAAAAAGCAGATACAATAGTGTCTCTGTTCTGCTCTGCCATTTGACTGAATTTGAATGAGGTAATATGCACACGTTGCAGCACAAAATCTGCCCCTTTCTATGCAAATGAGCTTCATTTCCAAAACAGTCCAAATGAAAAAGTTAAATCATTGGCATCTTCAGAGTTGGTGGTAACTGAAGCGCATAAATGGGGTCCACTCAAACTCATTGAATTTGGGATGCAGTGACATTTCTATAATGAGTGACATCAATTAATAAAGAGCCCCTAAGTATTTTGGGAAAATAAACAAGAAAGAAAACCCAAGATTTAAATAATCAATGCAGTTAAGCTACTTTTGCCTTGAGAGTTAATGTGCGCAGCTTCACTTTTATTTGAGATATGCACTAATCGTTTCTGCTGCCTTGGGATTGCAGTAATAAAAAGACGTGCATGTGTGTGCTCTGCGGCTCACAGACACACGTAGACAGGATGTAGGAAGAGAAGTTGGACTTGTTCTAAAGGAGTTAATGATATGCCAAAGAAGCATTGCCCATTGGCGCAGCATCAGCTGCATGCTTTGGGACGCCAGCGACCAGATACCTTTCTAGTGTGTAGGTTAGATAACACCGCGTCATGTCCTCTCCATGGTAACTTCAACCTAGAGGGCACTTGGTCGTGGTTTGATCCACCACAGGAGCGTCGTAGAGGTCATTTTTGCAGAGGTTAGTTTAAACACGAGGTCACCATGTAAAATCAATTAAGGACAAAATCTGCAGCTTATCAGCATGTGCACATTTATTTCCATTAGCGCTTTGTTGTTATTGCAATTTACTCCCAACAAAAGGTTTGTCGGGACAAGGTGGAAAAAAAACCAAAACGTACCGCCAAGCTCAACTAACTCCGAATATGAAACACGGAGCTAATTGCTATTTGTTTTCTTTCCTTTTGGAAGCGTGTCAAAGACCGGCTAACACTTTCATTACCATGTAGATCACGTCACACTTTTTAATTTCAGTAATAACAGCAAAGTTCCTGGTTCATTAACGGTGCCCTTGTGGCCACGGTTCACAGTTGATAAACTCTCGGGCTGCAGGATAAAACAGCACGTACACACACACATTCGTGCAGGGGCACACATGCGGGCGTGGGAAAACAATTTCTAAAAAAGCTTTGTTTGAAGGTGAATTGTTTATCCTGAAGCACACGTAAAGCATTCTATATGCTCCCACATAGCTTTACTTGAATTACGTGTTGAATAATACATCCAAAGCTGGGACAAAGGACAAATATACAACTCTAACACCTGCTAATGTGTATATATGTGTGTATATATAAATTCTTATAAAAGTTCTATATTGCCCTATTCTTCTGTACACAAATACGGTAAACCCCATTTAAAGGGAAATGACACTTCTCACAAAAGGTTCCGAAGCGTCACAATAACGCCGCTGAAAGTGTCCTTTTGGTTGATAAGGGGTGGCATCAATCCGGCAAAGAAATCCGGTGTTCTCTGCATATGCGGAAGAATCAAGGCCAAACACGTTTGAAATGCATTCGAGGCGTTGATAACAGAGCTTCCTCCGCAACTCACTTCAAACACCTCAAACGAACACCGTTTCTAAAAGGGAGGCAATTTCCATTTGCTTTTAATGCAGAGGTTCAACCAAACATTTCCTAAGAAAGTGTTCATTCCGACTGCCCTTTTGTTCCCCCTCATTCAATCTCACTGACCTGGTGTTCACAGCGGCCACGTTTCTGTTCCCTCCGAGATGATTCGTAAAACAGCACTAACCTCAAATGTTGGCATTTTTAACTGAGAATGTTACACTTCCAGCCCGATGGCTGCCAAATGCCCCTGATCTTTTTCACTCAGTGTGCATGGAGGAACAACGGAGTCACGCTTGATGCAAACTGACGGTGACCTTAACCGAGAAGCAGCGCTGTGGACTGTGAGCTGGAACAAAGAGCGAGAGAAACAATACAGGTGATAAGGGATCTAAAGAGAGGGAGCTGAAAAAAGGGGGGGAAGAATAAAAAGAGAGATTGGGATGGGAGAGGAAATGGTGGGGATGGAGGTCACCGGAGTAAAAAACACAAACTATTTGGCCTATCAGAGAGATAACTGGATGATTAACATGGGGACAAGTGCAGTCTGAGAAAGGCCACTTTAACATTGCACTATCTGCTTTGTTATAAAAGCTACTCTGATATCTTCACGGGGAGATTTTTCAGGTTCACCGCCTTGCTTTGGGACTTCCCGCATGTGGAGTGGAAGCTCGAGCCATCTAGCCTTTGATTAAAGGCCCACCTCCTCTAAGCACTGTGCCTCCGCCTCCCTTCCAACAAAGCCCTCATCTGCACCGACACCTCTGGGAGGGATTGGAACAGAAACGTCTTCTAGCTCAGCATCAGTGTTCAAGCCTTCTGGCTGAATGCAAGCCACCCTCTGCAAAAAGAAAGTGCCAAAAAATTGTGGTAAACAGAGTCTATTTTGGAAATTAGTCATCAAAAAAACAAATATGGGTCTCATGTTTGGGTGTCTACATCCGTTTGCGCAACATTAGAGAAGTGGAGGTGTGGAAGGCAGCAACAGAGGGATAGCGTGATAAAGGAGGGTTGAGGGGGTAGTTAAAGATGGAGATGGATGGATGAGGGAGACATCAAAGCATCCAGGATGATTTGTAAGGAGGAAAGTAGGAGAGGCAGAGATGGATGAGCAGGAGGGAGCTACAAAAAGGACAGGTACTAGAAGAACACAGAGGTGGATGGAGAGAGTGGAGGAGACTGAGAGCAATGTGCGGTGGTGGTAGTGCGGGCAATTGGCCAGCAATGGGGGGGGCGGAGGGGAGGGGGGGAGGGGGGGGGGAAGGGGGGGACACACAATCCAATCAGATGTAATGGAGTCAAAGGTCACTGTTCACTCCTGCAGAAATTGCTCTGGCCAAATGCCTGAGCAAGAGACATCGAGCTAAAAAGCACACAAACACGCACCGATCACACTCACCCTCCCAGCAGATGTAGTAGATCTTGATAACTAGAAGGGTTTGTATGTGTGTGGCCGTGGGATTGTGTCCTTGTAGGTCCTCTCAAAGAGAGAGAGAGAGAGAGAGAAGAGATATGTTTTATGGCTTTGCTCTTGTGCACGTCCAGCAGTGTTACGAGTACAACGAGAGATTATTGATGATATTGGCAGTTAAGAAGCGGGGGCTGTGGAACGTTCCGTTACTTTAATAACTGCACATCCAGCTTATCATTCCCTACGTCTGCTGTCTGCTGATGGAGAACACAGCCAACCGGTGACCAGCTGTTTCATTTTCAGTTAAATGGAGGCGCATCACCCTTTTAAAAAAAAAAAAGATTTATGGCACTAATATCACGGTGAAACACTTTTGGAAACCTTCTCCAGCTACATCATTACAGAGTGGAGGGATGGACTGGCTGCGTGGAGGTGAAAAAAGAGCAAAGATTTGTTCATTCTTTACAACTGTTTCTGTCAATATTTGTGTGAATTAATGAACGCAACAGTGGGAATATTCCTCCTGAGGGACCGCCTGAAAATCTGTGCCAATACGTCCACGCACTGTGTGCACGAGCACCCCACATCACATCACTCCTCTATGTGACGGGCCAGCTATGAAACACTTGAATGTTGACTGTTTGAAGACACGGCAAGTCAATTACTAAGAGAAAATGCAGCACGTACCGTCTGCAATGCAAGTTGTTGAAAAACCCCACACATCGGATCTGCAAAGCGAGGGTGTCTTCACGTTAGATTCCAGCCTGTTGGTTAGACTCGTGGTACGCTTGTGTCCGGTAAGGCCAGGAGACCAGCTGATCCACATCCTGGGGGGGGAAACAACTTGCACAGCGACGTGCACAGCGACGTGCGCGGTCTAAGGCGCGTGCTCCTGCAGAGATGACTGCAGATACTTCAGGAGCATCAGTTACCCGGAGAGTGTTTTCTTCACTGAAAACAGGAGGCTTTTCTCCCTGTGAAAGTGGTCTTCGGTGGTCTCCCAGCTTGCCTCGGTTAGAGTTTGATTGAAATTGAGCCTCTGGCTTGTTTTCTACTAGACGGACGGACGGACTGACCTTAATAGTGCATCACTTTGTTAGGGGTGTTTACAAAGGAGCAGCAACACATTATTTCACTTTGACCCGGCTGTCATTTACTAATTGCCCTCCCCCTCCCCACTCCCCCTCCAGTTTATCTTGAATAACTCATACATTTTGAGGTGACTATGTGCTCATTGGCTCAAACATTATGCTTCTGCAGAAGTCCAAGTCAGGCTTCTCCCACCATTGTTAGCGCTCGTTCACCCGGGTCCATCTCAGCAATCCCCCCGCGTTCCGGCTCGCTTCCTGCAATTGGGTCAGATTTCGCTCTCTCTGCAATCGATGCGATCGCTTGGAAACGGACCGCCTCGCAGGATCGGCTTCTCAGAATCAGACTCGGTCTGCTGGGTTTTGGTCACAATACCACTTTTGTGTTCACAACTACAAAACTAACACTGCAAACCGGTTCAATTCAAACCGACTAAATGTTTGCTTGTGAAAGAACTCTTTTCACAGAGTGTCCATCAAATATTACCACATTGCATTTTGGTCAGTACAAAAACACACCTGGGTTTCTTTACTAAAAAAAAACTCCACACGGCAGCCTTGATTCTTCTATCAGAGTTATTTCTTCAATACAATTCTTGATTTAAATGCCACAGGAAAAAAAACTTATTTTTGTCAACACCTACTGAGTGCATCTCCCAATTTGGATTGGGATTGACATTGGATTCTAGTAAATTGGGAGATCTTATGTGTTGTAATCAACTATTTTATAACGCTGCAGGACGTAACAAGGGAGTTTTTTCTTGATGCCTTTGATTAATATAACCAGAAATGAATTCCACCAGAAGAAAACATTTTACTAACTAAAATAAAAAAGTAAAGTAGTAAAAGCAAAGTAAATTGCTTATCAGCTTCAGGCACCTTTTTACTGGTCCTTAGTGCTGTCACCTACTGGGACCTCTGCTTTCTTGCATGTAGTTTTAAAATATCTATAATAACACAATTCCAACGAAAGGTGTGTGTTGTGCAGGGGAATTGTAACAGCAACACAATCATTTAACATGTTTATACTCAGAATAGGTTAAAATCTGATATTTAATTTGTTAGGTCAACAGTTTAAAAATGCGTTGGTTGAATTGGACAAACTCGGATCCACTCTGTGTGCACGACACGGAGCCACAAGAACAACCTCACATAACCTATAATATAATCACTATCCCTTCCCTTAAGCTAAACTGCATGGCACAAAATAACCCGCGTCAATCGTCCCCAGCCGGGCTACAGTATCGGTTCCCATTGTGAGTAATGATGGCGGCAGCGACGCCAGCGTTGAAATGCGGAGGCCGAGAGGCGCCCGGCGGCGAGGCAGCTGGGCTCGTGCCGCTCTCATCCACTTTGCCTCTCGGGGCCCGAGGGCTTGATAGATCGTCGAGTAATTAGACACCGCACACCGCCGTGATGCGTTCTCCTCGACAGCCTAATTAATCACAGACTCCCTTCATTTTCTATCACTTTGTTGACTTGCCCGCTCTTCATTGCATCTTTGGACCATTTCAGGCGTGAAATACGGCAGCTTTACTGTTTTGAATTAAAAACACATTTTGTTCAATTTCCCCTCGTTACCGCATGCAGCGAGGAAAAGAAATGAGGCATTTTCCTCCAAAGAGCAACTAGAAGCTTTCTGCTCAGGGGTTTCAATTCATGATGATTTAAATCCACTTTTGGATTAATTGGGAGAAAACAACATTAGAGGCTTTTTTTTTTTAACGTGGTAATTAAGCGACAAATGGTCTGTTATTTCCAAACTGTCCAAACGTGTCGTGGGGAGCTCACAGCTGAAGAACCACACAAGTGGCGCTAAATATGAGGCCTGACATCAAGACCCAGAGAATCCTCTCTGCAGGATGCTGTAACAGACTTTCAATGTCACCTTTTAAGTAAAAAATGTAAACATTTTGAATAAAATAGGTCGTGTAGCTGATCCTCCTTCACTGACTAAAATTTGACTCCCAGCACAAGCCAAAGAGACGGCCAGATGCTCGATGAGAAGTAGGCGGGGATGAAAATCAATAGGTCTCACCATCTACTACAGCGAAAAAAGATGGAGTCAGTTGAGAGAAAGACAGATGAGAGGGACACAGACGGCTCAGCTCAGCAGCAGCAGCATCCCAGCCTACCGGCAAGAGTCAGGGAGGCGTGCAGCGTAATGAACACATGTCAAGTGTGATGTGCCAGCAAGCAGCAACCTCCAGAGCTAACAAATGATTCCAACTCAAAGTGACAAAAACGGATGCGCATCAAGTCAACACCCCCCCCCCCCCCTCCACCCCGTCATGGACCCCCAAGGGGAGAAAAAAAGCAATAACTTTACAGCAGCAATACAGCCTTGTTCAAGGAGCAGTTTTATTCTTTTATACGACTATCTTTGAGTTTTAAGAAGGCTTAATTATCGGCCTGCACATGACGACGGGACGGGACGTGGGGGGGGGGGGGCTCTGCTGCCTCACTTGGTCCCGCCTCAGCCCCCGCCAACGATACACCTTTTTGCAAATTTAAATTTTTTTGGCCAACTTGAGCTTCGCAAAGGCTCTTCTGCAACGTATGGGTGCCGTGTGCCGTGTGTGTGTGTGTGTGTGTGTGTGTGTGTGTGTGTGTGTGTGTGTGGAGCAACCAGCATTCATAGAGAACACGATACATACAACAGAAACGGTAGTTTTCTTTTGTCTGATACATACTCTGCCAACTTGGCAGCGGGAGGGGGAGGGGGGTTGTTTTGTTTTGAGCCCGTGCCGTGGGATAGTTAAGAGCAATGCTTCAAAAGAGAGATCTGGGTCCAGACGGATTAGTTGATAATAAGTTCAGAAATATGAGTCAGTTTTACTTTTGAGACCTTGGGCAGACGAGAAGCTCATCGGGGATATTATTGATTTTTTACAAACATTTACAGCAGCAGTGACGACTCAGAGCTGAGGTGGAGGGAGCGTGAATGTGAGGATTTCTGCCACTTGAAACAGAAATTGCAATTAACAGATTTGGTTAGTGTGTAATTATGGATTTATGGATTTCTCTGGAGAGGGTACCAGGGTGAAAATTGGGCTTAAAGAAAGGTGAAGAAAACACTAAGCTATAATTAATATGTCTATCTACTGTCTATTTACTGTGTGAGTCCACTAATCAGGCTTGTAAAAGCAGAGATAAAGGGATGCGCATCCTTAAATTAGCTACAACAACTCACTCGCTAATTAGACAACATCAATGTACTTACTATCTGTCTTGATATCAAATTGCCGCATTTGGGACATAAAATGATGAAATTCTTTAACCCCTTGACCCTCACTTTCCTTTTTTTGTCTGCGAGCGTCATTCCAACGGAGAAGGCATTCTTCACTGAAATGCTGCCCATCGTGTTGCCTGTTGTTTACAACGAGTGATTTGCGTCATTCTGCTGAATTCAATATTTCTAATAATAACACTGTTTAGAAGCATGTACCCGCAAATAGGGCTCACGTGATCTCGCAAAAAAAAAAATGAGACGCAACATTCAGATAACTGCTTGCTTTTTTTTATAGCCCAATTGTGTGTTTTAAAAGCGTAAATATAATAAGTTTTCAAGTTCATGGAAGCCAGTCATGGAGTGGTGTGGCTGGCAGGGTCACCGACTCATTTTCTCGAACAGACTGGTCACTGACGAGGTCGCAGTGGAAGATCCATTTTTAACAGAATTCTTTATTGGACATGAGTCACGGGAAGGAAAGCACAGTTTGAGGACTGCAGAATTTCTTTGTAACATGAAACATTTATACCCTGCCATCACATAGAAGTGTGTATGTCTATGTGTGTGCAGCGGGGGAGGGGGGGGGGGAGGGTATCATTCCCAACATGCATATAAAATAGGTATAAAATATCTCCACGTCAGCAGCAGCTCCAAAAAGGCGGCAGATTTCATGTTTTTTGGGTAACAAATGGCTGAACACGCTTTGGCTGCAGGATTCGGGTCAAAGCTGCGGCTGTGAAACCGTCAAGCAGAATATTCCACTCAGAATGGTTATTCTGTCACTTGTCCACATATTTGTTCTCCACCAGAGGTGGAGCAACAAAGGTCAGCTCCCTCAGACGCTCCGTCTGCTCGGCAGCCCTCTGCGACAGATTGGCGACTGGAGCCCTTAGTGCTCCGCCCGAGGTGCCTGTACACATTTGTGCATTCTGCACACTTCAAAGTGTGCATTTCATCCCTCTACCTACGCGGTGGCCATTGTGTGCGTCCGTGCCCGTCGTGCCGCGTGGTCGAGCTTCGTTCCTTTCTGCTGCTTCCGGCTTCCACATCAGCATTCCGTCCTCCTCCCTCCCTTCCTCCCTCGTCCCCCCCGGTGACGGCCACAGAGTGCTGTTGACATTTCTGGCAGTCTGCAGACGAAAAAAAAAAAAAAAAAAAAACACTCACATCCCTGCTCTCTGACCCCCACTGGTAGGGGAAAAGGTGAGCGGCTGCAGGTATTCTGGACCTTGATTTTTATCTCCGTTGTCACGTACGTAAATGTAAAAGTTTGACCTCTGCGATGAATCCCTCCTCAACGCCGAGGAAAGCTCCCGGTGAGCAGCCTGAGGTTCAGTGCCTTGCTCCAGGACACTTTGGCAAAAAAGCCTTGGGATTAAAAAATAATAGTTTTCTACTCCCCGAGGCCGAGGACCCTCCCCCCTCCTTATTTTCATCTTTTAACAGAAAAGAAAAAAAACTGCTGAGGCTTCCGTTCAGGAGATGACATATACATCAAAAACACTTGACATTGACCACCTTGGTCTATTCAGGTACGCTTTTAACCAACCAAGGAGAAATGTTTCCATGGTAACGCAAACACAGTGGAATGACATTTAAATCGAGGACACTTTTCATTATCCTAGTTTTAATTGCAGAGAGTCAATTGCAGAGAGTCTACCTTCAATGTCCACTCGCTGGTGCAGACTATGAGCTCTCAGGTACACGTCTCAGCAGCATGAAGCCCGTCACAAAAGCGGGGTCCCCTCATTCCATTTCCCATTTGAACCTCATTTGTCTTATAAACTCCCGACTCCCCCTCGGGGCTGGTCTTTTAAAAGAGGAGAGCAGACTGATTGGTTTTTTAAACCAGAGGATATGAAGTGAGTGGGGTATTTAAGCAGTCCATTTGTCACGACGCAACATTCTGTTTTATCTCTCCTCATTACACATATTGGAAAAAAAAAAGGTTTGCTAGTATTGTTAACAAACAAGACAGCGACGGAAATGAGATTCAGCTCCAATACTCACAAGACGATACGCCATGAAGCAAACCACAGCGGCTACTCCTCACTCTGCACGTCTCCTCCTCCCAACGTGCTCCAATTCTCTGGATTCCTCTCTCCCCCTTATTTCTATTTCTCTCAAGTTGTTGCCACAAAATCTATGAAAAACCCACCAAAATGATCACTTTATTCACTGCTATTTCTGGCTTTTCACTGAAGGTGTACACGGAAGCGATGAATGGGAAGGTTATTCGGGTGCGAGTTGGAATGGAACCGTCTCTTCAGATTAAGACTCGTTCCAACGCGCCGCATGCCGTGAATGGGAAAATATTTTAACGCTGGAGCGTCCCGGGGGGGAATTGGTGTCTACGTGAGTTGGATTGAGGGCAATGCCGTGAAATATCAACAGTGATTCAACTGTAATTTGTGCTACTTTATCCATTTCAAGCGCTTTGTTTACTTTCTAAGCTCTGTTGAGTCAACCGGGAAATGTCACAAGCTGGAATTGAATAGCAGCAAAAAAGTGAGTGGATTTCTGTCAGGACGAGACCTTGGGGTTGGATTTCACAAAAGCAAACAAGACTAAAGTTTGTGTATTAGATTTGTGAATTACTAATTGATACTTGAGTTTAATTAATATCATGGATCGTGGGACAGGTACAGCTGCGCCTCGCCAATCGGTCATGAACACTTCCACAACTACAGACGCTCGATGGGATTGCCTCCCACCGCTGCTTCCTCGGGGGGAGAAATCACACCGGTCCCACGAAACGCCTGATTCAAACAACCACCTGGTTAATGGGCCAATGGTAGCGGAATGATTCATGGCAGCTGGATATGGGCTATCACTCTTTGACTTGCCGTGACAGCTCAGGCCTCCGGGGGCCGACTAATTGATGGACGGAATGGCACTGCATGAGAAGATGAAAACTAAATTCTCACCCTTTTATAACAAAATTGTTTAATAATGGGTATAGACGTCATGCCACAGGAATTCATGACATTTTCTATGATATCGTCGATGACATTAAATGTGTCCAGATGCAGCCACGGCTCTTATTATTATTCGTAGTAGTCTCGCAATCAGGACGTGTCCAGAGCAGATTAGGAAATGAACAGAGCGAGCTTCAATACCCCGATCCCCCATTGATGGGTCAAGCAAAGATCCCCAAAAGTGTGGCAGTGGTGTTCGGGTTGTTTGGGTACGGACTTCATAAAGTTTGTTAAAGTGGCCCTGATTCCATCCTGGACCTCAATGAATGAGTCGCTGGATTCTGTGCATTTGCAGGGATAAAGCACGAGAAAGGAGCTGGAGCTATTCTCACATCCTGGGCGGGTCAAATCGCCCGATTGGTCGTTCCCTGCGATGCACTGGAACAGCAGTTGGTCCCAGCCCACTCAGCAGGGGGGGGGGGGGTGACCTCACCAGCTGATAACATGTGATGCCTCATAAACTTCTGAGCATCAGATAACAACCTCTTGCTGTCAGCGAAATATTTTTGATAACATTTTTTTTTTAAAGAAGTAAGAGTTGAAAGTTATCGTGATTGACTGCAGTGGAAATAGAGGGTTGGAGCCTGCGGCGGCTTGAGGACTGTAGGGCCTTAGCCACAAAATCTTGCCTCAATTTCTGCGATAAGAATTTGTAGTATTTATGAGAGATATGGTGCTGTAGATAGCCGTAAACTGTACAGGCTGTTCTGAGGCACCAGGAGAAATGGAAAAATAGGAACCAGACAAACTGTCAAGTGAAGACGAAGGGTAGTGCATGAAAAATATTCTTCTGAAAAAGTATCATTTCAGGGCAAAACGCTTTATCCTTACTCACTTCACCTCTGATGCATATCAAAGCAAAGCCGTACACGTCCTCAAACATCCAAAATGTTCAGTTACAACATCGGGTCGCCTCATCGCCCTCCTTCTGCAAGGCCCCCCCCCCTCCCGCCCTCGTCCTCCGCTCTGGCTGCTTCTGAACAGTAGACGCTCATTAACAGAAAGTTGAGGGCATCAAAACAAACAGGTTTGAGAACGTCTTCTCCCTCCGAGGCGTCGGGCGGCTTCACAGCCTCTGTGTGAGCGGGGAGCCTCTGTTCCTGTCACACTTCTCTTTACTCATTAATCCGTCTGCGTCTCGGCTGGGGCTTTGATGCGGCCTGACGGCAGAGCTGTCCTAATTCTGTCACCAGAGGAGCTCCAAAGGCGGCGCACCGTCGCCCCCAACCCCCCCCCCCCCCTGCAGAACCCCAGGGGTGAGATGAGAGAGAGCAAAACAGCCCGCGAGTCCCCCGGACTGACAAATTGTCAGTAAACGTACAGTGCAATTCTGCCCGGCTTTTTGGAGCAACAAATGGAGAGTTTTCTGAGACGTGGCAGCTTTCCCCCCCAAACGCGCCGAGGAGGCTGTTTCAGAGATGGCCGCCATCCCGGGTTGTAAATCACTTTGGAGAGTTGTCAAGGGGGGGGGGGAATGTGTACTTGTGTGTCTTTGCCTGGATGCGAGGGAAAGGGAACCAGGGAGAACGGTCGATCCGTTGGATCCGCTGGAAACGGGTCGAAATGGCGAGTCTTACTCAGCACACGGGCTCATTTCACGCGTTAAGGCGGACTGCTTTTCAGGTCCCTCTTCAGCTCGTTTGCTGAGCTCCTACCATCTTACACGTTGATGTGCAGGTATTTACTTTAAGAGGCTCCCATGGTGACTTTTTTTAAATACCTTAAACACAAGCTGTGCGCGCCTGTGACTTTAATGAGAATCTCCACTCTCTTCAAGGCAGGAAATCACTTTTGCTAAAAGCGTTTATGGAAATGCCATCCGAGAGGGAGCTCGATGTCAAGTCATTTGATATTGATGCAAGGATGTAAATGTTACCCGGCGAAGGGAAATTACCTCAACTCATTAGTGACCACACACCCTAGCAAGGGACAGAACATGCAATATGGCAGTAAATCGGATCCACGGAAGGTAATTGTCTTCCTGTCATGGCAATTTGCATCCCCAGAGCAGAAAAGCAGAAAAGAACGCAATAGCCTCAAGAAACTTAGTTTAAATGTGTCACCCATGCAATTATAATACAGCATTAGTAATTCAGATATTTTTACCACGTTAGTATTTCATGGGAATATTTAAATCATAAAACTGTCATTGGTATTTTAAAACTAATGGTTTAAACAAAAGGGCCCTGGTACTGGAACAAAAGAAGCTTTGGTGCACTGGTCACAGAAGTAAGATCGCTTCTCAACTGGTCCAACAGAATATGTTTATCGGCCCTTAATGCAGTTGTGTAACTAGCGGGTGGGGAGTGTGAATCACAAGTTTCATCACAATGCAAACATTTTATTGACTGTGTTTGTTTGGATCAGCAAGTGGAAATTAAGTGACTGGAACCTGGCTTCAGACTTAAGGGATTGTGTCATTTATTCAACGACAGATAAACTGTGCAAACACTGCACTGATATTACTCTGGCTTCAATGGCTACACACACACACACACACACAAACACACACTCACTTGCTGGTCCTTGCTCATTAAACCCCACTAGCAGTGCTCCCTAATGCTCCTTAAATGCAATTAACACAAAATAAATAGGGGTCTGATAACCAAAATAAAGATTAAAACAAACCACTGTTCCAAATTGAAAGAAAAAAAAAGCATGTCCTCTTTGTTGGTTTCCGTGGAAACAGCCTGGGACCTCCTCTTTGCCGGCAGTCTTGGGCTTTTTTGTCGGTACCAAAGTACGACAACCGCGTTCAGAAACCGCGCAAACAGACTGCACCCGAGTTGGATTACGATGGACCGAATGCACCAGGTCCACCCGAGAGCCACCCGAGATCTATCCGAGAGCCACCCGAGAGCTACCCTAGTGTGAAGGCATTCAAGGACACAGCGCTGCAGACGTGAGGATTAAAAACCCTTTCTCACGAGTCACAAGCATAAATGGGAAAAATGTACTGAATGCTATCAAACGGGCCGAGGCACGAGTATCAAAAAGATGGAGAAGAAAAAAGATGGAGGCGGCTGCGACACGAGATGACAGCTCTCACTGCGGATGTCTGTTTTCAAGCAGAGGGACGCCAGCTGTAACTTCCTGCCAAACCCCGGTTTTGGCCGCGAGTTCATGCCCGCCGTGAACTGCCTGTCCTCGCTGATCCGGGGCCCGGGATGACTCCAGCGCCGCACCCTTCGGCCTCTCTGCACCGCCATGGCGTCCATTAATGCTGCCTGGCACACGGCGCCTTAAGTGACACCGTCCCCAGCTCTCTCTCTCCTCTGAACCCCAATTACTCGCCCTCTCCTGGTTCTGTTCATAGTGCACCCAGCTGCAGCTCCATTCTCTCTCTGAGCCAGGAGGAAGCTCGGTACCAGGCACCATGGACACAACCAGCCGCACCTTCCTAATTATTTTGGAAGGGGGATGCCAGGCAGGCACAAGATGATGCGAGTCATGAAGACAAGCTGTCTGCCACGGGTCTCGCCATGATTCTTCAACGGCTCCCACTGTAAAAGGAAACTGAAGCTTGAAAAAAAAATTCTGTTTGAATGCATGTTTGAAAACGATGTATTTGAGGTCGAAATCGACACCTCCTTAAAATGCGATCGTTTATAATATGCCATTTGTTTTTCTTTCTAAAAGGAGGACATGCAAAAACTATCACTTACGGGTTGTCAGTAGATCTAGTTATTTTTCTCTGTGGTTTGTAATGTTATTTTCATTATAGTGCTCTTGACAATACAAAATAACAAGACTTGCCAATTCTCTCATACTGAGGAAAATGAACACTGTTTCTGTTAATGGTGGCCATGATGATGCGGTTGCAATTCTGTAGTAACTTGAGCAGAAAATGAGCTGAAACGATATTCTTCCATCATCTTTGGTATCCACATTGTAATAAATCCAGTTTGAATCAGAGAATCTCCTGTTTTAGTCTCTTGATCCAGTATTCACCTGTCAGCGGGTCTGCGAGTGTGATCCCAACCATTTGGATGAATATTTGATATGTTACGAAGAGACTCCGTCTTCATTGTGGTTTTATGGAATTACTATCTGTTGTCCATTTTATTTTAACAATGAAATACGCCATGTATTCCAGTTTCAGATCTCTTTTTTACCATCATGCAATTCTCAGACAGAAAGAAAAAAAGGTGAATTAAGCTACACATTTTGAGCCTTCTAATTTTGATGGCATCGTGACATTAATCGCTTAATAAAGGAAAAATGAATCACTCAAATAAGCGCAGTAGAGAGAATAATAATTGGCCAATCAGAGCCAGGGGCGGTACCAACGCCTTGTCACGCTGTGGTCTGCTGTGTGCCGGAGAGTAATAATGACAACAATGGAGACCGTTGCAGACAACATTAATGTTGCAGTTGATGCTGTTCTAGATGAGTAAGTAACGAACAGCATGCCATGCTGCTACCGAATGCCAGGTTAAGACTCAACGTCTTTCTTTCAAAGTCCTGCTTCGTATGTGTTCCTGTTAAACTTTATGAATAGATTAGAACACTTAAATCCTCCAAGAATATACGACGGATACATTTCCCCTCAATGGCTTGTCATTTGGGCAGGTTTTAAATATGATGTGATCCCCTTTATAAAATAATAAATTATTCACACAGCATGTGTTCTCAATAACAACTAAAATCATTTGCCACTATTTTTTCTCTCTCTTTGACCCCTTTTAACACACTGCTCGACACTTTAAAAACAGCCAGTGTGTTGTCATGGCAACACATCGCTTGTTGACATAAAATGACATGACATTCAGGCGGGTACTTTGGTTCATGGTGATTGCCCAGGAGAATCCAATCCTCCATGGGAATTGATTAGGAGGCAACTTCAGAATGAGGACGGGATGAAGAGTGTAACAAGGGAAGCCTGAGTGCCGGCAGAACGACATAATACCAAATATCAAACAGGCTGGATGGTTCCACTCCACTTTGTGCTGCTGAAGAATGGATTGGGTTAACTTTTCTATGGTCTTGAGCTTCTGCCTCTGGTGACAATGTGAAAAGGTTAGCGCGTCCATGACCAAGGTTTGCCTCTAGTAGGCGCTGTGGTGGGAACATGGCTCCCACTCCTGTTTGATAAATCCCCACTTGAAGGCCACAATAGGGAAGATCTACGTAGCCATCCGTTTTCATAGAATGTGGGTGGGTCTTTCAAGGCATGTGTGGTGGCGGGCGTGGTTTCAGCTCGGCTGCAGGGGGAGAGAGGGAGTGGCTCGGGGAACAGTGCCAGGTGGAAACGATAATTATCAGCTGTTGGTGATTGTGTGTGTGTGTGTGCGTGTGGGTGCTCTCCTGCATTTAAGCAGTAAAGCGGGGACGAGCGAGGAGGAGGGAGACGACGAGCGAGCCGGACGCCGGCACAGTTTCGACAGAAAATACGAAATAAAACATCATTCTGCACGACCAAGGTCTCGAGTCGCTTTGTCCGGAGCCCGAACAACCCACCTCACCTACAGTGGCGCCCAACTCGGCGGGGACCGGAGAATGTCGAACGAGGAGCAGTGGCAGAGTATGACGGCCCAGCCAGCGCTCGCACTGGGCCAGATGATAGGGGAACTGGCGGCGATTCAGCGGCACCAAGCGGAGGCCAACCGCCAATTCCTGGGGGCACTCCAGGCCCAGGTAGGGAGGCAGGCCCAGGCCCTGGAGCAATTGGTGGCACAGTCGGGACCCGCGCAACCACCCCCGACCCCAACGGCCGTGGCCAACCTGACCCTCCACCGGATGACGGCGGAGGATGATGCCCAGGCATTCCTAGAAGCCTTCGAGACGACGGCGGAGGCGTGCGGGTGGCCAGCAGGGGAGTGGTCAGCCAGGCTACTCCCGCTGCTAGCCGGGGAGGCGCAATCAGCAGCCATGGGGCTGCCCCCGGCGGCCCGGCGGGACTATTCAACGGTGCGCAAAGCGGTAGTCGACAGACTGGGGCTGCTGCCGGAGGACCACCGGCGACGGTTCCGGGGGGCCAGGCTGGGACCCGAGGACCGACCATTCGCCTACGGGCAGAGGCTCAGGGACGCGGCCGCCAGGTGGCTTCTGCCAAACGGGGTTGGAGCAGCGTCGGACGTCCTCGAGAAGGTGGTGCTGGAGCAGTTCGTGGAGGGGCTCCCGGCCCGGACGGCGGCGTGGGTCCGGTACCACCGTCCTCCGACGCTGGAGGCGGCTATCACCTTGGCAGAGGACCACCTGGCGGTACACCCCAGCGGACAGGGCGACCGGGAGGGCACGCCAGCGCCGCCCCGACCAGCGGCGGCACCCCGGGGATGGAGCCAGCAGCAGACGGAAGGACGACCCGTACCGGCCCCGTACCACGACCCCTCAACCACAGCAAGCCCCGGCACCCTTCCTGACCCACCGGGAGATTCTCAGACGCCAGGGCAGGAGTGCTGGAAGTGCAGGCGGCCCGGACACCTCCGGAGGGAATGTCCGCTGATGGAGGTGGGGCAGGTGATCCGGGTCGCCGGCGCTCCATCACCCTCCCCCGGCCTGGGAGCGACGTACCGCGTTCCGGTAAGAATCCAGGGGGGTACACGCCAGGCGATGGTGGATTCGGGCTGCTCGCAGTCCATGATACACCAGAGCCTGGTTCGGCCAGGGGCATTGGTAGAAGCATCGCGGGTGAAAATTAGGTGTGTGCACGGGGACATTCATGAGTATCCCATAGTGTCCGTCGAACTTAGGTTCAAGGGGAAAAAATATAGAATAAAGGTCGCGGTTAGCTCCCACCTGACGCACCCAGTAATTTTGGGAACGGATTGGGAGGGATTTAACACGCTAATGGGAGAGGCTGCGGGGGTGCGTTCACGACCGACAGGGACATGCGGTATTTGTGCTGTGCTCAGCGGTGACGCGAGGTCGTCCGACGCCGCCGGGGGAGAGGGGGAACCGGCGGAGCCTCCCGTAGAGACTCCGGCGGTTCCCGAGTTCCGCTCCATGGAAGATTTTCCACTCGAGCAGTCTCGTGACGATACTCTACGCTCAGCCTACGACCAAGTGATAAGAATTGATGGTCATTTGGTGCGCCCTGACGCAGCACGGTCGTACCCGCACTTCTCATTGATTAGGGACAGACTGTATAGAGTGAGTCGTGACACTCGAACGGGGCAGGAAAACACCCAGTTGCTGGTGCCGAAAAGCCGCCGGGAAATTATTTTCCAGGCGGCTCACTATAATCCGATGGCGGGTCACATGGGATACGGGAAAACACTAGACCGGATAATGGCCCGATTTTATTGGCCAGGCATCCGGGCGGACGCGCGCCGCTGGTGTGCGTCCTGCCCGGAGTGTCAGCTAGTCAATGCACCAGCCATCCCGCGGGCCCCGCTGCGGCCTCTACCGCTGGTGGAGGTCCCGTTCGAGCGCATCGGCATGGATCTAATCGGGCCATTCCACCAGAGTGCACGCGGATACCGCTTTGTGTTAGTTCTCATGGATTACGCAACCCGGTATCCGGAGGCAGTGCCATTGCGCAATATCTCTGCAAAGAGCGTCGCGCAGGCTCTGTTTCAGGTCATCTCCCGGGTTGGAATCCCGAAAGAGATTCTAACAGACCAGGGCACCTCGTTCATGTCGCGCACACTGGGAGAACTTTACGGGTTACTGGGCATTAAGTCCGTTCGCACCAGCGTGTACCACCCTCAGACCGACGGGTTGGTGGAGCGGATGAATAGAACGCTGAAGTCCATGATTCGTAAATTTATAAGCGACGATGAACGTAATTGGGATAAATGGCTTGACCCTCTGTTGTTTGCAGTCCGGGAGGTCCCCCAGGCCTCCACGGGATTTTCTCCCTTTGAGCTTCTGTTTGGCAGGTCACCAAGAGGGGTGCTGGACCTTATTAAAGAAAGCTGGGAGGAAGGTCCGAGCCCCGGAAAAAACGAGATCCAGTACGTCCTGGACCTGCGGGCAAAGCTCCACACACTGGGGAGGATGTCACGAGAGAATTTGCTCCAGGCCCAGGAACGACAACAGCGGCTGTACAACAGAGGAGCCAAGCTGCGAGAATTCTCACCGGGAGAAAAGGTACTTGTATTACTTCCTTCTTCCAACTCAAAACTCCTGGCTAAGTGGCAAGGGCCCTTCGAGGTCACACGCCGGGTGGGGGATGTTGATTATGAGGTGGTGCGGTCTGACAGGGGCGGGGCTACACAAATATACCACCTCAACCTCCTGAAACCCTGGAGGGAGGCGGAGTCTGTTTCTCTGATTTCCACAGTATCGGAAAGAGAGGACCTGGGGCCGGAGGTGCCAAAAGTGGCCAATCCCACCCCGCTCCCGTGTGAGGCCCGTCTCTCTGAGGACCAGAGAGCAGACATTGCCCAGTTGCAAAAGCGGTTTGCTGATGTGTTCTCCCCCCGGCCAGGCCGGACGGACCTGATAATGCACCAGATCGAGACTCCCCCGGGGGTGACGGTAAGGTCACGTCCCTATAGACTACCCGAACACAAAAGAAAAGTGGTTCGGGAGGAATTAGCGGCTATGTTGGAGATGGGGATAATAGAAGAGTCCAACAGTGCCTGGTGCAGCCCCATCGTTCTGGTGGCCAAGAAGGATGGGACTGTGCGGTTCTGCGTGGACTACCGCAAGGTGAACGACGTGTCACGATTCGACGCCTACCCAATGCCCCGGGTCGACGAACTCCTGGACCGGCTGGGCACTGCACGTTTTTTTACGACCCTGGATTTGACTAAGGGCTACTGGCAGATTCCCCTGTCGTCAGAGTCCAAAGAGAAAACAGCGTTCTCCACTCCGTATGGTTTGTACCAATTCACCATGCTTCCCTTCGGCTTGTTCGGTGCCCCGGCCACGTTTCAGCGGCTCATGGACAGGGTGCTGCGCCCCCACGCCGCATATGCAGCCGCCTACCTGGATGATGTCATTATCTACAGCACCACCTGGGCGGAGCATGTGCGGCGGGTGGGCGCGGTGCTGGAGTCGCTGAGGCGGGCCGGGCTCACCGCCAACCCGGGGAAGTGTGCAGTTGGACGGAGGGAGGTACGGTATCTGGGGTACCACTTGGGGGGTGGGCAGGTGCGCCCTTAGGTGGACAAGACAGCAGCTATTGCGGCCTGCCCGCGTCCCAAGACGAAAAAGGAGGTGAGGCGGTTTTTGAGGCGCGTCGGACAGAGGGCTGGGGGCCGTTTTGTCCCAGGAGGTCGAGGGGGTCGACCGCCCGGTGGTCTACATCAGCCGGAAACTGTCGGAGAGGGAGGCCAGGTACAGCACGGTGGAGAAGGAGTGCCTGGCCATCCGGTGGGCGGTGGGCTCCCTGCGCTACTACCTCCTGGGACGCTCATTCACCCTCTGTTCGGACCACGCCCCGCTCCAATGGCTCCACCGCATGAAGGATACTAACGCCCGGATCACTCGGTGGTATCTGGCCATGCAGCCTTTTAACTTCAAGGTGGTCCATAGGCCGGGGACGCAGATGGTCGTGGCGGACTTCCTCTCCCGCCCTCTCGAGGGAGGGGGGGGGGAGTAAGCTAGGCCGGACGGCTCCCCGGCCTAAGTCGGGCGGTGGGGGTATGTGGTGGCGGGCGTGGTTTCAGCTCGGCTGCAGGGGGAGAGAGGGAGTGGCTCGGGGAACAGTGCCAGGTGGAAACGATAATTATCAGCTGTTGGTGATTGTGTGTGTGTGTGTGTGCGTGTGGGTGCTCTCCTGCATTTAAGCAGTAAAGCGGGGACGAGCGAGGAGGAGGGAGACGACGAGCGAGCCGGACGCCGGCACAGTTTCGACAGAAAATACGAAATAAAACATCATTCTGAACGACCAAGGTCTCGAGTCGCTTTGTCCGGAGCCCGAACAACCCACCTCACCTACAGCATGGTTTAGTTAAAATGATTTGTCCTATAGTGTTCTATTATTGTTACTTTTTTTTCTCCGTGCCTGACACTAAAGTTGTGTAATTGTTGATGCTGGCAGAGACCTCGTTAGATGACCTCATTAGACACGGCGACCGGCATGGTTCAGGTCTTTCACAAAGAGAGGGCAGCCCAAGTCTATGTTGCATTAGAGACACAATTACCTGTGTTAATACCGGACCTTCCCAGCGCTCAGTTTTCTGACAGCCGGCATTGAGTCTGACCCTCATTAACCCAGCTACTGTACCGGCTCCTCAGCTCACATGACCACATTGCACAGAGTCAAACCTGCAGGATGCATGTTGCGCAGGGGTTTGGCGAGAGGAGGAGAGTTAATTTCTCATTTATTCTCAAACATTTTGAAAATGAGAAAATGGGGTCCTGAACCCCACAGGCAGTGACACAACAAGCCCAACTCGACCCACTGGCAGGGACGGATGGAACGTAGAGACAGGCCTCGGGTATTCTTACCCTACGAAACTAATTAATTACAGTTTTACCAAGCACCGTCCGTGCCACCAATTTTTTATATTTTTTCCATTTTCCAATTATTATTTTTTTAAACGTTCGTAATGTAAATATTTGCACATTTTTACATGCATTCTGCTGTCCACTCGTTGCAGTGAAAACTACAGCAGAGGAGCTGACGGAGCTAACACCGTTTACCTGAGGAGGCACAACGCTTCCCTGGACCTTCACGTATCTTCACGTAAGTACTGCTCGATTGAAGTAATACAATTATCTCTCTAACAAGCTGTCTTAAAGAATTTTACAATCAAAACCAGGAAAGAACTGGAACTGCACGACAACCTGTTAACACTGACACATGATTATACTAGTGCTGTCAAACGATTGAAATATTTAAATTAATCGCATTCATGTCATAGCTAACTCAAAATGAATCACCATCGCAAATTTTTATCTATTCTAAATGTCCCTTTCTTTTATTTTTTCCATATTTTTTTCATTTTAATGCTCTTATCCACATAGAAAAGGGGATTGGCTTGCCTTATGCAAACAGTGCGGTACAAAATAAAATTATGAAGTGCACATTTCAGGTAAACAAGGACTCAGCCTGTAGTGCAGTTAAACCATATTTTCTTTTTTTCAAGTTTGCTGTGAACAAAGCAGTCAGGCCTCTCATTACAGAAACAAGGAACCGTAACAGGTTACCAATAACAGGTAAGATTACTACTTTTTTTTTTTTTTTTAAGAAAACTCGCGATCAAGAAATGTGGACATCATTAATCCATTCGCATGACTGAGTGTGAAACGGGGCAAAGGCAGGACATAGAAAAGGTTGGCCGGCTGGACTCACATTCTGGGAAGGGACGAGCCGAACACGAGCCAGCGGACGGCCGATCACAGGGAGGAAGTGCCAGAGGGAGGGGGGTGTAGCCCCCACCATCGTCTATTCCCCTTCCTCTTTGGGGATTAGATGCAGCTGCCTGTTTGTATCACTCCACCTATCTGGTACCCTTTATACACAGTCGGTTTCCCCCCTTTCCCTCTCTCCTACTCAGCTTATCCCATCTCTAAACCTTCTGGTAACAAAAGAGAAACAACATCTGGCTTTAAATGGAACCACTTAGGCATCTAAAAGCCAACAGTCATCCTGCATTATGACTGAGGCCTACTCCCCTTCTGTAGAGAAGGATGTGGCACCATTTGTCTTCCGATTTACTACCCCATGCCACAAAATGTCTGGAAATGTAAAAAACAAATGAATAAATAGCTGTGTTGGTTTTCTCCAAAACCAGGTGACTGTGATCAGATAAAATGACAAGGAATCGCGGGAAGAATGGATTTGTTTTTATGCACAGCAGCCTCTTTCAAAGAAGTACAATGGAGTGGAGATGTGCTCCTCGACCCAGTTACTTAAAAGTACTGGTGGAGATGTAACACAATAACATCTTTGAAGTTAAGCACAACAGTCCTCTTCATGTACCAGATTAGCATTCATTCCTCACCAGTTTGATTTAGTTTATCAAGGACTATGGCACTTTTTTAAAGTTCCTTAATTTCATTAAATAGAGCAGTAAATAAAAAGACTACTGTTGTTCCAATTAAAAATGACTCAAATTGCTTTTTTCTCAGAAATCGGCAAACATTTCTGTTTGGCGTTGTGTGCTCCTGTGGTCGTGGAGTCTTGTACACAGTATGATTTCACAGCTCAAAAGGGAAAGCACTGGTGTAAATAATAAGGTGTTGATATTATGATTGTTCCCGCTGGCTAACTGTCACCCCGTTAAGGCTTCTCGGGACACCTGATAAGAACAGAGGCATCCTTCTGTTCTAAGCTTTTCATGCTTTATGAAGCCAAATGTCTGTTGTGAAAGAGGCCTATTATTGAAAGAAGACATTCTTATTGGTTGTTATACCGCTGTAGCGCCCCCTACGTTTTTTTTTTTGCCGGCTCCAAGGAAAAACACGCTGCTCTTAGATAACCCAATCAAAAATAATAGTTTTTTACTCAAATGAATTAAACAGTTTTGCTTGTATGTCTTTTACTGCTGCAATTATTGACAACCAATGTAATGTCAAAACAGACTCTAGGTTGTAATTGTGCATTCAACGCTGCATTGTCAGTCCGATTAGACACTTGTAATCTAGAGATGAGGGAGACGGTGTCATTTAATCAATTAATTATAGGTCATATTTTCTTAAAACGAAAAGTGACGAGAATTCAATCGCCAGTCGGACGTTTACGCGCGACCATCTTGGCGGCAGAGGCATATCTATGAAATACAGGCTTTGGGGATGCAAAGTGGTTTTTGCATGGCAATGTGAAGCTAAAGTGTGAAGAACTCGAAGAGGGATCGGAAACACGAAGCGAGCTGACAGGACTGGGGGCTCCGTGCAGACAGATTGTCTCCAAGCGGACAGAGGACACCCCTCTACCACTCGCTCGCCTCGCAGATAAATAAATAGCAGGCAGAAATGAGCAAAGGCAGCCAGGAGGGATCGGGTCTCTGTAAGCGGCTATTCAGCGTGCAACACCATTTATCAGTGTCACAGCAGACGAGTCAGGTTCCACACATAGCAAAGACGCAGCGTACGCCACACTTGGAGCCCATGTGGGAGACGTCCGTTCAGGCTGCAAGTCATTTTCAACCGGATGTGGCGCAGAGCGGTTTGAGCAGATTTTTCACACAGATTTCCTTTTCCCCCGTGCACCTCACATCTTTCCAATTTCATGCAGGAAAAACTTCTGACTATGAAAGTAAAAAACGATGTCTTCTTGCCAAGAGCACATCTCCGAAAAAAAACCTCCTGGTATTAGAAATTGAAGAGCAAAGCGGGGAGCCGCTGATTATGCAGTCGCTACGATAGAAACAAGTTGAACTCTATTAGAAAAAATAAAATTCCCTTCCTGTACAAATGCATGAAAATGGAAAAATTGTTTCCGATTTCGATGTAAATCTGAGTCCCGCTACGCGTGACCTTTGGTGTGCCACACGGAACGTGGTGACGGAAGTCTTCCCCGGCTACGTGTGACAGACTCTATCCTGCGCGACACTCCCGTCTCGTTGTTTTTATGCGTGATCCTCCCCAGGCGCCCGACTGACAGGTCTGGAGAAGCTCCAGAGCAACGCAGCCGTCACTCCTTCCTCTCATCATCCAGCACAGAGGGGAGGACTGAGAGACAGTGAGCGGAGACGGCAGGAAAGCAATAAACAGACGTTCGCGGAGGGTGTGGAGAAATAATAAGAGAATATAAAGTAGGCCATTTCTCTTCAGAACAGTTTCTTCGGATTCCTGAAACGAGCTTCTTCAACTGCCTGTAGTGGATATTTGTCTTTTTTTTCCCAGCCTCCAGGTCCAAAGAGGAATCCAGTGTGTGTGGAAATCAAATCTCCTGTAATAATTACATTTGACGATGTGGAAACTGTTGACATTGTACTTTGTAAATTGTAATTTGGGGACATCACGGGGCAGCAGGGTTTGCATCTCAGGGTGCATCGATCTCTTGGCACAAACAACAGCCCCCGGGGCCTGAGGCGCATGGAGAGATTTACGCGCTGTCATCGGGCTTACAGTCGCTACGGTTGATCTGGTTTCTTATTTTTTGGCTTATTTTTAGATTCACATTAGCAGATCAGTAGATAGATCACATTGGTAACCCGGGGGCCTCTTGCACTAAAAGGACTGCTGAGAGCTGCTGCCTGCAGATCACAAGCAGATGACTGCAGCTTTCAGAGTTTCTGCTGGTTTTAGGGGTCTCACGTGCTCGTGCGTGGGTTTTAAGTGTGGTGCTTGGCTCGATCAATATAATGTGTCAAAGTAAATGGACCTGTATGGCACCTTTCTAGTCTTCTGACCACTCCAAGCGCTATAACACTACATGACATCATTCACCCATTCACACCCATTCATACACTGATGACAGGACCTACCACACACCTGCCCATCAGTAACTGACATTCACACACTGTAGTCACAGCTAGAGGAGCAATGCTGGGGTTAAGTGTCTTGCCCAAGGACACATTGACATGCAGGTTAGCCGGGCCCGGGATCAGACCGCCAACCCTCTGATTGGAAGATGACCGCGCTCCCCACTCACCCACAGCCGCCCCAAGAGCATACATTTCATTTCATTCATTAAAATACATTTACTAAATACAAGCAATACAAATACAAGCAAAGTTACATTTAAATTCTATTCTCTTCCACTGACATATATCCAATAATTCAAAAACTACAAAAATGGCAACGTGTTGTAAATAAAAGGTTGTGCTTTTGTGCAATTTAGTAAAATGTTAAATTCAGTCTAAAGCCCATGGGTGCATTATAACAAAAGTGATTAATCAATACGTCATTTTGTGGCGTGGTGCACTTGGTCCAATAAACGTCACTGAGAGGAACGTTTTCTTGTGAAGGGGAGATATAAGAGTCCGTATACCAGATCGTTTCAAACCTATTAAGTTCATTATTTGAACTTCTACTACTTCCACTTACTGAGGGGAGGTAAGTTTGCCTTTTTTTTTATAAAAATACAAAATGAACAACTCTATCAGTCTTCCCAAATGTTGAATCAGGTGAAGTTGAGTTATGTTAAATGCCACATAACATGTTGGCTTGCTTGCCATGCATCATGAATGCCAAATTGAGAGGCACGATTCACTCCAAACCATGATATATTTCCAACATGACTCGTATCCTCTTTTAAAAAGGGGAATAATAAAAAGAAAAACGTCCCCTCTTCCAAAAAACTAAACGGGTGTATTGGCAGTTTGCTGTTGTTCAGCAGGAGAAGAAGCCGTTTAAAACACAGTGCTGGAGGGAGACTGCTCTGTCACAGTCATTCACAATCTGATTCCCGGGTCCCGGGTTGAGGAAAGCGTCCAATTGGGAACACTTATGAAGTGTCTGGTGATAACAAGTGAGGCTGAGGCTTCTATCAGGAGCAGACAGATTCGCGCTTGAAGCCTGGAGTCCAAGTGCAAACACATTCCTGCTCGGAAAGAACATTGAATGCAAGCGAGTGGCGATGTAGATCACTGGCCTGAGGGTGGATGGCATTAAACAGAAAGGGAGAGACAAAGGACAATCCGTCAGAAGGGGACAAAGAGGATGGAGAATAGCGGATTGAAAGAGATTAAGGAGACCCGAAGGAAAACTTGTGGAGGCCCATGTCACGTTGTTACAAACAGAGTATAATTACTTTGTATGGAATGAAACGCGGGGAGGTGATTTCGTCCATTAATGGGCCCCCTTTGTGGCAATCATGTCGACAACAGTCCTTGATTCGAAGCCACGCTGATTATAGCCGTGATGCTTGCACATCAAAGAGAAAGTTGTTCCATTTCTGCTAAAGAAACCATCATTGTTCGGATTAACTTTTTCAGCAGAGACAAAGTACTAATGGAGTTTAATAGTTTTAGATTTTACATTTTAGAAAAGCGTCTCAAGTCAACCATATCACAGCAGATCATGGCAAATGGATCTAATTTGATCTCAGCAGTGTTGGAGGATAATTTTTTGAATTGCATATTGTGAGTCTCTCGGGAACTCGGTGTGTGAGCGTTCTTGAACTACTTGTGAGCGAGCCTAGTTCCTGAGAGTTCTTAGCAGATGGAATACACAGACGCTTTGATCCTTACCCTGTCCCGTTAGCTGTCTGTCAAAAGTTTATTGATTATGGGAGGGTTAGGGCCGTCGCTTTACGACATCTGGGGTTTTTTCCTTACATTCCTTGGTCCGGGGGGTTTCTGCTGAGACAACACAGGTCCCTCTTTATAGTGTATAAAACTCCTGTTCTCCCCTTCTCCTCTTGGTCAGATCTTCCTGCTCCTCTGAGGGAGAAGGAACAATCTTTCCCTTTTCAGCTGAATTGTAGTCATTTGACTTCTGTCTGTACTTACGGCTTGTGTTGATGATTTCTGTACTCTTTATCATTTTTCTATATTCTAGTTAGTAATAAATACTCAATCACAAAGCAAGTTCAAGATACTTTTGATTTCTGACAAGGCTTCAATCCACAAATTTCCACCACAAACTGACGTTCATGTTTAGCAAAACGGCAGACATGGTCACATCAGCCCGAAAAAAGCGATGTCTGCTCCGATTGAGTTGCCAAGATGATATGGTAATGTGGTAGTTTTTAACGTGGGCGGAGACACTCAGATGGGTGGGGGCCATATGTTGAAATGAGTCTACATGTGACAAAATCAAACAGGCTTCAATGCTTTTTTCATATGTCAGTTTTCCACATTTGAAGGTGTGCCTTCATGGTTCATGCTGGGAACAATTTGGCTAATATTTTGAACGTAAAAGATGGAAGTTTGGCAAGGCTGGTGATTACCGCTTCCCTTTCACTTTGAGCCAATATCTACAGTTGGGTAATTGATAATGCATTTATGTCTAACAACCATTACCTGCAGATCTATCAAATAATCTTAATTTCACACACACCTTCCACTCACAGGTGCGATTAAAGATATATGTACTGTTCATCTGACCTGAATTTACCCTTGGTGCAAAGGAAAAAAAGTTTCCTGAGTAAACAGATGGACGGAAGCCCGCGAGCAAAGGATGGATGTGACTGAATTGTTGATTTGAGCACATCACAAGGATGCGTTTGGATAGACGGAGAGATCCAAAGACACATGACAGTCCGGGAAAATCTTGCATCCCAGCTGGAATTCCATCAGAGCAAAAGAGATGAGGCATTTTTAAAATGAACCCAGTGGGGGCATTCAAAGGCGCAGCACGACATGGTAGAGGAGGAGAGGTCAAGGGGACGAGCGGCACTGCAGCGCGTAACTTTGAAAAGTTGTGTTTGGCATCTCCACGACATTCCAGGGAAGACATTAGCTCAGGTAAATATCTGCAGTTACGCTGTACAGATTCACTTCTTTAAGACCATACATGAACCCTGGGCAAGACAAAAAATAGCAACATCTATCTTTGAAAATAAGAAAAATTAAAGCAGCATCACGGCCTTTTCTCTACGGAACACCACTTATCCCGACTCAACGCTGCGTTGAGCCTTGTCAAGCACCTCTTGTCCTTGTCGGAGTGTCTCGAGAGCCGTGATTGGAGAGCGAGGCCAAAGCAAAGCACTGCGTAAGTTGCTATCTGGTGCTCCATTTGGGAACACTTAAGACTCTACCACCGCTAATTACATAGCTCTAATTGGCTCGCGGGTAGAAACCACTAAATGCCTAATTGTCTATTGACATTATGCAATGAGCTGCAACAAAACCCTCTATCTCTGTTGCCCTAACGCCTCGACAGCAAAAAATATAGGGTGCTGAAAGTGTCAAGTCTGTGGGGTTAGAACGCAAACACGAGCACACAATCCAAAAGTCAATGCGAATATTCAGTATTCCGCTCGTGACTTTTCAAAGTCGGCAGAGATGTGAAAGAATCCAGTCTGTCAGAGTTATGACGGGCAGAAATATTTCTCATTGTTTGTGTCTGTCTTTGTCTCTGCGTTGCTTCATCCCGTCCATAACGAAGTTATCTCGCCTGATCTAAAACACTCATGTTTGAGCAACACAAATAACGATGAGGCTAACGAGCGTCACTGAACTGCCCAAAGACCGAGACACAACAAGACATAAAAATGATTAACATTAGCAGACGCTCACTCTGCCATCCGGCGGCGGCGAATCCCCCGAGAAAGACAGGCATAATATTACATTGATGTGAGCATCGTCAGATTTGTCTTTTCTCCTTAGGGACAAAGCGAACATTCAATACCTGTCTGGGTGTGTATGTGCAAATGCTTACATTTATTCTCGGGGCTTTGGGTGGTTTCGGGATACAGAGCTGAAATGGATGAATGTTACTTAAGCTTTTTAATCCTTTGGAGGTGGAATATTTGGTTCTCTGTGCAGAAGCATAAAGAGCGTTGGTCTTCTTTAGGTATAAAGATTTCCGAGTATTTTCAGTTTTGGTTCTCTTTCAATGTTGAAACGAAACTGAGGACATAGCGGATGCATCAAGGTGGTTTGAAGTAGCACTTGAAGCTTTAACATCCTGTGAAAACAACAACTGCCGCATTTGAAAGCCTTTCCCTGTAGTCTTAGTTCAGTGCTGTACGTGTGGATGGAAGATTCCTACTAAATTAATTCAGACTCACTCTCGGAAAACATCCTTTTCATCCAGTCTCTCTGAAGGTTATATGGGAGAGCAAAGAAAATCGTATCAAGCACCATGTCTGATCTAATAGTGAAATTGTATTTCGGAAACCATCATTTGTTTTTGTCATTGATATAAAGAAGAGAAGGGGGAAATATATCAGCGCATTGCAAGTTATGGATGCCATGTTTAAAAGCGTGTTTCTGTTTAATTGTGAATAATTATGTTGTTGCCAAAGACGCAGGCAGACCGTAGTTTCTCTTGTAGCGATCTTATTTCTGTACTGAACAAAAAGAAAAAAAGAAAAAAAGAATATATTTCCGCTCTGAAGTTGGCTCCCACATTTTCTCTGCTGTCAAACTCACTTATCTCCAGGCTAAAGCCAAAACATTAGAGGAAGAACAGTTCTTCTTATGCTTTTTAACTCCTTGACAGGGGCAACATGCTGGTAAAAACCACATAACGCATTCACAAACACCCCTACTGCTCAAAGGAACACGCCAAGGTAGCATTTGTATACGTAGTGACTTAAGGGGAAAAAAGTTGGTCTTACCTCGATATTGTGTGATGATGACACTAATGGTAACTGTGATTCTTTTGCAATTCTACTAATAAAGAAACTTAAATCTCGACAAATCTCAAAAATTCTTCCCTGTGTTTATACTTTACCTCCTCTGGTGTCATCCTCTACACAACAGGATTTAGTTTGGTTGGTTGCCATTTCCCCAGAATAACAGAAGGGAGAGCAGACATTAGGCATATTGAGACCGTATTGATTAAATATTAGCATCTTCATGCGCTGTCCTAGTTTCGTGTTCCCACACAAGTTTTCACCTCAAATCCCTGATGTTAGTTAATCATTTCCACTCCGCAGTGCCGTTCACTACCGGTTAGCTTCTAAGGAAAATCCAGCGTTATAATGCTCTACATTACGAACAAATGGACCAAACAAACCTCTCAAATCTAACTCAAATTCATTTAGTGCTGTCTGTTGCTTCCCGGGACTCGATGATTCAGTCCGGAGCAAAACAACCCACTTGGACTGTTGTCTGAAGGATGACTCCGAGAGGAAGAGCTGACATTTCACTTGAAGTACCGTCGAGGTTTGTAAAAAGAAGTGCAACGTCTCTCGGAGCTTCGCGAGGAGGTGTCATAAAAAGATAGTTCCGTCCAAAGTGTGAGTGCAGAGTTGCTTTTGACCTCACCATTATCAATTCAGTGTGTGTGTGTGTGTGTGTGTGTGTGTGTGTGTGTGTGTGTGTGTGCGTGTGTGTGCGTGCGCTGGCTTGCAGGTACTTCTTGAGGCCAAACAACACTTCTACTAAAGCATAAACACAGCAGCTCTGCACAGCCCACAGGAAAATTACATCGCCGCAGGTGTTTTTCAACTTGTTGAGGGCCCCCCCCCCCCCCCCGCGAGAACGCCTCCGTCTGTCAGCACGCGTGTCGGCGGGCACGTGTGCGACTTCAGGTTGTCGTCAAGTTGGTGTGCACATGGTATGTTCATAATGCATGAATATCACAGTAAAGTTAACTAGAATATATTGTGTGTGTGTGTGTGTGTGTGTGTGTTTTTACGCAGTGTGTGCACTGCTCAGTTGAGGCTTTAAAAGGTGTCACAGAACCTCAGGCGCGATCCACTGGTCACCGAGAACTTCATTAATATCAAATAGCAACTGGAGCCCCAGCAGACATGAGGAAATGAAGGTGACGTGAGAGTTGTATTTAGTTGATATTTCTGCCCTGAAGCCTGAACCGTTTCACCGGTTCGCCACACTAAGCACACATATGCCTAGACAATTAAACTATGGTAATTCATTAGCAGGGAGTATGTGGAAAACTCCCTTTAGAGCAGCTTTTTATTTCGCTAAACGCTCAGACGTAATTACTGCATGCACTCAAGGTCTGTCAGCATAAATACCCTGAGGCCGATGAAAGAGTCACACACATGAATACACGTGTTTGCATGTCTAAAAAAGAAATGAGATTGTTGTTTTAATGGATGGTGTGTGTATGTTGTACAAACACAAGCAACTGTTGAATAAAGCTCCTATATTGTCACCAGGTATGGCAGCTGCGTGTCAAAGGGGTTGTCATGGCAACTGGGCACAGTCAGCTCAGCCATCTCCTCCCTCCCTCCCTCCCTCCCTCTCTGTGCCTCTCTCATCTTTTTCACTCACTTTTTTTTCCCCCCGCTCCTAGTTATTTTGTCGCATACCACTGTACGGGTTTTAAATTACTCTGGCGGCCTTGGGGAGGGTGGAGAGGGGAGGGGGGAAGGGGGGGGGGGGGGGCGTGCAGGGAGAAGTAGGACATTGTTGGACCTTTAAAGAGCATCCTGACGCTTGTCATTGTCGTGTAGCAACACAACATCTTGAAAGAACAGGATTTGAAGAAAAACGTTGCTTGCTTTGGCATCGTGTCTTCATGTCTTTCTCGCTCACCGCACCATAATGGAGGGGGGGGGGTGTACCAGAGCGGAGCTCTGAGCATTTAATCACATCCTGACAAGAGAAATGATCATGTTCAGTAGCAGAGCCGGGCAGTTGTGTGTCTCAGACACAAGTGTCACATTGCTTTCCGCTCCCCTGCGTGCTGAGGTCATCAAGTCCCTCTGAGTTAATTGCTTTGCCACGGACTTAGTGACTCTCAGACGGTGCAGCGCCCCTTTAAAGTCTCCCGAGGCCACGGCCAGCGGTGCTCTGTATCCGCGTATAGCTTACAAAGCCTCTCCCCGATTCCGGGGCCGACCGTAAAACCGCTGCATTCATGCAACGGCTTCCTACCCTTCAGCGGATGCACAGGCCTGTCATTAATGACGTCGAGCGCGGTCTTTAACCCACTCGTTAACACAGCTGATTAGTGCAGAAGAGCTGGGACAGGCCACGAAGGCGGCAGAGCATAATGGCTTAACGTCAGCCACATTCTGTCTGCAGTGGGAGCCCGTAATGAAGGCAAGGGAGCTCTGAAAATAGCAGCTATTGCTTGTGATGGGAGTCTCACGCAATGACTCAATGGGTTCTTTGTCTTGCTGCGCTCCCATACAGGAACGCAGTGACACACACACACACACACAGGCACGCTGACGTTTAGATTGACGCACACAGAGGAACATGCTTTCATTTCCACGCTTGCAATCAGTCCTTGCAAAATAAGTAATGCCACACGTATTAATTGAGTGAGCACATCCATGGAAATACTCTGCACAATGCACAAACACATTTTGCACAGCTGCGTCAGACATCAAATTAACCCAGCCCACGTAATCTTTTCTATTTTTTGTACCTTTCGTGCATCCCCCCCCCCCCCCCCCACAGGGTCTCTCGTCCTTAATAAAAGACGCTGTGGCTTACAGAGGACAATGTGGGAGAACGGAGAAGCAAAGGGAAAAGGTCACAGAGAGTGTTTCGGAGCAGATTCGTTGCGCAGGCAGCCTGCAGTCAGCACCACTCCCGTGTTGTTCGGTACAGACAGCGGCACAGTGTGCTCCGAAACGGTCCTCTGTGCTTAGAGAACGTCATGTGCGCCCCGCGGACCCGCGAGAGGAGTGTTTGGAAATGAGGCAGGCGTTTGCAAAGCTACCCAGAGGATTAACGTCGCATTCACCGTCAGATTATGACCCCCAGGGTGGGAGACTTTTCTCTGTATTTCTTAACATTATTGGTCCCAATGAGAGTAAGACTCCCAAATCTGATACATAACATTTGGTACAGCGTTTTAAAAAGGAGCTCCTCTCTCACTCTCTCATTCTACAATAATCCACGTTCAAATGCGCATCACTGATTCGGCTTCTTTCCAGTAGTTCCGTCTGGACCCTGGTTCTGACACATGGACCTGCTGACACCTGCTGCTATAATCATCATTATTATTTTAAACATGAGTCATATTACTATTACTGGTATCATAAACCAAGATTACCCTTTCCTAAAGTCGTTGTGCTTTCCCTCCCCACAGGCTTCTGTGGATGGGGGTTGTCCCTGTGGTACACCTGGCTTACTACTCGTAATTACTTGAATATTTGAATATAGTTATATGAATTTAATGTATTGTACATCTTTTACGTTGTTCATTCTGTACACATCCATTGTTCCCTCCTCTGACGTTCTCCCTAAGGTTTCTTCCCGTTTTCTTCCATAGGAGGGTTTTTTATGTTTTGGGGAGTTGTGAGGGTTTCGGGACCGAGGATGTCGCATGTGTACAGACTGTAAAGCCCTCTGAGGCAAATTTGTAATTTGTGATTTGGGGCAATACAAAATAAAATAAAATGAATGTTTCTTTTTAAATATATATTGGGCTAAAAACACCTGCATGTCAGATCAGGTGATGGAAGGGCAAACAGCCTGGCGCATTGAATTGAAACTATGATTTATGAATAGAATTCAAGAAGGACTTCTTTGTCCTGTTGGAGATGTCTGAATATTTTGTCGTTACAGCAGGACTGTTTCAGTGCCAGCAGTGATGATTACTACCTTCAATCTACAGTCGCAGCAGATACTGTAACAGAAAAAGTTTAACAAAAGATGAATAATAGGAGTTTTTATTTGTGTTCTTCTCTTCTTTTTTTTTGGACCACAATAATTCTTGAGTGTTCGTGTCATTAAGTACATTTTGGACCTTTGGTTTAGTGGCCGTTTTGGCCAGAATGCTTTTGTTTGTGCAACTTGAATGTGAAGTTACCGCTTAAAGGGGACATATTATTCCCCAAAAACGTCCTCTTTTTTAGTGCTTCTACACAAATTGCAATGTAATTTGGGAATCTGGTCTACCGACCCAAAAACTCTGGAAAAAAACAACTCCTGCGAGGGCTGTTTTAAACAGGGTGAAAAGGGTGCTGTTTTAAATGATCCTTGTGGTATTTTGACCAAAGTATGTGACATTTCATTAAGACCCCTAGGAAGCATATCAACTTGTGGTAAAATGGGCATAGGATGGGTTTATAGCTACATTTTATTACCTGAAGGGCTTCATCTTTTTCGGTGTTACCATTTATTGTCCAAACAGGGGAGGAATAAATGAGCCGATCGCTCATTAAGTTAGCTCCAAAGCCAACACATTATAAAAGAGACAACAGCACATCACTACATCAGCTCATTCATACAGCAGGCATCCAACAACCCACCTCAGGGCACGTCTCTCCTGAGCTGTCATGTAATACAGCTGTATACTAGAGACAATAGGATTGAGGCAAGTGGAACCACAGACCATGCAGACCTTGATAATATATGTGAGACATCTTTTTCAAGGAACGTATGTGACTTTCAGGTGGATGAACATATTTCTCGGTCACAAAACCCCCCGCGTGGCCCCGTTTGTTGTTAGCAGGACACGTTTACAAGCTGCAGTCAACCCACCTGCTTGGACCGATGCCATGCTGGGGGAACCTGTAGCAGTGTGTCTCTCCTGGGGGGGGCCTCCACATCAGTCCAGCTCCCACACCGAGACCTCAACGGGTTGTCCTCATTCATGTGTAAGCCACTTGGCCATTACATATCCAACCCTGAATTTATCCACACCCTGTCGCTACTCACGGTGTGTGCAGGAAGGATAGGTGTGTTTTTGTCAGCCTTCTTTGGTGAAAAGGGGGTTAGAAGCGGCCATTAATTCTATAATTCCTCTCCTCCCGGCTCCTGGGCCTGTTTCCTGCACCAGGCTGTGTCCAAGGAGGCCTTGATTGTCGGATGGGCTGATAACCCTTCTGCCTCCCTTATCATCATCCGTCAATCACAATGGAGCCCCGGTGCCACGAGGAGCACAAGGAGCTACAAAGCCAGAAGGAAAAGAGTAACGCACACTGACAGAGTTAGAGACAGGCACACACACACACACAAACACACAGAGTTGAAATGTACATTGGACCCATTAAAAGTCCTGCAGGCGATGCATTGCCTGAACCCAAGCGACGCCTGTTGCCGCATTTCTGACCATCAAACAAAATGTCCAGAGTTAGCGATGGGACTCGGTCCCCGGTTGTCCCCATTAATCTGTTACTGCTTATTGACTGGCCTAGTTTCTTGCTTGGGGATCATGTTCACCGAACACACCCTGTTTGCTCTGCTTTGACAGAGTTGCTAGTAGCTGAGAACGGCGAACATCCGCAAACTGTCCTACCGCGTGTCCGGCGCTGTGTGTCCTCTGTGCATCGCAGACCTCATACTGTTGATGCGAGTGTGCACTAAAGCTCTTCTAAGCTGCTTAGCAAAACATATTCAACCCGTTTGAATGTTTGTCCTGGAGAGGCAGTTTTTTGTCTTTGATGTTGAATGCTCACTGCAGATTTTTATTCATTTATTTATTTAACCAGGTGAAATCAATTGAGAGCCAATTCTCATTTGCAATGATGACCTGGCCAAGAGGCCGCACAGTGCACAACAACAGCACAAATACCATGCAGTATCACAAACACATGAGAGAAATGGCTAAAAACAACATAGATAATAAATACTACGTACTAAAAAGGCAGATTACTGGAAGTTATTGTAAAAATGGAAAAGAGAGAGAGAAGTGAGGGCTTGTGTTTGAACATGTTGAGAGAGGTGAGGGCTGTTAGTTTGAGGGTGTTTTGTACTGAGTTCCAATCATTTGCAGCGGCAAAATGAAAGGAGTTATGAACAAACCCAGTGCGAACCTTTGGAGTGATGAGACAAATGAAATCACTGGATCTTAAATTGAAAGCATTACTTGTTTCAACAGTAGGCCTGATGATTATGTTTATGAACTGTCAGTTAATTTGAGTTAATTTAATTGAATTCACTTTAATTTAATTTATTGTGCTTTAATTCAACAAGTATGCTCCTTTAAATACGCTTGAAAGTAGAGTTGTTATATTTAAATATCATTACTACAAGAAGACGGCTAAAATCTATTTTTACAGCAACTGTAATAGATTACCAGCCTTCTAGTGAACAGACAAATTGAACCCTTTCCCTGCCCATTCCATATTTTTTCTCTCAGCAGTGGCTGATTTCCACTAATTAAGGCTTGCTCACTGCCGACATGACGACTGCCCCCTTCATCAAATTCCCATGACAGAACTGTGAAAAGCCCACGCAGGATTATACAAAGGGCGGAGGTGTGACGGGGTGTCAAAGCAAAAATAGAAAAAAATGTTCAACGTGTGTCAGACGCCCACCAGCAATTATGCAACTAAGTGTGCATGGTACAAATGCATTTCAATCAAATTCAAAACACATGACTACTTTATCAATGTGCTTTATCTGTGCATATGGGGCTGTGAGACCGTGTGTGTGACAAATGTGGCGAGAGGGAGATGGCAGAGGGGGACTGATGGATCGTCTGTGTGCTGCAGGCGGAGTCTCTCGGGGGGGGGGGGACACACAGCTACATCGTACCAGGGAGGGACAACTTAGAGTAATTGGGTCACTGGTACCAGGATGAGAGTTTCCACCGAGCTCTGCTGTTGAGTGAGAGAGCGGCACAGGAGGTAAGGGGAAAGGAGAAGAGAGAGTGAGGCTAAGCGGTAGGTGACAGAGGCAGGATGATAAATAATGAGAAGACGGTGCGTGTGGAAGAGAGAAGCGGGGGCAGAGAGCAGAAATATATAGAAGCAGAAAAATCGGAGCAATAAAAACCAGGAAGCAGAAACCCAGTTGGCAAGAAATAAGCCGCTATTTTGTTTTTGGTACCTCCTCTAAAAACTGCTGTGATTACAGGCCGCAAATTTCCCGCCTGCACAGCCTCTTAGCGGCAAGCATAATATGCTCAGAAAAAGCGTCTGATCCGTCTCTTACGCGTGGAGCTCAACTGTCAAATTAGATCAAACTCCCCTTTAATGCAAACAAAAAGGTGCAAAGGGGCCTTTGGGGAAAAGAGGAGAGTCTACAAGTCGCTCACGGGGTTCTGAAAGCAGACTCAAAAAGGCTGAGGAGAGAAAGCCAGGAGATGGAAGGAGACCGAGGGAAATGTGGGCGTCCTCTGCTGCTGCAGCAAGACTGAAAGGTCAGAGATTGAGCTCCGTGCAAATCTATCACTACAGCGCCGGGAGGCCCAAACACTGAGCTGGCTGCCTACCCGCCGCTCCTGGCCCTTGTCTCCTACTCTGGCCTAACCAGGTCAACTGTCTCTTTTTTTAATGTTAGCGTACACACACAGCGTGCGGAAACTTTCCCATTGAGTGGAACTTGCGTCTCCCCCGTCCAGATTAGCGTCAGCCCGCCTGAACTTAAAAGTTCATTCTCGTCGCGACGCGTGTGCACAAAGGGCCTGCGATCGATCGCAGCTGCTTCGCCGTGCGCCTCTGGAGACGGGCAGTTTGTCTTAAAATATGAGATTTCTTAAAAATCTTTATTTGAGATACATTTTGCCAGAAGAACATTAGATTGCTGGAGATCCAACCGTTGTGTCTAGTTTCTTTTAGCGCGCTTGCACAAAGCCAATATGACCAGGAATATGAGGAAACCTGAGATAACAGATGGTTTGCCAGCCCTCCTCGGCCTTGAGGAGGTTGGTCCGTCCCTTCTTCGGCGGGTTCCAATCGCCGCCTCGCGGTTGTATGCTCATACAGTTCGTTTAGTCCGCACGCCCTTTGGAGCTTCGCAGCACAACGGCGCATTGAGCGCGAACGCCTCCGCTGATGCTCGGAGCCGCCCTGCCATCTGCGGAGCATCGCACCGCGGAGCCAAGCTCAAGTATAACCAGAGCTTGAGGGTCGGATGAGACTGTATTTGAAAATTGCAGGAAGGCACGAATGCGTGTGGCTGGATGCGACGCCTCGGCGCAGCATAGCAGAGGGTACACTGCAGTGTGAGCAAATAGTAAGAGCTACTAAACCCAGTCAATGTTATTGATTGGATTGCATATCATGCAGTTGCAATTATAAAGTTGAAAAAATATTGACATACTAGTCGAGTTTCTTCATAATCACTGAAGACACACACACACTTACTCTGCATTAGTGTACAGACTGTGTGGAACATTTTTCAGCTGAGTCATCAACTTGTCGAGTCTCATGTGGACACGCCGTACTGGTAACACTTAATTACCCTAGACACATTTTGGCATCCCTTAAGTGCTTTGTCTCGTTACTTCTCGGGTTGACATGTACAATGATAACAACAATTCGGATCTGCAATGAGTTAATGCCTGATACATCAGCCCAGAGTATTTATCTGTCGGACATTTAAGCGGAGGTCCATTAGTGGAGCAAAGCTATGTGGTGCCATTTAATCATTTGAAGTGCTCGTATCAAGTTAAGTTGTTATGGTTAGAAACATGACTAGTTCTTGTGCGTTTGCTCTTGTCATTGAGTTAATGACATTGATTTGACATAATGCATTGTCCGATGATTACATCATCCATCATCCCGTCATGTGAGCATCCCGTTACATTTTATTTCAAAACAAGTCAAACAATAACCTGTAACCGTGGCGTCATATTGCGGTTATTAGCTTATTCAGCTGGAGTGAGACGGCAGAGAAGCCCCAGGTAGAAAAATGCACCCCCACTGAGTTATAGCCATCTTGAATAAAACAGACCAAGAAAACAGCACCGCTTACAGAACGCCGGACGTCATTGAAGGAAAAAAAAGAAAAGACGAGAGAAGCAGTAGACAAACACCACTGCAGCAAAGATGGGACTAAGGGATTAAGACATTTTCTGCATCACAACTTGAACAAGTGGTGGATGTATAATTAACAAGTAACCCAGAATGACTCAGTGTGAGAAATGTAAAAGAGAGGAGAGACCAGAAATAAAGGTCACATCTTAGTACAAACCACAGGATGAAGTGAGTATTACAAAGACGTTTTCACTCTTTTCCTTCCACATAAATGTTCATTATCTTCAATTCACATCTTATCTTCTTCTGTCCATTTTCTAGCCACACATCGACGCTCCTATTCTTATTGTCTTCTAATTATTTCACCTGCTGATCCTGTCCTCTTGCAACCCTGTTTTTACGTGCATTAATAATCTTACAGGTAAAAAAGAATTATGCAGCCACTTGTCTCAGCTTCTTTTCAGTTGTTGGAATTGAGTAAAAGATGTTGAGATACAAAAACATATTGCTCTGATTAGTTGTTGCGGCCTGTACATGGAATGGAATTAATTTCACTCCATCTAAATTGGGGCACGGAAATCCGTAAAAGCGGGCAGGTTTCATTGTATAATTGGTCTTAGAACCACAATTTCTAGACATTTCATTATTTTAAATATCCCTTTTCATTAAGATGCTGCAAAAACAAGCTTTTATTACACCAGGTGTTGTCGTTACTTTAAAGTTGTAGGCAAAAATAGTAAGAGATATATTTAGGTTCTTTGCTACCATCAAGCTGTATGATTTATGACGAGCCAAGCAAACGGGGGCTGCAAAGTCAATAATATTAATTTTCTCATGACTTGTGGACATAAATTGACTTTGCGTCTGAAGTCAGACCGTCAAAGGCCCTGAGTTTATGAAATTCACAAATGAAGTGAAGAATCCAATGAAATATATATTATTAGGGTGTTCTTTCTGTAGAATACGCAATTTGCCTCTGTTGGTTTCCCCTCCTAATTTATGGGTGTGCAAGATCAAAACATTAACTTTTAATGCTCTGAAGCATCATAGCGGGATGCCATTTGCAATGTAAATCACCACTGATGGTATTTATTATTAAAGATAGTCTTAGTAATACATTTTAGGTTTAGAACAAGAAAAATGGTGAATAATAAATACTGACTTCACTTGACGTCAGTGGAGCGTGGGCAGCGCGACTGTGACACAAATGAGTGCTGATCAGTCACTTTACAATATGAATCTTTAACATGGGATAGTTCAGCCCCAAAATATCCTCTGTCTGCTGTCAATGTTGATGCCCCCGGAGTGTAATTTGAGTGTATTGCGAGAGAGAGAGAGTGATGCGCTGTGGATGGTGCGGTCCCCAGTCGACACACTTGATTCTATCATTTATTGTACTCTGTAGTGATGGTGGGTGAAACACTGATTCCTTCAAAAAGGCTCAGATTTTGCTGTTCAAGCAGCTCGGGGATATTTAACGGCTATTTGATTCAGCTCGTGGTAAAATTCTTTTCAATCACTGTTGAAAAGAGGATTTATATTCGCAAAATGCGATGGGCCTGATGGCCTTAAAAGGAGGCGTGGTCAGGGCGCCCATGGATCATTTGAGGCATTTGAAAGCGACTCTGCCTTCGACCGACGGGACTTTTCCAAGTCAAATTCACACAGGGGGGAAAGGCGGTGTGGAGATTGCAAAGGTGGAGGGTTTCCTTGCTCCGTAGAGATTTGTTTTTAAAAGTACACTTCGGACCAAGCGGAAAAAGAGCCTCGAGGCTTGTTACGAACACCACTTGAACTCCAATGAACAACTAATTAAAGGCTAAATAAATTCGCGTTACTAAATACATGTAATTATGTCTCTCAACGCATCATTCCCAGTTACGTACACATTGCCATCATAACGTTGTTGAGACTAGAGTCATCTCTTGTACTGTACATAACTTAACTGAGTTCAGTATTGTGACAAGAGCCCCTCAGCAGTCATGGAGGAGATCACACTGATTACATGCACAGCTAAATGATTAATCAGGGCATTCTTCTTCAGGGCAAACTCGCAATCTGAGAGTGTCAATCTAAAGAAACATCCATCAAACTGAGATGAAAGCCTTTTGGGAAAAGAGTGTTTGAGCGGTCTTACACAAGATTCCATCACTGCGCGGGTAGTCTGTTCAGAAAGGCACGATTATATCAGCATGCAGCCTGCTCCGGTCAGGTTTTTAGCCAGCAGCACCGTCACGCCACTGGAGACTAATCAGAACAAGATTCCTGGGACTGTGTGAAGCTCCAGAGAAGGCGAAGTAAAGAAGGAGAGACCAAATCCTCAAGAAAACTGTCAGTATTATGTTTGCTTTAACATAAATCAAACAAATAGAACCATAAATAACACTCATGTTGACTGCAAAGCCATCTCTATTGTGTGGTCAAAATGTTCTCATCACGCTGTATTTAAAGCCACATTTGGAATGAAGGGAAACCTTTGGTCAAGGCCCCGCCGTGAAGGGAACATGGTGTGGGCACTTCACTCTGAAAACTGACTTTCTGTTTATCAGTTTTTTCTTCATTGTCGAACACACGCAAAATTGTGCATAAATCCTAATTTATAAGGGCCTATGTGATCTTGAATCATGGTTGATCGCAGCTGTCCATCAGAAAAGGACTGGAGATTAGCCATTCCCTTTTCAAAGCCGTTAAACTGCATGCCACTATAAAACAGAGCTACAATATTATCAATGGAATAATCTCAGTTACCGTGACAACGAATGCCAAAGAAAGATAAACTGCACTTACAGTACAAACAGCGGTCAAACGATCAAACCCCCTCCCTCCTCCCTCCTCCCCCCCAGGGATAAAAAGGCAAATAAACATTTTCTTTGATTTGACATATCTAATTGACTTGCAGCATAACACAAGAAACATTTGAAGCTCTGATTGCAATAGTGATTCGATTCCTGCAACATCTGTGCATAGGTCTTTACTGCCTAACTCTGTTATGATGTAATCACCTGAATTATTAACCCCAGGGAGACACAACTCTTGACCGGGAGAGTCAAGTCAAACCCGCAATTTTCTTTTGAGGGAAAAAAAAAGCATCTGGTTTCTTTTGGGGTGAACAGTCATTTTTAACCAGGACGTCACAGGTTTTGGGGGGAGAACCATACTAGTTAGTACTAAATATCCCAAGAAATGTATCGCTTTTCACGTGCAGCAAGAACGAATGGCCTTCAGGCTGATGTCACAGAAGGGACGGGGACGGGGGGGGGGGGGGGGGGCATTGGTGTTAAGGGACGTTCTTCCTCATTGTTGGTTTTGGTCTTTCATTGGATTTGCTAACAATGGGAACATACACAATAGGGCCAGCCTTATCCTTTAAGTCCCTTTTTTTGTCCACCACCATAATAGAATAGCTTGAATGTAATTGATTACACAACCGTCGAGACTTGCCCCATGCCGATACACAACAAATAAGTGGCTTTGAGAGTCACAGCTTCTCGAGCCTTGTCTCTCTCTGTTGTGCTAGAATTTAAAACTACGAAAGATTAAAGCCTATCCCTGCTCTCTTCATGTAGCCTCGTCTCAACCACACCACTCCATCAACACCCATCAACACCCCTGCAATCAGGTGCCCACCTCCCTCCTCAGCAGCTTGTTTCAGAGAACGCTAATCCAAGTGCACGTAATTAGGCAAAAGCGGACCATGGGTCACCATGGTGATTGGGGTGTGGGAGGCAAAAAGCCCCGCGGTTTTGAACAACGTGTCCCACTTGAATGACCTGCGACCAGTGCGTTATAATCCCAGCTTCGGCTCACCTGAGAGTGCAATACTTTTACTTTGCCCTCCACTAATCCCTTTCCCCCTACATTCACTTGCTCCAATCTCACTCCCTCCCTTCCTTCCTTCCTTTTCTCCTCAATCCCAATTTCATTTTCTTTATTAGCACAGTATAAGAAATACTTATCTTGTCAAGGCATGTATGTTGGAAATGAATTGGAGAAAATATAAAACAACAGGAAGTAAATATGAAAAAGGATTAATTTTGGTAAGCCTAAAGTAAGTCTCGCAACAAAGGATTCATATTCATGAAGCCATATGCAACAAAAGCTAGATACCATTCACTTGATAGTAATAATCAATTCTACTTTCCACATTGAGCTTTATTAGATGAAATCAATACGGAACTTGATATTTCAGGAAAGTAATTCTGCCAAAAAACTCAACATGCTGATCTAAGTGTAGTTTTATCTTAAAACAGGCCCCTTGGCTCTCTGCAGAGAGTGGTTTTTAATACAATACACAACCTACATGCACACACATATGATTGTGCACACAACACACACACACAATATGCTTCAAAGCCCCCAAGCCGGCTTCCAAATGCCAAAAGCCTGCCTAATAAATGCAAACACAAATGCATTAAAAGCGACATAATGGCATGCTGCTACCTCTCTGCATATTTCACTGAAATCCTCCCACATTTACACATTCGCTGACTATAAACAAACCAATGATACACGAGTCAGGCTCAAATCCACCTCACTGCTTACCTGCCGTACCGTGAGGAGAATAATCCTTTATAGTCTACGTATAATTCCTTCTTTTTTTTTTTACTGTTCACTTTCGCTCTTTATCCCCTCTGGCACACTTTACCCCCTGGCAAAAGCCCACCTGTACACTGCGGTCCCACAGTGTCAGCGCTGCCTGGCCGAACGCCACTGCAGATGGTGGGAGAGAGAGAGGGGACGCATAAGCGCTTTGAAATGGTGAGAAGCTCTGTTTAGGAGTGCAGGGCAGATGGGGGGGAGATGCACGAGGCCGAGGGGGGAGTTGAGGCGGCAGGAGGAGGCGTATAGGGAAGAGGAAGGGAAGATGAGAGGGAATCTGACGTCTTCCGCCGGCCTCCCCTTCACTACAGACACTTTTACCTGGGACGATTTACTCCGTTTTCCACCTTCCTCGTATCTCTATTCCAACATCAAAAGGTGGAGGTGAAAATCAGTCCCACAAAATGGGCGAATGGCTATGCTCAGCACAAATCTCCATTCTGAACATGCTTTACCCCCATTATCATCATGCATCAAAGTTTGTATTTTGTGCATTGTGTTGGGAGAAGGGAGAAGCTACAAAGCTTCTTTCCCTTTCCTTACACTACACTGCCCAAAACTCCCATGGGGCTCATTGAGGTTTTTAACTGTACCTTATTAGGTATCTTATATAACAAGAGTACTGTAGTAACATCAAGCCACAGTAGTCTTAGTTGTCCATATTGATTTTAATGAGGACACTTTGACGGGGAATTTTACGGTTGAGTTTCTTGGACTTTTTAAAAAAAATTTAATTAATGGATACCTGAATCTTAGAAGGTTTGGTGAAACCCCCCCCCCCCCCCCCCCGTCTGGACAATGGGGGGGCAGCACCATGACATCAAAGCCCCCTCGGACCAAACACAGAAGTAAAGCGCCGGGAAAATGAAAGACAAACATTAGAAAAATCCCTAAACCGCAGAAAAAGGAAGTTGTGTGAAGAAAACATGAATAATTAAAGAGCGAGCAGAAATCATGCAGATGAGAACAAACAGGAGACTCACACCACGAGCTGCATGAAAACAGAAACACATGAGTCCAAATAATGTTTGTGAGTGTGGGCGCACGCACACATGCACACGCATCAATGTGCACCAACTGGAGGAACCATCTCCCGATGGGTTTGACAGTAATGGGTCCGGGCAAAGTGCCGGATTGCGGAGCAGGGAAGCGGAGCATGTCAAATCACCCTTATGTGGGACAAAATCATTATGTCACCACAAACTAATCTGGTGGCCACAAACCACAATCGTTTTTTTTTCGTCGCAAAACGATGGTCAGTGGCAGATGTTTGCGGAGGCTGGAACCGGGGAACTAGCTGCTGTCCACTCAAACAACACTGACCGAAACACTAACCTAGTTTAAACCAGTTTCTGATGGCTCGACCCATGTTTTAAACCCAAGTAAATTGAGGCCAGGCCAGGGGAGACCACGGCTTCTACGGCTCCTGTCACCAGGGGGGGGGTCGCTTGCAGATGTGCGCGTCAGGAATTAAAAATGCAGAAATGCCGCAGCCCTCAAGAATAGTAAAAGAATGCGAGTGCAGGAGGGAAGAGCCTTCAGCTTCTTTACAGTCCTGAAGGGAGGCGTTATGCCAGGAGGAGACTTGTGTTATCCTGGAGATGTCATCACAGTATCTGGCAACAAACCCAAGCAGTAAAATACTGTAATCTCTTCTTTCTACATAAAAAGTGCAACCAGAGTCACAACAATTTTAGGAAAAAGGAAAAGTTTTGTAAACAGTTGTCAATATCTCTGGTTGAATGAAAAATACACATTTGCTGCCAATGAAGCACATATTTCAGTCAAACCGCCCAATTAATTTTAGTTACGTTTGATTCTGTTAATGTTAAATAATTTTCCGTGCTAGTTAAATTATTGAAGAACCAATATAGCGGCAACATAAATGGATAACTGAAATCAATAGACTTTTTAAAAAGAGGTTCTGCATTAATGGGCTCAATTTTTAGTCTCTTCATTTGGAAGCGTGATTAAAAAGAAAATTGATCTCGTGGAGCAAACCGCCTTCTAAACAAAGAGCTATAGATTACCTGTGTTTGAATTATTGAAATCACACTGAATTTTAATTAATATATATATAATATATCCTCATTCTGTAGCTCATGACTTCATAATACTTGTCTAATTACTTAATGTCTTGAACTGGACTTCGAGCATGCATCAAAAACTATAAGAAAACCAGGAATACTTGACCATGAGACACAGACTTTGTTTGCTGCTGTTTTCAAAGAACAGCCTTCTGCACTTATCAATGAATTCAACTTAGTGGGACCATGGAAATCCTTTCACGGCAAACTGAAACCAATTATGTGTGAATTATTATTTTTATTTAATCTAAAATAGAAATCTTTTTTTGACAATATAAATTAAAGACATTTTTGTAAAAACTTTGGAATGTGACTAGTTTCTGTCTACAAAGCTGCTTGGTTGTTTTGGTGGAAGAGGACACACAGTGCAACATAAAAGTCCAATTAGCCATTTATGTTCTTGAGTACAATCATGAAGCACTTTTCCTTCAGTCAAGTGTTTCAATTTGGTAAAAGTGCTTAATAGTCAGAGTCAAGTTTACAGAGTGAATCCAAGATTAGCCGCTGTGTCAAAATCAGAAGGCAGTATGTGCAAAAATTACCAACAGCTTTGTTTTTGCATATCCTTTTCCACTTGTATGAATTTTTTTGGCTATATATTTGGCTTTAAGCTGGTTTTACAGTGATCTTCACCAAGTGATTGCAAATCTGATGCAGTGTTATAAAATCTGCAGCTAATCTCACTCGCTTTTTTGACTACTTGCATATTTTGTGTAAAACAATTTCAGATAGTGTGTAATAATTCAAAAAATCAATGCATTCTAATTTACTGTACTATAATAACCATCAGGCAGTGGTGCCTAACAAAATATTGCAAAACTATTTAACTATATTAAATAACAGGGCTGAATTTTTACCGGTCTCCCGGATGAAAGTGTTGGGTTTGCTTGACCCGTCCACAACCCCCCTCGCTCCCCCTCCCCCCCTTCCTCAACTAATAGGTAATAAACGCTGAGGGGCACCGACCAGGTGTATTTGGTAGGCTGGGAGTGAAAGATTGGTTGATCCCACGAGAGGAGGAGAGACGATTCATAGAGGTGACGTGTTGCCTTCTATTTCTTTGTAACAGGTGAACTTAGTTCTCTTTTAAAATCATCTTTCACACAGTGGAATGCAGTGCCTCACCCCTGCAGGATGAAAGCATGAATCATGTAGCCATCTTTCCTCCTTGGTTGCTCAAGGACAATCTTTTATCACACACGCCTCAAAAATGAGATAATAAAAGTCATTACATAACGTTGAAGCTGGAGCTAGAGATCTAACAGAGGAGGAGGAGAGGCGAACGGGGTCCTCAATATTAAACACCTCTCATCCTCCATTCACTTTGACTCAGACTAACCTTCTGATCTCCCCCATCAAAGCTCACTCCGACAGTCACCTCACATCTCCCTCTGTCTCCGAGTCTAATCGGCACTGATTGGCTTATGAAAATTCTAATCATATAAAATTGCATTTAATGGGATACCGGTATATGTGGGTTCTGAATTACTTTAAACTGACGAGCAAGTGCAGAAGGTTCTTTCTGTGCCTTCATAATTTGAAGTAGCTGTGCACAGTCACTCTTTATAGATGTGGTTTTGAAAGCTAATGAGACAGAGTAGACTCCTCTGCTCTATAGGAATGGGTGCTGCCAAAATCTCTGGTGCGAAAATATACTTATTATAAGCCTACAGAGATACAGTTGTCCCATAGACTACATGTGGTACTTCATCCGTGACGCTGCAGTGTGCTCGAGTGGGGTTTTTCTCCTTCTATTGGATCAGGCTCTAATACATACCATGTCCATATCAATTGCCCTTTTCCTTAATACCCATAATATTGCAATAAGATAGCCACTTACAATGCGTCCTTGCACTCAACCGTGAACTCATGTCCCCATCTTAAGTCGTGGGATGTTAATGTTTTATGGTAGAATGTAATATAGAGAAGAAACCTCCTCAAACCCCCAAATCTTTCTTTCGTTTTAAAAAATAGGTGACATGCGCTCCTCTTTCTCAAACCCATCCAACTACCTGTGTCCCACCGACTTCACCTCTCACCTCCCTTGCTTCCCTCTTTCACCCCCCTGTCTCTTAACCAAGTTCTTACCTTCGTAAACCTCTGCCCGTCCAACGATCTGCCCTCTTGACCCCATTCCATCCCATATTCTACAATCTATCGCTCCTGACCTCCTTTCTTTTCTCACCTGTCTCATTGACAATGCTCTGTTATCTGGCTTTTTTCCCAACTCTCTGAAGGTGGCAATAGTTAACCCACTGCTGAAGAAACCCACCCTCAACCCATCTGAAGAAAACAACTACAGACCGGTCTCTCCTCTTCCCTTTCTGGCCAAAACTATTGAACGTGCTATCTTTAAACAACTTCCCTCCTATCTACACCGTAACAACCTTCTTGACCCCCACCAGTCAGGCTTCAAGGTGGGCCATTCCACAGAGACTGCACTCCTTGCCGTCTCAGAGCAACTCCACACTGCTTGAGCCGCCTCTCTCTCCTCCGTCCTCATCCTTCTGGACCTTTTCTGCTGCATTTGACATAGTAAACCACCAGATCCTTATCTCCTCCCTTCAGGAACTTGGTGTCCCAGGTTCCGCGCTCTCCCTTCTCTCGTCCTATCTTGATGGTCGCACCTGCCGGTTAACTCAGAGAGGATCTGTGTCGGAACCTTGTCCTCTTACTACCGGAGTTCCTCAGGGCTCCATCCTGGGTCCCCTCCTCTTCTCTCTCTAAACCAACTGTTTCGGCTCTGTCATTCTGTGGATGGTTTCTCCTTCCACAGCTATGTCATCTCCCGTCTCGACTAATGTAACTCTCTCCTGGCAGGTCTCCCTGCTGCCACCATTCGACCACTGCAGCTCATCCAGAATGCAGCAGCTCGTCTGGTCTTCAACCTTCCTAAATTCTCCCACACTACTCCACTCCTCCGCCCTCTTCACTGGTTGTACTAATAATGGTTCTTATCATCTATAACAAGTTGCTAATCGGCTTAATTGATGAAATTGCACGTTCTTGTTTCTTGTTCCTTGAGTTTGTATCCTTATGGTTGAAATGCAGTTATTGTAAGTCGCTTTGGATAAAAGCGTCAGCTAAATGACACGTAATGTTATACTTTGGTCCAGACTGAAATAATGAACCTGCATGATCCCCAGAGGATAAAGCCTGATAACGTTGATGTTTCCCTGAGTTTTCATCAAATGCCAAAATCATTGTGTCCAATCTCAGGATTTTTGTTGTGAGCGGTCATTTTGTCCAGTGAGTGAAGCCTCACAGAGCTGCCTGTGTGGCTGGAGAGTCTTTGTAATGTTTCCACTTGCATCTCCTATTCCTGGAATGGTGCTATAGGACAGCCACTTAAATAATGCGCATATATAATATTAATATTTAATTTGCCCATGATACCCCATTTGAATATCTTATGGTATCATGTACTACACATAATATTCTTAGTGTCTTGTGCTTTGACTCTGAATTTACTTTTACCTCTAACAGAACTATTCCAGGTCTGCGGCTCCCATTTACTGTGCGAGTTCATGGTGACTTGACGTTATGGTAACTTGATCCTCCAATATTGCTGCCACGACTAACTGGCAGTGACACATTTCCAGTAATTGCGAGTAATATATATATATATATATATATATATATATATATATATAAATATAAATAGTATGTATGTGTTCAAAACAAAAGACAAAGTGACGGGCAGGAGGTGCCCAGAACAGATGGCTGCTCCTTCCACAAAATTGTTCATGAATTAAATTCACAAGTGTGTGTGTGTGTGTGTGTGTGTGTGTGTGTGTGTGTGTGTGTGTGTGTGTGTGTGTGTGTGTGTGTGTGTGTGTGTGTGTGTGTGTGAGAGAGAGAGAGAGAGAGATTGAAGGGGGGATATTTATCTCATAGAATAAATGCAGCTTGCAGCTTGTTTGGCACAGTGGAATTGAATTAATTGTGTTTGCCAATAAAATTAATTCCAAAAGACTTCTGTTTAGCTATTTGCAGTCATTTGATCATGTCTATCGAAGCTTACAGGATACGGGGGCTATTTGTTTCACTCTTGTCTCTCTAGTATTTCTGAATTGAATAGTGATTGATAGCGCGAGGGGAGGGGGATGAGAGAGAGAGAGAGAGAGAGAGAGAGAGAGAGAGGCCATCCTGTCGAAGGCGCAACTAGCTGAAGAAACACTCGGCTCAGCCAGGAAGCTGCGCTTTTTACCCCCCCGTTAACATTTAAATTCCTCATTGTGAGCCACGTTCGCTGTGTTTCGCACCGTCTGCGTTGGGTGGGACGCGCGGCTCGCGATGGGATCTTTTTTTCTTCTTCTTTAATGTAACTTAACCGCGGAAGCAGCAGTTTTTTTTTTGGACCGGAATGTTCGACGCCTCTTCGCAGCGGATTTACAAATCCTCCCGCACCCTGGACAGAGACTAAGCATTTCAGCACCCCGGACAGAGACTGCGCGTCCACTGGAGGTAAGAAAGCGGAGTTTAACAGCAGTTTTTCTTTTTTTGGAGGGGGGGGGGTGTTGCGGAAACAGCAAGCTATAAGGAGGAAAATCCCTCTCTCCCACAATGTGTTGAGCGTGCTGCGACTTGTCTCGTGCTGCTTAGAGAGGCGAGACAGCATGGATCTGCAAGGCAGACCTTTTAAAATAATAAGTCTAAAAAGCGAGTGTTTAGAAAATAAACCCATCCAGGATAATTTCTCAGCCTGTAGGTTTTAAAGGAAACATAGGCTGCCACTTTGTAACGGTCTAGTTTGGGACTCTCAATTACTCTCTCCGACCAATCCACGCAGTTTGATGTGGCCACGGGGGGACATAATGATTCATGTCATTATCGTCATCTTCCGCTGTAGTCCATGAAGCCAGCTGCCGTTCACTCTTGTGCGTTTTATTTAAAGCAGCTGTTTATTTCTGAGGAGTCAGCACGTGCCTTCAGACCCCCCGCCCCCCATCTCCTCCCCTCCATCCACACGCGCGCACACGCGCACACGCACACACACACACGCACACACACACTCACACACATCGGATCACACCCTCATCAGCGCAGTCACTGGAGTCACTTAGAAAATATAGATCCCTCATAAAAAGTCGCTCCTCCCCTTTCTCCTATGCATTTATATTGTTAAACGGGATTTTTTGTATAAACCCAGGTTGACTTCCTGAGGGACAGGGCTAAGAGGGAGGGGGCTATGTCTTCATGTTTTACTCAATAGCATTATAACATGAAACATGGCTGCTGCTGTATGGATCTTCTTTACTTTTTGTGTCACCTGCCATGTGTTTTACCAAGTGATTGCAAAGATGATTTTTGTAGGTTTATCCAAGCATTGGAAGCATGGGTCTTACAAATATGTGTTTGAAAAGATATCTGGTTACAATCTCGAAAATCACAGTCATAAAGAGAGATGATTAGTCAATTAATCATTAGCCCCTTCAAAAAATAAAGGCACCTGTTTTTCAAAATTAATACTTGTTTTAAATCCTTATTACTAATACAAATTGTTTAGCTCCAATTCATGCAAAGGCATAGTCATCAATAATGCTCCATTTTAACCATTTTAATCCAAGCTGCACATGAGCTGTTGCTGGGATTAGCCATGTGACCTTTTTGGTTATCGGACAGGCGATTGATTGTGGCCACACAGCTTCCTTTTTCATTCTCGCTCCATGCATCACTATCTGCTGCTGCTCTTTTTGTAGGTAGAAATTTATTCTCAGGACGCGGAGGCAAAAAAATGCCAGAGTCAGGCCTGCTTTAAATAAGAAGTGACCCCCGTGCTTTTTGCCTGCGGCGCATTAACAGGCTCTGATAGTCCTTAACACGCACTCACACACACACACACACACACACACAGGCACACATGCTGACTGTGTAAACTCAAAGAGATGCAAGTCTCGCCTTTTAAAGCCTTGATTTCAATGATGTTCATTAGGATTTTGATTACGCTGAACGTCTGATAACTCCGAGCACGGCGGTACTGATATGTCGGCTATGGCTGTGAGCGACGGGGATTTAGTGGGAAGAAAAGAAGACGTGTGAATCAGCGAAGCTGTTGCCAAAGGGCTTGACTCCAGTGTCCTCCAGATAAAAGAAAGCACTTTTTAATATGCCAGTTTTGCTTCTGGGTTATTAAGCTCCGGACGCTACAGAAACTGCTGCTGTATATCACGGGGGTGATGAACTAAATGCAAATTCATCTTTTTATTATCCAATAAACAGACCATGGATTTGAATTTGAAAAGTGACCCTACAGAGGAAAGGCCACGCGGTTGCCTCTCTCTGTTAATACAGACATAGTTGAACATAGTTAAATGTAATTCTCTATCTGGAGTCACTTCTGATATCATCAACAACAAAAAAAGGCACTTTAAGAGTAACTTGCCACCCGGGGGGGTCATCTGTTAACTTGTGCACTGTAAAACGTGTGCCTCATTGGCATCCAGGATACAGCAGGTTGTGTTCAGCTTTAGGTTTTTACATTTCACAGATTAAAGAGTTGCTTGTCACAAGGGTGGTCTTTATATGTTCATGGCACAGTGTTTGATGTTCTTCCATTTATGGGTCTCTTAAAATTCAGGCCCCTGCTAGAAACGCAATTAAATTCAATATTGCTATAAATACATGATGGCCGGCCTGAAAGCCAGTGAGCGGGCAGAGGCAGTGAGCGCCTACTCACCCTCCTCACTCCAAACCCCCCCCCCCCCCCCAATCATCCCAGGACTCCGAAAAGCCCTCCCCCCCTCATCCCACTGCATGTAGTTAATTGTGGTCAGTTTAAATAATCAACCAAAGACAATATGGGAGGCAACGGCTGTCACGGAGAATATTGGGCCGCAACGAGCCGCGCTAATGAAAAAAAAAAAAAACTGCGTGTCTAGAATAGTCAATGTGAGCTTTCCCTCCATGTGTGTGTGTGTGTTTCTATAGCTCCCTTCTGCACATACCCGAGTGAGAGAAATGAAAGTGCTGTGTCTTTGCTGTGCAAGGCTGCAACGTTGTGCCACGCTACACAGTGTACGGCTCCGTGCTGTCGTTAGCTGAAACACAGCTGCTGTTGTGTGCGATGCAGTGAGCGCTCGACTCAGCTAATCTCGTCGGTTCCTTAGCTTCTGGTTTCCCCCCCCCCCCCCCCCCCCTTTAGGGATCATTACGCTTTGGAGGGCTATAATCTCACTGGCATAATGGCGTCCAGCCCAATCAATAGCCAAATGGCAGGGTGAATCAATAGCTGTCATACTGTACAACGGCGTGGCCTGGGTGTGGCAGAAGAAGCCTGCAGTAATTCTATGTTTAACTCTGGAAACTCTTTGAAAATATACTCCTTGATTATGGATCAAAAATACCAACCGTGTTAACGAGCCATGTATTATGGATTACCGCATGATCTATGCTAATGTAAGGCCAGCAGTCAGAGGAAAAACTTGGCACCACTTCACTTTGCTTGCCTCTCTCTCCAATTACTACACATGCAAATACACAAAGAAACAGTGTGTGTGTGCACGCAGAAGCTCAACAGTCAATCCAAACTTGAGATATAACACTTTACATACTTACCAGGTGACCAGGTAACCAGGTACATAACAATGATCGGTCAGAGAACATTTTAACTCTTTCGATGAAAATAATATATATTGAAAATCATTTTTGATTTTTTGAATACCCCTCCTGACATACATCTGCACAATCCAGACATTTCCAGAATTGGACAAGAAAATAGTGTTCATTCCCAGTGGAGCCAGAAAACCGATTTCATTTTTAACTGTTAATCCACCCTTTACCCAAGATGACCTGTAAAATAAAAAAATAAAAACATTTCATATATCACAAGACTGTATTTACTGCATTTCTGCAGTGTTGTGTTAGAGCGAAGATCTACACTTCTTCACATCTAACAGAAACATCTAAAAACTCAAAAAGACAACTTACAATGGCTACACTGAACGTTTAGAAATCTCAGGAGGGTTTTTAGATGAGAAAACTGATTTGTTAATGTGGATTCCGACTAATCGCTGCTTGTGTTGAATTAAACAAGTAGGTGTTACATATAACATTCTGCACCATCTGGCAGGTAGATTCTTCCTGAGTACTGATTTGGCTGTGGGCCTCTTCCTCGCCACTAGATCCGCTTATTTGTTCATTTGGAGGATTGTTGGAGTAGTGTTGTTCTCTACTCTACATACATGTTTGGCCTATCACTACTATGTGTCATCATCTGCTGGTGCTGTTCCACACACACACACACACACACACCTGTTCCAAAAGTACATTTACATAGTTACATGCATATACCCACGCATCTACTTCTACACACAGCGCTTTAAACAGAGCGAGGCTGTGTGGGTATATAGCGTTGAAGTATTGGAAACACTGCAGCCCTCCAGACGTGCAGTTATCAGGGCCACAGAAATTATGGGAAATCAATCAGCTCAAGTGGAGTGGCCTAGCATGTGGTGAAGAGAGTCTTGTCTTTTCTACATGGATGCCTTGATGTCTGCAGCTTGCTGTTCTGACCACTCAACCAAACATATTTTAATTTACTTTGTGCACGTATGTATGCAGGCACATATCTATTCCCACTTTATACAATATCTGCACACTGCAATGACGTAGCTCACATGACTTTCCCCCACCCCGACAGGACCACACTTGCTTTCCGATGGGCAACATTATGGAAACATGGCCTTCTACATAAGCTTTAATTGTTGCACAATTGTGCAGTGTTAATCTGGAAGATTTTCTGAAACTGTCCTCACCGGAACAAAATACTGCATTGGACAATCGTGAAGCATTGACCTTACCTTAGTGTCCCTTCTGTGGGATACTGCAGAGTATGAGCTTGACCACATTATACATTTAAAATTTGAAGATCATAAAACATACATAAAGTAATTGCTTCTGTAAAGGTCATATTGGAAGTGTAGCTATCTATATATCTTTGTGTTTCCTCAGCACAGTGTGAAGTGGGCAATGCAGCGTGAAAGCAACCATGTGTTTCATCTCTATGTTGATCTCATATCTTATTCATGCATTTTATTGTTCTTCTGCCTACAGATGCTATGAGGTTCTATGTGGTAAAATTGAACAGGCCATGGTACTGTAACCCGAGACTCTAGTGGAGTTAAGTGTCCATAGAACCTTTGATTTCAATATTATCCAACAGAGACAGGTTTCCTTCATAATAATTCAAAGTACAAATGTCCACTAATTTCCATGCAAATTTCTCAATGGCTTCATCTTGACGGGAGGCAGGGACAGGAGAGTGGGTGCCCCATTTACCTTTTTACGTTTTACAGAAGCACAGGAAACAGCTTACAAGTATATCATTGCCATATTAGACGCCTTTAGCATATCATCTGTGATGTCACAGTGTGCTTCCATTCACGAGGAGGGCGTGGCATTTGTGACGTTCATGTCTGCGTACTTGGGTTCAACCATTGGTGTTTGGAAGTGAGTAGAAGCAACTTACCAGGGACAATGAGGTGTCAACTAGGTACTTTAAGCTCTTTGCTGCAAGGCCTGCTGCCACATTACTATGCTCTCACTTGCTGCTATTGTTGCTGGCACTATTTCTCTTAATGTTACACAAAATTCATCATAAAGAGTGAGGGACCACCTGCCGGGTGCAAGACTACCTTCACCTCAATATAGAAGGTACCCTACTGTGCTTAGCTTGGCAGGGAGTGTGACAGGTGTCGAGGAAAAGCTGCACACATTCTACAATGATGGATCATCTATTCCACATGACTTGTGTGAGATGAAACTGAAATGAAATTGGACAGCGATGATAGGCAATAGACATTTGCAGTTGTAAGACGTCAACCCCAATTGAACATTCGTGGGAGATTTTGGAAGGACCAGTAAAACGGTACTAGCGGTGCAACGGATGATAAAACTCATAGTTCAGATCGTATCACGAGTCAAGGATTTTGCGGCAAACGATAAAAGGGAGCAAATGTAACTTTTAGAGATCCATGATCCACTGCAGGTACCAACGGTCGATCATTGATGATCCTCACTGTCAGATTGAGATCCCTTTGTTGTCGTTTGAAGACGGCGTACGAGGCTCCGTGAGTTCCTTTCATCGGCTTTGAAGTCAGAGTAAACCATAAAAAAAGACTTTGATGCCGTCATCTAAAGCGAGTCATAAAATCAAAATTGAATTGCTTAGAAAACTAAAAGATTGCATTTTTATGGCGCTTTTAATTATTTATTATAAGCTGCTTAGAGGTGTTTTAAACGGGTCACAATTCATCTATAATATCTATATATGATGCCTCTTACAAATGTATTTGTTTTAGTTTCTCATAATAATTACATTTTCAAGAGATCACATGTGAACACATCAGGAAAACAGGATAATTTATCTCCAAATACTTCTAAAGAGCGTCATAGATGTAATGGAAGCTTATGGTCGACCAACAGTTTACTATTAACCTTCGTGTCAAGTTTTCATGTAATTCTTTCACCTGTAGTTTCAAAACTTGAATCATGAATCACAGGTCACAATACCGGGATGTTAATGATTATATCCCGAAAGCGAGGGGAGATCATAGTTCTCTGTACAAGTCGTAACACGTCCCACATTTTCTTTTTTCCTGTTTCATGTCAGTGACAGCTGGTTTCAGATGAGGGTCACAGAGTGACAAGAGGGCCCGGTCCTCTGATGCCGTGCTAGTAAGGAAACACAGTGTCTAGAGGTCCCCAATCGGTGCAGATGAGTGCGTGTGTGTGTGTGGGGGGGGTCTGTGTGCATGCACTGATGTGTCACTGCACAGATGTCCCCATCTTGATGCTGCTTAAACTGATTACGGTCCAGTAAATTGAATAATAAGAACACATATGTGTCAACATGTGGCAAATTTCCCCCAGCTGGAGGATATACAAATATTCCTATAATGGACACAACATGCTGACCGCATCCCGCTGTGCTGTTTACGCATTTACTAATGAATAAAAACAACGAGAGTGGAGGTTAAATGCAATTAAACACTGTCCAAGCTTAATGCATGCAGTAGATAACAAGGGACATTGGCTTGTCCTCTAAGCATACTTATTAGAACAAGTTGAAACATTTTTTTGCATCCAAAACGTCGTCGGAACAACCTTTGTTTGAGCTGGTTGTGCATCGCAGGTATGCTTGTGTGTAATTACACTAAGCGTGTTTGCATGTCATTCATTCCGACCCACAGACTCAGCAGCCAAGCCGGTCTATAAGCTCCTGGTGGGGTTTTTCCAAAACAGAGGTCCTCATAATGTAATCACCACACAAAAGACACATGCGCACACAGAAAACAGTGATCCAACGCGCTCCCGCACAGCTCCCTTTCTTCCCCCCTCGTTTGTCACTTGTGCACCTCTGCCAGCCCTCCAGACATTCACATTCTGTGAGGGGCAGCGAGGTGGCCACCCTAGCAGGGTATTAACCCTGCTATATGGGGCCACCTGACCCCCCCCTGTAGGACAATATCGCCCGCGTGTAGATACTGAAGTTCCTATTGTGTGCGACGGATCAAGGAAGGGAGGGGGCTCCTCTCTCCTCCTCCTAACCACGGCCCTCTTTCTCCCACTTCTTCTATAAGTCCTCGCCTCGCCTCCCTCCCATGCCCTGCCTCTCTGTCCCTTCTGTCTTCATCCCGCAGCAGCACTTTAAACACCAGCACCTACAGGCAGAAGATAATGCGAGGGCACGCGCACACACACCCGCCGGGAGCGCTGCACTCTCACGTGTGCCGCGTGTGGGTTTGAATACAAAAGGCCTGTCCTTATCTTTGCCTTCTCCTCTCTGTGCCTTTGAGTGAATGTTGATACGCACCGGCGTGCGCGCGTCTGTGCACGCTGAGAAGCACGTACCACGGAATTCGCGGGTGCTTTTGTCTTTTTCTGGTTTTCAGCCACAAGCTTTTTTGGGGGGTTTTGTTTCCCTGGCCTGTCTCTCGGCACGGCATGGCACGGCACGGCACTAATAGGCAGCCACTCTGCTCTGCAATTAGCCAAGCCGAAAACATGGGAAAAAACATTGATAAACAAAGATGAAACAATTCACGCCCTACCAATAGCAAAGCCCTCAATCGGAGTCAAATGCTATCATCATCACCCCGACGACGCGTTCCAGCAGGTCGGACGCAGGAGCAGACTCACGTGTCTGCCTGTCTGCAGAGACGTGTTCAAACTTGATTCACGGCCATTTGTGCGGGGGTCGTTGCCGGATACGGAGCTAAAGCAGTGGTGGGTGCTTCATCCTCGTCCACGCGGCGTCTGGCAGTGGGCGCCGCGGGGCTGCCGCCCATAGTTTTTATGTCAGAGCCAAAGACGGGGGGACTGTAGCCACCAACCAAGGCCGAAACGCTCCATCATCCAGCAAGCGCGCTCCTCCTAAATTGGCAGCGCAGCCAAAGAGATGGTTCGGGGAATAAAGATGAATTTAAAAAATCCCTTTTGTTTTCTTGTCGGCTTTTGTCTCCGTCTCCCATTGCTGCGATTTCTCTCATTTCAAGCTATTTCTTTCTTGAAAATGTTTACGCTTAATGAGACCCGGCCAGCCTGCTCCCTCAAGCCTGATGGCTTTGAATGTTACTCTCAGCATCAACAGATCAATATCAACCACGCTCCCTGTCTGTCTCCTCGCAACAGCCTTAACTTTCTAGTAATCAATGATTTTCTTTCTTTCTGTTTTTTTTTTAAACTTCAAAAGCTCCCTGGAGTTTTTCTGATGAAAACAGCAGCATCTGGGTCCTCCAGTTGGTCTTCCCTCTGAATGCTGTCGGGGCAAATTATGTCTCACATATAACTCTTAATCTTTCACCAGTGATTGAAGCGTAAGGAAAATAAAACGCTCACATTCCCAACGCGGGAGTCACTCCAAGTGATGCAAGTCGACAGAAATCCAAAGCGTAGAAGGGATCCTGGGCGAGGGGTCGGGTTGCATCAGAGCGCGGGGCAGACGGCGCGTGGTATTGGGTCGAACGAGCGCGGCCCTCTGGCACCGTTGGCATCAGAGCCGCTCAACAGACGTAAAGGAGGTGAATCCGAGGTTGACTTGACCGTCTTGCTTCACCGGACTCGCTGAGTTATACAAGGTCCCTGTCGATAGCCGTGACGAGCTACTGCCGACATTTCTGCCCCGCTGGCAGCAGCGGGGGGGCGGGGGGGTGGGGGGGGGTGTGAACCTGCGAGTCTGTGTACTGAAACGGGGAGGACGGAGCAGGAAGCTAATACACTGTACGGGACACTGATAAAACACGCCTTCAACGCCTTCAAATAAACAACACAATGTATGAATTAAGTAGCGTTTTAGTGATTTAGTGGTCGAGTTTAGCGAATCAACATGATCATCGCTACATACGGTGCTGGAAAGAAAAAGATATGGCCGAGCGTTGCGAGACGGATGCAGCTTGGCGATTTAACTTCAACTTAGTGACTCAGTCAAAACCAACGGGTCGTGCTCGGACCAAACCGTCAGAGGTGAACCAACGTGAATCAAGGCCCAGCCGCCATTTCGAAAACCGTCAGGCACAGAAAAAAGGTCAGGCACCGTATTGTATGTTATCTGCAAAAGTTGGTGCTTGAACTTTAAACTGAATATAATGAATGCAATCAATTGAAATTCTGTTATTGTATCGAGAGAGAGAGAGAGAGAGAGAGAGAGAGAGAGAGAGAGAGAGTATTCTCAGCCCCTGGCCTTGGGAGTCTTCTGCGTCTCTATTAGAATCGTATTTGCACAGATAAACACCCAATATGTCATTCTAGAGCAGGCCGACATAACTCATGGTTCATGCCAGACAAACCGCCGTGTGTTATGTTCCTCTCCCGCCTAACAGACGCGTCCCCACAGCGGTTTAAGCCTGATCAATGTGTGTTTCTCACAAACTCCATCTCTTTCTAATTAAGATATTTCACCGTCTTCTCCTCGAGGATTTCACCGGAAAAGGTCAGCGGACAAATCTACAATTTAGGAAAGGTCTGGTTCGCAACCAACCGCCCGGGCCCGCGTGTTTCAGAAGTGAGAGAAATGTCAGCAGATGACGACATTAGGGGGTTCGGGGGGGGGGGGGGGGGGGGCTGACCTGCGCCTCGCTCATCCCGCTCCGACTCCATCTGCGCTGCATTCGCTGGCGTAATCACCTCATGTTTCATCAGAGCATTTCCGATGGGACAAATGATCGCTGTAAAACACAAGGAAACAAATTGCCCACCAGTGTCAGGATTTTAATGGTTCCAATTAGTCAACACTTTGGGGAATGTGCATTATTAAGAAAGATATAGTGTCACTTCCAATCTGTAAATCCCGCTTTGTTTGCAGCAGTCAGATCAAATGTGTTCAGCAGTTTTTCCTACAGGCCTGACTTGACTGTAACTAGTGTTGATTAAGTTAGCTGTGGATGATTTGAGAGCAGGGCATCAAGTCCAATTGGAATCGCCAACCCTAAACCCACTCACTTATCTTCACATGCTGCATAACGAAGGCGTATCTGGTTTTCATGCCAAAAAAAGCGAGAGGGCTGCGAAATATCCAGACAAATCTATATTTTAGGAAAACATATCTTCTCTGTCTGCAAATTAGTTCTTTCTTCAGAAGTGTTGCCCGTTATGACTCGCATAAATGTTGCCAGCTGGACTATTTCAAACTTTTTGATATTCTTGGTTTCCTCCAATCTGCTGTAAGAACTGAGAGTTGTGATTTGAATGCACATCTGCCAGCAGCGCCTGACTGATTTGTTCCCAGACTGCATCCTTTGTCCGGGCACAGCGTTCTGACTCTCAGTTGGCAGGTTTTGGGCCCGGCCAGAACTACGTCTTCTTAAACATCTTTGATAAAAATAGTTTCCGGTTACCTTTAACCGTCACAACCATTTGCATTTAAACCAGAGTCTAGAGACACGCTAACAGCTCCGTGAGCCGGGGATGCTCATTGTAAGGCCAAGCAGGTACATTATTAACCAACAGCTGGGATACATCCAAATGCTGCCCTTTTAATGACCCTCCATGAAAATATGAGGACTCCCCGAAGTTAATAGAAAACGTGAATTGCATGCTAATCCATTAAAAAAAAACGTCTTCGTCTTCCTCTCGACCGCAAATGTTGACCTTGTAACTGCACAAGAAGAAAAGTATGGTGATCGCCACTGAGAGGAGGATCCATCCTCTGGTGACAAGGAATGGCTGAAACACGACTTATCCAACCCGTCTCTCAGCTTGTAAGATATTGGGATGAATGTAAATGTTGCCATGTGGTAAAATGAAATGAAAATACAGTGGATCGCCAAGATCAGTGGGATTTATGATCTAATATGAATGTCTGCAAAAAAATTAAAATAAAAAAGGTGTTGGTTATCCAAATCCATCAAACATTTCTTCAGCAGTAACCACACGAACAGACAATAAATACAAGTGGCAGCAGAGGCCAATAGTTCTTAATCGCTCCTGCATCTCGGGCCGATTGTATTAGCAGCCAGATGGAAGCCGCTTGAACTCCACAGACATGATGTGACTAGGATCAGCCGGGATTAACTGGGCCTTCTTTGAAGTCCTCTCCAAACAAGCGGCATTGACATTCCTGGAGCCAACGAGCCGCTAAGAACGGCTACTTGTGGTCAATTCCACGACGCTCCACATCCAATATGACAAATGGATGGACTCCGAGTTCTGGGAACAGCTGGTTCAGAATTAGTTTTCCTATCGATTGTCATGAAATATGTTCACATTCATCTGGTCTTAAGGCTAAGCCCCCCCCCCCCCCCCGTGTGTACCAATAACCAGTACCCACTTCCACAAGGTTCCCCGCCCTCTCTCTCTCTCTCTGGCTTATTGAGCTGTACACTGCCGACAAGAAGAAAGGTCAGATGAGGCCTCCGACACCACCCCCCCCCCCCCATTCCCCCCCTCTCCCCCGCCTCCCAGCACGTCTACCTCAACTCGTAGCCACGAAAAGTGTAATATAGGAATATTCAAGTTTGACTCTTAGAACTCCCCCCCCCCGATGCCCTCCCCGCACCACCTCTGCCTCGGCAACTAAAATCCCTGGAGGGGATTGAGTCAGGGCACAGGAGGCCGGCAGTAAGAGAGCGTGTGCACACGTGAGACACATTCGTGACCCGGTGTGTGAGCACGCCGGTGTTTTATTTTTTTGCCTCCACGCGTCGGCGTGTTGGCGTGCGAGCGAGAGACATGGTATGTCGGGTTTAAGGAAAACCGTGGAGAGATTTACAAGCAGAAGAAGAAGAAGAAGAAGAGGAAGAGGGAGAAGGTGTGCAGCTGTGTGTGAATGATAGAACGCTTGTGTCGCTCATCGTCTTTCTGCTCACGGCCCGCTGTTAATTATTCACCGGGGTTGTGCTGCAGAGATGAACTGAGGGGCTCTGGGATAAAAGGCACTGGAGGAGGAAGATGAAATTATGAAATCCTAATGACGGAACACTGGCTGAATGGTAATTCCTTAAATTGATTTTGAAAGGGTGCCCAGACAGAACCTTCTTGGAGAGACATTGAGATGGTGATAGGGAGAGGATTCCTCCTTCCCTCTGCTCTCCCTTTCCCTCTCGTTATCTGGACATGTTCTGGGCCTTTCAACCTCTGCACTAATCTTCTTTCTTATCACACACTTAAGCTTCAGTGCCACACATCTGTCCTTTTGTTTCAATCTCTTCTACTTAATCTTAAACTCACCTTCGTTGCTGCAATGTGTCTCTCCTATTAACAGTTATGTCATTTTTTGTCAGTCATTAGTATACAGGTGGTACATTTTTGATTCCAAATCATAATTGAGGTGAACAGTAATGAGGTTTTTCAAAAGCTGAGAATTTAATCAGTTGAACTGACTGAAGAAATTCAGCCTGTGCACAGTACATTTTTAAGGAATGGAAGTTGACATTTGAGCGCAGATGGATAAAAACCAAGGAGCAATCTCTGGTTTTTATGAATGAAATATTTACTGGAGTACTGTGTAAAAATAGAAAAAATACATATGGTGTTACTTCTTTATTTCAAAAGGTTATCAAAGTCAAATTAAAAATGGATTAACTTCAAAGTAGTATGAATTACTCATTATGCAGAACTTGAATGATATATTTAACTCCGTTGATCACTGGATGGTAATTATTGATTCATTTGTGTTTTTATGTGTGCATAAATTTCAATGTGACAGCTTGAAAAGGTGATGGTAATTGTTAACACACAGGGTTTTTTCAGTTGATTAAAATGAGAATCTCATTCATATAACACCAAGTCTGTGCATACAGGCACATTGAAGGTACACACACTACTGAGCCAGTTGACGTGATGAAACAGCCATCATTTTGCTTTTTTCACTCCGATTTTTGGTATGATCAATATAATCAATAACAATGTTCAACTTGAATGTTTTGCTTAGAAGGATCTGATGTGTTTGGCAGTAAATAAATGAGCACATCATGGAAGTACTCAAGTACATTTACTTTAATTCTGTACGGCGCTTGTGTATCCTAAATATACTTTATTACAGTGAGAGCTTATCATTGCTTATCAGATTGAGGCTTTTAACTTTAGCTTTTAAAAATATAATTCCAAGGGAGCATATTCCATCCTTACTCCATCTAAGGTAGTGTAGTCTCCAAAAACCCAGAGGGAAACATCACTGGTACGAATGGCGAAATCACTATAATACTGTGCCTATTTTAAAATAATTAAGTAATTTATCGTCTGTGGCTCAGTGGATAGAGATTCCCTGGCCCTGCAGTCTGCATGTTGAAGTGTCCTCAGGAAAGATATAACCTCAAATAGCTTCCTGTCAGGGCGGTGTGTGTGAATGCATATTTAGATTCACGCCGTTGGCGCCTTGTAAGGCAGCCTCTGCCATGGGTGTATGAATATGTGTGTAAATAATCAAAATGAAGTGCTTTTAGTGGCTGGAAGCCTAGAAAGGGGCAGTGTGAATGCAATTCTATAGTCCCACACCTTTACTGGGGGCAGACACTGTACATGGCATCAAAAACTATTGATAAATAGCGGCTTTATTGTAAGTAATTACATTTATGAAGTAAGTCTTATTGTAAGTCGCTTTGGATAAAAGCGTCAGCTAAAATGACATGTGATGTAAAGTGCCGGGTTAGATGGTTCCCTTGCCTCCAGTCTTTATGCTCGGCGAAGACAACAACACCCATTGAGAAAATACCTTAACCTCCAACTGCTCCAGGTGGACGAGCTGAGTGAATCTTTAAGGACGGATCATGTTCCCGGATGGTGAACTTTCACACAGCCTGTACCAACACAGTGCATTCAAACATCAGCGCACGAGCCCCTGTGATCTTCCCCTGTCCCAAATCTCCCTGCGCCACCTCCCGCTCCCCTCTTGTCCGTCTCACTTGTCCACCGGTCCTCTGTGACCACCAATCCGTCCCGGGTCCAGTGCTTTTCATCCCCGTCGTCCACACAGCGGGTGTCGCCGAGGAGAGCGAAAGGCACAGCGATTGACAGAGAGATAAGGCCTCTAATTAGAAGCAGTGATTGGGGGGGGGGGGGGGGGGGGCGGGGGCTCTGGAGGGGGCTTAGCTTCCCGGCAGGCAGAGAGAGAGAGAGAGAGAGAGAGCGAGGAGACAGAGACGTATGCAGGGCGCCAAACCCCTCCGCAATTAGACACACATCTGCTATCAGCGATCAGCTCGGTGTCCCTGGAACGGGGAGACGTATTCGACAGCACGTTGCCTGTCAATGTCATTCATTGTGCCTTTTCCTTCCCTCGTACAACCCGCTGCCACCCCACCCGATGGATTGGGCAGATACTGGAACAAACGCACACAACGCTGTGCATGATGAATGCTCCGTTTTGGGGAATGCATGTAGGAGAGAGAGAGAGAGAGAGAGAGAGAGAGAGAGAGAGAGAGAGAGAGAGAGAGAGAGAGACAGTCATGCAAAGAACTGTGGTCTATTCTGCACATATATGTCGATTCATGGGTGCGTACACATGCAGACAGCACCAGGGGGGTGTGTTTAAGTTAATGGGACGAACGCACGTGAAGACGACGACAGACACGCCCTGTCCTACTGTGAGACCTTGGACCTATCGTTAGCACAAGCCTGAATCAGCACTCTTACTTCAGGCTCTAGAGTACAATCAGTGCTGCTGAGATTTTACAGCCCGGGCGAAATGTCACATCACCTCAGCACCTAAAGTTTTATGACTCCAATCTGTGTGGCAGACACAGACACAGCACAAACTAGCATGTTGAAAATGGAATAATAGTACGTTATGACACACGGGGACATAGATCACGGGAGCTCTTTGCCGCTGGAGTGTGTTGTCAGATTGAGCCTGTTTATGAGCAGATACGTCTACAGCCTAATACTAAATATGAGCGAGCCGTCGTCTGCATAATCCACACAGAGGGATCGGAAGGCAAAGGGACATCCAACATGATGAATAGGCCAGTGCCGCACATCGTGTTCCATCTTAAATCTAGAGTCCCCGCCGGAGGCTAGAGGGTTGAGAAAGTGCTTGGAACGAGTCCATTTTGGTCCAGGTTTTTTAGCCTAAAAGTCCAGTCGTAAGACACAGGGGGGACCTTTACACATGGTCCCCAACTAAAGACATAACAGCAACGTCGGCCCGAAAAGGAAACGGATTCCGTTACACACACATACCATCCCCGGACATTACTGTTTGGAAGTCAATTAAAATGATGCTGTGGAGGTTAAAATCCAAGCATTCGCATTCTTGCTCTCCCGCTTTGTACGCACGCTGAGGCGTTAATAAATGACCTTGAGCGAGGTGAACCCCCCCCCCCCCCCATGAGAGGTAGCAGGGGGATGTTGATGCGCTTTGAGCGGAAAGGTGAGGAGGGCAGTGTCGTATCCCCTTAGCACAGGTCAAACTGACTCTGTGACAGAGGGGACAAATTAGGACAACAAAGACATGGAAGCTCAGAGCGAGACAGGAGCAAAGATGGAAGGCGGCTGGGGGGGAGGGAGAGAGGGGGGGGGGGAGAAATTAGAGAATTGGAGCATTCCTCCCTTGTGGATACACAGCATTTATGACCAGACATAGAGATGGGGGAAAAAGGGACATGGACAGAGTGTATTCTTTGTGTTGGTCACTCACGTGATACAAGGACCCCACATAGTAAGTAAGGCAACACCTTTATTAAGCATTTTAGACTAAATCGTCCTTCTACTGCTTACACTGAAAAATGTGTCGTGATACTCAAGTCACCTGAGTCTAACAACATAAGGGAAACAAGTAACTACACCAAACGACATCCAAACCAACCAACTGGCTACGTGTCGCTATTTTAAAATGAAAGCAAATCGTTTGGAAGGAGCCTAAACCGTACGCAATGTAATGCTAAGAAAATGTTAAATACATAATACTGGTGATGTTTGTCCACAAGTTAAAAGCCTCCAATCCCTCTGCAAAACAAAGAGGTCGATATTGAAGCATCCTGCACAACACTAAGTTTTGATCAGTCAGATTGATTAGAATCACTTTTTCCAACGGCAATTTCTTTGTCATTTCTTTTAGAGAAATAATCACCAAAGTACAATAAAGCGGAACAAATGTGTGAGCTTCCATTATTCTGTACCTTCAAGATAATAAAATGAGTATTTACATGTTGGAAACGTAACGTCTATTCAGGCAACAGTTAATGACGGCATGTGCAGCAGTCTGCTGAAAAGCCTTCATGTGGCATTCTGACTGAACTCAGCATCTATGTGAATGTCTCTTAGATCATAATTGGAAAACTCGCGTGTTAGTGGCCTACTTCTGTGCGACCTTTTTCTGACTCCTACTTTTGCATCTTGTGTTTCCATCTTTTTGCTGTTGTGATAAATCGAAGCGTCGAGCCGCTGGAGTCTGATGAAATCTGTAGAGTATTTATCAATGGCTTTTAACAGAGGGGGGAGAGATGAACTGCTGGATTTTCACTTGCTCTCGTTTCTTTGCCTTGTCCTCCCTTTCCTGCTCATTCTCAGCTTTTCATCCCCCCCACCCCGAGTCCGTGTTTGTCATCCCATTGTCTGCCACATTCCGCCTCAGTGTGAAAATCAGCAGATGGGTAATTCTGTTTGTGGTTAGTGTCTTTCGGCCCGAGTACGACGGAAGAGATTGAGGGGGGGGGGGGGGGGGAGCTAAAGAACAGGGAATCATTTATGATCGACGTACCCTATAATTAGCCAAAACTAAATTGCTCGTCATGTAGGAGGCAGTTAAATAGGGCTCCAACTCGGTCAAAGGACGTCATGATCCTCAAAAAGCACTACAGTAGAAAAGCTTCCTGAGCTGCACGAATAGCATCGCTGGAATAGGAGCCCATAGCCTGAACGATGAGCTGGTTTACCCGCAAATAACTTATGGAATTGGTAACTCCCAATTGATTGTTGTCTTCTAATCTGGTGATAAAACGCATTCAAAAAGCAAAGAGCCGTTTTAATGGCTTCTCCATGTAATGTGTTGAAGGTGAAGGCGAGCCCAAGGTACCTGCGCGGGAAAGTAGGAACGTAACATGGGATGTTTTTTTTTTAGCATTGTTCAAATCTTTCAATACTTTTCAGGAATAAGGAATCATTTGTTGCCATAATATGTCAGACATCCATGGAACGTGACTAGGCGGTTGGTGCCTGGCGGCAGACAATAATGGACAACAGACAACGTAGTGCAGGAATTAAGCAAAGAATCCATTGAAAGCATGAATACCTATTTATTAAATCCTCACAGATAGTTTGAGCATTCTTTGCTCATTTATTTTTAAAATCAGAATGTCGAATTACTACTGTGACTCATCATGGTTATCCTTTGTTAGCATACTGGATGCAACGTCCATTTGGGCTGGAATACCTGGAATGTGGCCATTTCTAAGTCATGTTTTTCTTCCGCTCTTTTCTTTCAGCTCATTCTTTTGTGTTCCACATTCGCCCACATATGACAACTTATGACACACTTAACACACTCCAACAAGCTCTAAACTATTTTAAAGAGAAGGCCAATTTGATTTCAAATCATTTAGAAATGGCCTTTAAAATCATTATGTGAGCTTTCATTTTTCCAGCCAAATCAAATTGTTTACTAGGGATTCAACCTTTGTGTCGTTATATGTAGTCAGTGAGACCAGACCCTTTAACCAAGAATGGACAGACGTTGTCCGTGGGAGGGAGCTTTCAAAAGAAAGTATGTCACCGAGGTTCACTGACCGTGACGGTTAGTGAAAAATCTATTTAACAACTTTATTGTTAAGAAACCACAGATAAAGTCCCTGCACACATTTCTTTCTTGCTATAAAATGAGAAGAATATGATATGCATCCTTTTTTAATGACATAAATTAACACATGAATGGAGTGAATTTAGTCTCAGAATAATGCGGCATATTGCTGTATAAACTCTTCCTCTCGTCTCCGGCTGGCGTCATAGTGAGGCGGACATCACTTCATGACGTGAACTCAGACGTACGATGCGTAGTAACCATCATCCATTCATGGAAGCATTTCAGTAGCAGGCGGACGCATCGGTGTAATCTGTGAAGCATTTTGGGAAGACTTGGCGTAAATGTTCCCACCTCAAATACAGGCAGTCAGACGCGGCCGTGTGAAAGCAATATAGTGCTCTGTCGTTCATAGGAGGTGATCTATAACACAACTCTGATTATAATAACCTCTATGCGATGTCCCTCCATCACAGCTACAAGGAAACTGGAGACGTCAATCACACACAAATTACACACTGTGTTGAGAAGAGGTCGACCAGGCAATATAAGGTGGGGGCACCTGGTGTGGGTGTATAATAGCAAGAAGCTTTTAAGCCTTTCCAAGCCCTGTGGATCGGTGCTGAGCTTCACAACATCCAACACCGATGTCGGGATTCATCAGAATTCCTTTTAAATCTTAAATGACTCATTATATTACAGTAACACGGTTTTCCTTTGACGCTTTAGGGCAGATGTTTTATCTTTGCCTTCCTACCAGGAAATTCATGACGGGGAGGGGGGGGGGGTTCTCCCACTTACCACTCAGTGGATTCAGAATGTATTTTATGGTGCATTCAGAGATATATTACAAAGGGGGGGGGGGGGGGGGGGCGTACAGCAAAGTGCTGCGAGATAGATTGGAACTCCGCTCCCTGCTTCCAGGTCCACGTCGTCTCGTGCTGTGTGAGATGGAGGGACGCCGCCCTTCTAGTGACTCCAACATTGTATTATTTACATTTTGCACCTTCTTAGCTGCTCGCCGACCTGTGATAGGACCAAATTCAAGAATCATTCAAGCTTTTGTTCAGCTTCGGTGAATGTGTTAAGGACTTAAAGCAATTAAGCCCCTGTGCATTATAAGTTATTAGAATCATGTTGCATTACTTTTGTCAAGTGAGTCTCCCGACACGGCTACAAAAAGGCTTGTTTGAGAGCAGCCAGCTACTTTCTCAGACTTGTACCATCGACACAAATTATGCCTTCAACCCCCCCCCGTCAACATGAATTACACGTCAAAACCGTCGCACTGCCGAGCAGATCCACAAGTATCCGCCAAGAGCAGAGTGTGTTCACGATGACACAGCCCATAATCGCTCTTTAAACCTTAGAAGACAACACTCAAAATGAGTGTACCCGAGGTACCCGACTGGTCGCATGCAGAAGATGAGCCATGTCCAGTTAACATGAAAAATGAAACCCAGTTGTGCGATTATATGGATTTGGATTCCACTCAGTAAATATAAAATTGCATGAATTTCAGAGACGCGCCGCACATCTAAATTCAAACACATCTCAGTGGAAGCAGTTGCAAAGATGTTTGACGCTTCCCGGCAAGTCTTTTGGTAAACAATTGTGTAATCCTGAGAAGAAAATCGTTTTCCATTTCATTATCACACAAAGCAGTTGTCGCCTCCCGTGCCTTTGAGACACAGTCAACGTTTTCCCTTTTTGTCAAACACCATGTCTTCCACTACGGATGTTAAAGAAAGCGCGTGAACAGGATCTGAGTAAATCCCCGTTACAGTGGGCGGGAACGAGAGTTTATCAGTTAGGCCTCGGTTTGGGACCCATCCAGGAGGAGGATCCCACTCTCTCTCTCTCTCTCTTATTTTTGTCCTGGTTTTCACTTCCATCCCTGATCCTGTGAATGGCAATACTTGAATCCATTTCCTCTGCAAAGCTACCCATTTTAACTCCCAGCTCAATTGTGACACTTCAACTGCCCGTGGATTGCATCTCTGCTGCCTTTCGTTCAGTCACGTTGAACAGCAAACCCTTTCCTTTCCTTTCCATCCATTTCATGTCCTTCCGGTTATTCTCTGGTTACTCTTCCCATCTGAGGAGGGTCACAAAGGGGACGGGTCTCGCACCTTTACCTTCCGGTTACCATTACCTTCACGTATGCTTTCTGCCGACTGGTGGGAGCAGCAGCAGCAGTGAGTGGGTGTTTTTTTGGAAGACAAAGTGTGCTTTATTGCTTGCAGGCTAGAAACCGACTTATAGAACTAGAGGATTTTTTTGTGCAACTCCTTATTTTCTGCCACCATTTGCCGCATTAACCCAATAAAGAACTGATAATACAGGAAGTAGCGGTGAGGTTTTGATGTCTTTGGGAAGTCATTTTACCCTCAAGTGGGATGGAAAGCAAACAGAAAGGAAGCGTGACTGGAATGAGGTATGGATGCCTCCTCCCTCGGGGGGGCCAGATTACAAATAGCAAGAGTGAACACAGGAGGAGGAATTGCAAGGGATGGCAAAAGAGCAGGCTTAGGAGAGGAGGAGGGGGGACTCAGCCAGGGGGGAGGGGGCTGGCGTGGGGGAGATAGCAAGCGGAAGTGCCTCTCGCTATGCACCTTGGGAAATGTTGTCACTCATTTAACTTCAAACAACAGTGTTAATGAAACAATCAAATCCCATTAACTAAGGCAATTTAAATGCATATTTAAATACATCCAATACAAACTTAACTTCACTTAAATCAGTAGTCAAATAATCAACTATTAATTAACCATGTCGATCAAAAATACCCAAATTATCATTAGAGAAAAGAATATGAGAGGCAGTGTTTGTTAAACTGTGAGTGAAACGCTGTGCATAGTAAATTGTAGTGTGTTACCATGGTGCAGCTTGGAGATATCAAAAGAAGCTGGACTTAATTATTCAGCAGATTCCTAATTTGTATTACTCAAGTTTCAAGTCCCAAAATCCGAAGCCAGGAACAAAGCAGCTGGAATTTATAGATGCGGCGGCTTCACTGACTGCAATCTGGAGCACAGAAGTGAGAGAAACTGAAGGGTTATTTTCTCGGGGATGAGGTCAGGTTCCGTTGATCAGAGCTGACAGGAGCATTAGAGGCTAAAGCACTTTTGGGTATTAAAGTGTATTTTATAGGTCAACTGAATCATCGGAGATCACTGTAACCTGCTATGATTCTTAAACTGAGTGGGATTTCCTGTTGTAAGATGAGGGTTTAAAAGGACAGCAGTAATTGCAGTGTTTCCCCATTTCTAACTGTTATACTTGCTATAATTCTGTCCTCTTACACAATGACAAAATGGATCTTTACAGCCATTTACGTGTCATACAACTTCAACGACAAGTAGTATTGGCAGAATATCTCGCTCTTTACCTTCAACGCAATGATCAATATCTAAAATGATCAATGGCTCAAATGAAGGGACAAAATTTAATGTAAAAGATCTCTAATTTGAATCCACAGGGAAACTTAAACATCAGCAAACTGCTGATACGTCTGCTCTGAGGTTTTCTAAATCTTTTTGACTTTTTATAACGAAATTCGGCACATTCTTCATATACACTCTATAATGTCTTTTTGTGTCAAGCCAAATAGCAAAAAATATATAATCAAAACTACTAATGCCGGGAAATAACGTATTTTGTGAAAATTAGGATTGTTTTTCATTTCATGCAAATAACCAGTCGAGATAACTGTAAATTGAAAAGATTATATATATTATATTTGACTGTTCACATTAACTTTAGGAAAATTGAAAAAGAAAAAAAAACACATTTCTAGTTTTATTCCTTTTTTTTTTTCAAGCCGTCAATTTTGAACTTATGTTTTTGAATGAATATTCATATCCACGGACACAGTGCTATCCAGAGAGTTTTTTTTTAGATACTTTTGATATCAGGCTATTCCAGACTGCTTGTTGGGCGAAAAATGGAAAAGAATATGAATTTTAAAATAACAATGTGAACCATTTCAATTTTAATTAATAAAATGCCTGTTAACACACACTATTGCTGAATGGCGTTAGCACAATGGGGACTCTAGCCTACGGCCCGTTTGATAAAAGCACTTAAATTTGCAGTATTACACAGTGCAGTTGTCTGGGAACAAAAGCGACTTCACCTTAAACTATTCCTGCAGTTAAGGCTCAAGGTTTAATCGACTAAACAGAGATTCCAGATTGGATGGTGACGGAAAAGCTTCACCGCCGTGGTTTCCTGAGCGGCATCCCGTTTCGGCCAGTAAGCGTGTCAGAGTGAGAGTAAGTTGCTCTTTGCCCCCTTGTGTCAGAGACTCACTGGCGGGCGGGATGTCAGCGGGCCGCTCTCCTCACACTGAGGATGACTCACTGCGGCTTTGCGCCTTTGATCCTCTCCCCTCGGCTTTTGTGAATGAACAATGCACCTTGATTGCCGTTTGAGAGACGGCAGGGGAGAGAAGAAGAAAAGGCGCCCGTCTCTAATGCTCGGGGGCAAAGTTGGAGGGAGGGACGCATCTCAGAGCCGCTTTCCCACATACAATGGCTGTTATGGGAGCCCCACCCCACACAGCAGCGGTGCGTCCTTCGTCGTGTGCAGCATGCTTGATATTTGACAGCGTTTGTTCAACACCCACGGCTGCCCCGGTGCTTATCACACACACACACACACACACACACACACACACACACACACACACACACACACACACAGTGTGACAAGGCAAAGTAGAGTGAGGATCAGCCTTAATCAACCATAATGGGTGATAAAAATGAGCTTAGCGCTGCTACAAAACACAACCCCTCTGCTTCGATTGGGATCCTCGTCAGTATTCTGACCCAGTGCAGCCCTCATAAGCAATTACAAGCGTGCTATGCGACGATAACAAGCAAACAAGAGCAGCAAGTAACACACACCCTGTGTACTTTGGCTTGACTAATCGAGGTGCACAAAATAGGTGGAAAGGACTAAAGCTGCCAAAAAGACGGACACGCGTGTTTAGAATGTGCTCACGGAGCACTGATCCATTGGATTCAGAAGGTATGCTCTGTGGAGAATACATCACAGGCGAGGCCGAGCTCCACGGAGGGCAGCGGAGTTTAGTGGCGTTAACGCGTTAAGGGAGATGACATCACCAAGCGCAGTAAACGTTCATTCGGGGACGGGACACTGTGAAACGTTGTAACGCGCACAGGACGTACAGCGAGATAGAGGACGCTACCGGGACGGGAAAGACGTGACCTTTCGGACAGCCCTCCTGTCCTGAACCCTTTAAAAAACACGCCAAAGAAAGCCGGCGCGAAAGGGACGACGTTGACTCAAACATTTTGATTATCCTCACGGGTGCTTAGGGCTTCAGAAGTGTGAGTAGAAGCGTGGAGTGAAAGCACAGTTGGGGGGTGGGGGGGCGGGGGGAGTTTAATGGGATACATTTAAATGGATGGCAGCGAGGCTCCCCAAAAGCGTACAAATCCCCTTTTGAAGCTTACAGGTAGGAGAGCACGCCAGCCACGGGTTGCAATGATTGCGGGGCTGTAAACAAGCGCCTCGCTCGCAGCCCGGCGTGACGGGTACGAGGTGTCAGCGCGGCTCAGAATTAAGAGGAAAGCTTCTTGAAGCTTGTAAAGGCTTTGCCATCCTTAAGCTCTGAGTCGGAGTCAAAGAAGACAAACATCAAATGGCGACAACACAGGTAATTAAGATAAGTCGGGGGCTTCGAAAGGAAACCTGGAAAAGGCACTATTTTAAAAACACGTGCCCAGTAGTGTGGAGTGTGGAAGGATTCGGTGCCAGATCACTGTTCTTCTTGTTCAGTGAACCTAACAGACCTTTTTTTCTTCTGTACAAAGGAGCAGAACGCCACTCGCCGGCCCGGCCTTTTGCTCCGCGTTGTGACCCGAGCCAGTGAGGGAGGGTCACAGTTGATAGAATTGCATGACGAGTCAACCCGGGCTGCTTAGAGAGAGATAACGACCTTGACCACAGCTGCAGTAATAGACTCCCGACTGCCAAGACAAGTTCGCAGCCCTCCATGAAGACTTAAAGCGTAATTAATGGGAAATGATCGCCGTCACAGCTGTCAAATCAAAAATCAATGGGAATTTCTTTTTTTTTTCTTCTCATTCCTGCAGCGCTAATCTTCAAACATGGGCAATTCATTATAGACGCTGAACAAAGCATGCAAAACAGAGCCGATTTCACTTTTAAATATGAAAGAAGTAATTAGTAATTGTCTTTAAGTGCCCCGGTTCCTCGGGTTCGTGGTTCATAGAAGGCCCGTTTAAATCACGCTCATGACATCTTAGGATCTAGGTTTTGCAGCCGTAGTCATAATTCCTGGGAGGTTCAAACCATCCAATTTAGCGCTCTCATATTGTCACGCCGGCTGTAATCCGTTAATTAGGGAAACAATCTCAAAGTCTTCTTTTTTTTATAATTAGTTTCATTTAAATGATGATGTAACATCCTTTATGTGTGGGATCAGCCTTCCTTATAGCATGTTAATGATCCACAGCATGCTGCTAATCAGTCAATTAATCACCCTCCAATGAATCTAATCTCTTACTTAGGCACTGTTCTACATAATGGGTTTTAAACATTTAAATTCATGCTCCGATTGCAAATGACACTAATGTCATGTTCTTCTTAAACTGGGCTTCCGGAGACAGCCTTTGATCTGTGATGTCGTCGGCTCCAACGTGTTATGAGTTCTGTCACAATGACGAAGCAAAATGCATCCATTACGGTTCTGTGGTGTTTGTTTCTTTCTAGATCTTCTGTACTTACAGTTCACGCCTCTTGGGGGAGGACAGGGGGGGTTCGGGGAGGAGGGGGGGGGGGCAATCTCTGGATCTCATTCAAAAGCCTTAGAAGCCCATTTTGCTTTGGTGATTTCAAATGGCCCAGCCGAAAACAAACTCATGTTTATTTATCGCATACTTAAAACTCTCATACCAAGAGCTGGGTTGGTCAAAATGTAAGTGAAATAGAAGCCTTTGATGAAAAAAATATGTATTTAGAACATAATAATTTCTTTTTTCCTTTTTTCTGATTTGTGAATGAGAAGAGCACTGAGCTCTGTCTCCAAACCAAGGACTTTGCAGTTGATAGCAAAGAGGGATTCCCTGTTACTGTCTCTTGTGGATCACATATCTTTATGGAAAAGCAATAATAAGTCACTGTAGACCGCATCACAGATCAGTATTTTAGGTTTTTACACATATTTCTTAGGTCACATTGAGAAATACTGGAATGAGTTCTAACAAACCAACAAGTCTGCTCTAAACTGCACATAATTAGACATATTAATACTTCAGTCTCATTCCTACACACCGTAATGCGGGGAACGTATGAGAAGTTTGTTCATATTACGATTCTAAGTCACATTGGAATGTGGGACAGCTTATTTTTTTCTTCACATATACAGTAAATGTCTGATGGATATTTCCTGGTGGGATCCAAAAATGTCCAATAATCTTAGAGCGTCGTGAAGGTCAACATTTTCTGTAAAAAGATTTACAATCTACAACCTGTTGAAATCCACCAAATATTCCACTTCAATACCTATTTTTTGCTGCATAGCCTTTACAAAACTAAATGATGAGACAATACAAAGGACAGACATTCAAAGATGAAAGATAGCCTTTGTTTGGTATCGAGGGACATGGGTTTCTCTTACCGACGGGCTGAAGGGAGAAAGGACGATGGCGGTGAAGACAGCAGTTTCATGGTCGCATTTCTTGCCGAACAAGTTGGACGTGATGATTCTCATCTTGATTTGTACCTCGGCTGCAAGAAACACAAACGTGATTTATTTGCCTTCTGCTTGAAGAACCCAGTGACAGCAGGAGCAGGCAGAGGGGAGCAGAGCAACAGACACATTCCAGTTTCTCCTGAAGCTCGACAAACCCAACCAAGGGAGACGGGTCTGCTCAATTAACACATTTCTTTTCATCCGCCCTTGTTTGCCATCTCTGCTAATAACTCAGACGTGCCGAGTAAATTATGGTCCACCCCCCCCCACCTTACCCCCCGCTGGCAAGTTAAACGCTCGACATCTGCACAGTTTCTTTTCTTAAAAGTAAACGACTGGATTGTTGATGAGGCCCCCCCCCCCCCCCCCCGCCCCGCGCCACAGGCTTCCACCCAAACATCGGCTGGAATGTTAAACGGGTCAAAACAGAAAAACCTTGAAACTCGATCCAACAAAATTATAAATAAACTGTAAATGGAGCTCGAATTGATTGGAAACAAGAGTCTGAGGAGTGTAATAATGTCGTGTTTTAGATGGCTAAAATGTTGTTTTGTTTACCGAGTGATGAATTTCTGGCTGCATGAAAAACACGACCTAACAGTACTCCAGGAAAAGGTCTAGTAGTGCGTACACGTTGCAATCAAACAGTGACTCAAACGGGCAGGAGATGAGCTCTCCGTCATCGGGTTTCCCATTTCAGCCTCGCCTGAGAAAAACATCCAACGCCAAGTAATAAGCGAGCGGTGCTGAGCCGTTAGCTGCAACACGAGACTACAAGTAATAAATCCTCGATTAATTTAACTCCCAAATGAATCAACTGCGTATTATGGTCCCAGAAATATGCTGACTATAATAACAATCAAAGCTACGCATCCAGATGTGACACTTAGACAATAGAGAGGTAATGACATCAAGAAGGACTCTAAATATAACATGTGCAATGTGCCCTATCAATAGTGAACCAGGCTACATTTAAGCCGAGCTCACACACTGCTTGGCTCCACATATGTGGTGGGCCGGCGGCAAGGAGATCTGTGTTATGTGGCCCTGTAGTGCTGACAGGTTTCTTTCTCCTCCTCTGCCCTCCCCCTCTTCCTTTCTCCCTCTCCTAGGCTGTGGAGAGGCTGGCACGTGGCAACAGGAGGAGGGAGGGATGGATCCTCAAACCGATGTAAGAGCCTCCCCCCAGGGAAGCCGGCGTCGGACGCAAGGCCTCATGGGCCGTTGACCTACTGTCTGCGTGATTTATGGCGGCTGGGGGCCTCTGGCCACTGCAGACTCCTCTCCTCGCTCGCCTCCGTTCCCCCCCGCGCACGCCGCAGGATCGCAGGGAGCCACACACACTGCGCCACCGTCTGCAGGAGCATTCCAAGAGGAACCCCTGGCGCATGCTGGGCTGCAGCACGCGCCCCCGTACAACCGCCGCTTCCTGCGCCGTCTCGCACAGAAACAAACCCCTCCATAAACATTTCCACGCCGCAGCGCCAAGGGTGTTCCCAGCCTGGCTGTGCGCGGACGACTAGCAGTCATGGCGCGTCGGCTGTAGAGCCGGTGGTTCAAGCTGCTGCTGTTGCTGCTGCTGCTGCTGCTGCTCGGGGGGGGGGGAGGGGGGAGGGGGGGGGGCAGAGGCGGATCAATGGAACTGCGTTGAGTAACGAGGTGAAGTTTCCCGTTTTTGCCTTGGTCTGAGAGCAATCAGCAGCCAGCGTCTCCTCACGCTGCTGTGCTTGCACTGTGCAGTAAGCGTCCTCCTCTACGGACTATTAGTGCAGCGATCACTAGTGCTCTTCTAGTATTAGAATACACAAGATACACAAGGTTTGGAGTGGACACAGGTGAGTGCTTAGCTTCTGGACTGTCTTTGCCCTTCAAAAGCGGGGGGGGGGCGGGGGGGGGAGGGGGAAGTGAACCATAGAGCAGGCAGCAGGTGCCCTCGCCATGGTGTTGCCACCCCCAGACAAACGCCACGTGTGCCTGACCACCATCGTCATCATGACCAGCATGGCCTTCATGGACGCCTACCTGGTGGAGCAGAACCAGGGTCCCAGGAAGATCGGCGTGTGCATCATAGTGCTGGTGGGGGACGTGTGCTTCCTCATCGTGCTGCGATACGTGGCGGTGTGGGTGGGCGCCGAGGTGCGCACCGCCCGCCGAGGGTACGCAATGATACTTTGGTTTCTGTACATCTTTGTCCTGGAGATTAAGCTCTACTTTGTCTTCCAGAATTGCAAGGCAGACAAGAAGAGTTTAGAGACGGTGGCGAGGAAGGCTTTGACGTTGTTGCTCTCTGTGTGCGTGCCGGGCTTGTACTTGGTGCTGGTGGCTTTGGACAGTATGGAGTACGTGAGGACTTTCCGGAAGAAGGAAGACATGAGGAGTCGTCTCTTCTGGGTGGCTCTGGACCTGCTGGACCTGCTGGATATCCAAGCCAACCTGTGGGAGCCCCAGCGGACGGGCCTGCCCATCTGGGCCGAGGGCCTGATGTTCTTCTACTGCTACATTCTGCTGCTCATCCTGCCCTGCGTGTCGCTCAGTGAAATCAGCATGCAGGGGGAGCACATGTCGCCGCAGAAGATGATGCTGTACCCGGTTCTGAGCCTGGTCACCATAAACGTGGTGACCATCCTCATACGAGGCGTCAACATGGTGCTGTTTCAGGACAGCCGCGTCTCCACCATATTTGTCGGGAAGAACGTGGTCGCGATCGCCACCAAGGCGTCCACCTTCCTGGAGTACCGCAGGCAGGTGAAGGAGTTCCCGCACCCGCAGAACGCCATGGCGCTGGAGCTGCAGCAGAACAGCCACGCGCAGCCGCTGCCCAACGCCAACACCAGCTTGCCACACGAACCTTCGCCGGTGCAGGACGTCGTCGACACATGACCGCCAGCGGCGGACTGGGCGCTTTTTATGAAAGCTGCGGAACTGGAGGTAGAATGGAGAGAAATCAGCTGCATGACAGGACGATATTCTGCACTTGTCAAGCCCACACGAACTGCTGTGAAACCACAAAAGAGATTTTCAGCATCACCTGCCTGTCAGAACATACTGTAAACCTACACTTGACTTGAGTGCAGCGTGCAGACTTTGAAAACAAAGTCAGAGGTTTTTATCGTGCCGTTGTGTTTTTAATTGTTTCAAAAGTTCACTCTTTTATTAGAGGCAATCTCCACAGTGCAAAGCCCGGTGACATTATGTTGTGTAAAACGGACAGTTAGTCCCCTCCATGGTGAGCATTGGTTTTAGTTTTTAGCTTTTTTTTAAAGGTTACTTTATCCAACAGTGCATCTGTGGCATTTCCGTTGAAGGACGGCACCACTCAACGCGGAGCGCTGATGGAGAGGAAACGCAGAGAGTGACACGGGTCCGGCATGGGTCCGGCATGGGTCCGTGCAGCAAGGCTGGTGACGGACGAATGCTTTTGCGTTTGGCAGCAGAGCTCAGCACCATACCTCCCACTGCAGGCATCTGGGTGTGCGTTTCATTGTGCGAGCACACACGTTTGTGTTCACCAAAGGGAGGTTTGGGTTGTTCCAGATCGCTTTGGAAGAGATGTGAGGGGTATGTGGGAAATGTGACAAAATATGTAGTGATGTCAGAAAAATATAATTAATTGGAAGATATGTTATTGTTTTCTGTATTGTACATTCCTCTAAAACTAGCTGATGCCTCGAAGTCAGAGAACCCCTCGCTGAAGAATTGACAAAAAGAAAAAGCAGAAATACACACAAAAAGAAAATACTTTTCTGATGTATGTTCACTTTATTATCGTTATGTTTATTACTATTATTATCATCATTATTATGTACACTCTTTACTTGTTGGAGACCAATGATGTTTTAATAAACGTATGTATAAAAGAATAATAATGAGAGCTTGGGGTTTTTTTCTGTTACTTTAGGTTCACACGGTTCTCTCTCAATACAACAGCAAGCAACCGTTTACTATGTAATGTCTCCTTGAGTAGAGAAGGAGTTCCCTTCCCCTCTCTGTGTTGTGATCAGAGCGTCTCTACTTTGTTGACCCTAAACATGTGATGAAAATGTATAAACCCTTTTCTTTAATGAGTTCTGCCTTTTTCTTCCCGAGCCATCTTTAATGTCCCGTTTGCTTTGGTGTTCCATGAAGGCTCCTTTTCTCCGCACTGACACAATATACGTTTTCGCAAATTGACCAGCCTGTGCATTGCCTCTATGTTTCCACATAGAGTTATTAGAGTTATTGTGGGAGATGGAGAAGTCAGCCACCCTAACTCTTTACCGTCATACGGTCAACTGCTGATCTCAGTCCATTAGTGTTAACTGTCGGCTGCAGGGCGACAACGACGCCCTTTTTCGGAAGAACATTCTTCCAATATCTGACCGGCTTTGCTGCAAAGACCCGGACAAACTTCTATCGTGATGATTCACAAAGGGTGCGTCCTGTATGACTGCATCACATTTTTACCTATGAAGCTATTATTAATTTACCAGCTCATTCGCAGGGGATAAACGGCACAACAGACACAGTAATGACGCAAGTAGGTTTTCTCACTCTGCTGCCAAAGTATCCTCAGCAAAGTGAACAAAGCTATTCCAGCAGCTTTAATTAAGTCAGAAATTCTGGTTAGTTGGAAAATTGATTCAAGTCTCAAGTTATATTGCAAAATATGTCCAATACACAGAGAAGAAAACTGGTATCTTCACACACTGTGTCTTCTATTCTATTCTATGGGAGTTTCTATTGTAATAATATAGAGATTATTCCTGCTGAAGTATTAACCGTTTCTTGGGTTGTCACTGTCAATTCGTGACAATCATTTCGTGATTTTCATTTTTCAACTCCAAATAATGTGGTTGAGATTTTTCTTTTTGGCTCGTTACGTCGTCCGAAGACTATTTTCTTCTTTTGCTGTGAAAATATTTCCATATTATCAATAATCAGCAAATACTAGAAACTACAAACCCAAGTTCCCTGAAATTTGACAAAAGTGGATGATTGGTCTCAAAGCGCCGATATCAATGTTGCATCTTACATTATACACATGCAGTCAGTTGCTTTGTTTCCACATGAATACATGCCAATATTACATTACGCCGTTTACCGTCAATCATCCACCACCCACAGGTAGCGATATCCTCAACGGTGCCTCAATAAATAATCCTTCTCGTCACCTTGGCTTGCACACTTTGTCACATCCAGGTCTCTGCACTTGTTAGCACTGACAGCGGCTCATCGAGTTTTGACGTCATGCCACATAAACAAGTATTTTTGTTCCTCAATCACATTCCTTGTGCGACACACAATGATTTATTGAATGTAAAAACGACACGCTGTATGTCAAAGTGGGAGAAAAAAAAACTCTGACAGCTAAATGCAGCATTGCGAGGTGACAGAATGTCAGAGGATTGGGAGCCTCGAGTAGAACTCGCATTATTGAATCTGTCATGCGCTGTCCCAACACTAGACTCGACTAAATGTTTTTCATAAAAGGACAGGAATGGAGAACCAGATCCGGTATTTTATTCAAACTGCTCCCCGGTTTGAATAAAAGCCCCAGGCGCAACCCGTTGAGAGCCTTTGGGTCTGTGGGCCGAGACCAAATCCTGGTGGTGTGGATCGTACCTCATTGCCGGGCTTCGAGCATAATGACACCATTGTTAGAATAAATCCTGTCAGCGCGAGCGGTCCAAAGGGGAAAAAGTAAATGGCAAACTCGGGGACCAGAATAAATTACCTGTGGCGGGCCTCCGCAACGGATCACCTTTCCACGGACCTTCTGAGAGCCGGAGACTCATTCATAAATCACCAGGAGCGTAATTGCGCTCTCTCTCTCTCCATATGTGATGTCTCGGCAAAGGCACGTTCTTCTCTCTGCCTCTAATTTACTGTGTATCTATGACTTGCTGAAGCACTTAGTCTCAGCTAAATTGAATCAGAAACAATCAGATGAGGAATCCATTTTCTAGATTTAAAGACTCGCTTTGCTGACTTGTAGGCTTTTTGTCCATTTGGTTGCGCTCTTATCTTTAACACGAGTAAGTAACTGTCTCACGCCATTATGGTTTTATTGGCCACATAAACCTTTAACCGCGCTAATAGTTGCACGCCTCTCCGGGACAATTACTGCATTCTTACACCAGGCCTGTTTTTTTTGGGGGGCGACCCCGGTTCTAAGGGTCTGACATCAAACAGTATAGTTATGCTATGCTGTCAGTGAGTTAGTAGTGATCAGCATGAGCTGTAATTCACCAAGGCAACGTTATATGCCGAAAATTAGCAGTCTGTGGTTGACATTTTTCTGTGGATTCGCAGAAAGTTATCATTTAAAAAAAGGAATAATTCTTAGGCAAGTCCCATAACTACAAGACGCATCTTTTTTTCTAGGATTTCTGATGGGGTTTGTACTTTCATCGACACTGTTTTTTACACCTTTTTCTCAGTTTGCAGCTGAATTGAAATATGAATGTTGGGTGATGTGTAACTCACCGTGCGCTGTTGCTTCACCAGTTTCAACCTGAGGAGTGAATCAGCACGTAAATTAAAAACACCTGTGTGAGTGTGTGTGTGTGTGTGTGTGTGTGTGTGTGTGTGTGTGTGTGTGTGTGTGTGTGTGTGTGTGGATGGGGGGGGGGGGGGGGGGAGGTTGGATGGGTGTGTGTACGCGTGGGAACAGATGAAACAAAAAAGACAAGAAGAAAAGGGACAAGTAGTGATGAATATATACGGACATATTCCAAAACAAATTAACTAGAAATGAAGAAAAGATACTCAACTCAACTCTTGACTGCATAACAAGCACCGTATCTGAGTCAATTTTACTGTTTTAATTTCGAATTTGATTAGATTTTGAGTCTATATTTTAGTCTTCAATAAATGCAAACAAACCTGGACTCTCTCCAACACTCTTGTAATGACAGATGTCAGTGGATTATCCTGAAAAAAAGTCAAATGCACTCAGTGATCTATGGCACAACATCCTACAACCTTGATTAAAAAGAAACATTGCATGACTCACCATCACTTGATTTTTTCCACAGAGAGTCTTATCAAAACTATCAGTCTCCAGTCTTGCACACTGTTGCCTTCACCGGGGCGGACTACTTAATATTCATACACACCTATATGAGAAAGTATGGAGTTATTGTCACAGAGTGTCCCGTGTGTGCCGAATGGATTAATCACTGAGCCACAATGCACAAGGGGCATGAAGGCAGTGCGGCATGGTGGTAAAATGTCCTGCTGTCTGTAGTGAAAAAAGCAGAGTTTATGACCTTCAACTCTGTGAAATTTTTAAAAAGGAGCTTCATTATAATCTGAATTGACTATAGTTGGCTAAAGAAAAGAGACTACAAAAGCAGTTTATCTTAATTCTATGTAGTTATAAAGTTGAAAAAAAAATATTCACAGTGAGGTCTGTGGATTATAGTCAGCAACCATGGCATAGTTTCTAGAAAGATATTTATGTTTTCATGGCTGTGATTGCAGTGATGTTCAATTTACTACCATTGAATTTGTATGAGACAATAGGTTGAAATCTGCATTGATAAATACAGATAGATACTGTAAATATTTTCAACTAACTCGTTGAAAACAACATAAAGCACTCCGAGTTCACCATAGAAAGCCAAACAAACCAGCGGTGTGTCCTGCAGCACAGGAGGCCTTCACCAGGGACTGCAGCAGCAACCCAGTTTGTTCATCATCCATCACTGCAGCAGAGCAATTTACCCAAACAGCACAGTCCGAAAAATACTGGCAAGCCACAAACAAGGGAAGAAAACGTCCCCAAACTGTATAACTGCAGAGGAGGGGGGGGGGGGGGGGGGGCAGGATTTCAGTGCTGTGTGTGTACGCGGAGCCCGGGATGAGTGGGCCTTGTCTCAACATTATTTTATTTTTTAAGCGTGGCACAGCAAACGGCTGAGGGGAACTAAGCCGGCGTTCACCAGAGAGAGGCCTGCGGTATGCTGCCCAAACCGGCTTGTTAGGGTGCAGAGGAGGAGCCCATCACTGCACAAGATCACGGCTCACAGGGAAGCTTGTTAGCGGCAGCACGATAGCCGGGGGGGGTCATTAAGGGAGGAGCACCGGTAGCTTACTCAAGCCACGCTGGTCTCACCAGATGTCTGCTGGCTGATGAAGAATGTGGACATTCATCATTGACCAATGATGCGCAGAGTGTTTTATGTGCAAGGAGTCATATAGAAGACATTCATTCCAGTCATGGTTGGGCTTTAGCACATTTTGATATCGCGGATACTTCATCACGCAGTGCCAGACTTACTCACTTGGGAAAACGACCTCCATTTTCATTTTATACTGAGCCACTACATAGTCTCCGTTGCAGCATTGCCCCCTGCTGGTGACATTGTTGAAGGCCAGACGCAATTAAAACATCCATCTTCCCATCACTTGCCTCTCGATGGACTCTTCACATGTAGCCTGCTGCCACCATAAAGCAAACTAACTTCAACTTGATCATCACGCAAGACAAGTTTCCTGCAAGGACCAATGCATTATTCATCCTTCACTTAGGCCTTTGACCTATAGTTCCTTTATGCAAGTAATTGGAAGATGCTGGAACATTGAAGATTTTACAGAAGAAAAGCAAAGTAAGCAGCATTAAAAAAAAAAGGATGCAATCCAAACAGGATCACATCCTTGCATAAAGTTTCTGAAAATCATCCAATCAACGATCTCTGCTGGTGTAACAGCAGCCGAAAGGAGTACATGGAACTCATCATTTCACGATGAAGTTCTTCAAAACTGAAAGCTACACCGTGTCATTTGATCTCGAGTCAGCATATATGAAGTAGTCCAGTGATACGACCTAGTCAGGAATTACAATAAGTCAAAAGGCTTTTTGCGTCATAAGTGTTTAATAATCTGAAATTTGTGTGGATGATCATTACCAAAAGTCATTTTAGCACTACAATTTTAAGGTTTTGCCTTGCATATCACGTTTAATTTGTAAGTCATGTGTAATTGTGTAAACCAAATCCAGCTTTGGCAGGCCATTAAGAGGTTTAACTTAAGGATGCCTTGCTGCCATGGAGGACAATGAATTTAGTACATTTTAGGTAAAAATACTTATGCAAACAAAATTGAAGGAACTACTCATTAGGCAGTTAACCTGCCCAAAACAAATCAAAATTGAATGAGTATCTACTAATATCAGCTGTGAAATACATTTTATGTGACTCAAACGGAAATACTTCTAGATGTCAAGGTGCCCTTTTAAAATCATGAAGAAAAATGTACATTTCTCAAACAATCCAAGACCTTAAGACAAATGGACATTTTTGATATTTTATTTTTTTCTTCACATTATTGCTTTACAATAAAATGTATTGGTTGGATATGTCCAGTATAGCAAGACAATACATTCATATAAGTTACACAGATGTCCTCAGTAATGCTTTATAGTAACTAACTTTACATTAAATATATTTTTAATCATGTATTATTCTTGACAAACAACTCCCACATCACATTGAGCTCACAGTGCATCAGGTCGCATTCAATCAAGAAATACATACCGGTCCTCTCTTGTGTTCAATTGCCATTTCTAAAGTGTGTGTTCTAAAGTATGTGCGCTTATTTTGTACACAGGATTTTCATACAATCTGGATTTATGCACAGTAATGACAAGTATGGCATCGGTTTTAACAATTTCCCCCACCCTCCCTCCTTCCTTCACTCCTCTCATCAAAACGTGACTAGTTAACAAAGATTCAGGTTAGACAACCGGCGAATGTCAAGATGAGGACAAAAGGAGCGCAGTTTATTCCTGCTGTTTACCCCTCAAATATGGCAACCGGGGCGTGACCACACAGAGCAACAAAATATATATGTACAAAAATAAATAAACCTCAATGCTGCACATTCTGAATCAACTCACTTGCAGTACAGAAAGAAAAAAAAAAAGTGAGGTCCTGTCTGTCACAGAAGACCCACTGAAACGGTTTAGGGGGAATGTACAAGGGTCAGTGTGTATGTGGGCCACTCTGTAGGCCCTGTGTGGTCACCTGACCTTCAAGTCCTCCCTCAGCAAAATCCTTTTGAAAAGAGTCAACGGCCCCAGGGCGGCAGCAGCAAGCCATCCATTCCTCCCTCCTTCAGCTGGGGGTCGTGGAGTTAATGCCCTTGTGCAAGTGGGGACAAGAGTGGAGAAGTAGGGCCGCGGGGGCGGGGGGGATTTAGCACTTTTCCCTCAAAACCAGCGTTCTCCATCTACCATTTGGTCTCAGTTGTCCGGCTGTCACAAACACACCTGTGAGCTCACACATCAAGTACCACGAGACAAACCAACGTCACATCTCCACGGGATGCCCGTCTTTATATGGCAGCCTTGCAGGGGCCTTCGGTCACATAGAATTCTTTAAACTGAGATTGCATATACATGTGCCGGCCTGCCACAGCCGGGCAGAGGAATATCTCAACACTTAAAACACTCCACATGATCTTTTTTTTTTTTTTTTTTTAGACAGTGCACCTCACTTGTGGCATACTCAATTTTTTTGCATGATGTCAGAATGTCTGGATTGCAGTGTAGCTCGTAGCTGCCGATTTTTGTAAAGTGGGCGTTCATTTTTTTCTTTCCCAATGGAGACGCCCAGAAGCCCTCAGCCTTTTTGCGGTGTTGTGGAGCAGCTGCATTGAATGTCCCTGCATGCGCTGCACAGAGGCGCGTGTGCTCATGGTGTCAACAAGGTCCCAATCGGTTCAAGAGTCGAGAATCTGGTGTTGGAAATGTTGCGTGGGCCCCTACGAAGCACACGCTTCCACAAAAAAAAAAAAAAAAAAAAAGGACACACACACACACAATTGTTCTCTCACTCACACGGTCACATATACACTGGAAATACACACGCACAGAAGGAAGCACTAGTTGATTCAGAATGAGAGGACGGCTGTTAAAGTGCAATATCTACATGTAACTCAAAAATCAAGAGACCATCGCCATCTGCTGGATTTGTCCATCTGTGAGTTTCCCTGATAACCGTCGGCTGGGGTTGGCACCCCCGCCCTGGGTAGAGGGCCTGCGTTGCCCCCTACTGGCCAAGGGGGGGGGGGGTGTTATAGCAGACAGTGCTGAGAACCGCCTGGTGCCATCTGCGTGCTGCTGCCGTCTAAAGACGACAACGAGTCACTCGATGATGAATAATGTGTCCAACAGACTGGAGCCAGGTGTTTTTTTTTTTTCTGAAGTTGTGCAGAGGAAGTGGACTGAACCATCAGTTAAAGAAAAATAATGCTGGATCGGAGTCCACCCCCCACCACCAGTTCGACGCCCCTCAGAGTGGTCCAATTGCCTTAAAGCATCTCCATGTGCACCTTCTTACAGTGAACAAAAAAGAAAATGTCCTCTATTCGCAAGGAGCTCTCCTCTGGATTTCACACTAGACAAAACCTTTGTTAGAAAAAAGGTGTTTACATGTTTACATTGTGCAGTGCTGCATATGCATAACACCCTCACAGTCATCTGATCGGGACGCAAAACGTCTTGACACAAGGTGTCCGGATGTCTTTTTTTCCTTTTTTTTGGTTACTCTTTTTTTTTTCTAAGAAAACACTGCGAAATTGATCAAGCAGGTGAGGGTGAGTTAAGTGAGCAGCTAACAGTGTGTGCTCCCTGATGCCAAAGGCCATGCTAGGGGCGTGGGGTCCAGACTGGGGGGGGTGGGCTGGAGCCTTCCTCCATTGGGGTCCAGCGGGAAAAAGGGTGTACTTCTTTCTTTGGGCGCTGGGGTAACCAATTCTTTCAAGCGTGACTTCGTGGAGAGTTCATTACGTGGGGGTTTTGGTTTGAATTTTCTCTTTTTCCCCCCCCCAGTCAGACTCTGGTTTGGTTTGTGGAAAGGCTTTGGAAATGGAGGGGGGAGGTTCTATAATTTGAAAACACCAACAATGGAGGTCAAGGGGCACTTATGATTCTGGAGGTCCCCAACATCTAAAAAGGCATGCTAGATGGGTAGAAAGTTAACAGGCGCACAGAATAACTAAAGAGTTTACTGCAATAACAGGCAAGGCCTGAAATAATTAGAATTAAGGACCGGCACTGCGTGACAAGAGGACAAATTAGAGACATTAAGTCCACTCTATCTGCCTCTTGAGGAAATGAGATTCAGATTTAGGACAAAAGATTGCAAGAGAGCAGAAAAAAAGAAAAAGTCTGCAAATAGGTCCAGTTTTAGAAGAAAAAAAAATGCTATGGGGTTGTTGACGTTTTGGTATCTGAGGCATGCTGCTGGAAACTAGTCCTCCATGCACATGGGCAAGTTGACAAAGGTGAAGACGTTGTACTCGATCATGACGGAGAAGCAGAGGAAGATGGCGTACAACACCAGGACGTAGATGCCCAGCTTCACGTCCAGCCGCCATTTATTCAGGTGGATCCCCAGCACCTGCACATACAAACGCATCAGAGGCCCGGGCGGGATCCCACATGCTCCAAATTAAATCTTTAACACAGTGGTTTGAGTTAAGAAGCGATGAAAAGGACCAAAGCAGAAGTCAATGAGCCAACTGAACATATTATGCAAATCACATTGCAAGACTGCAATCCACAAGAGGCATTTCGGCCAAAGCAGTGGGTTCATTATTCTGTTGGTTTTCAAGATTCTTGGCCTGGCTCATTAGTTTGGGATGTTAAGATTTTTTAAAAAGCCAGGGCAAACTGAAACTTCTGCAGAAATTAAAATATTGAGATTAAAACCCAAATAGAAGTATTATGTATTTATAACTTGAAATTTATGTCTGATGTCGTATTGCAAAGTTGGGCTTTGTTTGGCTTCAGCATTCATATTTTCTTTAAAAGGCTATAGAGTGTCAACAATCAGTCAAATAAATGCATGACTCCTCACTATATCAATTTGTGTGGATTTTTACTGGAGAATCTGGGGCCACTGTAGTGTAAAACAAAGTCCTGCTCACCGTGAGGGCCACGGAGCCCAGCAGGAGCACCACAGAGTAAACCAGGCCGCGACTGTTGATCATCACCTGCAACGCACAAGACCACAACTATTTCCCTGCAGCTCTGCAGCCTCTCAGTCATCAGGTGGGTGGAGCTCGCTTACCTCCGATCCATAGCTGACGCACATGGTCTGTATCGCCCAAGGGAGCCCCAGTCCCACGAGAATATCAAATACATTACTGCCAATGGTGTTGGACACGGCCATGTCTCCCAAACCTGCAACAAAACCAAACAAAGCCATTTTGAGGAAAGGGGGGGGGGGGGGGGGGTGGGGAAAGCAACGTTAAATTTAAGAAAGGATGTGAGAGCTTTGGTTAACTCAACCCAAAAGTCTCATTTTTAGCAAAAGTTTCTGCTTTTCTATACTTTGATATACTCAAGGGCCCTAACCTTATTCTGCAGACGCAGGGCTGCACAGATGCATTTCCTCTTGCTCCTGTGCTTAGTTCCAACTTGTTCAACGCTTTTATTTGCATGTAGCAAATAACACATTTTAAAAAGATTAACAAAAATCCGTAGGTTTGATCAAGTACGGCTGACATGCACAAATCATGCCATATGAAATAGGGTTGCTTACAATACTGAGATCTTAATATTGAGATAAAGTTATCTACGCATGTTCTATCACCTTAAGACAAGAAATATCCCAGAAAGCAGCTCCTGGAGGCCGTCATCGAGCTCTCAGCCGCGTCATTTACAATAAATACACTAATGCAAACATTGCAAACTAAAGCCCTCGGGGGCGGCGCTCTACCTTGCCGAGCCACGATGAGGCTGGCTATGCAGTCTGGGACGCTGGTGCCTGCTGCCAGGAACGTGATGCCCATGATGACATCTGGAATCCCCAGAGTGTAGCCAATTACAGTCACCTGAGAGAAATGTAAAGAGTTCATATTATATAACATTTGTAGGTTTGTACGTGACGAGAAAAATGTCAACCTTTACTCTTCCCAACGTAGCTGCAAATCTTTTAATAGTTCAATAACCAGGACGTTTCAATTCACAAATATACGTTTCCTGCAATCTAACCATAAAAAAAGAAGATAAATCTTGCTTTTACACTCACCATCCAGACCATGAAGTAGGAGAAGATGGCAATCCAGATAGTGGACAGGAGGAAGGACAACATGAAGAATCTCTCCCAGCGAGGCTTGCCGCTGTTGGGGATGGTGAAGAACAGCAGCACGAGCAGAGGCCACGAGATCAACCACTTCAACTTGCTGCCAATACCTCCTGCAGCAGGAGCACATGTGGGCACATGCTTGTTAGTGATGTGGAAGAAAAGTTCAGTGCCCACATGACAAGTACTAAAAATAAAGGAGGCATTTCACACTAAACTTCTCACTCTTTGATTATGTAAATATTCTGTCCATCTTTCTAAAGTTAAAGAAAAACTGCCAACCATATGCCCAATTAATTTCATACAACACATTAACAAGTTTTACATACATCCATGATGTGAAAGAGCCGTCAAAATGACCTTCGAAATGTCGCTTTTACACAGCAAAGAATCCAAAGTCTGCTGAACTAGACTCATCGCGTTAAACGACATACTTGGAATATGAAACGGTGAAATGGTTTCGTTCTCCGGCTCTTCGCTGGGTTTGTCCTCTGGCACGTTCCCATTCTCGATTTCAACCTTCCCGTCAATCACCTGGGTCTCGACTCCATTTGCTGCCTGGACCAACTTCTGGCGCTTTCAGAAAAAAAAAAAAAAAATGAACTAAGTCAAAAAGGACATGACCAGGCCGACGTGCTGCCATTTTGACTTCAACAAATCCTCTTCAGGGGCATAATTGGCGGTGCTGTACCTCTGTAATGATGAGGCGACTGGCCATGCGCAAACGGGTCTTGGGTCCAAAATGGCTGGTGACCATGACGCGGAGGCCAGCCTCTGGGAACCTGTACTTGGACGGGCTGGCGTTCATGATCTCGTCCACCATCACCACCGAGCCACGGCTGTAAGCTTTGGTGGGTTTGACTGAGGAACATGATGTAAATATACAAAAAAAAAAAAAACACAACTTAAATCCATGAATCTTTTGTGTGTCAACCACATCAATAAAGAGCACTGCGTTATCATGAACTCTTTTTCTTGATGCAAGTGCATGTACCGTGATGAAAAATGAGTCCTTGTTAGAGCATCCTTAAGACCAATTACAACTTAAGAGTCATCAAGAGATACACGGTGAACTATAAACATCTATAGTCTGACGCACCAGTCTTCCGGTGCACGTTACTGGGGAATATTAAATGGACACTTTGTCACCGTTTCAGGGCTCCAGCTTAAGCTGCACCAGGCAAGATTTCTACGTCAACACACACCATTCCCCTAAATCCCAATGTGGGCAGTTTTATACCTACACAAATCAAAAGCTATAGAGCAGCAACATCCATCGAAGAATGTGAATCTTGTTCGCAAGTCGGGGTGTTTCCCAAAGCTCTTTATAAATTGTGCAATCCCATCATTTTTTACAGAGTCAGCTGGAAATTAATGTTTGCGCTTCTACGTTGCAAGTTGTCTCAACACTAATGAGGGAAGTGAGATGAAGCCTAAAACCAAACCATTAATCATTCAGTAGATCTTCAACATGAATGGTTTTTACATGGCCGCCGTGGAAAAGATTTCCATGTAAAGGCTACATAACGCAGCATATATTGCACAGGATGCAGCATGTAATATGAATACGACCAAGTACACTAGTAACCGATCCATTTTCATGGGGCTACTTCAAAATCATCCCATCTTGACGGATTAGCAGCTCAACGGTCCCAAATGATTTCTTCCTTCTTTGACTTTACTCTTCCCTCCTCTCACGGAGTAAATAAGAGCTTAAAACCCATCGGGCTCCCTCCCCCACCCCCTGGAATAAAACATCACACACCAGCTGAGTTAACACGACTTCTGGGTACCGAACATCAAACAGTTCTCACAAATTGCCTGGTGCAGCTTTGAAGTTGCCCAAAAGTTGTGAATATTTATGATTGATTTCAAAATTAAACGCAAGACACAAGCTGTGACAGCTTTGGTTTCCTTTAAAGCCATCTCAAATCGTTGCACAGGTGTCCAACAAGTTGAAACCCAGCCAGTACACGTCAGTCAATTTGAGCAGTGACAAAATGCATATCTTTAAATGTTATATTGGGATTCTATAACTCATTCAACCCGTGCTCACAATTAGATCTAAGATGCATGGGGAATAAAATAAAAAAGTTCTAAAAGTACACTAGTTTAACTCAGTTAAATTATGTGCATCCTTGCTTTTAAATTAACAGTGTAAACAGACCCAGCATTAACATTTTGCTCTTGTGAAATTCATTACCACTTGAGGAGTGGGTGGGTCTACGCCCCAGAGACCGGCAGAGGAAAGCAGTATGCAAGCAGAAAGAATCGGCACACAGCAGCACAACGCTGTTGACAGTAAGCAAGAATAAGTTTAGTAAGGCTAAACAGACAGGCATGTTAAGACTACGCAGCCAAAGAGGGTTAAATCTCAGGTTAAATGTCAGTTTAGACACTACTTATAAAAAAAGGTCAAATGCAGGAAAGCCATTAGTGAAGAACTGCTTTTACAGGGAAATGTTGCACAAACGTGACAGTTTTAACTTTTTCAAAATGTTTTTTTTTCTTCTCAAAAGCCAAGACAACAAAGCTGACATTAAACTGAATTACAGAAGGAAGACCAAGAACATCTCCATTAAGCGGTTCCTGTTTCCTTGTGTGCCCCGTTAGTTGCTTCTCACAGAAGATGACGTGGCAGACAGAAAAATCATGTAGACAAACGTCCCATCTCTCTCCAGGTAGTGCAGTTTGTGAGGTCATACTGAGGTTGTCTTGACCTTTGAAAAGATTTCATGGAGCTATTCTGCAGAATCTGGTTTTGAAAGGAATAGTTTGACATTTGGGAGACTCGTTCATCTGCGTTAAGATCAATGCCACTCACGCCCCCGTCTGCCAAGCACACTATTTCATAAGAACAAACGGGTGTGAACAGGGACACCTGCTAGTGACAAATCTGCCTATAAGCACCGCTAAACATTAAACATGTTGTATTTCAAAATACAACTTGAGCTCAGCAGCTGATCTGTGGCAAAAGAAGTGCATTACCTAAATTTAAAAAAATAAAATCAATGTTCACGTCCAACGGTCAGCCAAAATGTTCAACTATTCCAATGTGCGAATTCCAGCAGAATAAATCTCAAGTTAGTTCAGCAGAAAGAGGCAAAGGTTAAAGCCAATCCTCTCCAACAGAAGGAAACCACCACAGTTCTTCAGAGAAGCTAATGAAAGCTCAAAAAGCTTTGGTCCCCAGCCTGTCTGATTAACCTTACCTGGCGAGATTAAAGGCAATGACGGGTCGTCATCCCAAACATAGTCATAACTAGTATTACCGTCCTCCATCTCGCTGCTGGCCGCAGCGTTACCATTCGCCACGTTCTTTTTTGACTTCGACCCCATGAAAAATCTCTGCATGCTGGTGTTGAATCTAGCAACCAGATAGAACATAATCCCGGAATTAGAGATACTTAGAGTCCAAAAAGGCAAAGAATTAGACAAGATCGAGGTTCAATATTCACATTTGTGAATAGGGCTGATGTGCTTCAGATGAAAGGCTCAGAATTCTTTGAAATATACATTATGCATCATTAGCCAAAAAAACAACTCCTATGTGCACTTCTATAGAAGTAATTTACAGCTGAAGTGGCCTACTTTCTAAAAGACGCAATCAGCATAAACGGTATGAGGTGGCTGAACTATATATCTGGTTAAGAACAGAAAAAAACGAGGCTTTCATAATTAAGGGCCTTTATAAGATCATTTGAGTGGCACAACATAAAAGGGTGAATGAATACTCACTTCTGCTGCCTTTGAACAAAATGTGTGCAACATCACAAGAACAACTCTAACCCTTTCAGAGGTTACATCTTCAAGGGCCAATATGCAAACCAAATTGTTTATTTCCATATTTCTTTTTTATGCCAAGTGTAACCTCGTGTGAAATGAAGATTGAAGCGCACCACTGGAAAAAGACATAGCATCAAGTGTAAAATCATGTGTCTAGTTTAGAATTTGCATTTGATCAAAGACAAAGCGCTAGGTAGCCATGTTAAAAACGGGGCCTAGACACAGGACCACAAACCAAGAAGATTGAAGACCTTCTCAGGGGCTCAAGTTCAGCCCCAAATCACTCTTGACTAACGATATCCAAACACAAACGCTCATTATCTCAACATTTTAAAGCATTAACCGATCACCTGGACATTTTGTATCATTCGTTCTCACAATTGGCATTTGAGAATTTTTTTTTTTTAAATTAAAAAATCCCAGCCGAGCCCTGGAAGGTCACCTCGGCGCTCGCGCTATATAAAACCCAGAGTAAACCCTGGCGGCGGGGGGGGGGGGGGGGGGGGGGGGGGGAGCAGGCTGCCGCAGAGTGTACCGCAGGTCACCAGCTGGACAGACACAGGACAACGCGTGATGGCATTACGCGGACTGTAAAAGACACAAATGTGCCGCGATTATCGGGGGGGGGGGGCGCCGGGTGTTTTGTGCAAACGCGTTGCTCACAGAGTGGAGGAGACGCACGAGTGCATGTGGCAGCGCGTTATCGGTCGGCTTTAACGTGAACAGCTTGAAATGTGTGCAGAACTCACTTCATGACGAGGATGTATCCAGCGTACATGACCACCAGAATCAAACTCTCCCACCTGGGGAGGATAACAAAATACAAGATGAGTAATAGAATCCAAGTGTCCTCACACTTGTATTCAGGACAACTTTGATACGATGAATATTATAGATCTAAAACTGCAACTTTGTGGCATTTAACAGCAAATTAAATTAGAAATACTTGAACTGCTCAAAGGTTTACGAGTCATTGCCATTTCTACCAAGAGATCCCACAAAATCCTACACACTAGTGGAGGTCTAATGTCTGGTAACAATTGCAGTATAACTGTAAATTGGTAAAGTCAGTTGCAACAATGACTATAAAGGGCTGTTAGCATGCAGACAAACTCAGCCAAACCACACCAGGTAAAGCTGGAGCAGCAAAGTACTGGAGTGAAGTGAGCCGTTTCCCTGCTTATGAATCAAGCTTTCTAGCATTAATGAATCTCTTACAAAATAGACAAAGCAAAACTGGAGGAATTACTTACCAATCTATTTTTCCATCGTAGATAAACTGTAAAAAGAAAAATACATCTCATATTAAAAGAATCCAAAACGTTTTACAACAATGAAAAAGGCACATGGAAATGGTACGACTTACTGCAATTAAAGCCAAAACAGAGAGGATATAGTAGAAGGAATCCCTGAAAACAGCCCACCAGGTCAAAATCACCACCTGATTAAAAAAAGTTAAAGAACTTTCAGATCAGTGTGTATTTGGGTTCATGTATATATATATATATATATATAAAAGCATAATGCAGATTTTGCACTTGACAGAAACCTGGATTTATGATCCATTTATACATCCAGAGTTTAATTCTCCATTTATACTAGAACTATTTCTTCTACAACGATCTTTGTTACCCCTTGGAAAATAAGACTACGTCAACACAAAGATTCAGCCAGAGCAACACACACACACACACACACACCTGTCCTGCAAAGATGCCGCAGACGCCAATGATGCAAAGTATGTTGAAGACCGCTGAGCCAACGATGGTCCCCACCCCCACATCACCGTGGGTGATGAAGACACCTGCAGACGTGGAGAGGCAGCCAATCACAACCAGCGGTGACACCAGCCATCTGGAGATGTGCGTGTACACATACTGTAGGGGTGTGTGTGTGTGTGTGTGTCACTACCAATGACTGAAGCAAAAAGCTCTGGTGCAGAGCTGCCAGCTGCCATGAAGGTGGCTCCTGCCACATCTTCACTCAGATCGAGTTTCTGCAGAAGTAAAGCATACGACGTGCCGTTTACACACAGAAAACACTCATTATGCGACGATGACACGGACAAATCAAAGCGTGCGACTCCCCAAGTACCTCACAGATCTTCTCCAGCGATGTGACAAAGTATTCGTCGCATGTAATGGCGAGGGCAAGAAACATGTAGAGCGCCTGCAGAGAGAAACCGTATGCATTACGTGGGCAGTAGGTGCGTGTCAAGGGCCAGAGGGAGTCCCTGTATGGATAAATCCTTAAAATCTGCAGAAATTGTCAATGTAAATGGAGCCTTGACAAAGCAAGACTTTTCCTCAGGACGGTTGGAGCACAGCTCCAATAATGATATTGCCTTGCATTCAATTCAAAAGTCGATTCAGCAACAAGCCGTTCTCTGGCAATTTGAAAACATCAACAGGATCCGTCCGGATAGATACAAGAGGCGGCAGCACATCTCAGCTGGAGGAGAGATCTATAAATTATAGATCAGTTGTGACACCACGGGCCCCGGCAGGGCTGCTCTGCTCTATGCTATCCACAGGGGGCAGTGCAGGACTGCAGCACGATCAGACCCCCCCCCCTCCCACGCACATATTGTGTTCCATTCCCCTCGGCAGTGACGCAAGGACAATTAGAAGTTACTTTTCAGTGCGAAGGGGGGGGGGGGGGGGGGGGGCCGAGCCTCCAGTTTGAGACACGTACGAGCCGTCCAGCATTCGTCTCTTACACTCCCTGCCGTGAACATGTCGAGAAGCGCCCCCATTCCTTCGCAAACCCGTACGAGTGAAACCAAACGAGACCCCGATACGCGCTCACGATGATGCCTTCATTAAGGACAAGAGAGGAGATGAGCTGCCACTCTCCTCCCGTATCCTCGTAGGCGGGGATCACTGCACTAATGCAATCTGTGTGGTGAGAGGTGCTTAACCACGACATGAAGGCAAAAGCGCCACAGCTCTCACACCTCTGCTCATCATTTCATCGGTTTCTCGTTGGCGATGAATAAATCCAGTCTGCATCTTCCAATCATCCCTAGTGTTTCTAGTATTAAATTCCCTGTGCTGCAGCAGAGGCAAAGCAACACGAATAAAAAAGGGAATCTAACCATCACTTAAAGACAGACTTTATGCGATTCCATCCTTAAAATCCAAAACATTTAAAGGCTCATCTCCACTCAAGCGTTGAAGCCTGCTGAGATATCACATTTCCATTCATGTCCAATTAATTTTGGTTTCTGGTCAGAATTTTCTGTGCTTGCCGTATGGGAGGAGCCTAGTGACTTCAGTATTTAATCAAATCCTAGAGCCGAGACACTTGACTAAATAAAAACTTTGGCGCCAAGTAAATCCGGCATGAAGAGCATTTCTTCACAATACAGAAGCAGCATGACTATATGAACTAAAGGAGAAGCAGCATGGTAAATACTAGTCTGTCGTTTATCAAGGCCCTGGCATTGGTCTAAGGAATGTAATCATTCCTAAAATTACCTCCTACCTCAGAGCAACTGCGTATTTACGAATCCATCTACGCACTCTTGAGATTAAACTCATGGCTTTATGACACAGAATTGTTAAGTCAGTCGTGTAGTTTCGATGAGAATTCAAAACACTACTTGGTTATTGTAGTGTTTCATTTAAATCGGGTTCACGTTGTGGTGCTTGGCCTTATTTACATACTGCATTACACACCATGTGCAACGTGGTTGAGCTTTGGCTTTATTCATGAGAAATCATACTTTGCTATTACACTTCTGATGTGTTCCATCCACTTCTCTCCTTTGTGTTTCCCTCAAATATGTGTGCAACTTGACATCAAGAGTGTTTTTTTTTCCCTTCACAAAACAGGTGAATGCCGATTTGTGAAATCATCCAAGCACTAAAAAGCGCTCACGTGGCAGCTTTACAAGGCGGCTTAGCAAAAGCTGCTAACATGCGGCGCCTACAACCTCACCTTCCCAGCATTAAGAGGCCGACAAGAAATGAGTTAGTAAAAAGCTTCCAAATCCACCTCCAGCCGAGCTCTACTGAAAGTGTTGCCTGGGGAAGGATGGAAGGGGACATGCAGGTGCAGGAGCTTTGGGGGGGGTTAAGAAAATGTAAAAGTCCTCTTACCGCCGCGATGTGGAGCAGAACGGCCCCGCTCTTACGCTCGTCGTTGGTGAAAAAGTCATTTGGGAACTCGTGTATTGCTGAGGAGGGAGAGAGAAAGAAAGACACCGTCACCACAGCGATGACAGTAGAGCGAGGTACACGTCCCCGGCCCACTCGGAGGGGACCACATGACTTCACCATGGGGGTCTTCCCCCCCCCCCCCAGAGGAGTGGGCCTCCGCTCGCCCCCGGGTGGCTCAGCTTGCTTGTGCTGAATTAGTTTGGTCATGTTTCCAATCAGTTGCATCCTGACTCCATTCATTCACACTTAAACACAGCCTGAGAGCTCAGCAACCACCTACCTAGTCATAAAGAAAACTAATGCCACATTTTCTCAAAATCTGATGTGCCTGACTAAGAGCCAGAAGTCCTATCGATATAAAGCAAGCAGGTGAGACTGTATATAGCGATTAAAATTAGTTTGTATGATATTTTAACGCTGATCATTTTGTTGTGCCCTCGTACATTTGGGGTTTATCATCTTGTTGAGATATTTTGGTCTGGATCAATAATGGTGGACCTTTCCATCCCAACATTGGATCAAAGTAGATACTTTGTTGTGGCCCTAATGCTTGGTTGCAATACAAGACAAGCGTTGGCCCCTGTCACATATGGATCCGTGAAGTGGAACAGTGCTCACCTGAGACTTCCCACTGCATCTGTCCCATCCTCAACGTTGCCCGACACGTTGTGCGCACGCACGACTGATTCAGAGCAGCATTTGGAACGCCGCACAAGCAAATCAGACACTGCTCAAAGCGCCACTCGGCTGATGCATTGCACTTGTTTGCAGCACGCTGAGGTTTCCCACGTTTCCATCTCCATGACAGACTGAACATTTAGCGTCATGGCAGTTTTTCTGATGCAGCCTTGATGGGGTTTCGGTATCTCATTGCAGCACCAAGACTGCCCTCGTGACGTAGAAGATGATCAAAGTAATGTCTTTGACCTTTAACAGAACGAGAATCCGGAAAGCCGACTGACGTCGGGATCCGACCGGTGACACCCGCCGGCGGCGTCGGCTCATTTCACTTCCGACAGGTCTACGTGGTCGAATGAAACGTGTCGGAAAGTCGCCGGGCCTCAAGCAATAAAAAAGGGTCAGGTTTGGATTTTCCTGCTGTCGGCAGTCTTCCACCACCTGCCTCCATGTTTAGATGCCAAACCTGCAGGTCTTCCATTAATCAAGTCAATGGCCTTGCCATCCAGGTTCTTTGGTTACAGTTGAGCTCGTGGCCTCTGTGCACAAACCTGACTGTTCAAAACAGGTGATCACAAAATAGGTGCAGCGCCCGGACAGCCGAGGTGGGGCAGGCGGGGGTCACCGTGCCGTCCCTGTAAACACTCAAGCAGACAGCGTCTACAGGGTTGGTCGGTGTAGGGGTCCGTCCTGACACACGGACACAGCAGTCTCCCCACACAAGGACAGGACGTTCGCAGACCAACAGATCACTCAAGCCATGCATTGGAAATAAAGCCCATGAATGTAAGCGCAGTGAAACTAGACTTCATTTTCACTCTTGGAAAAAATCTGATCATATAATGAAAACATTTTCAAATTATGACTTAATGCCTCTTGGAGTAGGACCTCCTAATTTTGAAGGACTGAACATTTTTATATTTGTTATTTGCAATTAAACTCTTAAAACCCTGAAAAATTATATTAAGAGTAAATCTTCACAATTTGGGGGGGGGGGGGGGGGGGGTAAATGTGCTTAAGATGGCACAGAGGAGGGGAAGGTGTTCTGAATAAAAGGTAGGGCACTGTAGATCTAAACCCGTAATCTATGCTGCCGTTCTCTTTATTTGCACGGTGCTGCCGTCTGTTTGAGGAAACGAGAGCGAGGGGACGTCTGCACCGGCAGGTAGGGGGTGAAAAAAAAAAACGGTCCGGTTTGGTGGCTGCGCTACAAAATCTATAAATAAACCCTGGAGTCTCCGTTTGGACAACTGACTGGGCTGCTTACGCAAGGAATTACTGGCAACCAGCGTTTGAAGACACTCAGTGCTGCAACCACTTCTTTAAGTGTGTTCTGACGTTTTTGACCGACAAGAGTAAACATCTTTGGATTTGTAGTTTCTTTGCTTTACTGTGAAGAAGGTTGTTATTTAAAATTGAATACATTTTAAAATGTCATGTGAAACGGAAAAACTAAGATACAGGTCAGACCCTCTGCACGTTCAAAAATCTTTGCTCTGACAACCATGCGTATTAAAGCCAGAGCGTGACAGCCATTCTTTACATTTGCGCAATTATTAATCCATAATCTGGTAATATTCCAGATACTATGGTGCAGTTGCATAATAGAGCTCAGTATCGGGTATAGTCTGTTGTCCCAGAGGTAGAAGGAACAGAAGCTCTACCAAACACAGCTGTAGCTTGGATCAAAACGCACCAAGAATAAAATAAAATTAAGAGCCAAATAAAATTATAATGCAAACATGATGTTTTGGCAGAAAGCCTCGTGGCAACTTCTGTCGCCGACCAGCAGACCAGCCAAGTCATTAACGGAATACAGTTGACACCCCGGTAGACAAGAGAGCGGGAGAATGAATCCTCGGGGCTCATTCTTAGTTATTAGATAATTGGCTTACTCCAGATGACATCAGTGAAGAGCATGACTCAAACGTAACAGACCTCGGCCCGTCTTTGTAAACATGACAGCGTCAGGAGTAGCTTAACTGGAAAATCTGTCACAACTTCTTAAGAGCACAGGGTGCTCGGGTTAACCTACGACACGCACAATTATCCTCTTGTCAAGTCAATACTTGAACATGTACGGCTGCTCTCACGTGCATCTCCCCCTGCATGAACACACGCGCATGCCTACGGCACCTCCACATTTAGCATGAACTCCTCGGTGTGACCGTGTTCCACAGAGAGGCCAAAGCTGGCGGCCCAGAAGACGTCCGGTTCAATGCCCGCCGCCACCGTGGGACGGCCTACGCATCCAGCTGTGTGCAGGGGACATGGGTCTGTGGACACCAGGAAGATCACCTGCCGCCAAGGCGTCAGCTAATGGGCCTCCGGTAAATAAACAAAAGGCTCCCTCTGGGCTCCGTGAGCTACGGATCTGTCACAATAGTAACGACGCGCCTTTGAACCCAATGTCCCTTTTCTCGGTTTTTAAGTACCAGCCAGAATGAGAACCGGATGGACATGCGAGGCTGCAAGTCTGAAGCAGAACCGATTGGTCAGATGGACAGCGTGGAAAGTGCACAGGTGCCCACGAGCCCCCTCCCTGCATTGTTCCAACGTTGGCGTGCGAGCGAGAAGCGAGGTCAGTTTCCATGATGCACGGCAGCATAATCCCCCCCCTGTGTAATTCCCTTCTAAAAAGCCTCCTGCTGGTGTCTCCCTGGAGTCGAGGAGGGCGCATTCCAACGTGTGCTGGCTGCCTCCCGGTGGCAGAGTCACCCCCTCGTGTCGCCACACTAGTTCCTGCCTAACCCCCCCCCCCCCCCCCCCCCATGAAAAACTCTGGATTTTATGCAAACAAGGGGAATGTTGTATACAGACCTTTTCTTTTGGCCGCCAGCAGAAGTCGCCCTACTAGGCAACAGAAGTTTACACCATAACACAGCAAGCTTTTTCAGCTCCGCGTCTCGGGCCACGGTCCCTCCTCACGCGCCCCACTTTCCAACCTAAAATGCAAAATGCTCCCCCCCCCCTCCCTAATCGAATATTCTGTGTCCGAGTAAACCTCAAGTCAAAAACAGCATAACGCAAAACCTGTGCAGCCTTGGATTCAAAACATTACTTTTGATCACAAGAGTTACTCGAGACTGGTGAGTTTTAGGTGAGTGCACCGTTTCAATTCGTCATAGGCCTCCTACAGGGGAAACATGCATCTCAAGATCTGCGTGTTGTATTAAAAAGACTCCTGAGGTTGAAAGTATGTACTGCCATCAAGCTAGAGCACAACAAAAAACTATTAACTTGTGTTTTCCAGAAGTTAACTAAAGCCAACAGTAGACTTTTTTAAAAGCTGATGAACAGCTGCCTCAGAAGCACAAGCAAAACAACATTAGCACCCAATGAACCATGAGACCCCCTCTCTGATCACAGAAATAATGATTGGGGGAAAAGGCAAGGAGCCCAAAGCTGGCCGAGTGTGATCTATGAAGCCCACAAACGGGAGCTTAATTAAACCGTTTCAGATGTTAAACACTCCGCATGAAATAGAAAAGCCTCCAATAACACTCATCGAGCCGAGGTCCATGAACGGTTCATTCTTGGCACAGAAGCGCCATCGTCCACTGCTGGATCATCAGGTCCGACTCTGGACAGAAGACCGCACTATTTGTTTTTGATTTGGAAACTAAGAATTTAGATGGTTTCATACATGTTGACGGTAAACACGTTAGTTATGCCAGAAAGACCGTGGCCATCTATTTATATTCATGCCATCTTCTCCAGCTGATGGGGCACATTAGCAATTAATAAACCTGTCCAATGCAACAATCCAACCGCATTGGGGATTCCTTAAATTATCAATTAACAATCATTTCTTCTTTAAACTTGGAGTGTTTGTATCGGGTTCCCTGAAACTCTATGGAAAGTTTGGGAATAAAATAAACTCTGGTAAATACAAAAATACTTTGTATAATTGGCATCGTCCCAATAATTGTAATAAAATTGGGCAAATTTGTCTTTAATATCTAAATGAATGATGGGAAAAACTGCTGTTTTGAAACAAAAAAAACTGCATAAACGTCCGGCCTTGCTCAGTTACAATCCGTGATACTGTTGCCCCAAATTTGAAATTGGTCATCTGAGTTGCCCGAATACCATGACAGGATTATTCACAAAACCATGACCCGAGAACAACGAGTCATATGATCGGCTCAGTGACGGCGCAGAGGGTGGGATCAGAGGAAGGACGACTAGAGCCGGTGGGAAATGTGTGGAATGTGAAGTTAAGTCTTGTGCAGAAGACTTTATAAAAGTAAAAAGCTAATCCTGAAGGATTACAAGAATTTAAGCATGCAATATTGTAATTTGCTGTTCATTAACAGGACCAAACTGGGAAATCTAAATAGTCTATAAGGTTACAGGATAACTGAAATGAAGGTGTAAAAATGTGTTTTGTCTGCTTACATAAAAACAGCAGCTCACCATTGACTCGCCTGTGAGGGATGAAGTTCAGACCCAATCAGTCCTTAGTCACTAGCAAAAAAAAAAAAAAAAAGAACCACGTCTTTGCGTCCTCTTTTGTAGGCTAGCAGAACACAAATAGTCAAACATAGAGTCCCAAACAGAGTTGAACTTTTTGCAAAATAATGGTCAGTCCTTGAAAAAAAAAAAAATAATCCCCTTCAAGGAGTTCTCTTAAATCACAGAAAGGTCAATTGAAGCAGTTGTAAAACCACAATTTAATTGACAGACTACGTCTCATATGATGAAAGACCCGGCCTCGACGGTCTTTGCTGCATGATGGAAATGTCAGCAGAGCCGTCAGCATAACTCTTCCTTTAACTGTAAAATCATCAATAAATGACCCTTTGGTGCATATTAAGTATTCTAAACTGTCAGAAAAATAGAGGCCCAATTAAAGCAGTGCATCAACTCACACATGCCACACTACTGGTTGCTGCTACGACAGAGTTCCTCCTACAATTTAATTGTCCTGGAACAATGCGTACCCATATTCGTCAAGCACAACGCACCCATTGACCTGGACACCATTAGTCATGCCGTGCGCCCTCATTGCAGCATTCTGAGCCGATGCAAAAAGATCAAATCTTATAAAAAATGTATAGAATACATCCTGAGGGGCCCGATAAATGCGCCAGTAGGTTCACCAACCAGTCACCACCTTTGTCTGCCATTTAGTGCTGAGCAGGTAGCGTGTAACGGGGCACAAAGAGGATGCACTGCGAGACGTTGAAGCGCTCCGTGGAGGAGGTGTGCGAGGAAGGCTGCAGGGCGGAGGGACCCGATTAGTGAAGCTTTAATGGCCTACCTGGCTCAGAGCAGTTCTTCTCCTCCGTAGCATTGTCTGGTACCGAAGCCATCAGCCGTCTTCCCCAGTGTTCCACGTCCGCATGGCCCTCCACGATCATCCCGTGGCCTACAGAAGACAAAACGAACTTATTTCGTGCGTGTTTAAAATTGTGGCTTGCACATTGGTTGCAGGTATTTGAGATGAACACTGAAGAGCTCATGGGATGGTTTAACAGCCTTTTTCCTGACAAAAGGAGAACCTTAAAAGCTCCATTTTGTAGGCAAACAAGGCAACAACTAACATGGCTGCTTTTACACAAAAGTATGTTTTATCATCCAAAACATCGACCAACCACTGTCATTAATCCAAATAAGGTGGCTTCTCTTTAATCCGTTAAGTTGTATTTTAGATAGACATTTTCATCCGGCGGCATTAATAACATGCAGCTGCTGTGCCATTATGTTTAAGGGTGGGGAGGAGGAGCGGATAGTTCATTTCTCATTAAAATACTCTTAAGCCCCCGTAATGACGACATGAAAACTGCGGGCCCAGATCATGGCATAAATCGCCCCACGACCCGAGCAGCGTTTAAAACCCAAGTCTTTATGAAATGTTGCCACACAAACCCAATGTTTACGGTGACTTGAAGTACAATTTCACTGTACTACCAAATTCTGGATAATGAGCAGATCCCTGGGGAATACCCCGAGGACAGATGTGGTTGGTGTGCTGCGTGTTCATGTTCAAGTTGTTCAGATTACCTCCATCTGATTTGCTGTTGTGGGTTACGCAATGTTGCAAAAAGACTGACGCAGTGGACTCTCATGATCAGTTTGTAAAGGTCTCTCCGACCATGTGAACGTTTCTCCAAGTAGGCCTCGCCTCAGAGGCCAAGAACCTCCAGCAAAGACGTTGTGAAAGCGATGGTTGTTACTAAAAATGCAAAAGACTTTTGACTGATTAGAACGCTAAAATGTTAAACAGTAAAACTTCAATAAATCAGTTCATGTTTGGTCATTTAGACTGTAAATTGTTTGACCCAATTAGCTTTTAGATTAAATGGTTATACTATCAAATTGCTTTAGTTATTGTGCCCCAAACAACTACATCAAAATGTGAGTCTTATCCTGACCACAGTCTAATACATACAAAGGCAAACTATTAATACAACCGCAGTCATTTTAGGCAAATCAATTAACCTTTTGTCAAATATTACCACCGCTGTTGGTGCATCAGAACAAAAAAAAAAATAAGACAAAACAAACCATCCTCTTAACGTTTGCATGAAGTCTACTTGTACCGCGGGGCATTTCTTTTTAGCGCGCTGACACAAAGGGCTTCAGAAAAATGGCTTTTAATCTGGCACAGTCGGGACAGCCTGTCCATCGGCAGGCGCTGGACAAACAGACGGCACACAAGGCAGCGGCAGCTGCTTCCCTCCGCCCCACAATCCCAAAAAAATAAAAATAAAAACACCAAACCACGCAGTCAACCTGTCCTCCACCCCCCCCAAACCAGATCACATTGTCCAATGTGAGGCCAGGGGGGGGGGGGGAAGGGCCTCAAACATGTGCCAAGAGATGATCACTTTGTCATACTCAACAATAAGAGTCATGTGGCTCGGGCACATGGGCCTTTTCCCCCCCCCCCCCCCCCCACATTTGGACATAGTGGTCGGTTTACATGTTTTGGGGGGAAAGTCGGCGTGACAGGCCATCTATAAGCAATTCATCCAAGCAGTTATGTGGAATCACTTGACCACAACTATAAAATCTTATGTTCACGACTGGGTGCCGTTTTCGTGGATGACGACCGCATGATGTCTCTGCGATGACATGGATGGGTTAGTGCAATGCGTGCTTCCCGTCTAGCATCGGAATCGAAAAAAGAAAATGATAAGACACAATCTGTCAGCCCTTCTAGGCAGGCCGGGTGGCTGTTTGTGGGCATGACTCACGGGAATTAATTGTCTTACTCTTGTTCAATGATCATGAAGCGCTTGGAGGTTTTGATCTCGTCGGATGAACCTTTGTTTGTCAGCAGGAAATCTCAAAATAGTTGGATTTTCAGGGGAATTTGATGCAAAGAAGTTTGCAGACAGTCGGCTGAGACACGAGATGTGAATTCCACAATTGGCAAAACCGACCCAAGTCTCTCTGGGGTAATATAGTCTGGTATTGGTACAGCCAGATGGGCAAAAGAGGAGATTGGGGGAACCAAGTATAGCGTTGTCCGGTTTGCTCGACAATGCTCACGTTCAGGAGCGGTTGATGAACAATCGGAACAAAAACATATCTGGAAACTCTGCACAAGGCGGCCATCTTAAATGCAGACTGTGTGCAAAGTACTAAAAGAAAATGACGACAATCGACCTTTTGCTTGACTGATGAAACTAGAGGTCACCAGTTCGCCATCACTACGTTTACAGGAGGTACAGACAATGCTTTGTAACCTGGGCATCTCAAGCAGGTCCTACACACATGGAGTGGTCCTTTAAGTGGAACACTGTACAGCAGCTACTACCAGGTTTACAATAAACCGAAAGAAAAAAGTTCCCCCTACTTTGATACAAAATGGAAAGGACCAAGATGAAATGGAAACCAAACATGCAAGTTTCTTGTGGCGGTTTTACCTGGACTTTTTATTCATTTGGAACGTTTACTGTATGCAGCATTGGTGAAATTTCAATCCAAATGTCGGACAATGAACTGCATTAACGTTGCAGTTAGAATTTAAAATATTGTCTCAATAGTGGCAAGTTTCAGGCTGTCCGTGAATTGAATTGTGAACAGCATCAATTCATTTGTTGGGATCAAGAAGTTAGTGAGTCTTTAGTGGCTGAATGAACTTTAGAACTTGTCTTAAAATGGGAGTACTTTTCATTACTGCAACTTTAGGATTTGTAGGAAAAAAAATAAAGCCTCCAACAGCATAAACTGAACTGAATAAGTCATGAGTGAAATTCTAAGTTACAGAGCAGAGCCCCGCTCCTCATAAACACGCAGCCCCATCAGCATGCACGGGATCATGTAGCGCCACACCCCTCTTTCATGGAGATGTAAACCAGGGGTAGTGCATCAAATCCTATCTATCCATCCGGACCAGTCGGCACATCAAGAACCCACCCATACAGCACCATCAATCAAACACATGGCACAGGTTTCACTGCGACATGAAACCGTGCACATGTTGTGCTGGATGAAAGATGAGAAGGCCACAGCCCTTCACATACAGAGCCCATTATGGCGAGCTTTGGGTCTTGTAGCAGGGATCTCTTGTCGAACACTTGTTAGCGTGTTACCTCGAAATCCCACCATCATTGCTGCTGCTTATCAAAACGGAGAAGAAAAGCAGAAAAGTGCAGCCTTCTGTCAAATACCCTCACATGACAATCGTTGTGTGGGTCAGGGGAACGTGATTAGATGAAATAAAATCAAAAAGGCAAGCCATTAGTGACAGAGGGGGGCTTACTTTGGCTCCCAGTGGCTTCCTTTGAGATGAGCGATTTGCACTCGGCTGCATGATATCATTCAGAATAATCTTTTAAGCCTCTTGTTGTTTTTAATGTAATTAATAAAAACTCTGCTACATCAGTAAGATCTACAGTCGGGCACTAGTTTGGGTGAATCTACGGCTTCTTCCAGCTCCGGGGGCCTAAGTGGTTGCAGATGGACTGATCCCATGACACGGTCAGGGGGGGGGGGGGGGGGGGTCGAGGTTTAGGGTCCGAAGCACTTTTTTCTTTTTAAATCCTAAGCTTCCCCCCCTTTCACTCCCATGCTCACTCAATATCTGCCGATTTTAAAAACAGAAGCAGCAGACTTCACCGTTCCCATCATTTGCACAGCATCGTGCTGGGGGAGAGGGGGCATGTCTAGTTAAGCTCTGAGCAAAGTGGTTGTAACTGACAGGCATCACTCTTCACCAGCAACATGTCAAGGTTGCTCGGTTTGATTACATAACGGCATGGGGAGGCTGTGCGGGACGCCCCGTGTGTGGGTTTTGTAGGGGCCCAGAGGTAAGCGCGGTGGCATGTGTGCGCGAGAGTTCCCGCATGGAGGAAAATTATATATAAATGAAATAAATAAATAAATCACACGCATGATCATCCATCCGGGTAGTCTGTTCGGCGGCGCACACGCAGAGCATCGGGCTGGGGAGCACGCAACCGCGTGTCACTGCGTAAAATTTGGATCCCTCGATGTCCACGCGGAACCGTGCGGCGTGATGATGCCCGAGCGTGATTGAGGCGGGAGAAGGGGGGGGGGGGGTCCAGTGTGAGCGAGGCCCCGGCCCAGACGCAATGGTGCCAGCACTAACCACCATCCCGAGTGCGACGAACGAAATGTCCTCGCGCCAACCCCCCCCCCCCCCAAAAAAGGCGCAGACGAAACAAAAACGTGCGATTTTTGAGATCGCTTCCCTGATCGCGCTGTGCATGTGGAGCATCGTGTGCCGCGAATATGAGCCTCCCTTTCAAAATTAAAAACGTGCCGCTACCGCCGCGCGCACACTGCGGCATACGCGGACCACGAGACGCGCGGATCCAAAACAGACAAAATAAATAAAAAAGCACACCTGACTACCATCTGCAGCGGACTTTGTTTCTACGGAGCACTGGGCCATTAAACCGCGAACGCATCGTGGGCTATTCACTGCATATTAGGACACACACACACACACTTGGGTACAAACTCATCGGTTACCGCACAAGCATGTTTTTGGGCAAGGAGGAGGGAAGGGGATGGGGAGGGGGGGGGGTGCACATCAGACGAACACAATGCTTGGATTCCCTGCCCTTGAAATGAGCGCGAAGGCCAATATGCTCGTGCTCGATGTTCTGGAATAGTGACAACTAACCCGAAGTGTCCGTGCGTGTGTGTGTGGGTGCATGGTTTCCACTGCAGATCCGCGCCGGCCAGAGCTCCCCGTGGCCCCGGTGCATCTCAGCGGTGTAATCGCCCTCCCACACACACACACACACACACCCACACACACACACACACGCGCTCCCTTCCCACTCACCTGTTTTGGTCAACAGCGCCGACATGCTCCACGCCACGAAGAGGACACTGCAGACGAAGCACACCTGGACGAAAAGCATCTCCCTCCTCTTGCGAACTTTAAAGATCTTCGATACGATGGTCTTTCTGGACGCGCTCCCGGTCCCGGTGTCGGTGTCGGTGTCGTCCCGCTCCATGCTTCCGGAGCCCTGCCGGCGGCCACTTCTTTGCGTCCTTGAAAGCCGAAGAAAAGCTGCCCGTACCCCGCTTACCTCGTCACGCGAAACCCAACCGGGTCGCGGTCCTCATGCCACGCTGTCCTACTGGAGAGTAGTAATAAAAAGGGGGAGACAGGTTTTTATCCTGCTCTTTTTTTATCCTAGTCTCCTCCGTTCAGAAGATGCCTCTAAGCTGCCGGGACCGAGACTGATGTCCAATGACACGGCGGTCAAATTCCTCACAAAAAAAAATTCAGTTCAGCGATTGCTACTGTGCGAGGATGAACGTAGGACGGGGCTCCCTTTACCAAACGTGGATCCTGTCCCGTGACGAGGAAGAAGGAAAAAACAAGAAGGGGAAAAAAATAGCCCTTCAGATGCAACAATATCCTTTCTGCGTGTAGTTTGCGTGTCGGGCATGAAATGCGTCAGCGTGCGGCGCGTCAACGTGGACTCGCTCAGATGCGCCGTGTCGCGAACCTCGCGCACCTGCGCCTCTTAAGTGAAAGCAATCTGCCTTCATCAAGGTTAATTGTTGAATTCGGCCGGCAGCCGCGCAGCTCGCCTCGCTCGGGGCGCCTCCCCCCCCTCCTCCTCCTCCTCCTCCGCCCCCCCTCACGCGATTTCCTCCTCAGTGCTGATTAGAGAGGACAATCAGCTCCGTCTGCCCACAGCTGCTGCTGCTCCCTTCACCGGGGTTCCCTTTAACTTTGGTGGGGACTGCGTGTGAAAACTACCAGTGCCCCCCCCCCCCCCCCCCCCCCCCCCCCCCCCCGGACAGTGAGGTGTGCCATTCAACAAATGGCCCCTGATATCCGCCTGATATCCTCATGTTGGTATCATGCTGAGACATTAAGGTTCTAGATCATCATGCTCAGCGTCTGTTCCTCCAGCCCCCCCCCCCCCCCCCCCCTTCAAATGAAAAAATGTGTGTGTATGACAAGTTTTGTCCTTTGGAAAATTGCTTCACAAAAACAGAGCGTCTACTAGAAATGAATAATGTAATGGGGAATTAATGTAACTTAGTTAGTACTAAAGGGCCTGCAATCAGTGATCATATGGCAAACATGAATAGGTGTGTGTGTGGGGGGAGGAGGGAGGTGTGCAATGAGCATTAATACAAGAGAAAAGTCTCAGTTTATATCAGTGATATACTGTGAATTGCAGTTGCGGTTTGTGCACAGGTCAGCTGCAGCAGGACTAGATTTAGCCTTCACTCCTCCCATAATTAGAGTTTGATAGTCGGCAGCCCTGCGAATGTGTCCCCCAGCAGGCCCAGTCAGGACTTTGGCGAAGCTCAGGTGTCTCTGCTCACCTATTATCTGGTGTTAGCTATCGCCCCGGAGCTGTGACTTTGTGTTACAGGAAATAATTGGACAGTTATGTTCCCTGGACTCCAAAGTGCATGTTCTCTGGAGAGAGCAGTATAAGTGAAAGAACGCTATGCTTTGATATTAGTAGCCGCAGGTACGCAATTTGATGCTACCGTACGGAAAATGTACCAGAAACAAACTGGCTTTTCCCCAGATATTATCCGTTTCATCTCTTGTTCTTGTTTCCTGTCTTCCTGAGCAACCCATCAAACAAAGATTCTCATTTGTTTGAAAAGAACGTTTTTCAGAAGTGTTGGTAAGAAAAGCCTACTGAATTGTTCCACATGTTGGGAAACACACTTATTTGCTTTGCATGAGAGGGTTTATACCAATCTCATGTCTGTAGCTTTAAATAATAAACTACGTTCGGGAGTAAGTTTAGCTTAGCATAAAGACTGTGAATAGGGGGAAACTGCTAGCTCAGCTCTGTTTTGAAGCTAACAAAATTTGCGTACCAACACCTCTAAATCATATTTACATAATCCTCAAATAATATAAAAACGTATACGTGACGTGTGCTGGACTATATCTGGGTGTTTATAATGTGTTTGCTCGTGGTGCTTTTGACAGACATCGAGCGCAGTATCAATCATTTTCGTTCTAATTCTCAGGAAGAGAGAAAACAAAATACGCAATACCAAAATGTCTAACTACGCCTTTAATACTTTAGCGCAGTGATGTCTACACACCACCGGCATGTGTAGGGATACTCGTGAAGACGCAGTGCAGAAGCTGGCTCCAAGCCTGCTGTGGGTCACCTTAACTGTCCATCTACACACAACAGGTTGACGAGGCTGAAACAGCGCGTCAGCTCTTGCACGCCCACTTAGGCGGGAAAAAAATGGAGAAGAAAAAAAAAAAAACACGAGCAAAATGTTAAGGTCAAAGGGCTCACACTCCGACGCAATCTCTCGCAGACCGAGGTTACGTAAGATCGGGGCTGTCCCTGACGGTACAGTACGAGGCAGCGCTCCAAAAAAAAAAAAAAAAAAAAACATTACCCCTCATCTCTGAGGAGCATCCAAGACTCTGTGTGAAGGCTGCTAGCTAAGCATGGAAGGGGTTGCAGGTTATCAGACAGGGCTTTCTGAGTCCGGCCCCAGGGCTCATCTTCATCCTGCAGCTTGGGCCTTCTGCATGCATGGATACACGCACACACACACACACACACACACACACACACACAGACATACACATCAACATGTGTGACCGAGGGCCTTGCCAAGGGATTAGTCCCCTCCAGGCCCATGCCCCTCGCAGCAGGCAGGCAATTGGGAAGCAGTGCCAGGGCCTGCTTACAGAGATTTAGCAACTGCTTTACACTCCCCGGACTGGTCAAACATACATACATGGCCTCCTTCGCCTCCTGCGGGACCCGACCAACGGCGGCTGATCTGCAGCAGGCGGAGACGGCGACGTGTGTGTGCGAACTGAACGTTTTTTCAGCTGCTGGAGAGGGTGAGAGCTGGGCGGGGTGTGCAAGGGGTGCTTTAATGTGGCGCAGGTGGCGGGGAAAAAAAAAAAGGAGCAGTCGGTGTGACGCGACGTGTTGTTTGATATAAATGTCAAGCGTGTGTCATGTCCTCGCACTGTAGATCACCAATGACGTTGTGTCAAGGGTGTCAACATTGAACCGTGTGAGTATTGCACATCGATTGACTCAGCGCCGCTCACGTCGGCTTCCAACTCCATTTCTGCTGCGATGATTCATGTGGTTTATTTGTTAGCTGCAGCAGGACCATGGCGCAGTTTACATTATGTAACCTAGTTATTGGGGTTTCTTTCTTGAAGCAAAATTCATGGCAAGGTCTTTTTTATTCAAGTTCTGACATCACGTCTCACTGTGGCAAGGCACTGTAGTTCTGCACAGAATGAGTCCATGTCACCAAATAGTGAATAATTGTCTGTGTTTTTTTGCAATAATAACGCATTTATGCTTAACACAACTAAAGCATGGTGAGGTACACAATTTGAAAAGGCTGGCAAAAAATAATCTGATGTCCCATTTGGTTGTATCTGCAAACTGATGCCAGAATTAGTTCAATTCTGTAAATTTGGAAACAATTGCACCACGTGGTGCTAGTGGTTCTAGATATTTTGATCATTTCATCTCATTTTCCTTCTGTGGATAGAGTTTCTCGCATTTGTCATGAAATTGTAGATATTCCGATTTCCATTTTGTCTGAGCACATCAGTGAAACACTATGTAACATTTGTTAGTTGTTTAACAGCCTTCGGAGTACAAATGAGAATTAAATATTTCATGCAATAAGATCTACTATTCATATCGGTGCACTGCATGCTTTTGCTTCAGTTGCTAATGTCAGCAATAGCAAAGTGCACAGTGTTTAACTGAAATTTTAGATTTGCTGTCTTTATGACTTTGTCTTTAGCCGTGTTTATTTATTTTTTGATGGACTAATTGGGCTGTGTATTGAGGTTGTTTTCTGAAGTCCTGTTTGTGTTGCTGTATATGTTCACATATTCACTATATATTTTATATACCAGAATGTAGCTTCACTTTCTATTTATATGCTACAAAGGGCAATTGGAATACAGCACGTCCTTTGGTGGTGACACAATCCTGGGATATCCCGTGCATAAGTGGGACTTATTGTGCTGAGTAATGTTTGTGGTGGATAGAGGTGACACTGAGCCAAAAAAGAAAAGTGCGACACCTCCAATTATTGCTCGGCTGGCACTGCGACTAATATGCCATCCTTTATCTGGAGCAAGTTAACAGATGGAGAATCAAAGACCCCTGTGAACCTCCGTTTTTGTTTTTCTTCTCAACCTGCTAGCCGAGCCCACTTTAGCCAAAGGCTGGTACTTCTAGTACCGTACCAGCTTGGCGTACATGCACACGTGCACACTCTCTCTCGGGAGACCTGCTGATGTTTTTTTTTTTTTTCCACTCCTTGCATAAGCTCCTCAGTCAGCAGCAGGAAAAATGAAATATTAATGGAGAGAGTTCTGTGGCAGCACTGCAGGTGTATTTGTCTGCCTGCTCAGGTGTGCAGAGCAAACAGGGCAGAAAGGAGCAACAGAGAGTGGGATCTGTGTATTCTACAGGCAGCAGCCATCTCCTGCACTGCTCCCTTCATCTTTCCAGGACATGAAAACCCACCCCAACAGGAGGCAGCCCATCCGACCCGAGATCGGCATCATCTGTACCGATGGGTGGGATTCAGACGGCGCGGCAGCAGAAATTGTCATTTCGGTGTTTCATTCCTTTGTATTTCCTTTATCTCTCAAAAAAAAAAGGAAAAATCAGGATGGGCATGATAAGTGCCCGAGAGGTGCTTCAGTGGCTACACGAGGCAGACGAAATGTGACACTTGTTGTATGTTATGCAATCTGGTACAGAAGCCCTGCGATATGCTCCCTTTTGTTAAGCTTATCCTGTTTAGTTTCTTTTTTTTTTTATAAGATGAGGACAGCTATTGGTCGTTCACCTCCGTGGCTGCTATCTAATAAGGGCGGGTGAGGGATGTTGTCAAAAGCTTTAAGAAAAAATAAGTGAGTGGACCTTGATTTGACATCTTGTCGTCAAACTACTGATTCAAAGGCAAGAACGCCCTTTCACGCTCAATTTGAGGCGGTTCGGTTTGTGTTTTTACTGCAGGGTGTTTGTGTAATTTTGTCTTTTAATGACAGATGCTAGAATGGATATCTGCTCCTCACAACATATCTCGACATGTCACTTGTTATCTTACTTTTACGTTCAGCTCGTTCTTTCTTTCTTTTTGATCTGGTCACAAACTCTGTGCACAGTTTGTCCAAAACCTGATCCTTTTTTTCCCACTTCCCTCCTACAAACGTCCCCTTATCCACTGGACCCGAGACGTCTATTTGACCGTGGGATTGGCTGCATCTCAGAGACAGAGCCGTCTGTAATTGAGCTGCACATGAATAACTCTGCTGTTCTTTGATCTGCAGAAAAGAAAGGCCAGGCAAGCAAACAGACCCCCCCCCCCCCCCCCCACACACTTGCAAGAAGCATTGGAGAGGCCCATCCAGACTGACCACAGAGGTTATGCCAGCAGAAGCATGCATGCCCATTCGTTCTGGAGAGATAGCGTCCAGAGTGGGACGCGGGCACAATAAAAAAAAAGGTCTATATTAGTGCGGCAAGCGGTGCTCTGAATGCAGAGGGCGAGAGAGGGTGAGTTCCCTCATTCACTGGAAGCCGGGGGTGGAAGGGTGCGCAATAAAGCCAGCGAGCCGGTAGATTTCCCTGCTGTGTGATTCCCTCACACACCTCCGTACCGGAACTCAGAAGTTATAGGCGCTGCATAGCAGGGTGATGAGCCAGAGTTTTTTTTAACGCCATCGTCGCAGTATTCATGAGCAGAATGAGGGAGAAGTCTCCAGAATCATTTTTAATTTTTAAAAAAAATGTGGAACCCTGTGATTTTTAGGCATGAAGACGAGTTCAGGCTGTGAGTAAACAGCTGGATCCTTTCCTGCTGTGGCTCTGAAGGGAGGTTTTTAAAGTAAAATAACCTCGAGACGTCACATCAGTTTCAAAGGCCTTAAACTCCTCCCCAATGTAAGTTTGCCTGATCCAGTCACCTCCTCTTTGACTCTCGTCCCTCGATCCCAAACCCAGTTTTTTTTCTTCGCTTTTCTCCCCCATTTCCTTTGAAAACGGGAATCGCAGGAGGGGAGGGGAGGCTCCAGGGTCACATCATTTGCGGTAGTTGGAATAAAAATTGTTTCGATGATACAGTAGGCAGCACAAAAAAAGCCTGACGCAAATCCAGGGGCAGGGGGAGAGAAGGGGGGGGGGGTGGTTATGGGTTGCGGTGACATCTGCATTGTTACGTAATCTAGAGGACTGTCTTGCAGAGGATACTAATTTGAAATCTAGTTTCAAAGCCTTTACTAATCAGCTTATCTTATTTCCTTCATCAAATAATCACAAACTGAACACACATATGAGGGGTCAGTAGTGGCCCTCGGGCCATTTTTTGCTTGGGGTCTTATATAGGTTTGATACGGCCATGAGTCAATCATAGCAGCTGCCTTGGGTTCTCGATTTCCCTGTAAAAGGTGGATTCAAGGAACGCTAATGGGAAGATCTTTAGGTTGATATTATTTAATCTTTCATTGAATAGAAGTTGTTGCTCTGCGATCTCATGTCGTGTCTCAAGTCTTCTAGACGCCAACGCGTAGAATTGCCCTGAAAAGACAATCTGAGGGACAGAAAGCACTTACAACGAAGCTATTCGTCTGCTGCAGCTCACTTATTTTGCGCCACGAGTGAAATAAACTCCTAAACTGAACGGCACCCAGACACCCGGCTGGAGTCGGGCCTCGTCTCATTTTCAAGTCGACACTATCCACCGCAGACCGGACCCGGACGAGTCACGCTGAGTTCACGGCGGGAGAACGTCTGCAGGGGTAAACACGGGGAGAGCGGATTCCACCTTGTGTGGTTTTATCCCTTTTTTTCCCTTTCCCCCTCCGTGCTTGCATTAATCATCGGCGGGGTCTGTCCCCACGTCGCTCTCAAGGTGGCGTCAGCTGGTGTCACATCGGATGAGGCCCGGCATCTCCCCCCCCCCGATGTGCTGAGCGGTAAAGAGCAGGCCCGGGCCAGGTTGCGTTCCGCTGGCTGGCTGCAGCCACGTGTCAGCCCGAATGTCAGGTCTGCTGAGAGCTCGGGCGCTGCCCCCCCCCCCCCCCCCCCCTCCGTTGCCCGAGGAACGCGCTTCCTGATCCTGAGGCCCTGCTCGGGCCTCGGGTTACGGACGACCAACTGCTCAGGTTTGTTGTTGACCAGCGGGGGGGGTTGGAGAAGAATGTGCTGTTTGTGCACGCGCCAAACAACAATCTCATGTGATCTGTCCTAAATATCCGGTCTCACACACACACTCGTGATCGCTAAGGTCACCCAAATGCCCCCCCCCCCCCCCCCCCACCGTCAGGGGAGAGCCGGCGCGGACGTGAACGCGCCCAAAAAACCCCGCATTGTCACATGAAAAAAGGAAACATGGCAGCTGCAGTATTGTGGCCTGTGGATAATCTGGCAGCGAGTGCCTTTGTGGATTTTGGGCTCGTGAGCATCCTCGCTTTTGTGGACGGGTGTGAAGAGCAGGTTGCGTAAGAGGATCACCTCCGTAATGGTGTAATTCAGGATTCCTGCCTTGCTTACGTGAGAGGGAGGGTGGGCTGAAGTGCTTCCTTTTCACTGAAGGACAATTACCACGGTGAAGATGCTGGCACGTAAGGATTAGCCACTGAGGCAGGAATTATGGGAGAGATGGATGAAAAACGCATGCGACAGCCTAGAGGGGAATTAAGATGTGTGTGTGGTGGGGAAGAAGATAAAAAGATTGAAAACAGGACAGGGAATGAACAAAGGTGCTTTGAAATGGTTCGTTTGGCCAGTTGAGAGATATCTTATCTCTCGGGAATGAGACTTATGAAAGTTATCATTTGTTTGCTAAAACATGTTTTCCAATAGTGAGATTAAAAGAATAACGCACATTTTCACAAACAAAAGTGTGAAATTAAGAAACGTAACAAAATTCCAAAATATCTAGCAATTCAGTCGAAGGATTGCTTCGTACTCATTTACTAACTTTGGTGGAGCTTGTTAGACAACCTATAAAGGATCAGAAATATCAACGCAACGACCATCTGGGCAAAGGGACAAATTCCATTTTTAGCCGTGGGTATCATGGGATTTTTTTTTGTCGCTCGTGTTACATTTGAATATTGTGCTTTTTCATAGAAACGTGTCCCCTTTTCACATTATTACATTGATGTCATTGGCATTAAGTGGTCTGCTTAGTGAGCAGACCGGGAATTCAAAAGGGATTAAAATCATTCATCCTCCAATCGACAGAGGAGTGAAAAAATACACAAGCAAGATTCTCCTTTTTTCTTTGTTCCAACGAGCACAGCGTGAGAAGCCGAGGGGTGGACACTACACGGGGTGGCGAGGGGGGGGGGGGGGGGGGCATGTTATGGATTTATGGATTAGTCGGGGGGTCCGATACATAGGCAGGGCACTTGTTGAGCTGAGAGCAGATGTCTCGGCGGCCTCTAGGGGGCGGCGCGGCCTAAGTGCCCCAGGGAGAGTCGGCCCTGTGCTCTGGGCTTAGCTGCTCGTTACATTAAAACAGGGGCTTCTGTGACAGAGTCAGCATTATGAAAGCTAAGAGGATTAGCTGATGGACATTTCTGGCGTTGCCGGTCAATTATCGAAATGAAAAGCAGTGACTGGGCAGGGCTGGCATGCTCTGTGGCACAGAAGAGCTCCCCCCCCCCCCCCTCTCTCTCTCCTCCTCATCTCTACTCTGGCTCTCTGTCTCTCACTCAGCTCGTGTTCGTCACAGGTTGCTGAGGTGAGGGGTGGGGTGGGTCGGGGTGGGGAATAAAAGGCACCGTAGAGGCGTTTCTGCCTTTCTGAACATGAAAGTTTGTGTGTGTGTGTGTGTGTGTGTGTGTGTGTGAGAGAGACACGGATTAAAAAAGAGCATTTAAATTTTAATGTTTCTAAAGTGCAAAACTGTATGTTACGCAACTGTGTAAGATCAGGCCTGCACGTCAGCGCTCAAGTTTAACTTCTCCAAACCATGCGCCTGATTTGTCCCCCCCCCCACACACACATAACACAGCCTCCTTTGTCCTACTTTGCACCCCCCCAGTGATTGTTTAACAGGCTATCTGTGTAGGAGGAGTCACCAGCTCTATGATGTACATGTGATGTTGGAAGAGTTCCGGATGATGAAGTTGTTGGAGGGCAAGAAGGGGGAGGAGAGGAGGCGGGGGAGGGGGGGGCTGCCTGTGTTGAGGATCTAACCCCCCCCCCTCCCCGCTCACCACCACCTCCACCCCCTTCAAAAACAGGAATCACACAGCACTGCAGACGTAATCAACCAGAGCAATGTGCCACGCGGCTGCAGATCTCCCCCGGCAGGGTGAATCCCCTGCTTTGCCCTCCATCCCCCCCCCCGTATCACCCCAACTTGCTAATACAGCGGCGAGACCTCACTGGAGCACGAGGCTGCTGATCCATGTGTGCCTGAAAGAGATAAGAAAACAAACTGCTGAAGCATTTCTTCTTATTTTGTTACCCCCGTGATGGACAGCAAGGGTATATATTTATATATATTGTTTAATGCCAGTAGGATGAATTGTATTCAATCCCAGTTATCTCTTGGGGGACAATGTCATCTCACCGCTGCATTACAGATGGTCCTGCCGCATGGGCAGATTTGATATGGGCATTCAGGGGCCGGTTGGATGCAGCTGAAAAATGTCTCCATCTGGTGTTGCAGCACTAAACAGATGTGCAGCTTGTGCAGCAATTGTTGTTTGTTGATAGATGCAGCACATGCAACCCCTCTCCAAAACTGAAATATTGGCTAAAACCTTAGTTTAATGGATGTGCAATAACCAAGTACAAGACCAAGGCTTTACTGTAGCTTTGGAATAGTAAAGTATCCATTGCATTGCATATCTACCCTGTGCCATTTTCTTTCTTCATACATCGACCACAATGTCATCTAAATAAATTCCAACAATAACAGTAGTCCATGAGAAGGACACCACTTAACAGATGGATCAGAAAATCACAGATGTGTAACACGACACCTATTAATTCTACTGCAAAAATGACCGGGTCATAAGTTGCAGGTGTCCAATATCTCAATGTAGTGCTCACTTGAGAGTAAACCCGTGTCTACTAAACGGTGTAAGGAGTAGAGAATGAGTGAAGACAACAGATGTGCAAAGAATTTGATGTCAACTTTGGATTCTTTGACATTTTACTCTGAGTAATGAGGTTCAATTTACTGTTGACAGCTGAGACGAGGCGTGTTTGAAAAAAAACAAAAGTCTTTAATGACAGAATAGGAGGGAGGAACACGTCCTTTGGTCCATCCAGTGCATCAGGATGTTACTATACAGAGGGAAGAGTTGTTGTATCGGTTCACACATAGAGGTCAGTCCACAAGAAGCATCTGCCTCTCGCTTTCTCGAGGTAATCTAACAAATAAAAAAAAGAATTTAAAAAAGTATTATCTGGAAGAAAAAAAAAAACTATAAAAAAGGGTCAATGTACAACTGGGTTTGCAGTGGAACAGCTGCAACTGCCCATGAGGCAGAGTGTGGTGCACCCTTCTCCTCTGGGTAATGGATTGTCTCTGTAATGCCGCTGAATGCTCTTCTGCAGTGGGTCCTCCTCCTCCTCCTCCTCTTCCTCTTCCTGCCTCTATACCACGGCGTACTGCTGATACAGCAGCTCCCGGATCTTGTAGTAGTCGTCACACAGGCAGCCTTCCAGCCCGATGCGTCCGGCCTCCGTCTGGACAAAGAGGCACAGGACACACGGGTCCATTCGTTAACACTTTGAACAACATGGTTTCATCTTTTACACGCAGACCAATAAGCCAGTGTTTCCCCGTGGTTTACTTCGGGAAGGGGGGGGGGGGGGGGTCGGCATCAAGTTTCTCCTTTTGAATAACACAAGCGCCTTTAAAAGTCTGTTCTCTTTCATATCGTTTTCTGGGTTGTGTCTATTTTAAGTTCCTGTCAATTATGCATTTTGTTGTTGGAATCCCGGCGCACTCCAAGCTTTCCATTTCCTTGAGTCGTTGGGTTCTGCCTGTGATTCTTGTTCTGTGGGTTTCTACTGAGGTGAGATGTATTCATGCGCCACAAGACTTTTGAATCCTCCTATAACGGGATGTATTTAAGTAGATCTCCGTAATCTATCATTCTAATCCATCCAAATAGGCAACGTAAGTAACATTGAGAAAAACCTTTAATCAGAACATTGACCTTCAATATGAGAGCACAATATAGGAACCATCATAAAAAACATGAGTTGAATTTACTTACCCGGCAAAGCATCCACCATCTAGTTCCCTCAGCAATAAACGTAATCTATACACTGCGCTATGTCACTTTATACACCATCTAAAAGCAACTTGCACTAATGGGTGCTACTTGCTCAGGATGAACGTCAGTCCATGATCAATAAAAAAAGAGAAGCTCAACGTGTCTCAATGCTTCACAACAGTTCTAGTTGGCATTTATCAGCTGTGCACCGCTACTTCTGATGGTTCAGTCGATAGAATCGAAAGCAATAAATACTTACATCATGGGCATAGTGTTCAATCTCTGCGTATGTGTTGCAGTTTTTCATTTTTGTGTGGGTTTTTTTTCCGGGAAAAAAGTTACTGAGGGACACAGAATACGCTAAAGGATGTACCTTTTGGTGATAAGCCAAAGTCAGTTGCTTTACTGCCCATGTACTTTATTTAATTAAAATGCTGGCTATTTATCAACTCTGCAACTCCTTTGCACCTGAATGTGCATCTATCTGGAATTGGGGCTGAACCTCTTTGTTGCTCGGGTTCGTCAGATAAACGAGCTCAGCTGTCCCTGTGAGGACCGGCGGGAAGGTCGACTCACCCTGCGGACGGCCACCATGTTGTTGCACACCAGCACTCCTCCCACGAACTCGGCCTGGATGCCCTCCCTCAGCAGGACCTGCTTAAAGTCGGATAGGCGAGGCTCGTTGATGAACACCGACTGATGTCCACATATCTAGAGGGAGAAGAAAGAACAAGGGTGGCGATTAGACTGAGGGGCTGTCTGCAGTGCTTATATGCCCTTGTGGAGCTGCGTTTTAAATGCCTTCTAAATCAAGGCCCAATGGGGTATCTAGTGACTCTCCTCTGCCACCTACCTTGGGCAAACTGTCTCCCAAACCTCCCGACAACACGGGCCGACATAAAAAAAACCAACAACATTATAATTGCCACTGGCTGATGCAGTTTACTGGGCCTAAAATGATCGGTTTGAATGTGCACGGCTGTAAAGACTTGAAAATGAGGTCATGCGTTATCTTTTTTGGAGCTCACTGCTCACACTTCTATTAGAAAACAACGAGGGATCCTTTCGACAACTGCTAGTGTCCCCCCCCGCCTCACCTCATGTGCCGGCAGTGGCTCCAGCGTGGGAATGACGTCGCTCTCCTCCGACACCTCCTTCTCGTCCTCCCCAAACAGGTTTTTAATGGCTCGCTGGGCGGCCACCGCCGTAGGGTTGTGGTCGATGTCGAGGTCCGGGGCGACATCCATGGCCACCTCGCCGTCCTCCGTCTCCTCTTTCACACCCTCCTCCAGCATCACGCCCGTGTCCACCTTCACCACGCGCATGTCCAGCACGCCGTCGATCCAGGCCAGCTCGGTGTCTTTGGCCTTGCAGAACTGCAGGGAGCTCACCAAGGAGTCTTTCAACCGCACCTTCACCGCGAGAACATGAGACAAGATGAAGAGGTTTGCCTTTTGTGCTTTGCGAGTTTTAGTATTTCAGAGCGGAATATTTTAGCGTCATGAATCTATTAAACAGAATAAGGAGCAGGCTTTAAACTGAAGGCTGACCTGGTAGATGTGCGTTTCACTGGTGGCGTCTATGGTCTCCTGCAGTTTGGGTGTGTAGACCTTGATGTCCTTGCTGAAGGCCTTGCAGGACTCGGCCAGGTCGAGACTGGCTTCCGGCGGCCCACGAACGATCACCAGCTGCCTGGGCTTCATCTGATTGATAATCTTCTTGATGGAGTCGCCATCAGAGCGACCTTCGTAGTCTATGTACATTATCCTCGCTCTGTAGAAGGAGGAGGTTAGCATTACGTTTTTTTTATTGGAATGAACTGAATTGTCAAACATTGTTTAATATCCTCACAGGTGAGATTTCTTAACAGACTTGAGATTACAAATATCTGGATATAAAACTAAATAAAACAGGCAGAGTTTCCTTTCACAGAGACAGACAGGCTTTAAGGATCGCTGACCTAATTTCAAGATTTTCTACACTGGAGACGCATTTGGTGGGAACAACAGAGAGATCCTGGTCCATGGGCTCATCGCCGTTGGTCATCCCAGATTCCATTTTGCTTTTCTCCTCCTCTGTGGTTTGCAGTTCAGGAACCAAAAAGTCTTCTAGCCTGCGAAGAAAAACACAAAAACGGCTGATCAATAACGACATGTAACTGCGTAAGTGTAAATTCGCTGTATACCTCTTTCTGCAATCTGAGGTGTATTCAAGTTGTAAGCACCTGATTATTTCGCCGTACTCGTCCCATTTGATTCGCTCCTCGTGTGTCGGGAACATTGGATAAGACTTTTTGGCTTGTTTGAAGAAGCTGCCTTTGCGGCTCCCCTCGCTCTTCATCATCAGGTCGTGGTGTTTCGTTTTAACCACAGCAGGCTGATCAAGATCATCGTCCAAATCGCTCTCGTCACTCGAGTCAACATCCACCCTGCAAGTGCATGAAATAAACGTTAAATGTATACATAAAGGTTTAATTTATCCGCAAATAGGCAACATTTTTTTGCTCAGTTACAGAGTATGAATGTTGCCCTTAAGCGTTGTGACTCATCTCCCATTTACAGATTTCCATTTAAATAGCCTCTTTAAAAATGCTGGAGCACCATTTGCATTTCTGCTGGCTTTACACAAAATTTCCGGTTTTAGCTGTTAAAAACGGCAAAATTGTGTGAATTACAGGTTTCGTTACACCGCCAGGCTTAAATCATCATTAAACTACACAGCCTCCCCATGAGCACGTAGTCGACCCATGTCTATTTCTACTTACTCCTTTTCTTGTTCCAGTTTTTTAGCTGCTTCTTTCTTAACTTTGTCTTTTTCAAGGTATTCTTCCAGCTCCCTGCCTTCGAGCTTCACTTTCTTCCTCACCTGTCATAATGAAAAAGTGAAAGATGACTTGGTGCCAATGATGGGTCTGAAGGACCTGACAACGCTGTGTAATCAGACCATGTGAAAGCCCTCATGATGAATTAGCACTGTGACGGCTGGCCTCACCTCCAGATCCAACATCTTCTCCCCGGGATTGTCTATGAGGTAGCGGGCCAGCGTTCCAGGTGTAGTGCGGTAGGTCAGTATGACAGAGTTTTTGGCGTCTTGGCACCACTGGATGAAGAGTTCTCTGGAAAAGCCAGACTCGAGGTCCGGTTGGCTGCAAAGCACCACCTTGGGGCTGGGCACCCTGGCCAGGTCTGCCAGACTGTGGCACAAGGTCAAGTGACGAAACTGGAAGGGGTTGTTTCTCTTGTCTTCAAAGCACTTCATGAGCTTGTCACTCATCCACTCCACCTTCAGAAACAAAGTGGTTCATTGTGTACATTAGTTGTGTTTGGCAAAAAAAATAAAAGATTTATCCAGGTAAGATCACAAGGAAGGAATAAAACAATATCCTCCAAAGGTGTACAAGTCGAAAATGAATACCTGGGACTTTGAGAACTCCACCACATTGTAGCTGACATTGTTCAGCAGCGCTAGCGGGTACGCTCCCAGCCCAGCGTCTTTTGTCCTCCAAATCTGATCTAACAGCTGAGCCAGCTCCAAAACACGCCCGGCTGTGTCCACGGCAATAAGGACATTGCCGTCACCTCGAAGAGTCTCCATTACGTTGGCTGTGAGTAAGAAAAGTTTAAATGCGAATGAATGCAATTTTTTTTTTTAATTTAATAGTTTTAGGAGGGGCTCAAAAGTAGAAAAAGAAAATCACATTAAAAATATAAAAGACTGCAGTTTGCAATTGGTATTTAATTATTGACTAATTTGAGGTGCATTGATCTAAAAAACACAAAACATGCTCTTATATTCCTTTATACAATATTAGACAAAATAAATAATGGACAGAAAGAGAACTTCATTTGCCCCTTTTCTCTTGAAATTATATGCAAAATTACATGTTATTTTCACACTTTTAGACACACCTTTGTTTTCAAATGCTTGCAACACTTCTTAAATGATGACTTAAATTGGATCAATATATCGTTAATTACATACATTAATACTTAAAAGTATCTTGAAGATTACTTACTGAGGAGCAGCTCATCCCTCTGTTTGCGACGTGGCTGTACATAAGTTGCATTGAAGGAGTCTGTGATGAGTAAAGACGGACGACTAATGCTCTCCAACGTGCAGCCGTTGAGGTGTCTATTACAGAGAAGCAGGGTGTGAGCTAACAGACAAGCTAAAAACAAACATCTTATTTCATATCAATGTTTTGTATGCTCACATTTCTCTCTTGTGGTTGAAGTCAACAGCATAAACAATCTCCTCCTCGCCATCCTTCACAATTTTCCAAATAGTGCCCCCAATCATGTGACCGGCCGGAAGTGGAGTGATGGAAAGACCATGCCCTTTCCCTGTCAGGTGAAAAGAAAGATGTGAAGCATTTGGGTATCTGTGATGCATAAACAGCCGTGACCCCTGTCCTGACGTAAACACGGCTGCAACTAACTCACCTTTCAGATTGACAATCTGAGAGTATTTCAGCTGCTGGATTTTATCAAAAGCACAGTCCACATCGTCGAGGGTGAACAGTGTGAAGTCTTCACTGTTTTTTCGAGACTAAGAGGGACGGATTAAATGATTAAAAATGAATCAGTAATCGTGGGACCCATGGCATCCATTCATAACTTTACATGCAGTGCATTCTCTACACATATTCTTACCTGGTATAGATCATACATGAACATCTGACCCATCTTGTAGACAGGAATTGTAGCATAGATAGTGCAGTTGAGACCCAGTTTTCCCACAGCGTATGGAAGGGCTCCCAGGTGTATGGGGTCCGGGTGGGAGAGGAGCACAGCGTCGACCTGGTGAACATATCTGGAGGGAAATGAGGACACCAAACACTTGTTTAAAATCGCCAACAGGAAAGTGATGGAATTAGTCAATTGATTCCCCATTTACCGTTTCATAGCATCGATAATGTCCATGGAGAAGTTTTCATCCCAGCCGCAATCCAGGAGGAAGCGGAATTCGTCCACCTGCAGCAAGTAGCAGAGGGCCGACTCCTCCTGAACACCTGATACGGCTGTCAGTTTGATAATGGAAGTCATGTTTCTTCAGTTCTCTCGCTGAAAAGTAAAATAAGGTTAGCATGTAGTTATCGCTACGCAACAACCATTCAAGTAATCAAAACAAAACAACCGACGTCATTATGCTGTATGCAGCTTTCATCACGACTGAGTACTCAATTCAGTTCAATGAATATTCTCTAAAACAAATAGACACCAAACCGGTTGTTAAATGTGTGGCTGGTTAGTTGATCTATCGGTTAATTACAAGTGAATACGAAAAGTAAAGCAGCATGGTTGCTGGCCACAGCTAGTTTGCACTGGCAATGGTAACAAAGTAACGCTAACTGTTACCGTTAGCTCTGTCTAGTTAGCATGCTAGCTACACTTAGCTCGTGGATGTATCGTGTAAGTGATTTGGGTCGACAAAGGAAAGTGCAACGTACCACTAAATATGAGATCATATATTTTTCTCCCGTTGATACAGAAACACGATTGGTAAATGTTCTATAATTACAACATTAAGACATTTTGGCTAGCGTTTACAGCACACACTGGAGGAGCGGACATGGTTACCGCTGCATCATGTGTGAAAGGTCAAAAGAGCGTACCAAGTACGGTAGTGTGCTACCAAATTTTTTTTATAACGTAACACCAAATGCTTCTATTATCGTTACATACTTTAATAACTGTGCCCAATTACTGTTGTTCAGACGTTGCAACTGACATAATTACCCATGATAAGTAACCAAAACGGTAATCTTTTTTATCTGTTCAATATACACCGTCGCATTTTGGCAGTTGGTAGAGTCCAATGTCCTCTGCCTTGTGAGTGAGGAGCTGCAGGCCACGGCTTGGTGTAAACAGAAGGTAACATTTGACAAATTCGCTGTTCCTCTTACATATTTGAGTCATTGTACTAAAGCATGTTGATTTTAGAAAACACAAAAGCAACCGCTTTAACAGAAATACTATTCTGAACGAAAACGTCATACACATTGCTAAGTTAGCTAACATAGCTAACCGATTAGCTAAGCAGCTTCTGTTGTTGGTTACTAAATTACAAAGTATAATATTAAACGGCATTAAACGAGGTTCAAAGATTACTTTCACCACACACGAGCTCACAGCTCTGTCTAAAGTTAACATTATTCGCTGCATTGTCTGTCAGCAGTAACGTAACGTTAGTTTCCAGGCAAATGAGGTCGTCCAAAGGTTGTCATCATGATTTGTATTACTATCCATCCCTAATCAGAAATATGTAGCTTTAGTGTCACATGTTTATTGGCGCTCCTATAAATAAAGATGGCCTAAAGTAATTGGAAATAACTTTTCACTTGCTAAAGTGATTCTGGACAAAATGCATGGACTGTTTTTAGTAGCTGGCAGAGAGATCTGTTGAATATTGCTCCGGGTTTTCATTTTGTCAAATGTGGACATACAGTTTCAGATCAAGGTTTTAACATCAGTGCAGCAGAATTTAGGGTGACAATGGTATCTGCTTATTTCTGTAGGAACCATGGTCAACTTCGTATCACTTGCCCGTGAGCATTGGGTCAACATATTGGTGCCCATAGGCTTTGTGGTTGGATGGTACCTGGACAAACAACAGGACCAGAAGCTGACAGCTTTTAGGAACAAAAGTGTTTTGTATGGCAGGTAAGAATAAAAAGTTATCTTCCAGCTCCGCCTCGTTTTGAGAATCCAGTGACATTTATTTCAAAGTTATTCATGCTACTGCATACCCACTCACCTCCACTTTTAACTAATTACTAATACAAGTAAGCAGAATGCATAGCAATTAAAGGAAACATCTAGTTAGTGTTGCAACAGCTATACAATATGGTTATCCAATTAAACATTAGAAATCAAGGCCAAAAACTTGTAGTTGTTTTACCATGTGCATTTGCTAAGATCCCTTAACAGAGAGTACAATTTTTTTTAAATCGTTTGATAACAAGCAGTCCGCAAACTTGCCGGTCATCTTAACAGCAGTGTGATGTTGCATATGCAACTTTTGTTCTCTTTAGGGAGCTGAAGCCTGGTGAGGAGACGACCTGGAAGTAGGCCACCTCCATCTGGATAATGTTCCTGTGTTGTGAATGACTAGTGTCCCTCAAATCAGAATATTTAAGAAGATCTGTATCTCTGTTAATCGGTTGTCAACAGATAATAAACATGCCCTTTCTCATTAACATCATTTTGAACATTCTTGCGATTGAGATACAGCAGTACATATAACACCATTTCATTCTTTTTTTAAAAACTGGTTTATTTGAACAGAGCACATTAATACTTGGGTTGTTATGTGTAACTACAACAGTAAAACTGATGAAGTGGTTTTGAGTCATGTTGTCTGGAGGCATCTATTCATGCAGTAACCAATGCTAAAGGATCTGTGGCCACTACAGAGGTTCTGCAGTGTGGATAATCCCCCTCTCAAAGAGCAACTCAGCCAAAGCGATCTGGGAATAAAATAGAAACATGAGGAACAACTCAAAAGAACTGATTTCAGAGAAAGAGGCTCAAATATTAATAATTTAGAATCTAGATCTAAGATGGGACATTTAATCATTCAATGTACAATCCAAGAAAGGGTTACCAAAAGTAATTATTAAATACAAGACCACTTAAAAACCCAGCGGTACACTGACATGCATGCAGACTAAGTGTGTAGCATCACATCTCCACACGGACCATGTGCATTTAAAACCACATACCTTGTCCTTTGTAGAATCACATGGGAAACTTCCCACAGTCAAAAAATCAGGATATGAATGGATCAGAAACTCAATGGCATCAGTGTGCTGAAAAAAACCAATTAGTCTAGTCTGTGACAACATCATTGAGATATCAAATACAAAAAATAGTTTATGAACATCTTCCACTATTACCTCTGCTTTTACTTCGAAACTCTTGAGCTCCTCTTTGTGGTAAACTCTGGAGTTTTCTGTTGTGTAGTAAAGATTAACAGCCTCTCCATCACTGCATAACCTGGGGAAAAGGTTACATTAACAATGAGCTTTTTCTTTTTTTTTTACAATCCTGTTTTAATGGATAATTGTATCAGGTGTCACATTTTAAATTAGTCCATTCCCAACCTGCCTGGTGTGACCCCGATCTGAAATGCAATAAAAAGTTGTATTACCTGGCACATCCAGCACGGAGAACTCTCACTCTGGTCTGAGTGGTGATTTGTGAACCCACATCCAGGACTTGCCCACGCTCCCACCTAGCAGATGCTCCTTGAACACTGCTGGACGATTCCTCTGTGGGAGAGGGCGTTAAACCGAATCAGCAGCGTTACGGCCCAAATACGCAATGGCACAATTTCTTCAAAGCTTATTGCCAGAACTGAAGTGTGCATCACATACCTGGTGTGAGCATTGGAGGGAGGCAGTCATGGAAGAAGTCTCTGGCTTTCTGATCCACGGCTGCGTCCACAGGGGAGTAAGTCGCCAGCTTCTTCATCAGTCTCTCAATTTGTGAAAAGAATTGTGTCCTGCGTGGGTCAGCCTACACACGTGTGTGCATAAGGAGGAGGGCATGGGTCATTGGCGGGTAATTTCTGAAAAGCCTAATGTGGCGATTGGGGACAGGAAGTGATGAAGACAAAATGACCGATGAACTACCTTGTCTGAGTTCTGTACTCCCATGTACGTCAGGTAATCGAGGGGCAAGCCCCGTCTAAAGTCCACATCCTCCTCCATTGCTATTTCCAATGCTACTGGAACCACCTGAAAAGAGAGGCAGTTCAAAAAGTAGAACGACCTTTAGTAGATTTGAAGACACAAATGGTAAAACCTAGTTAAAATGACTAAGCTTTCAATAAGTGTGTCGGTTATTTCACATTAATATAAGGGAAATTGGTTATTTCACTTTACCACAATAATTATATTCAGTATACTTCCGTGTACCCTTACACTGATGCTGCCCCTTTGTTTAACAACAGGCAGTCTTACCTTCTGTAGCAGATCCCCCCAGCTGTTCTTCTGGTAGGAGGAGATGGTGATGTGGAGGGAGTGAGCATCTGGCAAGCAGTCGCCCTGGTGGATGAAGCCCCGGGGAAAATAAAGGAGATCTCCGGGTTCCAGGACCACTTCCAGAATGGGCTTCCCGATGTCTTTCTGATTGAAGTTTGCTGGAGTGACACGCAAAGCAGTCCCAAAGGGATAAAGACTTGTCAGATTTAAAGAGCTTTGAAGAGATTGCGGGATGGCTCCCTCAAGTCGGAGAACTTCCTTTACATTTGGGCAATTAGTTCCCTTTCCCTGTGTAATGGTGTGTAACCAATAACAGACAAAAAGTAACTTTTCAAACCGAATTGAGACAAAGTGTTTTTACTATGGAAGATAAAAAGATTGGGCTCACCACTTGACAGCACGGGCAAGACCTCGTCCTCTGACCTATAAAGAAAGTCAGGAAAATAACTTCAGGGTTTTGTCAAAATAATCTTTCACTTTTATTATAGATTTCATATCAAATGACTATAAAAACCTTTTGTGCAGCACAGGGTAAAACAAAATGTAAAGCGTAAAAACTATATTAGCACCCAAGTGCAAATGAATAAAACCCATCACCCAATGTTCAATCTGAAAAAGTTTAAATGATCTACTATTTTCTGAATTTGACTGAACGCTGCTCCTTTCTGTGGCTCACCGTGGGTTGTACACCCTCCAATGTTTCTTCCCCTCCAGCTGAACCACAAACGCCTCGATGTCGTCATAATGGGGAGCAAAGCCCTGCGTTCCAGGTGGTGTCAGGTATCTAATTTAACAAGGACCAAATGCAAAGATTTAACAGTCAATCATAGCGTCCAAGATGTATTTCCATGACAATTACTGTCCAAAATACTCACACGTTGGCTCCTGCCATGCTGCCAAAGTACTCTTGGAGAATGGACAGCACGTTCCACACAGTGGAGGAGAACGCCTGAGGGTTCAGCAAACGGAGGGAGCAGCCGTTCTGGGGAAATGGGACACGGTGGTGATCAGAAATCTGCAATGACTGTGCCATGCAGATGATGCTCTTTCAATGCAGTACAATGATCCCCCAAAGAGAAAGCTATTGCAGCGAGCATGCTGCAAAGGACCCAATTATAAGGGATGTCAAAATGTAGAAACCTGGCAATAATCACACACACACACACACACTACAAATCTGATGCCTGCATCAGTGTGGCCTTACCTCATAGAAGTCCCACACAGTGAACGGCAGAGCTCTCCCAGCAGGATTGTGCGTCTTCCTTTTGCCTTTAGTGTAGCTTGTGACGTCCAGGTTAACTCCATACTGAACATCCTCCTTCAATTAAACAACACAGACATTGAGTATATCAACAAGCATAATGCAACTGTAAATGTATATACACGACAGAAATGTTCATAAGTCTTTGGGAAAACAGAGTCAAAAGAGCCAATGTCCCACGTCAGTGTTAACATTCAGCGAAAGCAGCATGTCTGACTCCTCTAAGTGATAATAAAGCCTGCAAATGCGAGTCTGTGTTTTGGTGGTGGATGCATATCTTCTAATAAACACTATTGTGTTGTTGTTTATTTCACCAGTTTCCAATATCACAAATCACTTCCAAAAACAACAACATATACACATTAAATGGTGGACAGTACCTGTATAATGTAATTTTTTACACTTTCAAGAAAGACTCCTTTAACATGAACAACATTAAAGGTTTACCATGTTATGGTGTGTCAAACGATACGTCTGGACTATAACATAACCAACAAATTCCAACATGGGTTATAGGAAGTATGGCTGAGGTAATGTTTCAGATTCTTACCTTTCTTAACATGCGATCAAACTCTGCTGTGGAGAATAGTCCTTTGTAATAATCGGAATTCTTACGTTGAACAAGAATGGGCTTCTTTTCCCATGTTTCACTACGGAAAGAGGAAAACTATTAGTCAGTGAATTTGCCTTTCTCAGAAAGAAATCTGTGTTGACCCATTTAAAACGAATGTATGTACACTGAGAGAAGCCCTCCCAATCATTCTTACCTGAAGAAGGACTTTGCAGGAATGGGGTTGACGAGCCACTGGAACAGCTTGCTCGCTCTCTCCCTGCTGTTGTTGACTTTTGCCAGGTCGGCCAGCAGAGCATCCAGAGCCTCGCCATCTCCATTTGCACACTCCTCGTCCTGCATCAGAAGCATACATGATACTCGTCAAAAGAGAATAATAATGATACTAGCAGCACTACTGTAATAAACAATTAAGAAGTGGGGGAAAAAAATGAACAGATCATAACTTCTTGGATGTGAAAAGAGCAGCCATGGCATCCATCTTTGCAGCAGGGACGGACTTACTTTTGTAAAGCCCTTAAGGATCTCCTCTCTTTGTGGAGACATAAGAGGCTTCTTTCGCTTTTTCTTCCTTTCAGGCTTTAACTGAGCTTTTATTGTGTGGACCTTATTGGCCCCATTCTCCTTTTTCCTTTTCTTCTTATCTGCCACCTAGAACATCATACAAGTGACCATGAGGCTAAACACAGTGACAAATGCATGCATGGTTAGCCTGGAGAAACGAAGAGCAGACAGCATGGTTTTGAATAGCCATTAACGATCAGAGGGACTGTGCTGTGGTGTCATGCAGCACCATCCCTCATGCACGCGCTGCGGCCATCACAGAGCACGGCGCCGACCACCGCGTCACTTTCTACCACGTCACACGAATGTTATCTAACATTACCTGCCGAGAAGGCGTCGTTGCTGGAGGAGGCTCGTCTGTTGACAACGTTTGATACAGCGAAAAGGCGGACATGTGTTTTCTCTCCATTTTTACAGAATGTGCGTCATCGGCGTGCGACCGCTGGAGAGTCTTCTTTTACCGCATTAAGAGTGCGTTTGCTTTCTAACGGACTCGCTGCTGACACCTACAGAGTAGTGGCACACGTTCCGGCTGCAGTCGCTTATTCGAGGCTCCTGGACACCTTGTTAAAAAAAACATGGTATTCATAGAATTGTTTGAAATATAACTGAACAAGGGTAATATGACGTCTGCTAATAGATGTCCAAATTCAGCCAACGTTAGGAGATCCGGAGGAAATACGAGTATCTTCTGCTTGTTAATATTTAGCTAAGCTTACCTTAGTTATTAAAGTGTATTTCTAAAATGATTACATGTACTGTGCTGTGTTTTAAGCAAGCTCTTCTGGTACAATTTTTTTCACACACCTCATGATGGAAATGATCAATCTAATCATGAAAATTCATTCGTTTTTTGTGTTTTCTTTCACGTTGACCACTTGGTGGAGCGTTTCTCCAATTTTTCACGTGTCCGAACGACACGTGAGGTAAACACCATTTCCCACAATTCTTTGCGGCGCGCTGTCGATGCCGTTAGTCGCTCCAACAATGCAGCTTTTAATGGTGCTGTGAGCGGTGCGAGCTGAGAACGCAGCAGCACCGCAGGCTCGTCCGGTGACCGTACTGGCTTCAAATCGAGCACAGCAGGGCTTTCGAACCAACCTGCCACGCGGCTGTGACTCCGTTTTTTGGGGGGAGTGGGCAGGGAGAGGACATCTTTGACTCTTCTTGTCGGGTGAGTAGCAACCGAAGCTAACGGCGGTGTCCCAGTGTAGTTGAGAGCGAATGCATTTTGTGTTGTGTTCGTAGCAGGCTAGCGCGCTAGCTAATTGGCCAGATGAGACATATGGCCCCTTGTGTCTTTCCCCTGCACCCCCCCTCACCCTCCGGCTTGTCCACATTCAACACAAATAGCCATAGTTTCACTGTCCTCGTTGTGTCTGAATATAAAAACGTTGGTAGTTGTTTTGCAAAGACTTTTCGTGCAGTTGTGTCGTTCTTCGTAGCCGCTGCAAGTCGTGAGTCTGTTTTGCTTTGATCGCGGCTGAGGCACACGTCAACCGAAGCCGGTGTAGTCTGTGCTCTACCGACACACACACACAGACACATTTGTAGTCTGTCTATGACTGCCACACACGTAGATAATCGAAACATGTTGTAAGAACACCGTCCCTTATGGAATTTCAAACCCACATCTCCTAAAAACGTGCCGCTCCTTTGAAAAGAGTAAAGTGTCACGCCTAACTCCTTAGAAAAAAACAACCACAAACGGGTCATTTATTGTGATTATTTGCAAGCACACATACTGGCATTAAGACAATAATGTAAGACGCATTGAGCATGTTATTTTGTCAAGATGTTTTGTTTCTGCGACACACTATTCATTAAAAGAGACGTTTGCTCCGTTTCAGTCGTGTTGCACCTGTTTGCCTTTCAGCAAGAGATCAGTAACTCGTAATGTGTTTGCTATCAAGTCATCGTATTTCATTCATGCTGTTTTGTTTCCATATGCTATAGTTATCTGTCAAACGTTGTGCTGCTTTAAGAATCAGAAACACACAAAGATGGACCTGCATGACGGATGGATTTATTGCAGGTCTGCATTAAGAGAGTTTTGGGTCCACGATGATGAGCCAGCCTCTTGTTGTAGAAATGTATCCTGGTCTGTTTAGGCCAGGCGTAGGATGCTAATGGGAACGCAGAGGTGTTCTTGTCAGCGACATTGATTTTATGACCCAGTACATCACTTTCACTCTGATTTCTGAGCCCAAAGTTGATCCCTTAACGGAGGGTCGTACCTGAGTTGTTGGCCTCGACCTGTGTGGTCAGTTTATTTGTGTCCGTCGACATCATGCCTGCGTTTTTACTTGACCGGGGGATGCATTCAATTTGTGTCAGCCTGGGAAAATAAAGGCGCTCAGTTTGAACATACACTCACCGGCCACTTTATTAGGTACACCTGTCCAACTGCTCGTTAACACTTAATTTCTAAGCAGCCAATCACATGGCGGCAACTCAGTGCATTTAGGCATGTAGACATTGTCAAGACAATCTCCTGCAGTTCAAACCGAGCATCAGTATGGGGAAGAAAGGTGATTTGAGTGACTTTGAACGTGGCATGATTGTTGGTGCCAGAAGGGCTGGTCTGAGTATTTCAGAGACTGCTAATCTACTGGGATTTTCACGCACAACCATCTCTAGGGTTTACAGAGAATGGTCCGAAAAAGAAAAAACATCCAGTGAGCGGCAGTTCTGTGGGCGGAAATGCCTTGTTGATGCCAGAGGTCAGAGGAGAATGGCCAGACTGGTTCGAGCTGATAGAAGGGCAACAGTGACTCAAATAACCACCCGTTACAACCAAGGTGGGCATAAGAGCATCTCTGAACGCACAGTACGTCGAACTTTGAGGCAGATGGGCTACAGCAGCAGAAGACCACACCGGGTGCCACTCCTTTCAGCTAAGAACAGGAAACTGAGGCTACAATTTGCACAAGCTCATCGAAATTGGACAATAGAAGATTGGAAAAACGTTGCCTGGTCTAATGAGTCTCGATTTCTGCTGCGACATTCGGATGGTAGGGTCAGAATTTGGCGTCTACAACATGAAAGCATGGATCCATCCTGCCTTGTATCAACGGTTCAGGCTGGTGGTGGTGGTGTCATGGTGTGGGGAATATTTTCTTGGCACTCTTTGGGCCCCTTGGTACCAATTGAGCATCGTTGCAACGCCACAGCCTACCTGAGTATTGTTGCTGACCATGTCCATCCCTTTATGACCACAATGTACCCAACTTCTGATGGCTACTTTCAGCAGGATAATGCGCCATGTCATAAAGCTGGAATCATCTCAGACTGGTTTCTTGAACATGACAATGAGTTCGCTGTACTCAAATGGCCTCCACAATCACCAGATCTCAATCCAATAGAGCATCTTTGGGATGTGGTGGAACGGGAGATTCGCATCATGGATGTGCAGCCGACAAATCTGCGGCAACTGTGTGATGCCATCATGTCAATATGGACCAAACTCCCTGAGGAATGCTTCCAGCACCTTGCTGAATCTATGCCACGAAGAATTGAGGCAGTTCTGAAGGCAAAAGGGGGTCCAACCCGTTACTAGCATGGGGTACCTAATAAAGTGGCCGGTGAGTGTATTTGGTGGACTCAATCTGCCGAGGTAGAGAAAACTGAAAAGAAAAAACTGTTTAAAACAAGAGTTGTCTAAAAAGAGATGTTTAAAACAAAAGTAAGATGGTTCTATGGGCTATTATAATCATTACTTTGAATCATTGCTTGTTATTTTATAGAAAGATGTGTGATTTGACCTAACTACTGTTATGTTAGATTGGACCACAGCATCCATTAATGAGTCCTATTGAGGTGCTGAGTCCTATAGTATTGATCTTTTTCTCAGAGGGGCACGATAACATGCTCTCAATGAGAGATTTTTATTTTGTGGTCACAAGGTATTTAACAAATGCCACAACGCAGAGTGATTAAAACAATCAGCATTTCATCATGTGGTAAGACGCTCGTAGATGTGCGGCCTTCGTTCATCAATTGGACGCCTGCCGGATGCTTTTATTTTCTGAATCTTTCATTTTTAATGAATGTAAAACATGTTGCGCTGCGACTCATGGTTGGAAAAACAAACAACAAATCCCATTGAGCTGCTAGATTGCAATTTGAAAAGGCATTTTCTTCCTGATTCAAAGCTCCTGTATGACTTTAGTCGTTGTGTGTTTTGTTGGGAGGCTTTGGAAGCCAGCGTGGCACACCAGCTGCCCAGTGATGATTGAGAACACCATAGTTCTCCAATCCTGGTGTTGAAGCACAGTTGGGTTCTTTTTTCCTCAGGTAGAATTTTCTCCTGAACACTCTTCGCAATGTGATTTGACAGTGCTGCGCATCACCACACTAATGTCAGGGAGGAGGCATTATTCTTTTTTGCAGCCCTGACTTTGGGTATTAGACACATTTCAAAGGCTTCACTGTCCAGAGAGACAGTTTTTCTGTGGCGTTGAACTTTGAGGCTTGGGTATTAATTGCCATGTCATCGTAATGCGGGCCTGGACGGGTCGTCATATGGAGCCGCTGTCTCTGGACGTGTATTCTGACAAACCGCCCTGCGCTCGTCTCGGCGAGGTCTAAGTTAACTCCACTCGAACGGCTGAGCGTTCCACAGACCCTCTTCTCGTATGAACATCTGCTCTAAGAGGCAGTCAGGCCCCATTGACCTGGGACAGATTGTTCTCTGTATTTTCTTTTTGAAGGACGGCAAGATTTTCCCTTTAAATGTGTTTTAACACTAAACTGCGTTGCGTTGGTCAGTACTTTCTTTGCAACAAATCGCGCTGTAGAAGGCGGTGCGTTTGACCACTTGTTGTTGACTCTGGCGGGAAAGGCTGCATTGGAAGGCTGAGCGGACATCAGCGACACAGCTGGAAGCCGCGTGAGCGCCCCACGTTGTCACGCGGCTGCCATCTCCTTCAGGGCGGTAGTTGCGAATAATTCTCTCATGTCAGGGGCTAATCACCCTGGCACCCCTCCCACAATCCATCAGTGTCTGGGGGCCGAGGCTTGCGGGGTTCTGGCAGCTGTTGTCGGGCTGAGTCAATCCGTTCGGGTCTATGCCAGCGTGCACAGGAGGGAGGAGGGAGGGGAGGGGGGGGGGGAGCGTTTGAGAAGGACACGGCGAGCGAGGCTGCTGCTGTGGAAAGATAACAAGAGGATTTATTTGTTAGGAGGGCATGATTTCAGGGTTTGTCGGTATAATTCAGCTATTTCCTCTGAAGTATGTGCATGGGTAAGCCAGGTTCAAGGGAGAAAGGATTTTACAAACTGTTTCAATAAAATATGATAGTGGAGTCGAGACAATTGGTCAAAAGAACATAAAAATGGTTGACGGTCTTTTGTTAACCATTGTCATTTTTCAACCCAAATTGTATGATCAGCCGCTTCTCCCAATGTCATATTGTTATACATTGAATATATTTATGTATTTATTTCCCATCTGATGAACCTCTCTGACATCTCCTAGACTAAATGTTAGAATTATTAATCAGAGATGAATACGATCATTAAGTAGTTGATTAATCCACTGTTAGAACTGTCAGAAACAATACTATTCAATGCGATGCCTTAATGTGTCCATGTCTAAGTACTTTAGTTCTTTTAAAAAAGAAAACTAAAATCCATAGTCAATCTTTCCAAAACAGTTTAATATCTACAAAAGAAATGCCAGTGACTTTGAAGATATTTATGCAAGCAGCATCAATGTGAAATGTTGAATTTGGCCTTATTATTGAATAAGGAAAGTCCTATGTAGACTCAAATCATGTCATTCAGACACATGCTATTTTTCTAAGTGATTATTGTGGATTAAAAACTATTTTCATAATTTAACCAAATTGCTGATATTGTGGGGCGACCGGTTGCTAATGCAGGGGGGGGTTAATGCCGAGACCTCCAGATGTTGAGTCAGTCGTCGGGGTGAATATCTGAAGTCATTTTCCCCTTTGCAGATGGCTGAGAGCTTTTCACAAGTATTTGAGGCTCAATGACTTCTTTCTTTTTTATTTCCAGATGTAATACAACACTTAGAAAATGAGTAAGAGAGAATTTCTGGCTACAAACCAGCAGGTATACCTAAGGACCAAATGGGGGGTTTCCGTTTTAAATAGGCTTTGTCTAACTGGACATTTTTTTTACCAATTACAGCAGGTGTATGTAATGACACTAACAATAACTCCTTCCCATTCACACGAGCCTTGTGAATGCACAATGCCAGGGCCCTGAAGTGTGATGTATTTCACTGTCACATTAAACCAATTCACCACTGGTAGGTTGATCTTTAAGGTATTGTTGTAATGAATAAAGTCGGTCGAAGGCTTTAGTCTGGTACTTTGATCCCCTTTGACCCGCTGGGTTCACTTGGCTCCAGAATAAGCGTGATTATAACCCAGGTGACTAATCAAGGTTGGCCCTGCCCTTTTTGAAATGGTGACATTGCAGCTTTGGAAAGGAATATACTTCAAGTCAACTTTGCATACATGCAGCACGACCAATTTAATATGGAAAAACTGAGACAACCTGAATTCTTATCCTAGTAGGTATACAAGTATGTAGACTACAACAAACTACTCACACCGCCTTAATAAACGCAGCCCTTTTCATGTTATTTAGGTGACTCTTTATGTGTCTCACTGTTTGTAGTCTGAGACGCTTACGCCCCTTTTCATCTCTGCCTAAACTACTTATGGAGACGTGAATGGCCAAATGAGGTCCATGTAGCAGCCTGTAATTAGATTTTTGGTAATGAATGGGTCATATACCAGTTTCAGGCATTTGTGCACAGAGATTTCCTCTGAAGACATGGACTATTCATGTCTTATAACAGGACATGGATAAGAATCTTATTGCGACTTATTCTAAGTTCAGTAAATATTGGCAGATGTGAAAATGAAGCTTCAGCCTGTGCAAAGGAGACGTTAAACTCAAGTGTAATTTCAAAGGTTTTCATATTCCACAGATTTTGATTAAGGCTGCATGACCGTGCTATATCGATATCATTTTTTAAATCATAATCCTTCATGTAACTTACAAACAAAATGTTTCCGTTGCACTTTCAGATTTCAGCAAACAAAGCCCTGCTTTTTCTTCGATGCTGTGCATCATCCATGTACAAATATTTACATCTAAATAAGACTGGACCTTATTCACGGTGCATCTACACAAAGGAGATTTTGAACCAAATGTGTAACACAATTAAATCAACAAAGCACTGCTTTAATTTTAATATTGGGCAAAGCTCCTAGAAATGAACAAAACGGATTGTTAATATAATGTTCCTCTTGACATGAATCACGTCCTTTCTTTTGTTTGTTTGGTATGCAAACAATCATGTTATCAAATGATTGTGACCTCTAACCTCTTCAGTTTGGCTGGATTTATATCAAGACATGACTTGCAGGGATTGGATAAAGTTGAAAAAACCCAACTAAATCATTGGTGGCGATAGCAACTCACCCACAGTAATCCTCCTCAGTCTAAGCTTCAGTGACACTGCGGTTTCCTCTACAGACGTAAATGACATTTTTAGCAGATACATTTTAATATTACATGTAACTCCTTACGGCACGCACAGTGTGAGCTCATAGTTCCTTTCAATAACCTTATTCGCATGCCCTGACTGAGCTCTTCTACGTCTGTATTTGAACTCTGCGGCTTCAGTCATTTTTTACTATCATTCAAAAAGATTCAGTCCGTCAATGTAATTTGCCTTTAAAAAAAAAACGATGTATAGCTATAATTAAATGAAAGCGGGAAAACTAGCTTGAAGTTGCTAACCCTGTACATTTGTTCATAGGAAAGTGCAAAGTAACAATGCTAACAAACGATGTCTGGAGAGCCAAAGGACACATAATTCAATTTTTGCCTACTGTGCAAGTTTACGGCAAGGACAAAAGCAAGCGAGTAAGAGTTAAAAATATATCCCGTTTTTGAGTTATTTCAGCAGTCGGAGCTCATTAGCGAAAATGTGCAAGCTGTTGTGAGTGGGGGGGGTGGTGAGGCCTGTGTGTCTGTCGGTCTGCTCGGACTCTAATTGGCTGTCACACTCTCAGTTTTCACCAGCACAGGGAGTCTCTCCTCGCCTCACCCCTGTGGGGGCAGCTCGTTCTGAGCAGTTTCACAGCAGAGGCCTCAGTGACGGATTAGGCGGTGCGATGCCTTTCCTCCTTTTTTTTCCTACGAACGGGGAGCCGTCTCTGAAGAGGCCGACAGATTGGTCGGAGGTTTTGACAAAGTTCCCGCAATAATTATCCGGGTGTATTTTTATAAATGTTTTACCCTGAATTGTCTTTTAAAAGTTAACATGTACACCCCTGTGTGTCATTTTTGAGATATCGCTGCAGGTTGGGAGGCACCCAGGCCCATCTGTCATTATGAACTCATTCCTTCTCTCCCCCCCCCCCCTTTCCTCACGTGGTTACCCCTCTCTCTGTCTCTACTCAGAAAAGTTAGTGTCCAAACAGCAGGAGAGTGACGGGTGCGCCCCCCACCAGTGACTCAACACAAGTTGTGGTACTTAATGCCAATATCTGAACTTTTACTTAACAAAGTATCACGTTTTTAAGGAAATGTATTTAACATTCACACTCTTGTGGTTTTGATCTGATGTTTACATGACACATGGGACACCTAGTTGTTTATATCTTTGCCTGCAGCGTCCTGATAGATCTACGGGTTGTCTGCATCATCACAATCATCTCGTTGCCCTCCTGAGTCATCTCAGCTGTTAAGGATGAACCCAGTTATGCTTGTACTTAATGCCCTGCTACATTAGGCCTTTTTCATTTAATGACGTGTCAATGAAAACCAAAGGAAAAGCACAAGTGAAACTGGCAGCATTTCCAGTTGCTCAGTTCCCTCAGTATGTGGCCCAATAAGCTATTCAGTGGACTAGCAGGCTGTACACCAGAACCAGCTCATTCCTCACAGAATGCAGCTATAATTTGTTACCAAACAACTGTGCTTTATGGCCCGACTAAAATATCTAAAGGCTGCTGCCATTGTCATCCCATCAGTCCATCGCATTCTTGGTAATCCTGGAGAAATTGTGTGCAATACATTTATTTTTTTTAAGTTAAGAACGTTTTATTAAGTTCAAATTGTTATAATAATACGGCAGCAGAGAGCTGCCAGAGTGACTAAGGAAAAAACAGCAACCTCAAGATGGCTCAGTCAGCCGTCTGCAGATAAGCTGTGATCCGTGGCCGCAGCAGCTGCTCCCCTCACAGACCATATGACTGTGCTCTCCCCTGCAGCTGCTCCCATCACCTCCACGGGAAGTGACCTTACCTCCATCCTCTCCATGAAATCGCCATTAATTATTTGAAGGGTTGACCGCGAGCGCCACGAGGCGGAGGCCCTTAAGGGGAGAAATGCATCAAGCTGGAGTCCCAGAAGCCGTGGTGAGTTTCTCCTCATCGCGTAGCGTCTCCTGAGGTCTGTGTGCCCACTGCTGCAGTGACCTAGAAGGGGTTTTGTTTTGGATTCAAAACACTCCCGTCTCTTTGCCACTCGGAGTAGAGCTCAGGGCTGCAACGAATAGATAAAACCAAATGTCTATTTGTTAATGATGCCACACATTTCTCGTTTTGTCCAAACAACAGTTGGAAGACCTAAAGATATTCAATTAAAATGAATAGAAATGGAACGATGCAGCAAATCTTGGGCATTTTTCTTGAACCAAATGGCAATTGATTTTATGTTTAGGCTACAATCGCAGGAATACATTTTTTTGCCAGCAAACTTACGGCTCTGTATTAGTGACTGACTGGAATGATTAGTGAGACCATTTATAACGATTCACTAACTTGACCAGCTAAGAGAATCTATTAAAAAAAAAAAAGGCATAAACACTCGTCTCAGAACCTATTGTAGTATAATATAGTGCAGAACATTTATAGAGGGGAAAAAAAACTATTGATTTCTCTGCATTCACAGTGCCCTACAGTATATTTAACCTTCCTGAAGTGATGCGTGGCTGACTTTAGAGAAACACTCTTATTAACCTTTTGGTAACATTGTGACGCTGCAGAAAGAGACCTTTTGTCTTTGCTGTTTTACTTTTAGTAGATGTTGTTTTTGATAGTGTTTTAAGTGGTGGTGACTATGGGGACAGCTCTTTTGCTTCTCAGATCCATGAATCAAATGTCAGATTGTTAGCAGGATGGTTTCTGGCATTGCAGAATGTGTCAGCTGGTCAATCCACCAACCCTTTTCTAGGCTTTTTCCAAACCTCAAAGACTAAAATCAGATTTGTGTGTCTTTGGGAAGTAGATCATCATCAGTTTGTCCAGTGATTTGTTTTTTGACAAAATATCTGCAAAGCATCTCCCTTTGCCGAAGCTACAGTTTGTGGTCAGTGTTCGTCATCAAATGCCAGATGAAAATGTTATCATTGTAATTGGGAGCCAATTAGCATGAGGATGTGAGTATTCAGCCAAAAGCACTGCGGAGTCTTGTTTGAAATACCAAAATGATGAGAAAATTCAGTGTTAGCACTTAAGATGAGAAGATCAACCAGACTAATTGGTTATGAAGGTCACTGTCTGACAAATTACATTACATGTCATTTAGCTGACGCTTTTATCCAAAGCGACGTACAATAAGTGCATTTCCACATAGAGATACAAACTCAGAACAACAAGTAACAAGAAAGTACAATTTTCATCAAATAAGCAGTTTCACAACATGTTATAGAAAAGTGCCATTATAAGTACCATTTGTTAGTGCTACGGTTTGCTAGTGTTTTAGTCAAGGTAGATTACAGATTGCTTTATGTTTGCCTTTGGTTTTGTGATATATTTTTCGGAGTGACAAAGCCGTGGAAGAGAACACTTGGCGTCAAATCACTCTTAAACTCAGAAGATTTTTTTTCTTCTTCGAGACATTAAAAAGAAAATTCAAAGATCCCTCTTATTAGTCCGCGTTTCCTTCCCCTTTGAGCCTCGCTCACTCGGATGCCTCACAGACACACAAAGAACAAACGCCGTCGCTCCGTTTAGTGGCAAGAAATGCCACTCGTCAGAAGCTCCGACCTCCCGCCTCCTCCTCGCATGAGATGCGACCCCCTTGAGTTGTGCTGATTCGTTGCGAAGTTAAAATCCTGTTATGTGCTCGGATGTCCTTTCTTCTCTTCACGTTTCCTCAGTGAGGAATCTGAGGACTGTCTCAGGAAGCCAGTGCGCGGTTGAGAGGGACTGTTCAAACATTTCTACAAGCGCTTGCCCTCGACTGTCTGGGAGCTTGAAAGTAGCGCCGGAGCTATTCAGATCAAGATATTCTGCCCATATCTTCCCTCGGCGTTAATCACGACATGCTGCGTCTGTGACTGCCTGAGAACGCCGCCCCCCACCCCACGGGCATCTGTGCCGCTCTCTGATCTTTATTGATGCTGAAAACCTGTGTTGAGCGCATCACTTCATAATCAAATAAACAGACCGCTGGACCAATACAGCCGGCGTTATTCTAAAACCTGAGCAGTATTTCGCTGACTAAGTCATTGCCGGCTCAGGGCTGCTCACCATGTGGAGCAAACGTCCTTTTTATCTGGGTCGCCGGTGGTGCGTGCGGCTGTGCTTTAGCGTCTCCTGTCCCCGCAGAAGACTCCAGAAGCCTCAAATTGTGGGCTTCTGAAAAGACGTCGCATAGTACCCCATATTTGTGTGGCTGATTGCTGTATGAGTAACGGGATGCTTCTACTGTGATAAACGGGGGAAGTAAGTCGACGTCCTACCAAAGAGTGTGATAGCAAGATCTTTTATGTGGTCCCTGCATCCATACATGAAAATAGCCCCCGAGTTGCTATGATACCGCTATGAGAGAGGTCCCCGACTGGGCCCCCCCACTGATCCGAAGGCGATTTCATCATATCGTGTTTATTAACTTGCACTTAACGCAAACAACAACGTATGTTGCTGCTACGTTTAAGCGTGCAAGGGTTTGGTCCTGAAGGGGGGAACAATTTTGGGGTCGTAACGCACTGGTGTCACGTTTTAGAGTTTGGCCTAGAATGATTACCCCCCCCCCCATACACCCCTCTCGTCTCCCACTAATATCGTTACTGCAGACTGTGTCGTGAGAGATGACAACAAGATGTAAGCACATACGTATCTCTCTCAGTGGGACTGTATTTCAGGACTCCCTCTTACTCTACGCGGCCCCCTTAGGTGCTTAACGCCGAAGGGCCTCACAGCTCGGCGGGAGTTGATGACGGCGTTCTCATTGATCCGCACAAAGTAGACCCAGAGCGATCAATGCCTTCCAGTGTGGTTTACACGCAGACTGCATTTGGATTAAGCTGACTGCAGCCGAGAGGAGATATTCTGCAGATCGGAAAGCCACAATTGAGGAGATTGAGATTATTGTTTTTTTCTGTTTGTATACATGTGTGTGCGTGTTACTAGCAGCCGCCGTGCAGAACTTTTTAAACCGGCGTGTTTTTTTGTCTCCAGATTAGGCTTAGCGACGGCGTTCGCCAAACATCTGTCTGCCATTACCCCCCCGGTGACACTGACAGCTGTGCAGCAATTTATTAGACCGCTGCAATAGTCGCCACTTGGTCACCCTGCACCTCGGGCACATCGCAAAGCGCCGGGAGGAGGGTCACATGTCCCCGGAGCTTTGACTGAACACTCCTCGCTAACTCCACTGGCCTCTTCACCTGCAGCCAGCATCACAGTGTGTTGTCTAATGTTAACCGGGTTGGCACTGTTTCCTTATTGGACTGCGGCTTTTTTTAAATTTGTATCCAATCGCGTGCCGTGTCGTCACGTCTGTATCTGATGCTCCGTCATGGCTGCTTGAGATTCTTCTTTAGTTGGCAAAAGTCAGGCGCTTGTCGGTAGCTTTAAGATGAAGATCCATCCAGGTAGTCCAGATGTATTCATGCATTGTGCTGCTGGAGAAACAGCTGAATCATTATTGAAGACCGGAATCGGAAGGCAATATGTTTCAGTTGTAGGAGGTATTTTTTGTGTGCCGTCAGAATCTGCGATTTTTAAGTCAAATTTATACACTAGGACTAAAATGATTAGCCGCTAGTGGGAAATGAATCCTCAATAATTCATCAACACAAATAAATGAATCGTTTATGGCCTTTATCAAAGGAAAATGCCACTCAAACTTGAGAATAGGCTGCTTTTTCTTTTTTTTATCAGTGTAAAATGAATAGCTTTAGCTTTTGGACATTTAAAGGCGAGACTTTCAGCTTTTGGAAATAGTGATGAGCATTGTTCATATAATCTAGACTGAAAGATTCACCATACAATTTTTTTGGTTGTTGCCAATTAATCTATTGGTGAGTTAATGGACTGTTCTTAGCTTCTGAAATATTAAGCTTTTCTACCTTTTTTAAAACGTTTTTAGTGTTAACGATGATGAACCATTAACCGTCAAAATAACAAACCCCTCAACTGATCAAACAAGCAACGGGTGATAAAAATAATTTTTCATTTCATTGGTGTATCGGGTATGTAGACAGAGGTGTGTCATGAAGACATTGTATGCGCCTGCTGAGAACTGTTTCAGGCTTCACATCACAGGCCTGAGAGTGTGTGCGGTTTAACGTGTGTTCAGACGTGCAGCTACAGGAGACGAGTAGCCCCAGCATGCCGGTCATTTCAGGCAAGATGAGATCACGTGCCTGCCATGTGATTGGCTGGTACCTGTCCACATTCCTTTGCTTGACAGACGCACAGACCCCCCCCCCCCCCCCCCCCCCCCACCCCACACCCCACACACACACACTCGCCAGCTGTGCTGCAAGGTCCTGTTTTTCAGTCTGTAGAGAAAGTAATCTCCGAACATCACAAAGGTCCGTCCGGTGGAGGCGGTGTGGAGGAATGGTTGCTCGACTGAGACATATTGAGAGATGGCCCCTTTTCTTCCTATGTCTAGGTCTGTTTTTTTTTTGTTTTTTTTTAAAGATGGCATCCGTCTCCGTTTTGATCAAATCAAGCAGTAAACCCACAAAAACCTTGCAGCCCCGGAGGTTTGAATATCCTGATCCAACAGGAGCTGTTGGCGGGAGGTAAACACCACCTGTGTCCCCTCTCGCCTCTGCGTCACTGAGCCGCTTTTATCAAGGCGCCTGGCCGGCATTGTGGGACAAGCTCTGTGTCTGATAAGGGTTGTCTGGCCCATGGAACATCCTCGAGGGCCTGAGCGGCGCTGTGATAAAGCTATACAGCTCCGAGTGGAGACCGCCTGCTGCTCGTGGAAAGAAATGATCGGTACTGAGATACTGCGAGAATCCTTAGGTGACGCTCACGCCTGTGTAAGAGCATTTGTTATAACTTCCAGTTTTTAATGCAGATTGTTAGCGCTATTCTTCCAAAAACCTCTAAAGACTAGAAACACACCTCAACTCCTGAAAATCTTGTTATGTTATTCTTACGGTGATCTTATCATAAATCACGGGGACTTGTATCCTGAAAGCTTACCTCCATTAAGCTTTAGGAGCCTCTTGAATTATACGCAGCTACGGTTTCCTTTTTTGGTTTTGGAAGAATCACACATCCCTTTCTCAGATGGACTGTTTTCAGGAAAGCTCAGAAATGTGAGTCGGCGATGAGGTGGAGATGCAGAAGAGGCGTTTTAATGAGATTCGCCCGAGGTGATGGTGGTGATGGCTCGCCTGCTGTGATCAGCTCACTAGCGATGGCTCTCCCCTGTTTTCTTCTTTCTCAGTGACTTGGAAAGAGAAGAAATTGAAAGTAAAAGATACACCCTCCGGTATTCTGCAGAGCACAGAGCACATTTTGTCTTTACCCCCTAGACTAAGCAATTGGGCAAAAAATGCAGTGGGGAAGAGGCTGCACTGCAGAGCTAGTTTTACAAAGAAACATTTACACTTGCGAGAACTATAAGAATAATGCTCCTTTTGGAACGTTTGAGACCTACATGAGATAGTAGAGCTTTTAAGACACATTTATTACTGCTTAGTGGTTGCACCTGTTTAATGCAGCTCATGCTTTCTTATAGTTCTTCAGCATCCACTTTGCTGTACAAGTAATGATTTAGTCTTCACCACTGATGGCGTTTCCCTTCTGTTTCTTCTCTCCCAGGTTCAGAAGCCCCTCCTGTGGACAAATTCATCACAAGGGCATGAGGAACATGAGGCCAACCCGGACGTAAACAACCACCTGGCCGAGCTGTGAGCAGCCATGCTCTCCCTTTGTCCACCGTCGAGGGGAACCCCTCTCCAGATGCGCCTCTGCTCTCTGACATAGATCTGGAAACCTCGCAATTAGAAATGGCATTGGTTTGTGTGGGCAGTAACACGTCAGAGTACATGTTTGAGAACAGGTGATGCTGAACCTCTAGCCCACAAAACAAGGGAGATAAACGGCCTCGGACGACCTTTACACAAGGACGCAGCCGCGGCGCCGGCTTTGATGATTTAGTGTCCCCCCCCCCATCGCCTTGCTGACAAGGGCGTGTCATGGCTGCTGCTGGTCCCCATAGCAACGGTTCCTTGGCCGGCCGAGGAGCAGACTGAGAGAGTCCGCGATGCAGCGTAACGGTGGTGGTGGTGGCGGCGGCGGCGGCGGCCAGCCGTGGGTGTTGCGCCGCGTGCGCCTCACCTGGCTCAGTTTCATGCTCTTCTTCATCCTGGTTTTCTTCCCGCTTATTGCCCACTACTACCTCACCACCATCGACGAGGCCGGCGGTCCCGACAAGCGCATCTTCGGGCCGCGGCCCGGCGGCGAGCTGTGCGAGGCCAAGCACGTGCAGGACCTGTGCCGGATTCGCGAGTCGGTCAGCGAGGAGCTGCTGCAGCTGGAGGCCAAGAGGCAGGAGCTCAACGGCGAGATCGCCCGGCTCAACCTGCGCATCGAGGCCTGCAAGCGGAGCATCGACAGCGCCAAGCAGGACCTGCTGCAGCTGAAGAACGTCATCAGCCAGACGGAGCATTCCTACAAAGAGCTCATGGCCCAGAACCAGCCCAAGCTTTCGCTTCCCGTCAGGCTGCTGCCGGACAAGGAGGACCCGGGACTGCCGCCGCCCAAGTCGGCCCGCTCCTGCCGCCTGCGCTCCTGCTTCGACTACGCCCGCTGCCCCCTCACCTCTGGGTTCCCCGTGTATGTCTACGACACCGGCTCGTACGCATGGGGGGATTACCTTGACCCACTGGTGAAGCAGGCCTTCGCAGCGTCAGTTAAGAGCAACATTTATACAACGGATAACCCCGGCATTGCGTGTCTGTATTTGGTGCTGGTGGGAGAGCTGCAGGAGTCCTCTTCCCCTGCGCCGTCTCCTTTAGAGCTGGAGAAGCAACTGAAAGCTCTCCCTTACTGGAGGTCCGATGGACACAACCACGTACTGGTACATTTCTCTCGAAAGTCCATGACGCAGAACTTTCTGTATAATGTGAGCACAGGACGGGCGGCGGTGGCTCAGTCCACCTTCTTGGAGCAGCAGTACCGCGAGGGCTTTGACCTGGTGGTCTCGCCGCTGGTCCACGCCCTCTCGGAACCCAATTTTTTAGAAGTGCCCCCTCAAGTTCCCGTGAAGAGGAAATACCTCTTCACCTTCCAGGGGGAGAGGGTGGAGTCCCTGAGGAGCAGCTTGCAGGAAGCACCCCCCCAGTCTTTTGAGGAGGAAATGGAAGGAGACCCGCCAGCCGACTACGACGATCGCATCGTCGGCACCTTAAAGGCGGTGCAGGACAGCCACTTGGATCAGGTGCTGGTGGAGTTCACCTGCAAGAACCCGCAGCAGAGCTTGCCGACCGAGTGGGCTCTTTGCGGAGAGAGGGAGGACCGGCTGGAGGTCCTCAAGGCTTCGACCTTTGGCTTGGTGATTGCTCCGGGGGACGGACAGCTGGTGGCCTCTGCGGGCTGTGGGATGAGGCTCTTCGAGGCCCTGGAGGTGGGGACCATTCCCGTCGTGCTGGGCGACCACTCCAGACTTCCATACCACCAGTTCATTCGCTGGAGCGAAGCGGCCATTATCGTTCCGAAGCCTCGCGTCACAGAGCTCCACTTCCTGCTACGCAGCCTGTCGGACAACGACATGTTGGCGATGAGGCGCCAGGGCCGCTTTCTGTGGGAGACCTACTTCTCCACCACGGAGAATGTTCTCAACACCCTCCTGGCCAGCATCAGAACCAGCATCCAGGTTCCTGCTGCGCCCATCAAGGAAGAGCCCGCCCACGAGATTCCCCACAAAGCGGGGAAGATGGCGGGAACTGACGCCAACCTGGCTGACAACGGTGACCTGGATCTGGGTCCCGTCGAAACGGAGCCCCCCTACGCCTCTCCCCGCTTCCTCCGCAACTTCACGTACACAGCCGCAGAGACTTATAGGACGTGGAACCGCGCTCCGGGGCCTTTCCATCTGTTCCCTCACACTCCAATGGACCCCGTGTTGCCCTCCGAAGCCAAGTTCCTTGGCTCAGGTACTGGTTTTAGGCCTATCGGCGGAGGTACGGGGGGCTCGGGGAAGGAGTTTCAGGCAGCTCTAGGAGGAAATGTGCCCCGAGAACAGTTCACCGTGGTGATGCTGACTTATGAGAGGGAGGAGGTGCTGATGAACTCTCTGGAGCGGCTGAATGGCCTGCCGTACCTCAACAAGGTAGTGGTGGTGTGGAACTCACCGAAGCCTCCTTCGGACGACCTGCTGTGGCCAGACATCGGCCTGCCGATTGTGGTGAGTGTTCCTTCAGAAAGAGTTCCACCAAAGTACAAGTATTCATTTGAATGGTGTTAGTTCCTTTTCACAAGGAAAACACCTCATTCGGTTTCTCGCCGAAGTGCAAAAAAAAAAGGAACCAGAAGCACATCGCATTGAGCTGTTTGGATCAGCGCCTTTTTGAAACTCTGACGGCGTCCACACCAATTACTAGCAGCTTTACGAACAGGATGTGAAGAAGTCTTGACACCCATGAATAATATAATTTGTGCTTTTGAATTAAGCCCGAAAAATCAAATATTCATGTGGTTCACATCCATACCATTAGATTGTGACGGGGATATGTGGCTGAAGGAATAGATTCCTTACCCGGCACTGAGCTTCTACACGATACTTGCAGTATATTTGACAGGAACTGTGCCGAGATGAGTCTTAGTTAAAAAAGCAGCCACTGGACAATCCCAATGAAGTAGAGACTTGTTGCAGTTATATGGATCGTCTAGAAGTACTACTCGTGTGTAGCATTAATCAAAGTGCACTCGGCTACCCTAACGGCAAATTCTAAGAAAGTTTAACTTCTCACAGTCAGACGGAAATGTTGTTGCTGAGCAGAATCTCCTACGCCTGCAGGTTGTGCGCACGGAGAAGAACAGCCTCAACAATCGCTTCCTTCCGTGGGACGCCGTGGAAACCGAGGCCATCCTGTCGATCGACGACGACGCTCACCTCCGCCACGATGAGATCATGTTCGGGTTCAGGTCAACAGAGGATTCATGTATTCAAGAGAAACCACCTGTAGACTTTGTAGTGACTTTTGCAGTAAATTAGAAGGGAAAGTTTTGTCTAGAATGAGGCTAAATATGAGTCAAGAGAGACATTTTGGCTTTAAATATATTACTATACTCGGATATCACAGAATGCTTACTTTACATGCTCGAAGAAGCAAATGGTCACATTGGGTTGATACCAAACTATAGACAATTTTAAAAAAAAACCTGTGGTTAACAGGAAGGACTTGTGCTGCCTTGTGTCTCTCAGAGTGTGGCGTGAGGCCAGAGATCGCGTCGTGGGTTTCCCCGGCCGGTACCACGCATGGGACGTCAACCACCAGTCCTGGCTCTACAACTCCAACTACTCCTGTGAGCTCTCCATGGTCCTGACAGGAGCTGCTTTTTTCCATAAGGTCAGATCTTATTCCCCCACCACCCCACACTCCCAAAAAAAACATATAGCACACAGCGTTTAACTAAATGATCTAAATTGTTCAGTTTGCTGCCTCGTGGCCATTTCATTCACTTGTTGCCCTGCGTGTTGGTATTTGTGTAGTACTACGCCTACCTGTACTCCTACGTGATGCCCCAAGCCATCAGGGACATGGTGGACGACTACATAAACTGCGAGGACATCGCCATGAACTTCCTGGTCTCTCACATCACCCGCAAGCCTCCCATCAAGGTCAGTGACGGAGCGTGCAGGGCCCCCCCCGTATTTATATTTTTTCCCACTTAGCCGTGCCATTACTCAAACTGACAATCCAATATTCCACACAAATGATAAATCAAGAACGCAGGATTGAATTTGTGTTTTATGCCTGATTTGTCCGCTGGATTTTTATCGGAAGGACATTTGTTCAGCTGAGCGTATTGGCTAGACAAATAATTATAGCAATCCGGCCATGGAAGTTGTTGAAGCAAAAAAGTGTTATTGCCGCCCTCGCTTGAAGTTCTTTTTGATTTAGCGGTGTGTTAATATTCAGGGGGGTTGCACAGGGGAATTAAGGAATGCTTTGAAGGAGTGCGTTGAATGACAGCAATTTGCGGTTTGGGCTAAGCCTTGTGAATAATGAATCTGGGCCAAGTTTAAATGTGGAGGCCTTAAAGGAGAGGGAATATCTTTTTCTTTTTTTTAGCCCAAATAAAATGGATAATAGTTTTTACGCATCACTGGTGATGAATTAACAACAACGTAACCGCAACGTAACATTCAAAACTTCTCATTAGGTCTTTTTATTAGCTTTGTTTTTATTAACAAAAAGACTTGATCAAGCAAACTGTAAGAAAGACATTCCATTTAGTGATGTAGTCAAACACTTTTTACTGGATTTGCTGTCTGCACTGTTATTCATCAAAAGTGGACAAATGTGGTACAAAACAGTACAATAACAACTTAAAATACTGAACGTAATGGGTCCTTTTGTTTTAGAAAACACTAGACTTTTTATTTAAATTGTCTTTGCTAGTTGAAAGACGAGCTGCAGCAGGAGGGTCATTGGAACTAATGTTGGCTCCTTGAGTTGGTTTGACAAGAATAGAGTTGCAATAAAGAGTCTCTCCCACAGACCGCTTTGCACTACACGCAAACGGTCCGCGTTGCTCTGCCACGTGCACCGACCGTCTACCTCTCTCTCCCCGCCAGGTGACGTCGCGATGGACTTTCCGCTGTCCCGGCTGCCCTCAGGCCCTGTCGCACGACGACTCGCATTTCCACGAGCGCCACAAGTGCATCAACTTCTTCGTCAAGGTGTACGGCTACATGCCGCTGCTGTACACGCAGTTCCGCGTGGACTCGGTGCTGTTTAAGACTCGCTTGCCCCACGACAAGACCAAGTGCTTCAAGTTCATCTAGCGTCGGGCTACAGGGGGCCCAGCGGAGAGCCAAAAGCAGGGCGGATCGAAAGGACTGGCGGTGTGTGGGAGACCAGCAGCCCCCGCTGCGGGCGTCGGCGAGGACGCGTGGACCGCCGGATAAATGCACAGGAGGAAGTTTGTGGTTAGGAGGAGAAACAAGTTAAACTTTTCTTTTTGTTTTTGTTTTAAGCTGTTGGCTCGGTGGTCTAAGCCGCAACTCCGACCGAAAAATTTGAGGAGTGGAACCTGAAAGGAACCACTGCCAACAAAACAAGCCTTTTCACTGGACGCCACTCCTCCATTTTTCATGTTCTTGCATCATCAGCTCAATCATCAACCACTACAGATGTCATTTGCACCAACGGCCCGCTGAGGAAAGACGGTTATGTACAGAAGTTGTTTCCAGGACGGACTCGACCCCGACTGGAGCGACCGGAGCCGGACCCACTGGCAGGCTGACGTCAGGCCGTGTTCGGCCCGCCACCTTGTTTCAGTGAGGTCAGCTCCAGTGGCAGCAGTGGGTTTTTCTCTCTCTCTCTCCATTTTACAGTTACAAACTGTACTTCTTGTACGTCAATATGATAGAAGTACTAATGGTCAGAAGTATTTTATTCGTTTTTTTTTTTTTTAATAATGTATAAATCTGTCGACAGAACATTTTTCTCCAACCTCAAGGCTCGTTGGTCCAGACAGAACCTTAACTGAAGAGTGGGCCCAATCATGTTCAGTACTGTTACGCTTACAGGAAGCAATTCTCTTCAGCGGTCACCATAATGCCTCGAATTTGTCATGAAAACCAGCCACCAGTTTGTTATTTTGTTCTGCTCACAGGATCTGCACTCTTTGATGAGATGGCCTGTTTTTTTTATGCTATAGGGCGGTCACTAATGTTTGTAGAAATGTATCTGGGGTTTAAGTAGTCCTGTTTAAATGTAATAATATTAACCAATTAACAGTTCAAATGTCCCTGACGGAAGTGCATCACAGCTGCCAAAACGTGTTGGAATTACAACGAAGATTAAATGTACTTTTAGGATCATGGTTTAAAAAAAAAAGCTCAAAGGAAATAGCTTTGACATCATAGGAAATACATGTAGTTGCTTTCAGGCAGAGGGTTGGATGAGACGGTCTCCGCCTCTCCTATCTGTCGAGTAAGCTTAGCTTAGCGTGCAACCAGAAAACGTGGACTGACAGCTTTGTCCAAAGGTACCAAAATGAAAATATCAAATACATGGCGTCAGAATGACCAAGTATTTCCAGATCTTCTTATATAACTCTCCACCAGAGACCGAATAAGCATAAACTATTGAACGATTTGTCTTAATATATTGCCAGTTCTGGCTTTGAAACACAAGTATTAGATACGTCCCGCCATGGACGTCCCCCTCCTGTATAGACCTTCTTCCCAGCTCTGACAGACACGCCACTTTACTGTGTCGCCATGTTGGTTTCACTTCCCTTTTTTTAATTATTTTTTTTTTTAACCATTGCTTGATGAATGTTTTCTTTGCCAAACAGGTACGACGTCTGCTGCTTCACAGCATAGTTGGCAGGGGGCCGTGTGACTGGCTGCAGAACCGATGCAGTGTGGTACACCCTCTTCCACTCTGCATGGTACTTCTAAGTGGTCCATCCTCTCAGAACCTTTCCTATCATGTGTTATAAATTGATCATCCTTAATTTGATCAGACTAAATTCCTGTACACTGAACAAAAGATGAGTTCAATAATATTTATATTCTTTTACCCTCCAAAAAGGTTCTGTGAGGATGCCTTTATGAAACAAAAAAAATAGTCCATCGTTCTTGTATATTTATTGATATATTATTAAAAAAAAAAGTTTTTTTTTTTTTTTTTTATGATAACGACCCAGTCAATAAAATTTCAAAACTTGTAGTTTATTATTACTTATCGCAAAGAGGCTATGACTTAATTCAGCCGGGAGGTCATGTGAGGAAAAGTTGCTTGTGCCACCGGATGCTTGAGGAGGAATGTACCTGACCCGAGAGGTGCTCCTGCAGACAGGTGTGTTTCATCCACATCAAGATGACCTCATAGTTTGGGTCTGGAACGAGTGTCGGAAGCCCAATCTCTAATTACACCCAATCAAATGGCCGTGCTGTTAAAGCCAAGTTTAACTTACAGTTCTGGGAATCAGAGATGGGGGGGAATTTTTTTTAAAAAAAAACTCTTAATGGGGTCAGAAGCTATGTTGGAAGTCAAAGTCCCCAACCCCCCCCCCCCCCCCCCTCCTTCAATCTGTGGCACAGCTGGTTTTTCCGTGGCCCGGAGCAGGATAACATTCCCTGGAGGCCCACAGTCGTTGTGGACCTGTGGGTCTCTGTGGACCTGTGGGTCTCATTGGGTCTCGTTGTGTCTCTGTGGGTCTCATTGTGACTCTGTGGGTCTCGTTGTGACTCTGTGGGTCTCATTGTGACTCTGTGGGTCTCATTGTGTCTCTGTGGGTCTCATTGTGTCTCTGTGGGTCTCATTGTGACTCTGTGGGTCTCATTGTGACTCTGTGGGTCTCATTGTGTCTCTGTGGGTCTCATTGTGACTCTGTGGGTCTGCGGCCGAGACTCCTGCAACGCTGCTAGCGCCGTGCCGGACCGGTGATGGTCAGATTAATGGAAATAAAAACTTTCAACATGGTTAAGACATCATTTGAGTTATGGCCTCATTCTTGATTTTTTTTTTTTTTTTGCAAAAAAAAAGAAATAAATTCCTGCACTTTTGATTATTTGAATATTGTGCGACCGTGTTGACCTTGTTTTTTGTGTCGAGTTGACGTCAGTGAGCTACAGCTGGCTGCTGGAGAACATCGCATGAAGACTTTAAATGGTATGAAGGGTAAATCTGAATGCGATTTAAAAAGTCCCACCATCACCTTTTAAAACATGTCGAGCATGTTCTACGTTCTTCGATCCACATTGGGTCAGAACAGCAAGAACCGTCGTACTGTTTTATAACACTAGAACACTAGACATGTGATTTGTATTCTTCTAATGATCACATTGGGCTTTTGAAGACATTTTTCCCTGCTGGGAAACTTGACGGGGTGAGGTGTTGCACAACACCGCCCCCCCCCCTCCCTCCGGCCCTGAACCCGAGAAGATGGGACAAGGAGAAGAAATGTGCATCCCTCAGCCTGAAGCTTCAGCCAGCAGAGAGATGAGCTCCCTTTTTACTGATGGCGTGGGGGCGGGGCCGTGTAGCCTTTAGGAGTCTCTGGGGGGGGGGGGTTTCTGACACGTACCCTTTTCTTTTTCTGAGGGTTAAATGCCTCAACAGCCCAGGTAAAACCATTTTTCTAACACTTAATGACTTGGACAACGTAAAAATGTTGTATATCCTTTATTAAATGATGCGTCTACCATTCACTTGAAACCAGAAAACATTTCCCCCTTTTTTGCAATAATTCTGCTGCTCTGGTTCAATTCACGGCCAACGCTTCTGTTTATAACAAAAAATAATTAAAAATGCCTCAGTCCTCGGAGAGACTTGGTAGGAGGAATTTTCTTTTCCCATATTGCTCCTCAGCGGGAAGCACCGTGTTTCTGCATGAATGAACATGGCTGAGTTGTCAGAAGGCTGAACGGTGAAACCGGCTCGATCGGTGTTACGCAGGGAAGGAAGCGGCTCTTTGATGCCACTGGAGCCGCGTCACATTCTGCGAGCGCACGGCACAATCACACGGCTCGCGTTTTAAAGTGGCGTCAATGCATAGTGTTATGCAACACCACAATTAAAAAAAATAATAATAAAATGCGCAAACCCCCACAATCCAGTAAAACATTTGACTGGTATTAAAAAAGAAAAACAAGAAAGGGGAAACTGATGAATGGATCTTGCATAATGTCACGTGCGTGTAAACAAACTGTACAAAGCATTGCTTGTAAGAGTAGTTGCAGCATGTTCTGGGCCCTTTTGTTGGAACAGTCTTTTCGCCGCCGTCTCTTCCGTCAATGGCTCTGACTGATAGAGGAGCGTCTGGTGCGCTGCTGGCAGCTGAAGTCCAGAGGAGGAACAAGCCGGGAGGCGTCTGCTCGTAGCGGACCGAGCTCTTTGGTCCTGGGATTTCGCAGACAGGGGGGGGGGGGGGGGGTTTGGAAGGTTTCGTCGCATTGTCCTGTAAACAAGTCGGTGTGCGTGCAGCCCTCGCTGGAGGCAGAATTGCTGGAGAACCTCCCTGGTCTCTTGGTATGTGCAGTAATTATAAGGTCATTCGTCTTCAGTCCACCTCCACCAATAAAGTCAGTCTGCAGATTGGCTCAGGCCTCACATCTGTATTCAGCACACACACACACACACACACCTCACAGAGGGCGACCTGCTCCCCACAAACTCTGACCTTCTTTGGGGGGAGGGTGGGGACGTTGTCGACGTCAGTCTTCATAAACCGGCGCCCCCAACCCCCCCCCCCCCCCTATGTGTCGGTGAGGGTGTGCCAGTGGCAGACCTGCCGCCCCTCGGCCTCTTTCATCTCCGTCCAGTGGCTCTGCTGCTCCTCGCAGGTGCTGCTGAGGCCCAGGGAGACCCAGCCCAGCCTCTCCCTGGGCCTCATGCTGCTCCGCCGGCAGAACACCGACAGCACCAGAGACACCTCGGACAGCTGGAAGAGCGCCACCTGGAACAGAAAGGTCTCCTTGTAGGTGGGGTTGGGCTGGCCGCGGCACACGGCCGTCTTGTACTTGGACATCTCTTTCCCCTTTGAGTCCAGCATGGTGAGCTTCACATAGGTGTCTGAAAAGGAAGCGGCGGGAGAGCGATGAGAGGGCGCCGCCATGTGGCGGGACATGAGCGCTGCGAGAAACCGGCGCGGCAGAGGTTTGACGCAGTTGCACATTCTTTTTTTTTGCATGCATGCATGCATGCATGCACTAATCAGAGAATGGGTGGGACCTGGGAAGCAGGGGCAGTGCGATGAAGCACCCACAACTAAGCGAAGACCCGGATTTAAGACCGGAGCTGCACAACTACATTGTGGGTTTGCGTGTCTTTTGAAATGGTTTTCAGATGGTTGAGATATTCCCGTGGTTACATAATTACTTATTACATTTTAGGGGTTCTTATGCTTTGTGCTGGCCAAAATGGAAAAAAAAGAATCAACAAAACATAATCCAATGGAGCAAATACGTGCTCCTTTTGGATCAAAACTTTTTGCATCTACACGTGATTCAAAAATTCCCTGACACTGACTTGACGATGGGTAATCCACTGCTGACTTACCTCTCATGATATAAAGCTGCCCCCCTACGAAGTGTTTTACGCAACAGAACAGACCGTCTGTGGCACACACGACGCGGCACGCAAAGGTGGAAAGAAGAAAAAAATAGGAAGCAAGTTTAAAGATTGTGATGCGCACCAGAAGGTCAGTGTTCACGGGAACGCTGGTTAGCAGCAATTGCTTCTGCGTGATGGGCTTCAATCAGTCAATCAAAGAGCTGATGGCTAAATCTATTTTTGCACATGTGTTTTGCCAAAGCAGTTGCTTGGTGCATTACAGAGGAGCGCTTTACTTTACGTCGGCACTCGGCAAACAAAGCAGGCACAAGCGGCGTGACGCTGTACGTACTGACGGGTTTATCAGACGCCGTGGTCTTGAAGTGGCTTCCCTGGATGACCTCAGCAGATAGCTGTCCCGTGGCCGAGTTGTAGATGAGACCCAGGAGGATCTCTGGCATGGAAGAGTCTTCGGTCGAGCGGTGGGACAGAGCTCCGGCACTGCGAGAAACGCTCACCACGGAGCCGCAGCCCTGGAAACACACAGAGGGGGGAGGGGGGGGGGGGTCAGACCACATCCAGACGGGCCGTGAAGCGTCCCAATAGGGTTTTGACTGTTGATTTCTTAGATTGGTTTTATAATTTATTCAGTCCATCTACTGAGCAATTTGTGTGAAAAAGTGCATCCAATCATGTGGTGAAACGTCTTTTTTACATAATTGAATCTTGAACCGCAGCTACTTTAAAAACTAAAAATGAATCAATGAATCAATCTACAGGAATTTACCAATTTTAAATAGCAAAGGAAAAACATTTGTGGTCTGAATTCCCTTATGTAATATTACATTGAATATCGTATGAATTTGAACAAAAAGCCTCTAAAATGAAATTGAGAAAAGACTTCTAGAAATTCACAAAGGCCCCTCACTGTGAGCTCGGAGCCCGCCTCCAGGGTGACGGGCAGAGCGATCTTGCCCTGCAGGTTGAGCTTAGTCAGGTAGAACACCTTCTCTCCCAGGACCTTCTCCTTTTTCATCCGGCGGATGCTGTACAGGCGGAAGCGGACGGCGTAGTCCCCCAGGGCCTCCTGTTCCACTCTGGAGAACTTAAACGTCTCCGTGAAGACGGGACACGGACCCTTCTGCACTCCGGTCTTGGCCCGTTGCTTCTTGGTGGGCAGCAGGACCAGGTGGACTTGCCACGCGATGTTGCCCGTCTGTTTGAGAGCGGGGATGTCCGTCGCCGCGGTGACGGTGACCGCCAGCCACTGCTCGCCGGAGTCGTACTCGAAGGCGACGTCCAGCGTGCCGTATTTGGCCAGGGGCTCCGGCTCGTAGGCCGACGGCAGCTGAGGGCCGGAGCCGTCCTGGATGGAGGACAAAGGTCTGAGGGTCAGGGAGACGTGGATCAAATACATATGTACATTGTTTGGATATCACAATGAATAACTTATGAATGCCCCTCAGGTTGATTCATCAAACAACCATCCACCCGTACCAATGCATTAAAATACAAAGCGTTGGGTGGGGATCACACGGCAGCTTTGACCTCACCTCCGGTCCCAGCACAGCGGTGCTGTCGCTGGGTATGTCCTCCTCGCAGCCTTTGTTGAGGTAGCTCTCGGTGTCCTGGTCCTCGCTGGCCTCGCTGCGCTGCGGGGACGACCCCCTGCGCCCCCCCCCGGGACGAGAGGACGCGCCCTCGCCCTGGTAGGGAGGAGGCCGGGGGTCGCCGACGGGTCCTTTCTTCTTTATTCTCCGGGTGCGGTTGGCTGCTTTCAGGACAGCAGAGGGAGGAAGGCTTACTGCTCTGGGCAGAGTCAGGTTAACCTCTTAACTGAACCGAAAGGGCCTGGAGATGTTTAAACTGTGTAAATAATACCAATGAAGAAAAAAGAAGAATGGGTAGGTTATCCTGTATTATAACGCGGGTAGATGGAATCCAGCGTTCTGATTGGTTGAGAGTGAGTCACGGGGTGGGGGGGCGCATTACTGAGCGATAATGTACAGTAGCTGTTCACATTGACCCGAGTGTTCAGTATCACTGACACTCAAAGCAACACGTTAGTTGACATTTTAGCTTTTAGCTCGGTGGAAAAAGACTGTAAATCCCTCAAATGATGGTTTTGAGGCCATGTGAGCTTTCACAACCGGACAATTAAGGTGGACGTCATGAGCGATGTGGATGAATGAGATGGTGCTGGACCACGTACCGGGACTATTTTTCCTCTAGACTAATGAAACGTGATACAAAACATTTGGTGGCTACAACTATTTTGTGCTGAGAGGCAGCTATTTACTTAACATTTATAATTTCCCTGGTGACCGTGTTATAAAAGCAATAAGGTACTTGAGGCTGTACTTTATCTTCACCCTCGAACTGTTACATTATTGGGTGATAAAGTACAGCCTCTTGCTTTAATATTATACAAAGTAGTAATGTAAAAGCAACTACAGGAATAAAGGAAAATATTCTTGATAACTTTCTGGATGAGAGTTCAGATCACAACTCATGACCCAGTCTGAATAAAGGTGAACTTAAATATTTTATATATATATATATATATATATGATTATTTACGTTATTTGATCTAACCCCATCAGTGCTATAATTTAATGATAGGTGTGCCTTTACTGTTTGTCATATTTCATCTCATTCATTAAATACCCCGTCCGCTGGAGGCTTCGCTGCTGTAGCCGCCCTTCTGGCTGGACTGTTTGCACTGGTGGCTCCACACAGACGTCGGGTTCTGCTGGGCCACAGCTTCGGGGCCTTTGTCCTCCTCGCTGTCGGATAAAACCCCCTCTGGACGGAACACACAGAGGCTTATGTCCAAACATTGCATTTATCTTACAGAACATGTTGTGTGCAGGGAGACGGGAGCAGAGATGCTAAAGCAGGGCACTCTGGAGAGCCGAAATTCAGGGTGAGAACTTCAGGTCATGATTCCAAAGAGAAGAAGAGGCAAACGTGTGGGAAATTTTAGCAGCACACCATCTAACCTTGTTTTCCTTTCTTTTTCCTCTTGCTTTTCTTCCCCTTCTCCGTCTTCTTCTCCACATCCGAGGCCTCTTCCGAATTCTTCGGACTCTCCTTTGCTCCTTTCCTCTTTTTCTTGTCCGACTTTTTCTTTTTCTTCATCATCGAGGAGGATTTAGGAAGCTCGGCCTCCTCCTCGTCGTCTCCTTCCCTCTCCGGGCTGTCTGCTGCCTCCACGTCTTCTTTCCCACCTTCCTCTGGGCTTTTCGGCTTCGACGGCCTGCTCCCAGTCTCGGGAGCAGGTGATGGAGGAGGTGGAGCGGTGGCGCCGTCTCGTCCGCCCCGGTTGTCTTTTTGATCTGAAGCACCGGCTTCCTCTTCCTGCTCTCCATCCGGGGATCCCCCCCTGTTTTCCCGCGCCGCGGCTTCCATCGCTCGCTGCTTTTCTCTCCTTTCCTTTCTCCTCTGCTCTTTCCTCTCCTGCAGCTCCCTCTCCTCCTGCTTCCTCCTCGCCTCCTCTGCCATCTCGGCCTCCGTCTTTCTCACGCGCCAGCACCCGTCCCTCCACTCCCACTCCAGCTGGCCGGGGTTGCTCTCGGCCTCGTCCGCGCCGCCGGAGGGGTTGGCCTTCGAGGAGGCGGCGCTGGCGGCCTTGCTCCCCCCTTCCTGCGCCGCGGAAATGCGACCGTTTTCCCCGTCCTCCTCGTCCTGGACCTTGCCGATGATGGTGGTGACCTGCTCCGTCAGCTGGTCGCTGACGGCGTACGTGGCGTCGCTGACGGCGTTGGCCAGGTCGTCCACGCGGCTGGTGACCGAGTCCAGGAGGGAGGAAATGTTGACGGACGGGAGGTTCTGCTGGAAGCTCTTGAAGAAGGCCATCTCTCACCGTCACCGCGCCGGGCCGCGCTGGATTATCTCATCAGAGACACTGACACGGACATGTGGTCGTTAGAGGAGCGCGGCGCCGGCATCAGAGCGCGTGCCGAGACCAAGCGGTGCACACGGACCAATACGCTGATTTCTAAAGGTTAGAGTACATGTTTGGCAACAAGAGCTTTCTCACAGGGCTTTTGTGTTCAGCTGTCCGTCCTCTGAAGTCTCAGACTGGATAACGATTATCACAACAATCAATGCTGCACTGAAGAAAACGTGAATCCTCTTTTTTGGTCAGAAGTGAAGCCGACGCTCACATCGAGTTCTCATTTTTAACTTCATGTAACGTTCATTAATTGGTGAGCTAATCCGATGGGACAGTAAAGTAGCATATTAATATTGCATGACTTACAGTAGCCTGTAAATAGGCAAACCATCTGTGGGAACGGTGGCTGTGTAAAGTTATTCTTATTTTTTCATTAAAAACTCAATCTGAATTATAAATAAATCATTAAAATACGATCAAACACTTTGGCTTGATTGTGACAAACATACAATGAATCACTTATGGTGGAACAAATTGTGTTCGCGAGGTATCATTAACCCTACTCCCATTTTTTTGCATCCTAACCACGAAAAGTGTCTGATGCATATTATCGATATACTGATATTGATCGTTTTTTCGCTGTGCAGGCACTTCCTCCCCAGTTCATAATCTGCATTAGCAGCAAAGGGAATGTGTGTTTTGCACGGAATGAGTGAATAATCCTTTGTGTAGATGGAGATCTGTGTCGAGTACCTGGATTGGTGTTCGTATAACCAGTGAGATGTGACAGATCTGCCGGACTCTCCACTGACCGCTTGTTGCTGAGGTAAAGAAAGAACAGAGCCATCAACGCCATGAAGGCTGCAATGGAAGACAGGACACCCAGAAGCTCAGGAGAGACTGAGGAGGAGAAGAACATAAATAAAGAGGGAGGGAGGAAGAGAGTCGGGGCAGGAAAAGGAAAGACGGACAGAAAAAAAAAGACAAAACAAATATATTTAGACACACTGATTATTTATGGAAATGTAACCAAGACATTTCCAAACCGAGTCTTTTATTCTTAAGAAGAAAATAAAGTGATATAAATCAAAACAAACATGGATGCCTGCAAGCTTAAAGTAAATGCTTTCAAGGGTGTAAATAACTTCAGTTTGAATCAACGTTCATCACACCAAATCGTAAAATGTTTCCTCGTCGGTTTGGGGTCAGCATGGTGCTTTTAAACCGTCGGCAGATACAATCGACTGCAGTGTATGTAGGCCAACCACACTGCGCTGCTGATGTGCTATTTTTACGAGAGCCTCAAAGGGGGCTGTATCCTGAGACCTAGACTCGGTAAAGCAGCCAAAGCGCGCTGGGCCTGCACTAAATACGCCACAACGCGGTTTAGCTGAAGAAAACGGCGGTAATGAGCCTGAGGCCATTTCTAAAGAGCCAGCAGCTCAGTGGGAAGGGCAGCTTGTGAATTAAAGCACACAAGTTTGAGTACTTCCTGAACCACATAACACCCTCCTGTGATCCGACAAACTAAATGGACACATTCAACACTTTCACGGGAGACCCTCACGATGGTTTTTTATTTTTATTTTTATTTTGAACGTTTGCTAAACCCCTCCCCTGAGCAGCAGTGGTCCAATCGTAGCTTAGCAGAGGTAGTGAGTTGCTGAGCATGGTGCCGGTAGAGCAGCACTTTAAAACTTACAGACCAATCAAAAACCACATCGTACTAATTGTAAGAAATCGATAAAAGTGTGTGTTTGCACCCCCAACGTGATGCCAACACACACTATGGTACTACAGGTGCAGGTGCAAGCCTTTGTTTTGGCCCATCTGCCGTGTCTGAAAAGGACCCCGGTGAAGCGTTGAGACAATAACCCCAATGCTGCATCACGTGTTTCGTAGCAGTGGTTCATTTATGAAACACTAGTGACTGATTACATTGGTCATAAAACATATTGGTGCTGAGAACACAAACGAGAGAGAGAGAGAGAGAGAGAGAGAGAGAGAGAGACGTGGTTTGTCCACCCTCCTGACTGCAGACCTAACCTATGGAGAGACTCGTTTCACCATGGCAACAGGCAGAGCCCACTGCAGCCTGACGACTGGTGCTGCTGCTTGCTGCCGACTGCCAGAGTAGCGAATGCCAAAACCCCAAGAACGGCAGGAGAAGTGGAAGTGAGATAAGAGGCTTACCTTCGCCAAACCAATCCCGCCCCCCCCCCCCCCTTCCGTTAAAAAAAGCCGTTCCCAATGAGCACTATCAGTATTTCTGATGCTACCGATAGCACATGATGAGAGGAGAGAGGAAAACAGAGCTGCCCTGCTGTGAGAAGTAATCCGACATGTAACCAGTCCCGGTCCCTCTCGTGTCCGCCCGGCGTGGTGATTAAGCACCGATCTCCGCCTGTCGAAATGTACACAGCTCACGGGCCCTTGCGCCCCCGAGAGTGAGAACCCCCCCCCCCCCCCCCCCCCGCGCTCGGCAAATGTCAAAAACAGCTGAATAATTTAGACACCCGAGGTAACCCGAGGCCTGTGTGGATGTACACTGGAAAGTTGAGCGGTTTGCGGCCCCGGGCCCTTCGACACAGCCTCCACCCCCTCACCCCCCCCGCTTTCACCCTGACCCCCCCATCCTCACTCCTCTGAGCGTGGACGTGTGCGGGGTTGTGCGTCTGAAATGAACACACGAGAAAATGAATCTGTCTTTTTTTTTACGAGCCTCTGAGTTCAATCAGCTTTATCCTTCTGTTTTTTCCTGTTTTAGGTAACCACTCCAGTGAGCTGGCTAATAAACATGAAAACGCAGCCACTGAACCATTGAAAGTGCAAACAGCGAATGAATAATAGCCTCGGAGGAAACATGAGCCCCTTTTAGATCAAATGTTTTGGTGACACAAAAACAAGTGTTTCTACATCGCTGTGACAGCAAGCGTGTGAAATATTCTGTGTTGTGGAAATGAACCTTCACTAATTCCTAAATGTAATAACTTATACCACTGTACGAAACAAAACCTCCGTGCTGAATAAATCATGAGCAAACAGATGGCTTTTTTTTTTCTTTCTTTTTTTTTACTTTATGTGATACACTTGTTGTGACACTTTTAATAGACCAAACTTTGGAGAAGTTTCACAGGAAAAAGGGAACGCTGAAAGCCAGAAGAATAAGTTATTTTGGCAATTTGCAAAGTGAAACCTGGCCTCACCTCGTCTGGCACAGATGAGCTCATGAACACCACAGTTTCTCCCCCCTCCTGGGAGGGAGAGAGAGAGAGAGAGAGAGAGGGAGAGAGAATGTTGGCAGTCAGTAGATGTAAAAATCATTGCGTGTAGGCTAGAACATATGTCCATGCCTCAGGTTAGGAGGCCGGCAGATGGTCATGCCAGCAGATAAAAAAACGTATCAGCTGGACCCAAAAGAAGAAAAAAAAGGTCAGTTAAATAAAATGGACATTCTGTACATCAAATTGAAATAGCTTCCATACATGGAATAAATCACTAATACAGTAATTAAGCCATTTTATGTTACACGTTATTCAAATGAAGTGATTATTACACCAATGTATATTTTATAAGAAATAATAATTTGGGGAAAATAGTGTTTCCTAACAGGAATGAATTATTTATGTATTGTTCTACAGTATTCAAATTGAATCATTAAAAGTTCTTTAAAATACACTCAATGTGGGCAGTTAATGTAAAAATAAACATAAAATTCTCCAATAAACATAAAATTTGTCGACGTTCATTACACTATCTGGAATTACATTACGGTTTTACTATTTTTTTTTATTATTTCCTTCACAATCCCACTGAGGCTCAATTTAATGAAAGGTTCTGACATTATCTCTGAGTATTTGATGATTCGGGTGCCTGCAGAGGCAGAGAGAGAGAGAGAGAACGCTCTCAGGCCGACTTGTGTTATGTCACACAGCAGATAGACCCTCTAAATGTTAGAGAATCTCCCTCTCGGCGGTTTTTACAGAGACAAAAACACTGCTGTCTCTGAAATCACAAAAGCTTTTAAGAGTATTTGGGAAAGAAGATTATTTTAAGTGTTACCTCTGCATTCATATAAAGCCGTCATTTTTCAGGCCATTTCTACATGTTTCAAACATCAAAGCATAGAACAGTAAAAACCGCAGGCTTCAAGCTGCAAAAATAACTTGTCCTCCTGTCTTTGAACCATGAAACGTATCTTTTCTAAAGTGATTCTTCCAAAAAGGATTTCTGACACCTTTAGATGGCTGACATAAAACAACACCACATGAAGCACAAAGTTCAACACAAAAGGGCCGTACACGTTAACTAGATTGAAATTTAACCGTCATTCCATCACAATTACATGCATTTTGCACATTGTTGTAAAGTAGAGTAGAAACCTCGGGCCCTACACCCCCCTTAATTCTGAGGACCCCAGAACCCAACACAATATTTTTTTAAACCACTGATTAGGGAGAAATACTTGAATCAAATTGATTGACAAACATGTATTGAACTGCTCAAATGTGTTTGAAGACATATTGCGCTCGTTTTTTGTTTGTTGCATAAAGCCAATGAAAACTGCAGGTGACGCGCATCCGCAAACAGGGAGGCACGTCCCATGTCACGTTATGACGTGGTCACGTCACTGCGTGACGTAATATAGAGACCAGGTGCCCGTGACGGGACAGGGCGAGCATCATGTGTGTCCCGGTCACTTTCCACTAACGCCTTGGAGGAGGTCGCAGGCTGCACATTACACCCCACAGAGCATAGCGAGAAGGTCCACGGCGCGTTCATCCACGGACACACACACCGGGTATCGGACGGCAGCGGTTGAATTTCTAAACTCAAGCCGTTATTTGATCGTTTTTCCTCGATAACAACGCACCACACATTTCGCCCTGGAGGAATAAAGTTGTCATGTGACGCGAAGTAGCAGCCCGCTGTGGCTCTTGGCATGAGCCCCTAAATACATGATCGTATCAATTTGATATTTTGTCATATTTTGTCAGTCACAGGCGTCTCTCTGGCGAAAATAGTGCACAAACGTGAGCCGGGGTCAAGCCAAGCTGCGGGACTGTCCGCGTCCACCTGAGCATCACGCACGAGCCGCGCTGTCCCGGAGCACACTGCGGCACCGCGTCATTTAACACGCAAACCGCTCTCGGCACAGGACACTTCTCAGTTAAAAATGCATACTATTAGCATTGGGCTTTTTCCCCTCACAAGCATCATTCTCGTTCCGTCCCGTGCAAAGTTCTACACCTGAGACCCGAGTACTTACCGTCAATCGCCATGATGCTCCGTCCCGGACTCTACCAACTGTTAGGGGGGTGTGATGGAGGAGGGCGATCATTCATGTGCCAGTGGACTGTGTGTGTGTGTGTGTGTGTGTGTGTGTACACGTGTCTACAATGTGCTATATTAACATCAAACGGTTCCGTGTGATAAAAAGGATGGATTGAGCATTAACTGATCCCCCGGGGGCCCAACGTGGAGAGAGAGATGATTGTAGATGAATATCGCAGAAAAAGTAAAAGGCTTAACATAAACTATAGAAAAACAAGCATGATATGAATTAGAAGTGCAGCATGTGTATTACGTGTGTATTATAAAATATTAACTTAAAAGATTATGAATAATAAATGATCTGTCGTGTAGTGCAGCTTTAATTACCATAAACGATTATATTGACAGCGAATCAACACATTTTACGTTTATCTAACTCATTTAATAAAATGTTCCTAAAATAGCAGAATAAAGATAAAAGTTGCATCCTCATGAAGGACTTTTTGCCTCCATCTTTCTCAAAGTAACATGGCCAAATCAATTATTGATGATAAGAAGGAATAACAATTGATAATCATGAAGCCATTTTCCAATGCATCACTATTCATTAGAACTTGGAGGTATATTATTTTCTGGATATTAGATTTCCAGTCCTACAGTAAATATTCCACTTGATTAAAAGTACAGCAGTATTAGCAGCAAAATGAAAGTATCATGAGTAAACGTATTGATCAGGAATCAGGAATCGTTTATTGCCACAATATGTCAGACATACATACATTTGACTCGGTGGTTGGTGCCTGACAGCAGACAGTGTGACAATGGACAACAAACAACGTACTGCAGGAATAAGATAAAACACATAATAAAATATATGCTATGGGTTAGTAAGTTAAAGCTGTGGGTTAGTATGTTAAGAAAGAAAGATAATATAATTTTTTTTTAAAAGACAAAGTGCACCAGCTAACAGAAAGTGACGAGTGAAAGTGACAAAGTGTACATGGAGTGAGAGTCAGTCAGAGGGGAACCTGTTCCTGTGACTATCATCACCAGTATGCAATTATTAGATTTTCAACCAATATCTCTGCATCATTTAACTGTTCTATCCGCTTGAAGTGGAATAACTTTTTCATAACGGTACATTAGTCCATCTGGCAGTGCGTCCAAGTATACAGGTTGGGACCCTTGAAAAGGTCACGAGACCTTTGATGGGTCAGGAATATAGAAAAGAATAAGACACAAATGGGTAGACTATTGACATAATATGGAGTTGTCTTCTGTTAGATATTTATGAAATCTTAAATAATTTACGATCCATGAACTTCACCAACTTGACACTGATGTTTTTTTAAAAACAAAATATATACTTTTTCCCATACAAACTCCTAATCTGAGAAGTAAGGCAACCAGATAATTTATTTTTTAAACGTGGGCTCAAAATTGTACTTCAAAGTGCCATTGATGACATTCCACCACTAGATGTCAATCTCTTTCTTTCCAATGATGGTCAAGTCGAGTTATGAGTACATTTATAGCATATATCTTGTTCTGATTTCAAATATGTCAGTTAAGTCCCCCTCTCATGATAAAGCAAATAAACTCATCTCATGTGAAACACACATATGGAACCTGCCGATTGTTCCACCAACTCGGGTTTGTTACCTTTCCGAAATAAAGTGGGTTTCTTTCTTTTACAATTATAGAATTAATTAAAAAAGTATAAATAAATTAAGCCCATAAATTAGCAAAAACAATAGCATGCTGTACATTGAATTTTTCAAAATTTAAAACAAGTGTCAAAAAGTGTGTTCCGAGGGCAGGTCTAGTTTCTGTGTCTCACCGTCACCAGCCAATCAGATACAAGAGATCTGTCTACGTCACCACTCATAGACACACCACCCTTTTTTTTTCATTTAACACATATCCGCAAAGTTTACAAGCATCAGATGCCTCACACCTAATTGGGTTATTTAGCTTTTTTTAAACTCGGAGCGGATAAAGATGAGTGAAATCAAAACAAAGGGTTCCGCCGGGACCGAAGACCCCGGAGAGGAGAAGGACTGGGCCGAGGCCAAGGCGTTCTTTGACAACCTCAAAACCCACAAGCCGAGACCTGTACGTATTGCGCTGAAAAACTGGTACTAGCGCGAGCGTGTGTGTTCGCTTCGAACACTTTCCTGCCCACAATTTGTGACTTTTTAATAATAATATAACTCTTCATGCCGCCCCCCCCCCCTCCTTCCTCGTCCACCCGCAGCCCAAGCCCCAGTACGCGGTCACCGTCGCCGTCTCGTCTCGCACCCTCTTCGACATGGTGGCAGAGAGGAAGATCTACGAGGACCAAGGACTCGAGAAGTACGTGGCCTATCAGCGGGATCACGAAGACGAGCCGCTGAAGCCGGGACCCGCGTTCCCCTTCGTCAAGGTAGGCCCGGACCCCGGAACCCGGAACCCGGACACCTCCCTCCCTCCACGCCCCCTCGGCGGGGTTCACCTGGGCGCGGTGTCTGGAGTTCAACGTTAACTGGTCCCAGTCCGCACGAGGTGGAACTCGATATTTATATATAAAAATTCTCACATTTAGACCATTTGAATTTACATTTAAACAAGAAAATATATTTTACATATTTTCTGCTGTATATTGGGGGGGGGGGGGGCAGATTGGTATTTTCTCAATATTGGAGAGGGGTGGTTACGCTCTTGCATGTTACACGTAGCGGAGTCTCAAACAAATGTTACACATCGGGCCACACCTCAATGACTTGTGTTAAGGTATTCAAACTGCGCACTTGACTGCGGTATGAAATCATTTAACCGGACTTTTATCAAATAACAATAATTCACTCACACACACAGACGGTGCATTCACACGTCTGGTGAGTGTTGGAAAATGTGTAAATTTAATCTGGCACATTTTTTTTTTTTTTTACAAACAAAGGCACACAGTTTCCACATATTCCTCTGTTGCAGTGCTGTTTGAATTCAGTTTCAAAGCCTAATTGAAAGAAAGCTGCGTTGCAACACAAACGTTACGTTGCAACGTTTGTGTTGCGACGTCGCGCTCCACAGCGCCCGATGCAACGCGTCTTCCCTCTCGCGCAGGCGCTGATGACCGTCAACAACCGACTGAGGCTGCTTTACCCGGAGAGCGAGGAGCTGTTTGACATCGTCCTAATGACCAACAACCACGCCCAGGTTGGCGTACGCCTCATAAACAGCATTAATCACTACGGTACGCTCCGTCTTTAGCCAGACGCCGCTCGGCTGGGGCCCCGGCCGACGGGCTCGCACACTCGCACAGACGGCCCTCTGTTATTAACACACTATGTCTCTCCAACTTCCTTTTGTTTTAAAATTCAGATTTGACCATAGAGCGGTTCTGTATGACCGGGGGGAAAAGTCCCACGGGCTACCTGAAGGCCTACATGACGAACCTCTACCTCTCCAAGGACTCGGACAAAGTCTCGGAGGCCATAGAGGAAGGTGAATGCTGCGGGTGGATTGTAGAAAACAAACTGATACCGAACACCGACATTCAGATGGAGCGAAAAACATTTTCCCCCAAAATCCCAACTCTTATCCTCCCTCCCGCGCCGTTTCTAACCGACTCTCCTCTCCTGCAGGCATCGCCGCGGCAACCATGTTCATGGCGGTAAAGGAGAACGAGTTGAGCGACAGCCAGCTGAGAGTGGCGTTCGACGGCGACGCCGTCCTCTTCTCGGACGAGTCCGAGATCATCGTGAAGGAACACGGCCTGGACACTTTCTTTGAGCACGAGAAGGAGTTTGAGAACAAACCCCTCGCACAGGTGACTGAAGCCCGCTTGTACGTACTTTAAGCGCCTCGTCGGCAGCCTTTAGATCCAGAATATACAGACCAGCGTAGGCTCATCTTTAAGGTCATTGTGTTATCCTTACATTTTCCTTTTTAGTTTACACTAGTTTACTACTGTAAATTTAGTGTTTTATTCCGCCATTTGTCTTTTTTAAACTAATTAATTGTTGTTGATTTTAGAGAAAAGTTTCATTGGGTTGTGATGGAGGGATTGGGTTTCAGTAGCTTTTCTGCGTTGATAAGAATATTTAGTTCTTTGGTTCAGGTTTATCTATTCACATTAATTTAAATGCATCAAGGCCGGAAGCAGAAGTGATCGGAGAACCGCTCTAAACTCCGGCATCGTGCATTTTGCTTTTCTCTCCCCTATCTGTTTGTTCCACCCCGTGCCCCTTTTTATTTCCAAACAATTTACTCGATAATTTTGGTTCTTTTTTATTTTTTTATTTTTAGGGTCCCTTAAAGTGTTTCCTGGAGGCTCTGGGGAAGCTGCAGAGAAAATTTTACGCCAAGGACGAGCGCATGAACTGCCCCATCCGGACCTTCCTGGTGACGGCCCGCAGTGCGGCCAGCTCCGGGGCTCGCGTCCTCAAGACCCTCCGCAGCTGGGGCCTGGAGATCGACGAGGCCCTGTTCCTGGCCGGGGCTCCCAAAGGGCCCCTGCTGCAGAAGATCAAACCGCACATCTTCTTTGACGACCAGATGTTCCACATTGAGGGGGCCCAGGAACTGGGAACCATATCTGCGCACGTCCCCTATGGGGTCGGACAGAAGTACCACAAGGGTAAACTCATCGTCCCGCCGAAAAAGGAATGATCGAGAACTGGTTGAAAAATCCACAAGGCTCCAAAATACAACCGTGCATTTGAATTGATCCGGTAAACGATTACCGGCAATTGCCTTTTAATGCCTTTCACTTTTTTCTACTTTTCTTGGAATACGGTTTTATTGATGAGTGTAGGAATGTTTTTAACTTTTTCACTAAACACTGTTCTGTAGGTATAAACACCAGATTCAAGATGACCCATTTGTACACATTTTCACCCTTTGAGAGAGATTTGTTTATCATATCATTTGCATCCATTCCTTTTTTTACAATAACATATGTCGTTTTTTAAATCTTGGTTTCAGCTATTTGTTTCTGGGTGTAATCTAAATGAGTAGGAGAATATATCTGCTATAGTAGATCTTATCTTTCCTGCATTGGCTCTTTAATTGCTTTTAAACGTAAAGATTGTGAACTGGTTAAATTACGGCAATTTCCACTTGGGCATATTGGTCTCTGCTTTTAGTAATAAATACTCATATGTATTCTGTTGGCATATTATGAACACTGATGCTGTTTTTCCTTACGGCCCATCATGTAAACGTTATATTTCTCTTTAAACCTTTATACGCCTGTACACTGCACCTCTTTATCAGGAAGCGCACTGTAACTACACTTTTCTGTCACGTTCTAGTGCTTTTATATAGGAACGAGTGCACATGAACATTTTTGCAAATTGGATTTGATTTATTTTCTTATTGCAAAAAGATCTAAATGTTTTCAAAAATATACACTTGTTTGAGAATATTTGTATCATGTTTAGAAATGTCTACAGACTATGTAGTGTTTTGAATTGATTGTAATCGTTTACACAATAACATGTTTGCACAGTTTCTCTTTTCTGTACTGTGTTTTCTGGGCTATGGGTGTTGGCTGCAGAGGAATAAAAGAATGTGGAGGAACTCCACCGGCTGGTTCTGTTGGATTATAGTTAAAGACATTTACTCAAGTACTTTGCTGCAATTTAGAGTCTTTCCATTTTAACATACTTTACATAATGAAGGGGGGGATATTGTACTTAAGTACTCAACTACTGTCATTTTAAAATTTAACCCCCTGCACAAAACAGTCTTGTTGGGGGCTACTTATAATGTTTTAGATGTCTGAACTGGAAATTCCTCCAATGAATCATTTCCCTTTTAGAATGGTTTAATTTACATTAATGTTTAAGGCCTAAAAAAGCCAAGATTAGAGTAAAGTCTTCCACTGGGTAATCACCCTAAAAGACTAACACTGTAACAAGTATTCGAAACCACCTCCACCAGCTACAGCAATAACATGCTAAATACATTTTGAGGCATCTGTCTGTTTTCATACTGTATCAGCATCAGGAGGATCTCGTTTGAGATGATTTGGACATCTCCGCAGTAGATGGAGCTGTTCAGCTGTAATTTGCTTTAAACGCTGCTCATTTGTCCAAAAGCCTGTTTTGTACGGTGGCCGAGAAGGTTCAGACAAATACAAAAGCAACAACACAACCGCAAACGCCACAACACAACACGAACGCCGCAACACGAAAATACAAAAGCCACATCACAACCGCAAATGCAACAACACAACCGCAAACGCCACAACACAACACGAACGCCGCAACACGAAAATACAAAAGCCACATCACAACCGCAAATGCCACAACACAACACGAACGCCGCAACACGAAAATACAAAAGCCACATCACAACCGCAAATGCCACAACGCAACACGAACGCCGCAACGCAACACGAACGGCGCAACACAACACGAAAGCGAAAACGGAAGTAGCTGCCCACGGGAGCGAGCGTATTTTGGAGGAACGGAGCTGGAGGATGCCAGATCGTTTAAGAAGTAAGTGAAACATGATTCCTTGCGGCTACAGTTAAAGTAAGGAATCATGTTTCACTTACTTCTTAAACGATCTGGCATCCTCCAGCTCCGGTGTTACGTGCCGACTGGGTTTTTGAACCTACTGGTTTGGCTACGCGTGCGTGTTTGTTTTGCCCCGACAGCGGCAGATGTTGTCTGCCTCGGTCACCTGATCCGTCACACATTCGCAAACATATTTCTGAAAATGTTCAAAATGTATCCCATATCAAATGCAGCGATTATGATTGTATAAGTGAGCACTACATCCCTGCCACGTATAAAGAAATAAATAAAAGAACATACGTTTATTAAGTGATCGCCACAACCTGGATTCGAACCCGCAGTCGAGCAAAATAGCAAAACTTTATAAGACAGCGGCACTACGCCGTCGGCCAACCAAGCTCTCAAATGCTGCTACTGATTTCACTACTTATCATGAAATTGCAAATCGTCAGTGGCAAGAACATCTTTTGGTTCAGGGTGAGCCAAGACAACTGGTTTTTGGTGGCGTAGCGTGAAATACATAGTTCTGTCAGGTTTTCTAGCACATTGCCCAAGTAGGATTACTCTCTTAATAACATCTAAACGCGTAGCCAAACCAGTAGGTTCAAAAACCAGTAGGCACGTAACAACGGAGCTGGAGGATGCCAGATTGTTTAAGAAGTAAGTGAAACATGATTCCTTGCGGCTACAGTTAAAGTAAGGAATCATGTTTCACTTACTTCTTAAACAATCTGGCATCCTCCAGCTCCGTTGCTCCAAAATACGCTCGCTCCCGTGGGCAGCTACTTCCGTTTTCGCTTTCGCGTTGCGTTGCGGCTTTCGTGTTGCGTTGCGGCGTTCGTGTTGTGTTGTGGCATTTGCGGTTGTGATGTGGCTTTTGTATTTTCGTGTTGCGGCGTTCGTGTTGTGTTGTGGCATTTGCAGTTGTGATGTGCCTTTTGTATTTTGTGTTGTGGCGTTCGTGTTGCGTTGTGGCATTTGCGGTTGTGTTGTTGCTTTTGTATTTGTCTGAACCTTCTCGGCCACCGTAGTTTTGGAAGGAATCGCTTCCTTGTGAAAGGAAGCTGACGTTAAACTCGAGCAGCTTTTCTTCATTCATCTCCTCTCTTGTCAATTGTCAATATTCCTCACTTATTGTCCTCTCTCAGCTGACGAGGTCAACTTGCTTTTCATTCATCAATGAAACCACAAACGAGAGTTTCTGTACAAAAATGTTTCAGTTTCAGACGCACAACTCACTGCAAACACACCAGTGACAGCGTTAACATATTTCGACAGCCAAAAACATGCACAATGAACAATGCTTTGAAGAATATTTAACTGAGCTCCCACTTGGCCCAATGCTTTTTTGACCTGTACCAACAATTTCAGTGCAAAGCACGGCGAGAATCAAGTGCAAATTGCTCTGCTCTCTCTGTACAAACATTAGGCCTGATTGGAAGTTAATGAGCTATCATGAGTGTGGTCCCAGGTATTTTAATAACATCTGATGTTTATCCTTTTTCGAACCAAAGAAACAGCAAATTACATCAGGTATTTATAGCAAGCTAAGAGTGAATATTTTCCTTGACACTAAAACTGGAGCCAATTTGGAGAAAGATTATTGATATTTGAACTCAACATCCATGAAAACAGTGATAGATTCAACGCCCCTTGTTGCTACCACTGCCTTTCTCTTTATTTATGCATATACATTTTTTGCCTTTATAGTTACACATCTATTGCTTTTCCACTGTGTTGAGCACAAACGGTTGCCGTTTGGCTGAAGTTGTATTTACAGATTCAGGGCTGTGTACAAACCATTGACAGTATAAACACCTGTAGAACTGGTCGAAACGTGGTGCCCACATTACCCAACATGCCATTCAACTGCAAACATTTGTTTCAATAGCAGTTCATATTGGGGTTGGTTTCAATACACAGTAACATTTGTTTAATCTGTAACAAATTGCCATTGTGTATAAAATCGTTGTATATTTTTTTGTATTAATACAATCCCAATCTGCTATAGCAAGCTATATGAGGTTCTTAAATGCAGCTTAATAATATGAAACGGATATATATATATATATATGTATATATACATGTTGAAAGCTAAACAAGTTGTTCCGGAAACTTGGCTTGTGACGTCTCACAAAGAGCAATGTCTTTGAGTCCTTTGATATGTTTACGGTAACTAAGTTATAAATGTGGTGGTGTCAATAATGCATGTATCTGCTGGATTACAAATACAAAATAATAAAATACCTAAAATATATATATATTTAAAAATATAACCAACTACTGCATTCTGGAAATACATGGAGGTGAGATTGCTTTCTTTATTTCATTTACCAGTTATAATGTTTTGATTTGGCAACAGGCATATTGATTTTGGTCACTCTTGTAAAGGCAGATTATTGTTTCCTATTTAAAGTCTGTGAGGAGGAAGAACTTGTGAGGCTTAAAACTCAGCGCTCAGGGGGGGTGAAGATTTATTTTTATTTTAATTATATTTCACAACATTTGAGTTATTAATCTTGTCAGCGTATCAGAGTACCTTTGCAGCGAGGCATTGTTTTGTCAGGCAACAAAGTGTGTGTATGCATCCCTGAGAGCCGGGACCAACCGGCTGTTGCCATGGATACTCGGTGCTGACACCACAAGAACTGTGTAGGCTCGTTGAAGATATAATTAATAACAAAGGATTAGAAGCAAAGGTAACATGGGCCTCACCATGAGAAACCTCATCAGACGGTTACTATAATTGGAACCTTTACCGTGTGTGTGTGTGTTTAGGTGCGTTTGTGTGTGAGGACAACACAAGAAAAGTTACCGCAGAATAAGTGTGGAAGCAGTACACTCATACTCTGCTGCGGAATTCATCTTCTTGACAAGCAATTTGCTCTAAATATGTTTTCCTGGTAGGTGGCCAAAATCTTGTAGATGTTGTTATGAAAGTGATTTATTAGGGCCAACGTTATTTTGGTGGGTGCCTTGATGCCTGCTTAGAATGTATCCTAGTAGTCAAACACAAGTTGATCATTGGTATGTGCTTGATATACTGTGGCTGCTTACAGTGATACACAAGCTTTGTTGACCATAACGTATAGTTTTGAGTGTCTCAACAACTGAAACACAACAGAGCACAACAGAGTCGATATATTGTCAACATTTAATGTATAGCTATGAAAGTTGGTGCTGACATACATGTTTGGTCAAAATTGTCATTTGTCCAATACTTGAGTTAATGACAACAAAAAGACCTGCAGCACTATTTTTAGATCAAATCAGCAAATGCCAGATTACCAACACATACCTGACAAACCTCAGCATGGTCATTCTGAGTATGGGACAGTTGTAGACTGCAATAGCTTCAGCCCGGTCAAAGCGACCTTAGTGAAGTTTAGTTTCTGCAGATGGCATTGCTTTGTTGATCTGTTCAGTCATGAAGTCTGTCAACGCGCTCGTGATGACAACTCAGTGAGTCTGCAGCACGATGCCACAGTGACCATTTGTTGTGTGACTCGCTCGAGCACACGCACACGCACACACGCACGGGCTCTGTTGACAGAAAACTGTGGTACCATAATGATATGTATTGAGGTCAGCTGGTGCCCCTCTTGACTGTCATATAGAAATATTATCCAGAGCACATCCACTCTGAAGAAATAAAGCTATACGAAGTCCATGTTCTAGTCATTTGTGTTTTTTATTAATGCCTTTAATACAAATGAACTGGATGACTCCATGCTAACAGGCCTCCTGTCTGCAACAGATGCCCATCTGGTGTGCATCACGTTCCATTGTGATTGCCGTCTGACGGATTCGAATGCACACCTCAACGTGTGTTCTGCAGCGATTCCCAGGAAATCTCCACACCTCCTGAAAGAGCTGGCCCTCATTCAATTTAGTCCACTCTCATTTGATTGCACGGTGCGCTTCCCTGAAAGCGACCCCACAGGTCCCGGAGGCATCGACAAGTGTCTCTGCGTGAGATGGATTACTCATGCGGCATCCGACCACACTTTGTTTCTTCATCTTGGCTTTTCGCGAGTGGCCCCCGGAAGCCGCTATCGACGCGCTCGGCTGAGGCACCAGACACAGTCAGAAAGCTCTGTAAACAAACACCCGACATGCAGACCAGAAAGATGGAAACAAGTTAAGTGATTCTTTGCTCATGACTCAAACAATGTGAAACGCTGCTTTGATTGTTGCATTGAGGGATGAGCGGTGGTCTTGCGTTGGGCTATTTCCATCTTTAATATACTTTTCAATTTTTTTTTTTTTGCTGTGATTTAGCTACAAGTGACACTGACTTTCAACAAGCATGCAACTGACCTCCCGTCCAGCCGGTGTTGAGCATGAGGCTGTGTGGACAGGTGATAGAGCTGATCTAATGAGAAGAGCGGGGAAGAAACATAGAAACAGTGGCGCCAGGCCACACTTCTTTGTGCGCAGAGCTGATCAGATTTGGCATTTAGTTCCGTTCTGCAGGCTCAGCAAGAGACGTGGAAACCGTCGCCCCTGCAGAGGAAAAGGCAAGCAAGCAAGAGACACAGCTGGCCATCAAGGGAGAGCCCCGTGCAACCACCGAGCGAGGCAAGCAAGCACCACCAATTATCTCCACCTCTGCACTTGTAGCAAGAATCCATTTTTGGACCATTACCTTCCGGCAGCCATGGGCCGACTGTCTCTCCCGTCAGGGCGATAGTTATAAATTGGCTCCCAACCCTCTCTCCGCCTCCTGAGATTGAAAAGAGATTATTAAAGACATACATCATATAAGAGGCCTTAGCCCGTCTGGAAAAGGCTGGGAAGTGGTGACAAAAGGCAACACAATGGAGAGGAAACAAGGACGGGCCGGAGAGAAAACGATGAAGCGATATGTCTGCGAGCTGAGGGGCTCGGTGCTTCTCCCTGGTACCAGACAGGGCGGTCCCTCGGGTGTCCCGTGGGCCCGGCTGAGCTGTCGCAGCAGGCGGGGTGTGGGGCCCAAGTCTGTAGGTGCATGTGCATGCGCATGCGCACAGCAGGCCATAACCGGCCCGCGGCGCAAACCCTACACATCGGATGCGGCGCTAATGATGCCACCGGAGACCGCCATGCAGGCTGGCTCCTGCATGGCGAGACGCGCTGTACAGTATATTATTCCGGTCGGATCCAAGCGAAAGACTCGCGGGAAAGACTTGTTGAAAGACACGTTGAAGGTCTCCCCTGTGATCATATGGTCAGAGATCAAATTGGATCATAACCGCTTGGAATATTCAATATTATTATGGTAATGGGATCTGCGGAGTGTAATGATGCAGCAAAGACTGTATTGTCACACGCAGCATGAACTGAAACGCGGGATGCTGCTCTTTGGTGGTTTCTCCCGTTGCATATTCTAGCAGACTAATGAGCCTTTGTTTTCAGTTCGGATTTCGTACAAGCATTCACTTTGAACTAGTGCTTTAGTTTAGGGGCTTACATCAAGGAGTCTCTGCTGCGCCCGGGCTTAATATGTGGCATTTCATTTCTGTCAAGCTGCCGCCAGTCACTTGCCAATCCCAATCTCTTTCACTCCTCCCTTGCACGGACCAACAGAGGTGTTATGGATGCAGTTATGTAACCCGCCTGAATACTGAGTTAGAGCTACAGCGTGGCCATATGAATACAGGCTTCAGTGTGTGCCTCGGTGCTACAGCAACTACAATACCATAATAAAAAAGATGACCAAAAAGGTTCAGTTAGCAAACTACACATTTTGTAGTCTCCGATAAAAAGTGCATGCATGACTGTGTGTGTGTGTTCATACACAAATGTACTCCACTAATAAAAAACTAAAATCACTATGATTATGTATAAAAGCATCGTCAGTATGTCGTTCAAAACACTTGGCAATGTTGTGTGAGATCAAGAGGATAAAAACTCAGGTTTTGACATTTGAAAATCTGCCTTTTATGCATTAAGTAATGAGCGCAATGGCCGTGAGCTTAGCCTAGCAAGTGCTAGTAGACAATCTCTTTCCATTTCACTAATACACTGTGTCTGTTAATGCTTGCATGAGCACCGCTGTTCTGTTAATTGGAGGTATTGATACAAATAGCTTATTCCATTACTCAACAAGCCCGTCCATTAGTCTGGGTGTCGGTGTGTCAGCTGTCGTGCTCTGTTGGATCAATCCTTTCCTGCGACTACTGACCCGCAAAAAGCTGCAAAAGCTTTGCTGTTCTGCTCTCAGTAGACATTCCAATTAAGAACTGCACCCTCGGAGTAAGATCTACTCGACTAGCAAAGACACTTGCTACGACTGTGCTAAAACTCACTCTCATTAAATCCAAACCTGAAGCCTCTGCAGAGCAACTGCAGACAAGCTGTAAAAAGCTCAGTCTTTGACTTCCGGCTGCAGAATGAAGTGGAAATAGAACGTTTATTGGTAAACTATTGAAAGAAAATCTAATTAAAAAAGTGGGTCCATTGTAGAATGTCTCCATAATGGTGTGCATTCAACTTTAAGTCAAGGATGTCCTTGCCTGATATAGGGGGGGGGGGGGGGTTCTGGCAGTAAAGGAGGCCATCTGTTCAGCCTAGAGTGAAATGTATTGGATCTCTTCTAGGTCAGGCTTGCACAATAACGAGACTGGGGCGAAACTCTTTGAATTTGGGCCTGTCCACCGGACCATGGCTCATCTGCCAGTTAGAGAATGACAATTAGAGAAAACAACACATCGAGGTAGCCGGGACATTTGCTGATGGACCGGACAAGCAACACGGCCTGCCCCCTGTCCCAGAGAGGCAGAGCAAAGCCGGTGCCGCCAGCGCTAAAACCTCGGGACCCCTCCGCAGCTCCCGGTGATCGGGTCTGCCTGGAGGAGGTGGTGGGCCCGTTTCAGAACCAGTGCCCCCCCAGCCGGCTCTCCTGTCCCAGTGGCCCCAGCAGCAGCAGCCCAGGATGCAGCAGCGAGGGCACCGGCAGCCTGTACAGCGTCAGCTCGGGGGTCACCGCCCCCCCGCACAGCTCCGTCAAGAAGCGGTGCCAGACAGCGTTTCGAGCTCGCCTCAGAGAGGTGGGAGGGTGGGGGGGACTCAAAGGATGTCCTTTCAGAGGGCCCCATTGGAGAGCTAATCCACTAGGGGAGCAGGACAGAGGCAGCGGCCGCACCAAACGCCGCGCATCCCCAGAGCGGGCCGGAGCACGTCAGGGGAGGGGCTCTTCACGGACCCACAGCGCCGCTAAAAGTGTGAGACTACGGCGGGCGCTGGGGGAAAAGATCGAGGGCAAAGTGAAATTTTCACAGTTCCTGAACGAGGTGACATTCAACATTCTCGATCCAAACAGCCTGCAGGCCTTTGGGAAGCGGGCCTCTCCCTCCGGCTTCCCCGCCATAAGTCCACCTCGGCCTGAAGACCCGATTCAAGCGGCGGCACAGCGGAGCCCGTGGCCGGCGAGCTCGATGGCCCGACGGCAGGGCCCATTACCGCGGCGCTGGGCGAGCCAAGAGGACCAGACTCTGCTGGATGCGGCCGAGACGGACGTGGGCCCGGTGGACCTGGGGGCGCGAGCTGGGACGCGGCTGAAGCTGGGGACGGACGAGAAGAGCGTGATTCCACCTCCTCCGCAGTTCTGTGAAGGGTTTGAGATGACGAGTCCCGATCCGGAGTTTCTTCCAGACTTCCCCCCATACCCCTACGGATCTGTTTCTCTGCCCAAGGGCATCAACATGGTGAGTGAAGAAAGTCCTCCCAGTTTTGAATCAAAGCAGGGCCATATGTTAGGATTGGAGTCACAAAATCTGAAGGGGACTCCTGAATAAATCAAGTGTTTGGATTATTTGAGTGAGTTGTTTTTTTTTACAAATTATTTGTCTAATCCCGTTTTTTTTCTCAAAAAAATAATAAAATATGTTCAAAAATATGAAAGAAACTCTACTCTGTAAGTCTGTTTATGTTCAAGAAAACAAAGACAGTAAACACATGGTCACACTCAAGCTCTTACACCCACGTACAGGCTCTCGGGTACATTTGTAAAATGTCTCACGTTCTAAAATCCTGCGGAGTTTTGGTACATTTAGCATTATCATACAAAAAAGCCAAGACAATATTCATATGTCACTTTTCAAACATTTAGAGGGAAATTCATGTAAATACATGCAATAACTCTTCCAAGGATAATGTTTGACAGTAACACAAAGTTACCATAAATGTTTCATCTAAATGTAAATGTTAAAAGTAAATATAAATGTTGAATGTTATAATGTCATTATATATAACTATATGCCTTTTTTTTTCATATGATGATGCTAAATGTACCAAAACTGCGCAGGATTTTAGAAGGTGCGATATCTTGCAAACGGCGCCCCAGTACATACACACAGTGAAAGAAGAGACAAAAAGATTCAGTGATTTAGTTTACCCTCTCTGTACTCAGCGAAAACACTACAAAACAAACACTTCCTGCTGGTGACGCATGTTCTCTGAAGCAGAGCTAAAAAGGAGAGAGAATATTGGACTTGTTTTTGACAAGTGGCTGGAAAAAACACTCTAAATGAATGCTATTGTTGCTCCGAATCTGCTTTATGTGCAAACAGGCAACTGTTTGCTAATCTGTTTACAGCTTGTTTGTCCTGCTGCTAAACGGCAATTGGGCTGACTCAAAACCCAATATACAACATTTTCATACACGCAAGCCAAGGCCATTAACTAGGCTCTAGCCTACACACATCACCAAGGCTAACCGTGTTAACGACAATCGGGGCGCTCACACATCCACGACACCCGGAATGCACACAGCACACTCGCCTCTGTCTCCAATACAAAGGGAGACATTGCTCTGCTTTGATCGCTACTGATATACAAATTTGTCGTGACGGAAGGCAGGATGCCTTTGTGCAAACTTGGGCAAACTATTGTTTATTTATTTTTTAAGGTTTGTGGATAGATCTATATATTCAGTTGGAATATTGTGTACTGCTGGACGTAGTGGCCTATTTAAATAAAAAACATTTTAAGTGAAAGTTTACCAATCATTTTTTAAAAGATTTTAGACACCCCCCCCAAATGTTGCTGTTGAGGTTTTTAAGGGGATCTTAACTATTATTATAGTTTTGCACACTGATCATAAGGCATCACCGTTCTAATTATTCTGTTTTAACAACAAAAAGCCTAAAAACTTGGTGAGTACATTAACCTGCTGATCCACACAAACAGCCCAGCACTCAGGAGGGTGTGCTCCATGCTGACTGCTGAACGTGCTTTCACTGCTTTCATCGGCAGTCTACCCATCAGCAGCTCCTCTACAATAACCCAAACTGAACAACGACTCCGCCCCCTGACCAACGTTCATTTTCTCAGCTTGAGATATGACATCGCTTCCATGGCCGTGGATGCAAAGGACCCCTTTTGTCTTCATTAATGGCAACCGGTGTTTTCCACAAATGTACAGCGGCGGTGTGCGTGTCACAGGAGGACAGGCCTGGAGCATCTATTGCATCAAAAGTGTTTGTATTTCCAGTCGCAGCATGACATTCATCTAAGTGCTAGATGATAATTCATCCTTCCGTCCTCCTCTTATTTCAAAATGTATTATTTCCACCACTAAGAGGCATAGCATTTCACTACTAAGGAAACATCACTACGCTTTGCGACCCTTGGACCAGCTCTTAGCAAGTGATGGCACTTCCCACAAAGACTTTTAATTTACACCCTGTAAGCATTTCTCTCTCAACCCAAAACATTCTTGACAGATCTTCCAAAGTAGCGGCGCTGCCATTTAATAATAAAGGAGAAGATCACATTGCTTTAATTTATTGTCTGATTAAAATTCAGCCTTTGCCGTCACCTTAGCAACTGCTTGAAAAAAGGTGGGTGGCGTGGGGGCTGAGAGAGGAAGGCATGTGAGCCCGTTGGTGTTCATCTCTGTGTGGTGCGCGCGTGTGTGTGCGTGTGTGTGTGTGTGCGTCGCTACAAAGTTTCCTCTCCTCGCACCGCACAAGTCCTCGTACAAGTGTGAGCGCGGTAACGAAACATTCTTCACAGGCACACGACCTTCAGCTGTGCTCTCGGCGAAGATGCAAACTCGATTTGTTAAGCGCCCCCCCACGCCCCCCAACGCCCCCCCCCTCCTCCACAGCCGGGCCTTAAAGCGCCTTTCTGTTAGTATTCTGACTCAGTTGTGTTTCCATCTAACCCTTGAGGATTAAACAGCGTCCTTGCAACGCTCGCTTCCTTCATTCACGACACTGTTGGACACGCACGACTCCCTGCCTTAACAGAGGTGGACCCACTTTCCACCCTTCCCCACAACACACGAGAAGCATCAGCCCGCCAGGCCTGCGCCCCAAACCTTCAATGAAGATGAGAATACTCGGGAAGGATGCATAATTCATCAACTTCACAAAGAAAAAGGGGCCAGCAGCAGACGTGTATTAAAAAAAAGTATTCTCCCTAACAGCGTGGGACTTGAGACGTGAGATTCAACAGATTGGACCACCTGTTCTCCCTCACCTTGCCTCCCTGCGTTCCTCCATCTCTCTCTCGACACCTCCTCTTCTTCTCCCTCCCCGTCGCTCTCCCTTCTTTCTGTCTCCGCTCTTTCAGCTTCTACGATTCAGCACCTCGACGAGGATATTGAGTTGCTGCCAGTATCCCTGGTGTGGGGGGGGGGAGGGGGGGGAGGCTTTGCCACATATCTGCAGTCTGGCTGCAATGGAGGTTTCCGCTGTCCCTACGCACTCCCCTCCCCTCCTTCCTTCCTTCCTTCCTTCCATCCTTTCCTTCCTTCCCCTATCTTTTCCTCGCACTCTCCTCTCACACTCCTGCTACGATACGATTGTTCCCTTTACACCTCCAGCAGAGCCGCCTGACGAGGGCTTCTTCCTCACGAGCAGAGACGGAGTAGAGGGAGAGGAGCGAGTAGGGCAGCAGGAAAAGAGGGAGAGAGAGAGAGAGAGAGAGAGAGTGAGCTGGAGAAGGAAGAAATAAACAAAAACAAAGGGGGAAACAGAGAGCGTGCCTGATGAATACGTATCATTTGTGTTTCAGTTTGCAATGCTCTACTTGGCTGCACCGTGGCCAGTTGTGTGTGTCCCCCTCCACTAACACCCTGTCATTTCCTTTAGGCGCCTGGTGAGGAGATGGACAACATATACACTATGAGGTAAGCTTCTCCCTTTCCATCTCTCTCTCTCTCTCTCTCTCGGTGTGCACATATCTTTCAGCGCTCCACCATCACGCCCCCGCGTTCTCCCTGTCGTCTTCCTTTAAGCTCCTTCCCTCCCACTCTTCCTCTCTGTCTTTCCACTCTCGCACAGTCTCACTCCCTCTGCCCCCCCCCCCCCCCTCCTCCTCTCCCTCCGTCCCTCCCTCCCTCCCTGTGTCCTGGCTCAGCTGCTGCTGCTGCTGTTGGATTGGCGTGGTGGCAGCAGTGGTGGCGGTGTTGGTGGGTTGTTGTGCATTTGCTGGGGGTTTCTCTGGGCTTTAAGGGAGAACTGGGTAAACCAATCCAGAAAGCACATAAGGGGGGTTTCTCCGTTTCCCCGGCGAAGCTCAGGCGGCTGGATTTGTATCTCTCGGTCCCCAGGATGAAGCTGTGCTTGAGCGGAAGGTACTGCTTCACTGTTTGCACCTTTGATTTGGATTACTCTGCTGGCTTGGGTTGTGTGTGAGTGTGTTTAGATGTGTGTTTCTATATATATATATATATATATGTACGTGCTCATTTGTATGGGATGTGGCTGCAAACAGTGTCAGTTTGTGCTCTCTGTGTATTGGTGCAGTTCTGTTAGGTACTATGTGCTTTTCTGAGAGTTTGTCAGAGATAACAGGGTGTTGTTTTTGCAGAACTATGCCGGTGGTTGTATGCAGGGAACCTCTTGGCTTGAAAATTCACTGCAGCGTGTGTGACGTTACTGTTAAATCCTTTTCTCTAAGGAATCAATGGAGAGTGTGTCTTTTTTCTCTCCACTTAATCTTAAATGTGAAATGGTTTTAAAAATGTGCACTCTTGACTCTATTCGTCTGCTTCTGCATGATTTCAGTCAGTCACCTGTCGGAATGCACCTATAGCCACTGGTTAATTGCTCTGCATGGCAGCGCCGCTTCACCACTACATGAAGAACTGAGCAACAGAAGCTTTTTTTTGAATGTTTTTAAATTAACCTAGCAGTCAAAATACAAATGTTCACCAAGGCGCAGGTAATAGCTGAACTAATGCCTACACATGCCTGCATAAACTGATTTTAATGAGCTCATTACAAAATTACAAGTGCTCACCCATTTTCTGATTGAAGTTGCACTACACGGGAATTAAGGCAGCAAAGCAAACATGACGACGTGCAGAAAAAAAAATCCTGTTTCTTTTTTTCCCCTCCTCTCCTTCTCTCTCCTTTTCACCTCACCATCCTACAGGAAACACGTTGTTATTGATAATATTACTAATGAACAATTAGTAATCCGGCACAGATAGGAAATAGATCCCAAGCTTTACCTTTTGTGGTCGATTACCAATGGCATTCAGGCAGGTTACAGCTTAAAAGCCGTTTACACAGCCGACGAGGGAGTTTCTTTAATATCAGGCATCAATTATCCTCACCGCTGTGTCACAGCTGTAATTGAATTAAAGCAGCTCTGCTGAGATTAGACGAGGAAGTCTCTGTTATTTTTTTACTGCCCCTCTGCTGATTAGGAAACAAGGTCCCTCTGTGGCCCCTGAAGACGCCTTGGCGGGTTATGACAGGTTGCCTCGATCTCCCCGAGAGTGTGACCCTGCGTCTACACCCCCACCCGCCTCCATCTCCGGCTATACCCATACATCTCATCTCCAGGACCCCTTCCTCTCCAAGTGATGAAATGTCCTGAAATCTCTTACCCCTCTCTCTCTCTCTCTCTCTCTCTCCTTCTCATGGTGGTCGGGCTCCTGCGTCGGGGTCCTGTTACACGGAGATACAGCAGAGCAGGGAGCTCCAGAGCAGAGTAAACGTCAGTTGGATAAACAGATTTAAACTTTAGAGTTTTTTGAAAGCAATCTTCTGCTGAAGTGTTTTATTTGAGAAAATAGCACCATTTAAGACAAAGCTCTGTATCAAATAGTTTGATTAGGCTTTGCCAGTAAATATTATTTCATGTTCAATGTATTGAATATCACTACAGTATTGAGAAAAGATTCAATCATACACGTTATATCTGGTTTGATCATCCATTACAAAAAATGAATGTAAAAACACTTTTCTTTGTATGAATCAAACAAACTAGGTCCATGTTAATGAGTGTGCTTTGTTCAAAATGTCATCATGCTAAGCTAAACTATCTGACAATATTACACACTTCAGCAACTACATCATCCCAATTAAGCATCCATTGAATGCTTTTCATTGAGGAGGAAGTGATGACAGAGAAGAGCAACAGCCATTTATTTGTGTGATAGTGGGAGTGAGGCCGGTCTGAAGAGAGGTTACTTTAGATCTGCCTAAGTGGACATTGGTGGTCAGACTAAAACTCTCCTCTGTTCCCTGTTGTGTGAACAGCCCGCCTCGCTCTCCCACTCTGTGTCTACGTCTCTCTCTCTCTCTCTCTCTCCTTCTGCGGTGGAGCACTGACAGCTCATCTGCTGTTATTAGGTGCATCTTATCATCTCGACCCCATTATTCTTCCTCCCCTTTGGCCTCTTCAGCCCCGGCGGTCGGACCGTTCGGGTCAGATTTATTGCTCGTGGCGGTGAGGCAAGTCGGCCTTGTTAATGTCTTCACTGCATAAACCGGCTGCCATCACACAAGCCTTGGACTTCAATTTAAAATGTACATAGTAGCCTACGGAGTGTGACAAGTCCACTCCTCCCTGAATTAGGAGAACATGAGACTGATTGAATGAAATTAACAGTGAGAATGCTGTGCTGAATCCACTCAGCTAAAATAAAAAAAATAGTGGCACAAATGTAGAAGATTTTAAATCTAAGTTTTAATATGTATTTGGTTTTGTTGCTTATATTTAAAAATACGATGTGAAAGCTCCACAATTGTCACCACCTTATTTGTTTAATCCAGAAAAAAACTACTAACATAAATGGTTTACATAGAAGTATAAAACGTAAAATTTTAGCAGTTCTGTGTGTCAATTGATGAAAGAAATAGTTTTTGATCTAGAGACATAATGGCTTCTTGCAGAGAGGTAGATGAAAACTTGCGTGTCAGCAAATGTAAAGCTGTCACACAAAGAGTTAGCTATCACATCAACCTTGTAAAATCACGACTCTGTGTTTTTTACACCTCAGTTTTATTACAGGATAAACAAACACAATGAATGATGGATCCCGTAACCTCGACAGAGACAGGCAAAGAAGCTCACAAGCTGCTAGCCGTATAACCATGACAATAACTTCACTTTGGTAACAATCCTCTCACTCTCTGTAGATCATGTTGTTCTAACTACTGCTCCTTTAGGAGTACGCCAAATGCCAAATGCCATCTCTTTCTATTCTCCTGTTTTGTTTGCCTGTCATGAGCCCAAACCGGAGGTCACTGACTTCATACGCCATTTTCTTAAAGCTGCTATGCTGCACTTTATTGCTTTCTACATCCCCCCTCGGTATGGCCTCCTTTTTTTTTCTCCTGCAAAATCTTCATTCACGCATCCATTACATGTTATTTAAGTGACTCTTCTATCCAAAGCGACTTACATTGCATTATAACCCATGCATTACATTTTTGCCTGGGGAGCAATTAGGGGTTAGGCGTCTTGCTCAGGGACACTTCGACATGGCACATGGGGCAGCTGGGATTTGAACCACCAACCTTGCAGCCCCCAGTGCACTGCACGACTCCATGCACCACCATCCTTGCAATGAAGCTTTCCAGGCCGCCTGTGAAGAGTCGTGGATGAACCTGTGAGAACATTTGAGCCTCCCGCTACAGTTTTGATGTATAAGAGGCAAATACTCCTTTCGCACACACACACACACACACACAGAGCTGTACACTGCAGGCTATTTTCGCAGAGGTGGTTCCTTTGTTGAGTCTAATCACTACCTGTCCATTCCAGCGTCGCTCGTACACAATTTGTTGTGATTGTGGGCGGTGTGGCTTGTATGTGTGTGTGTGTGTGTATACACATCTGTGTGTGTGTGTGTGGCTGTTCTATTTTTAATGAGCGGAACCCTTTTTAAAAGCTGCTTGTGCTTCTTCGTCCCTTCTCCTTTTTTGTTGTAGCTGTAAGGATGGCAAACGTTGGCCTTATTTGTGTGTACATGCCAACATAATATAGTTTTTTATTATAGAAATTCAACCGAAAATGAACGGGATTGAATGAAACGGAGTAGACGAAATTGAGATTTCTGTACTATTTACAGTATGGAACAATTAAAGCAATTCAGCCTGACTGGTTAGAAAAGTTTCAAAGTGTGTAATAGATAGAAATAGACCAGGTCTCAGTGGCTTTGCTGGGACAGCTCTCAACAGGATTTACTGCCACCATAACATCATTTTCTTGTCTAGAGGCAGACGCTTTTTTTTGTAGAACAACATGTGCTGATGTTTGTGTGTGTGTGCATTTGTGCTTATATAGCTTGAGGCTTTTCTGGCCTTTGCTGTACTCCCTAACGAACTCCCTTTTTATTTTGACTTGGATTGGCGTTTATTCTGACAGGATTTTACATTATTTTATGTTATAGTACAAATGATTCGATCAAGTCAAGGTTTAGATTTTACATCATCATAACTGAATCTATACTCAAGCTTTGAAAAACAGTTTGTTTTGCGTCAAGATTCACTTAGCTTACTAATTCAGAGCCATTTCCTGCCTGAAGTTCAACTCTGGTGTTAAATTTGGACTGTTGGACAGTTTTTCCGTGTTGATTTTTTGGGGTTCCAGCAGAGCAACAGAGCTGTTTGAGCTCAGCCAGCCTCCGTCACCTCTTCCGCTCATCCTAAAATCCTCCCGGGATGGTTGTTGTGATAACACTCTCCCCCCCTTTTGCCACGTGCCACCAGCAGCACATGAAATCCGTTCAGCGGGTCCTTATCCCCTGCTGCTGCTGCTAATGACGTTGGTAGTTGGTGTGTAACTACTTAGTTGTCAGCTCCCGGGCTCATCAACGCTGGGCCGAGAACATTTTTGTTATTTATTATTATTCTTATTAGGTGGTTGAGTCGTACGGTACATGTGGCGGTGCTGAGTGACGCCTGCAGGGTTAGCTGCCTTGCTCGTCTGCAGGGATGCAGAGCAGAGAGAGAGAGAGCGCCATTTTTCAATTCCTCCACCGGTGCGCTCAAGGATGAGTCAGCCTCACGGTGTCTCCCCCCCCCCCCCGGCTCTAATGCTGAGGTCTCTGGGCCTCTCATCGAGGGCTTTTCCTGAGAGCCTTTCTATCTGCAGCATAGATGCGATCAGCGAGGCAGGAAGGCAGAAACAGAGCAGGCGGAGGGGAAGAGAGGGAGAAGAAAGGCGAGTTGCGATTTCCAGTCTTGCGCTTCCTCTCTAATTTAGTGATGGCTTCGCTCTCTTTCCTGCCTTTGACTAAATTGTGACTATAGCTTCCTCCCAAAGGGCTTCCAGCTTCTCCCTTTTCCCCCAATTCCTCAACTTGAATGTCCTCCTCCTCAACAACCTCCCCTTTCCTCTTTCTTTTCAATGCTCCGAGTTCCTCTCAAATGTCAGCGTGCCACGAGTGGGTGGCAGGCAGCGCCATCTCAGCGAGCCCCGTCTACGCTTTTTTGCTGCAGTGTGAGGATCGGGCTAAAGGAAGGAAAGCAAGCGAGTGAGGGAGGGAGAGTTTTCACGTGCGGGCCGTTTCGGCAGCGGCCACCTGACGTGGCCTGAGGCGTGTCGCCATGGCAGCTGTCCTTCGACTGGCATGTCAGAGACTGTTGTTTATTTTTTGTAATTTATTTTTTTGAAATCGGGGATGGAATTTGGCACGGTTGGTGCTGAAGCACATGAACACACACAAATGCAGGAAAACACGCACAGATGTCGGAGAAGTGTGTTGGCGCATGCGCGCTGCGAGTATGCGCCTACGTGGACGCAAACCAGCAGCCTCATACATGCACAACAACACGCTCACGCCCACCACAGCTTACACACAGACACACACACACACACACACTCATCCAGAGCTGGTGTGCTATGACTCAGAGGGGAGCAGCTGGAGCGAAGGCTCCAGCGGCGGCGGTGAGCTGTCACCAGCTGGAGGAGTACATGTCTCTCTGGGTGCCTCCTCAGCAGGCAGAATAAATCACCTCAACGTGTTGCTCTACTGTACGTCGTCAAGCTTTTACTCATCGGTACGTACGCCATCCGCGGACGCCACGTCCCCAAACGCGAGGCTTCCCTCGGGCCTGTAACCCCCCCCCCCAACTGAACCCAGTCTGTCACTGCTTCCTTTCAAAGAGGACAGCGGCAGCGCTCGGCTCAGAGCACCTCTGATCACGTTTTGACGCGCCGTCTCCTCTGATGATTTGCACCATTTGTCCCCCGGGTGACAGCCCGCACCTGTGCTGTGGGAGCCATCGGGACAAACGGGATGGAGGAGGGGGGGACGGGCAGTGGGAGTGTTTGGAGACGAAGACGCTCGATGAACTCTCATCATTCAAAGCAGGGTGGATGTGTCAGTTTTAAGTCCTCTTTGTTTGGACAAGTCTGCAAAATGAGAACAGAGGGACGTTTGCTTTCACTGATTGGTTTGTTCGTTATTTCATTAAGCACCAGTAATGTGAAGAAAAAACAACGCGGCAAATAGTCTTCCTTCTCTCTTTTAAGGGCTCTGAAAACCATTCCAACAGCCAGCTTCTTACGATGAGAAATGAGATACTGCTTTATTTTGTAATGGTTTAGAGAAAAATCACGTCTTTGTTGACAGGTGTGGGGGCTGTTTCTGTATGTTGACAGGCCATTGTTTAAATGTGATCGATAACCTACTGATTTATTCATTTTAACTATTAAACCACTATATCTACGTAACAAATAGTAGCAACCTAAAGAATGAATGCAGAAATCTTAACACTCTAAACATTTGAACTGGCCCATAAACAAAACCCAATGTTTATTTCATACTTTGTAGTAGTATACTTATACACATTGTGCAGAGACAGAAAACGACTCTTTGGTAAAGAAAGCTGGAGTAGAAGAGTTCAATATTAACCATTCCCCCCTCGAACAGGCTACATGGGAAACATGGATTTAAAGAAAGGAAATTCCAATATTTCATTTGAATCAACTTGAATTGCACAAAGATGCAAGCTGTGGAAAACATCCTGCATCTTCCTCACTAGATTTCTCATTTGATTGTTGAACGTTGTTGCAAAGCAGAAAGATGCCCTCGCTCTCAAAGTCTCAAGGACTTGGACTAAAGCTTCTTTTTTTTTTATATCACTGATGTCTTAGATGACTTTTTTCACAACACAGCGTGACCTATAAAAAATATCCCTGGGTGGATTTTAATCTTTTAAGATCTTTAAAGCTGTTGGTCTAAATATAGTAAAGTTCCAGCAACCCCTTCAAGGAAAAAACTGTGTGGTAACTTTGCTGGGAAATGACTCAATGACGCAATACATACATACATACAATCACTGTGTAATTCAAACAGGTTCCCTCGATGATCTGTACTTACTAATATTTGCAAATCTGTGTGTTTACTTTGTTTGGCAGGATCAACGCAGGTAGAGTACTCAGTATCTCTGCAGGCAGCACTTAGTGCGTCTCCTTTGGGGAAAACTAACACACATGACGGCTCCCTGCGGTCAACCCCTGTAAACACATGAGAGGGAAGGAACACAGACAAACCATGAAAAAGATATACATTGGCAAAACTGCCTTAAAAGTCCCCCGAAATGGCAGCAAACATCCGAAGAAGAGGTAAGAGAGTGACTCAGATGCCGTCTTTCCATCCGCCCCGTTGTGTCCGTTCATCCGCCCACGAGGTGTCTCCTCTGGTCGCCCCGGTAAATGCAAAAGCGGCCTCATCATCGTGCCTCTCCAAGCCCAGGAGTCATGCTGCATCGTCATCTCATCTCACCCGGTCATGAAAGCACTCACTACATGTCTGACTCAGCTCCCGTTCACAGAAGAGGTTACTAATGGGGGGATTTTTCATCCCTGGAGCTACTTCACGTAAAGTCATCCTCTATCAAACAACAAGCACCTGTATTCCCCTGCTGACGCCTGCCAATCAAAGATAAGCAGGAGGCGGGAGGCTGCTGGGTAATGCAGCAGTGAAATGCCTTCCAGTCAGTTGTGATCCAATCACTGAATACCTTTGTAAGCAGGTATTGCTTTACCCAGCGACTTAAATCTGGGTGCAGCGTTTTTCAGTATAAATCATAGCAACCAGCGAAAAAATAAACCATGTTGCAGAAATCGTCAGAAATGATCACTTCTAATTGACGTCTTTGATTTGGCCTATTACAGTACAGTATTTTATCTTTAGAGGTAAGACTTTTATTTGTAGTATTTCTTGCTGCAGAGCTGTGCTGCAGGCAGAAATACTTTATTTTTATTGAGTTAAAAATAACTTTATAGGACAGAAAGACAGAAAGGAGGCGGTGCCTTCAAATCCTATGATATTGGTGTTGAAAAACAACATGTCCCTTCTTCTACCAACAGTGCACTCCAGTTTATATTTGAATGTCTGAGACACACTTGGCCTCCAAACATTATTATTAGTATTTTAGTTACTCAAATGCTCAATTTAGTATTTACTTTTGAGTATTTTTGGAGAAATAACAAATTAAATGCCATTTCTTTTTTAGATATGATGACATGCATGATGACAAAAAGTCTGACTCCCCACAGGAAATTTCAATTAGCGTTTTTTTGCCTCTCGAGCAGCTCGTGGTCTTTGTACATCACCTTAAATGGCCATAGAAAACTAAAGGGAAATAAACCAATGCATTGGACTCTATACCGTTTATATGCAACATTGAACACCACTGGTGAGTGTGTGTTTGTATGAATTCATATGAAGAATAGTGTATTATTCTTGTGACTTTCTAAACTAAATAATCCAGCTAAATCCAGTCTTCCTTGGCAGCATCTGCGATCTTTTTGAAAGAGAGACAAAGAGAGGAAGTGAAAAGAGCCCCTCACATCTCCATCCATTCTCTGCTATCTGTTAACCGGCTGCAGATAGAGTCATTACCCTCCTTCCTCCATCTGTCCGTCAATACAGGGTCCATTAAGCACAGCCGTGCACACTCATATCCATCACGGCAACAGACATTTCCTGTTTTCCCACTCACACTTTCCCTTTTATGAGATAAGGTCCAGGTAATGCACATGCTCTGAAAATAGTCATCATTGTGCTGTCTGACTGAATTAGAACATGGGGGGGGGGGGTTATTGCCGTTCCGTAAATCTCACCCTTCACAGTCTATTTGTGTGATGTATTAGAGCTCATTGGCTCATATTCCATCACATATCACACCCTCTGTCCTATTCTCAATGATGACAGGGTTTCTGTGATGCTCTTTAAGGCCGGAAAAAAACAAACATATAATGTGTAAAAGAAATGTTATAAAAAGCACTTTTTCCTCGTTCACCCCCTGCCTGGATATTTTTTATTAGAGTTCTGCGTATTAGTCCCATTCCACTTTCGTAAACAACTTGTTTTGCTTTCATCACCCTGATGCTCACATCACCGCTGCATGGCCGCTTAGGGGTGCATTAAAAAGATGCGTAGACTCGTATAAGTCAATTTAGAAAAACATTTACCCAAGTCACAAGGTCATTTCCTGCAACATATGCCCTGAACACAGTCATCTGCTGTGTGTGTGTGCAGCTCACTGCTGGAACAGAAGGAGGACTTACGCAAAAGGCTTTCCTACACGACGCACAAGCTGGAGCTGCTGCAGAGCGAGTTCGACTCCACGCGGCAGTACCTGGAGACAGAACTGCGGCGCGCGCAGGAGGAGCTGGACAAGTTCACTGACAAACTGCGCAGGTAAGCGCCTACATTTGGACAACACGGTGGTGAAAACAAGCGTCCAGATCCACGGTGCATACAACATACGTATACTATGTACAAGTGCCTACAAAATGGCACTTGTCACCAGGCAAGTGCACAGGTAGACCCCTAGTGGTGCTCAAGCACCTGCACCTTTTGCCCTGGTTAAGAATTAAAATTACTTTCTCTGTCATCAATTCCCTCCCAAATATGTTTTTGGTATCTGATGGGGCATTTATTTTAGTTCTTGTGAGAATTTCGCTCCGCGGCGCTCACAAGCCGTTATCTCAATTACAAAATTTGCAGCATAATGCCAAGAAAAGGAACTTCAAAGGACAGGGGGAAAAATCCTGTGTTTTTAACTTTTTTTTACTATTAGTTAATTTCATGAATACTTTTGGCGAAGGGTGCCCTTTTGTTTTGAGCATCTGCCCCCCAAAATGTCTGTGCACGCGCCTGCTGATCACTAATATGAGGAACTGGCATTTTGTGTCGATCTAGGCGGTCCCTGACCCAAGGGATAGTGGTATGAAGTACCATTGTCCTTTCAGTAAACCTCTCATTTCAGTGCCGCAAGGTTTGACCGTCTGCGCCGCAAGGTCCTGGTGAGAATATGTGAGGAAAAGAATCATAATAAACAATCATTTATAAAACGGATTAGGACTAAAGTTGCTGGAGTAAGAGATATAGAAAATATGGATGGGCAGGGAACATAATGACGAAAGATAGCCCAGTCGCACATGTGAATCTTTACATGATCTGCAGCGATTCTATCCGAAAAAGGCCCACAGTAGTTATATGTTAAATTGATCCTATGAGACGACATATTCAATCCATCAGTTCTTTATTTTTCCAGCCATACGCTGTGTGCCGTGATGCAAAGTGCTGAACTTTTAGTATTTTCTCGTGGGGATCTAATGTCAGCGGGCGTTATGTTCTGGTCCAGTAAACAGCAGCTTTTTAAATTGAGGAGAGATGAAACATGCTGTGGATGTTTAGAAGAAGAGCCATCTGAGCCTAAATAAATAAGAAGGTATATTTCTTCTCATGCTGCTATGAATGGCCAGCTAGCTTTTTCTCATCGTGTGAGATATAATCAAACAGACTGGATGTTTTTCTATTATCTAAAGAGAATAATAGACCATTTTTGCCTCTATTTACATTATTGGTACAGAATTCTGAAATTAATTCTAAGACTTCCCTGTACATCATGAGAAAAGACAAACTAGTAAAATACATTTTAAAGAAGTAACATTGATCTTAGTCATAAGCTTTTTCCTGGAAATGTGGGTTTTTGTGAAGAAAATCAAAAGTGTGTCATATCAGCATTTTGTACACGCTCAAGAGTGGTTTCTGAAAAAGGTCAAAAGCAGATTGTAATCATGGCAATGCTTGAATTGGAGCAGAGCCAAATGCATTGATAGAAATATCGTCTGCATGAAAATTGGTGCAGCAAAAAAACCGTAGCACTTCTAAAGAATCAAAATAATTATGGGCCAAGATCTGCCCCTTGTGGTACATCATAAAAGCCTCCCGCCCCAGGTTGGGATCCACTGGACATAAGGAGTCATTTACATCATCATCTTGCCTTAAATCGTGTGTCCCTGGGGACATATAACATAATAAAACCTTCACTAGTCAAGTCAGTGAGGTCTGAAAATGACTTTAAAATGCTCTAAACATACATGGCACTGACTTGTGTAATGTTGATGTTCGCTTAAGAAAAGTCTCTGACTGCAAACTATTATCTGCAAGTGAGTTTTGTTGTTTACTGTCGTTAGAATACAGAGCAGCTACTCAGCACTGCAGAGGATCAACCAAGATCTGGAGGAGAAGATCCAAAGAAACGTAAGCGTGTGTTTAACTTGCCGGGTGTGTGCGTGTGTGTGTGTGTGTGTGTGTGTGTGTGCGTGCGTGCGTGTGTGTGTGTGTGTGAGGCATCCAGTCGTATGAATGCCCACGCTAGGCCAGACATGGTGGGGAACATTTGCAGGGGCCAATTTGAATATGAATATTCCCTGCCTTGGTTACCGCTGAAGTTAATTAGCCCCTGTAACAATTGCCTGTCCTCCTTCAAATGGCGGCGTGATGGCGAACCCATTGTTTCCGCAGTGAGTCGCACCTGACTTTGTTTGTCAGGCGATGCTCTTGCCGGTGGAGAGACACAATGAACCAGCCTGCCGGAGAACGCCGAATGACAATCAGGTGTCTTTTGTTGTTGGGTGCGCGGCTGAAAATGTTCAGCGAATGGATTTTGTTACAGCACAAGTTAATAATCACTGCCTATTTACCTCGTCCGCAAGGAGCTGAGGGTCACCTGGCTTTTTATGAAAAGACAAACGGTCATTTTATAAAGATTTGTTCTATTTCCGCGCGGCGTCCTTATCAGTTGTTATAGATTTATCTCACGCATTTCCCTCGGTGAGGGTAAGGGAGCTGCCAAGTGAGTCTCTCTGTAACCGCGGAGCTTGTTTACTCCACAAGGTGCCGCAAACCCATCTGACCCTGTGGCCCCCACACAACTAGAGGACGTAATTACAAGAGAGATAAACACAGTGATATACTCTGCGTGTGCTTAAACCTGCACACCTACACGGTTCGACAAACAGAAAGCCTGGAGAGAGACAACCCCCGGCACACAAGGCCACTTTTGTTATTTGAAGCGCTGGTATCGTATATCAACTGACCTCAAACACCAAATTAATAAAAATACACAGAATTGGAGAAGAGAAGAAGAGAAAATATACTTGTGCGGAGTGCCTATAGTTTACCATTGTCGTGCTTTCTCGGTTACCCAAGTAATCAGTTACAATTTACCTTGTTGCCACCTATGTACTCGAGGTGGGAACTTGTCCTTTACCGTAGACTCTTAGAAGTAAAGCTGCTAATAATATAGTTCTTTGACTTGTTAAAAAGTAACAAACAAGGAATAAATTAGTTTGATTTCATTGATTTTAAACCTGAAGATGGATATGCACAGTTTTGTAAATGTGGATTACTTAGATATTGGTGTAAGTGTAAAATATTTCTTATTTCTATGCTGGTAACGTTTTTTTTTTTTCTCATCAGTCTCAGCACCACGATGATGAGAAGCGAGCGCTCAGCAGAGAGATCATTGTCCTCAACAACCACCTGATGGAGGCAAAGCTCACCATCGAGAAGCTGCAAGAAGACAACGTAAGAGTCACGTTTTAAGTTTGAGCTACAAACGTTTTTTTTGAGGCATGGCAGGTTTTGGGGCTGGAAAAATCCGCGTGGACGCGATTAAAATGCTAGTGTATTCTCATTGTGTCTCCATAGGAAATGTACAGGAAGGACTGTAACCTGGCTGCACAGCTTCTCCAGTGCAACAAGTCTCTTTACAGGGCGCAGCTCTCCGAGGTGAGAATCACGCCGTCTTTCACTCAATGACTTGTTTTCAACTTAGTCTTCTGAACAAAGGTTTGTCTGTGTTTCATCAACACCATCAAGTCACGTTAAATCCTTAGAACTCAATCTGCCGCGTAAAAAAGGATGTAGAGTCAGGTGTGATTTGTGAAGAAAGATGAGGAGGTGAGTGAGAAGTTTCTTGAGCAGCATTGAGATAAACTTTCAACTCATGACACAAGGATGAACAAAACAAGTGCTGTGTTGACTACAGCGGGAGGTCATCTTGCCCTTTTGTGAGGCAGAGGAAATAACAGACAAGACATGATGGAGCAATGGCGGAGATTAGAGAGGTAAAGCTGGTCTTTGGCTAAAAAGCCGAATTCAACACGGCTAAGCGTGCTTCCTGAGCATAAAGGCACATCATGATTTACTTTACATGCTAAATGATTAGTTATTCAGTGAATGCCATGATTGTTTTGGTCATGAATGAATGAACACATTATATAGTGATATTGTATATATTCATGATTCAAGTGTAATTACCTCATGCTCGAAAATAAAAGTGTAAACAATATTTTGCACGTTTCTGTTGACATGAACTGTTAAAATGATTACAGCATTATAACATGCAAATTGAATATTAAAAATATTTTTGGTTATCAATACATTTAAATGATGTAATCTATGCAACCAAGGACAGTTTATCTGTCACTTCATTATTTTTGTTACTTTACATATCAGATTGTTACTTTACATATCAGATTATAATGCATATTACATATCAGAACACAAAATATGATTACCTTTTATTTGATGTATTATTATAGAATAAGCAACCCAGCAGTGTCCGTTGGTTAATTTGTTAGATTTAGCTCCACGTCTAACTGTTGAAACAGTGCTCAGACCTAAATGCATCAATAATTTAAAGACAATTTGCTAATATATATTCCTCTTAATTGGTCAATTCTGCAGTAATGAGTACTTAAGTATACTTTGCAGCTGTTTAAATTAATGACTTTTACTCGCAACAACGTATTTCTTCACTCCTCATTTCATTCACATTATAAATCCTTTAGAAATGAACCAATATTACATGAAGGCTCGAGTATGAAAAGCAACAATAGGATACATCTTTTGTTTGCACCAATCAACGGCAGAGGAAGTCTTTTTCAGGTCATTCTCCACCTGTCACTCAACGTGCTGCGAAGTCAGAGTGTAATTAGACTGCACCGGGTTTGGTAATCATCTCATTTTACGACAATGAATACGCCTGAAGCACAACAGAAATGACTATAAGGCCATTTTGGCACAAACGCGAGGGACAGTGAACTCGTCAAAAGAGGAAAAAACTGCACTGCAGCCACGTCGTGCTGCCCTGCTGCTGCTGCGGCTTGTGAAAAGATGCATGTGGATATCGAGGAGTGTTTTAACGGCCAGCTTGGTTCCACTTTCCGCTGCATGAGCCCCGGCACCTTGTGGCTGAATGTGACAGGGGCGGCTTTTAAAGCTGACAAATGTCCATGCGCTTGACAAAAAAGTCCTCCCCACGTTTGTGCTCATATGCCTGAAGGGAAAATATCAATGCACGGTGCATTTGGTTACGGTCGGATAATAAAAAATAAAAAATCCTCTTGCACACAAACAAATACACACCTTTGATGTACAGAGTATAGGATTGGTGGGGAAATGTTAATAAAGGGCTACTGCCAAGCAGAGTGTCAGAGGCTGTACATGTCCACCTCTCTCCTGGGTGGGTGGCAGCTAATCGGAAGCATATTGATGAATTGTGCCGCTGCATTTTGAAGAGTGCAGTGGCTCCTCAACGCCTACTGAAGAGCTCCAGTCGTTTTTTGCTGCAAAACAACCACAGGGAGGATGTGAAAGGATTAGCCTCTGCTTGCTGAAAAAAGCTGGAGAAAAGCGAAATTGCGATGCGTTTCGAAAACAAGCCCGAGCGACGAATGTGTGGACACTAGTCGGTGGCGTTCAGTTTGGTCCAAGCTGGAGTAAAATCTCTTTTTGTGTGTGTCTTTCCTCTTTCTCTATCTACACAGTTAAAATCAACTGACCTCTGAGTAGGAACAACTTAGTAGACTGATGGTGTGCTGTAGTTTGCTCGATGCCTGTTGCTATGGAGAGGCACATACAGTAGATGAAGGCTTTTTATTCATTGAGAAATTCTCAGAATAGAACAACTTCTATCTTTTCCGGGGAAAGAGAGAGACTCAGTTCACCTTTATTTTCGCATTTGTATTTTTTTCAAAGGTAACAATAAAGAAACCAGGCTGATCGTAGTAAATGGCCAAGGAGTTTCTTCACATCACCAAAGTGTCCAAGAAAACCATTTCCACTGAATAGAATGTAAAAGCCTGTAAATGTTGTAGTATGCAACCCCCCCGCCCCTCAAACAACAATGTGTAGAGAAAGTAGAAGCAAACACCTGTGTCGCATATTGATGTCACATGACGCCCTTCTCTTTTCTCTGACACTTGTAGCTGCCGGCTGATTTTCAAGAGCGGCTGACCATGCACATGGAGGAGTCTCCCATCTGCCACACCTACTCCGACGGCAAAGTGCTGGAGAAGCCCGACGAGGCCTGCAGCAGCAGCCAGGCCTCCCGCTCGCCCAGCCCCCAAACCCAGGACCACACTTTCATCCTGGAGAGCCTGGGGCCGGGCCAGCGGCTGGGGCTCCGCGCGGCCTACAAGTCTGACCTGTACAGCAGCGACACGGCGCTGTACTGCCCCGAGGACCGCCACCGCGAGCGCAGGCCCAGCATGGACCTCCACGGCCAGAGGAAGCTCCTATACGGGCCCCAAATCTCCACCGACAGCAACCCGGAGGAGGGCTCGGTGGGCGTGAGGGCCGCCTTCCCCCGGGAGCACTTTGCCAAGTTCCCCGCCACGCTGGGTGCAGGCTCCAGCTCCTACTCCAGCTTCAGCGGCGGCGGCTCCGACGACAAAGGCAACGGCCCGCCCAGCAGCGCGGCTTCCTCCCCGCATCACCACTCCCTCTACATGGAGTGGAGGGATGCCGGGGACTTTGAGAGGAAGAGCGACTCGTCCTGGGAGAGGGACAGCCCCAGGGGCTTCGCCGCCGCCCACCCCTTCCAGCAGACGGAGCTGAGCCACCACCAGAACGGCAGCTCGCCCGTCTACAGCCGCACCATGTCGTCCTGTTTCAGCGAGCCCTACGAGCCGCTGCCCCCCTCCTCGTCCCCGAGCGTCGCCTACGGAGACAGCCGCCGGGGCAGCGCGTTCGCCCCGGAGGAGGAGGAGCTGATCGGTCGATGGCGGCAACTCAGCGTGGAGGACTTGAGCGCCCACGCCTACCGCAGCCCCGGCCGGGCCTCCCCTTACAGCTTCTCGGAGCAGCACTTCTCCGTGCGGCCTTCCAAGATCCGCCTCGGCCCGCTCTACAGCAGCTTCCAGGAGGGGGCCGACTGCTACCGCCACGGAGGGGGCGCCTCGGACGCGGTGTGGGTAGCCGCCAGCCCCAGCCCCGAATGCAGCCCAGGGCCGCGGCGGGCTCACAGCCAAGCCCACCTGTACCGGGGAGCCGAGGACGGCCAGGGGTCGGAGCACAGCCTCTACCACTCGGGGAGCTCCAAGGACAGGGAGGGCAACGAGGCGGCCGGGGGCCAGGGCACGGAATACGTCGACCCCAGCCCCGACAGCTCCACCGAGTCCCTGAGCCGGAGGTCCCTGGAGATGGCCGCGGAGCTGCAGCACTACCAGGTGGAGATGCACAGCCTGCCGCCGCAGGCGAGCCAGTCGCCGCCGCCGCCGCCGCCTCCGCCCCCGCCTCCTCCGTACAACCAACAATTCAGCTCCCTGGGACTCACCAGGAAGGACAGCCTGACCAAGGCCCAGCTTTATGGAACCCTTCTGAACTAAAGACGCGCCCAGCTGGAACGTCTGTTGGCGCGACCCTTTTGAGGGAAAATGGGTTGGATAGAAGCCAGAGGCCGAATAATTCAGTATCATCAACGTGTAACTATTTCTGAGTGTTTAAAATCTTTGATCGTATGGCAATGGATGGCTACAGATTGCACTACAATTGTCCTCAGCAAGTACTGTAAGTATTATTAAAAGAGTTGATGGTTAGAAGCTCAAGCAGCACGTAAAATTTGTATGAATGTGTATGTATTTCAATTACAACTGTATAAATATATACTTATAACTAAGAATTTAGTGATATATTTTGTATGTAGCTGTTAGCAAGATATACCTCCAAATCAATCAAACAAGATACAAATCCTCTTGATAAACCTGGAACTTGTAAATAGATGAAAGACTGCCTATCCTATTCCCGAAAAACTCTGCAAAGGGCATTTTATCGAGAATTGATGCGTGTAGATTCAATTCTTATTTTTGATGGACTGAAGCAGTGCCGGCCTTGTGAGGCTTTGAATGTTGCAGGTTGAAAATATTAAAACAACAAAATCAATGAACCACTTACACAAATGAGAAACATACTCTTTGTTTATCTTCTGTTATTTCAATTTGACGGTATCAGTGAGTGTGTTATATTGTTATTGATGGGACATTTTCAGATCTGTCTTAGCCGTTGATATTATTTTATTTTTGCTCTTCTATATCCCACGGAGAGTTTTTCCTGCCCCCTTTCTACCTCAGATTTGGATGCCCACACCCCATCAAGCCATTGTAACCCTGTTTCTTTGACGACAATGCATGTTTATATATTTTGGTTGTTTTGTTCGCCTAATAAAGCACAAGTGATACACATGCCTTCTTCGCGCCTTCCTTTAATATTGAGCGTTGCACTGGGGGGATTTTGGACCTTATCTGTATATATTCATAGAAATATGATTTTATTAAGATAATAACATTTCTGCTGAAAGGAAGACCCTTTATTATTCAAACTTGCATTGCTGCAGCCATGAGGTGTGCGCTTGCTGAGTCACTTCGAAGCCCGGCTCCATCACTGTTGTGAATTTTAAATTAGGTTTGTAGAGGCTGATTGTTGCCACGATCCACAAACTAATAACAGAGAAAAGGTTTCTTTGTGTGTTGCAAGGAGTGATCAAGACATTACTACAAGGAAATGTTTGTCATGAAGTGAGTTATAGTGAGTAATAACAGTCAATACTCAACAGGTGCTCTTCTTCTGCACGATGCAAACATCCCGCTCGCACAAAATATACACAACGTGGACAAGATAACAACAATACCGCATCATACAAAACTAAAGGATATCCATTCAGTGAAGTATTGATGAAATTGTGCTACAAAAATCAGAAATTAGGGGTGTCAAACTAATTTCAGGCGATAGTCAATAGGGGGGCAGGGGGGGGGGGGGGGGGGGTATTCGGTCTACTGGTCATCTTAATCTGGCCTGCGCTCACTCACATCATTTTAAATTTTAAATTACTATTACAGCTTTTTTAGTGGCGGTATGTACTTCCATAGATTTCCGTCAAAGCGGCTTCAATTAAAAAATTAAATATTTGATGAATAGATCATAAATGAGTTATACTGCTGTTTTACAGCAAGCTTGTGATAGATACGACTTTCCTTAATTCAATCTGCAGGATCCGAAGGATGGACACATGAATTCATTAATAATTGGATGAGCCATTCTGCATAATGAGTGCGTTTGATGGAAATAGTTACATTTCAATGTAGGACATTTATTTGTCATATAATACACTCTTTCCATTTCCACCATTCGACGGGACAGACCCCCTTCAAAATAATTGAGATTGAAATGGTGTTGTATTCTGAATGTGAATATCACAGTGTTTATTGCTCTCTTTGGTGCAGAGGGGACTTACATGTGAGATTGAATCTTACCACAGGAGGGAGTGATGGTGCAACAGCATCCAACTGATTTACACCATCAAACCTCACTGTTGAGTCTTCTTCAGGCGCAGCAGAAAGCAGACACTTCAAACGCATCGACGCATGGCAGCTTCCCCTCAACCTTCTTTTTACATTGCACGATAAATGCTTAAGCATGCGCAAATTTTAAACGATTATGTGAAAAGTGAACAAGGAACGGAGGGTTTTGCAAAGCACAGCAAACAATGTGACGTCTCGATCGAGAAGGTGACAGCTCAGCTTTGGCTTTGATGGAAGCCGTGAGGACATGAGTTTGATCTTGTCTTATCTTGCTGGCGCACGTCTTTCTGCAGTCAGGAGATTTCTCCAATGTAAATTAATTATTTTAAAAACTTTTTTTTTACAGGTTACAGGGAGATTTTCCCAGCTGATGTCTGCAAGAGAACACAGATTTATTGTCCATGTTTATAGGTAACAAGAAGTTTTGGTGAAGACTTCTTTAAGGGTTAGGTATTGTGGAGCAAGAAAATGAATTGCTAAATCATTCACACTGCAATGCACAATTTTTACATGTTTTTATTCAAAGCTTTAAATATATTTTCTGCTCAAACCCACAAAAATGTACATAATTCATTGGCACGATAGATCAATTTACTTGGTGGCAAGAAGTTTCTCACAAGTCATCTCAGAGCAGTGTCTGGGGCCACTTTATTTATTTTATTTTTACCAAGAAAACACGCCATTCCACATTACAGCAATGTGCTCATCCAGTGAGTCCAACCATCCTGCCGCTCAGGTCCCACAGCCTCTTGGCTGCTTGCTCATCCGTAGCTTTGGCCATCAGCTCCTCCTCTTCACAGTTAGCGAAGCACTTCCCGGACACTCCCTCCACCTCGGGGGAGCAGGCCAGATAGAGAGGGGTCTGGGCCCCCTCCAACGGACTCTTGAAAAAGACCCGCGAGGCGAGGTAGAACAGCGGCTTCGCCAGCAGAGGGATCTGAACGTGCCTGCCCAGGCTGGTCCTCACGATGCCCGGGGTGAGAGCGTTGACCGTGACCGACGTGCCCTCCAGCTCGCGAGCCAGTTGGAGCGTGAACAGCAAGTTGGCCAACTTGCTCTGACTGTAGCAGAAGGCCTTGTCGTATTTGGTTTCACTGTTCAGGTCATCGAAGTTGATGCTGCCGTACTTGTAGAGCTTGGAGGAAACGACGACGATGCGGCTGGGAGCGGAGGCCTTCAGGAGGTCCAGCAGCAGGTGGGTGAGGAGGAAGTGGCCCAGGTGATTCACACCGAGCTGCATTTCAAAACCCTCCTCTGTCTTGGTGTAGGGACACTGGTAGACTCCCGCATTGTTGATGAGCACATCGATCCTGGACTCCTCCTGGTCAAAGACATTTGAAATGTTTTAACATTCCTGAATTCAAACTGGATGACATCATAAAAAAATGATACACATAAATGATTTTTATGTTGATGATACACAACATAAAAAATGTTGCATGTAAACAAAAGAAAATCTAAAAGCTATTTAATGTATGGTTTATAATATGAAGTAGTGATCATTGTAATTAGCCACCCGTAGCATAGCATCTGTTCTACATTTGTCAAGTAATGCAAGCACTGAAAATAAACAGACCTAACATGGAAACCTTTAAAGTATAACCGCCTTTATTAAACTACCACCTCCTTCAGAACTTCAACACAGAGATGGCTTTGAAAGTGAGACAAATTAAAGAATTCCATTCAAGTTTCAGATATGTGTTGTTTGAGTTTATTAATGTGTTTATGAGTGTATAAAGATGGAGACTGGAGGTTCTACAATAAAAAGTGCTCTGAATATTTCACTGGGTACGTGACTCAAGAACATGGTTTGGGAAAAAATACCTTAATAGTATCTCCCATTGAAAGAGCTGGATAGCTGAACTATTTTTATAATTTAAAATATTTGATGGTTTTCATGTTTTCAAATGTATCCACATCCTGCTTTCTTTACAATATAGGTTGTGCAATATGACATTTGAAAACTACTTTGCACATTTCAGATGGACGCTTTTTAAAGATGTTTCATAAACCGGTCAGTCTTAGTTGCAACGCTAGCCAAGTTTAATTTTGAAATGTTAGTAAATGAAGCGTCAAACAGTTGTTTGGCTCAGCTTGAAAACAGGTTCAAGCTAGGGGACCAACATTTCCAGTAGTTGGAATCAGTTGTTTATCCTTATTATTGAATAGGTGATCACACTGCTATTTATTAAGAGTGCTTTGAGGGCCAATACTGAAGTTCAGCACCGTGGACAGTCGCCGTGCACGTAAAGCTCGGCCTTTGCATCTGACAACAAAACAGCTGGAAAGAACTAGACGAGCTTTTCTAAAGCTAAACTGATCGGTATCGAGTAGCTAAGCAACCAGCCATCTCAACTTACCGCTTTGATCTCCTCGCAAAATGCTCGGACCGATTTAAGTGAAGCGAGGTCCAGGTGTTTGACGACCACCTCCCCCTGCTCTGCTCCGGCTTGTTTCCTGATGTCCTCGGCCGCCTCTTCGGCGCCACGCCGATCCCGACAGGCCATGATGACCCGGGCATGGAGCTTCAGCAGCTCCCCGGCCAGGGCCTTCCCTATCCCGCAGTTAGCCCCCGTCACGATGACCGTCTTCCCTCGCATAGTGTCGGCCGGGTAGCGGAGGAGCTGTGCGGCTTTCTGTCGTGGGAACACACGGCGCATGAGGAGCAGTACGCCTCCGCCGACAACAGCGGCTACCAACACCGCAGCGTACATGGAAGCGCTGGCCGGTGACGGGTCTGCGGGGCGCGTGACGGGATATGCCGACGGAACGGTTATGTTTTCGAAAGTTACGCAATGACCCCGGAAGTGCTCCACATACCCATGTTCCGACGTACCTAACGTTAGCACTATTTGATTTTATTGATAATGTGGAGCATGCAATTTCTTTGCGTCAGTAACATATGTTGAACAAGAGGCCTGACAGCAAATACATCGAAGGACAATGGAAAGGTGGTAAAGCACCAATTTAACATTAGCTGACGCCACCGTGCGTTAAGCTAACAATGACAGCTACCGAGGTCTGGTGTTACGGTTGATTAAGCGACCGTGTTAACTAGCAATCAACTAGTTAATCAATGGGAACAACGTGTGTGTCCTCTGACTCATGTCATTTAGCCGTCACTGGAACATGTTTTTTTCTTTGTTTAAGTCATACAGCAGGGTCGATACGTGTGTCCCTCTGTGGTTGTAGCGTCGCCTCTCTGAATGTCGCCATGTTTCCATCATCCGGCAGGTCACCGAAATCTGTGACCCATCAGAAACTGTGACCGCAGAGGGCGCTGTTTCACATCGTCTGCTCGTGCGTGCTAGACAATGGAGGGCGAAGAAGAGCGACTACGCAAACGGCGTATATCACTAAAAGGTTGAATCTGCTATGTTTTGTCTATGCGAAGATTTTGAAACTATAATTAAAAACCCTACGACATTCACGAAGAAAGCTTCGTGACCAGTTAAAAGGGTCGCCTTATAGACCAAAACAATGGATTCTACTTCCGGGGTATTTTGCTTTGGAAACTTTGTTTGCGCCTTAAACAAAATATATTGTGACCTAAAAAAAGTCTCCTCTTGACTAGGAAAATTACATTTTTATGCATCTCTTTCACAAATTTATTTTCTGAGCCTGGTTAGTTTACCCATTTGTACATCCAGCATGTTGCACTCTGCATAATGTACATTGAGCGCTAGAGGGCAAAACAAAGCATAGCAAAGCATAAACAAGGTGCAGTAGTAAAATGAGCTGGTTTATCTCCAGCCAGGCCCCCTCTGAGATTTGGCATATCTTTTGCTGAATTATAAAGTAACCAGCAGTTTCTGGTGGCACATATAAACAGTCACTCAATACTGACTGTTTTTTTATCGTTTCAATTCTAAGTGATTCACTCACAGAATGCTTAATTAAATAGGATTCACTTTCCTGTAAGCCACTAAAGACAGGCACATGTGTACTGGAAGGGCTGATGGAGGACTACAAATATATTAGATCCTTATATTGTTGCTTACGTGACTTACTATGTGACTCATTATTTTAACATGTGATTACTGTGGAGGGGGGCCATCCTTTTGTTGGCTTTGCACGCATTAAATATGTCATGGTTTTTATTGAACCCACTCCCTCCGTTGTAGAGTTTATTAGGAGCATGTGATTCATAACTGAGTCATAGCAGATGAAAAGTTTTTGGAGATATTTGTTGTCTAACTTTCCCATATCTTTGGTGAGAACATGAGCTAAGTCTGAGTCTTTGGACCAGTTGGTTCACTTCCTCTTGGCTTGCTGTGTTTCCAGTTGGGTAATACCTCCCGTTTTGTCAGGGTTGGCTTCATTTCCTGTTACTTGATCGTTAAAATACAGAGTGTTTGAGAAGAATAGGGTGCTGGCGTTGTCGAGGATTGGCCAGACACAATGAAGGCGATTTTTATCACTTCATCTTGCGCAAATTAATATCTCACAGTTTGAACAGTATTTCAAAATGCCGTTTTTGTTTTTGTTTTTCCTTGTAATGTTATGAAGAATATGTCTTTATTTCTAGCCTTATTGGTCCTGGCTGCAAACCCCTCCATTTGTAAAGGTAAGAAAACCTCTTAAATGTTTGTTCTGTCGGTCCTGTGATTAATGGGAGCTGATGGTTTTGGTTTCACAACATAATGTTCATTAAGCCTGACATGGGTTTACCACCACAAGTGTTGGAATTTAGCCAGAGACTCGTTGTCTTAAGTTGTCATGTCATTTAATTATTTTCATCTAATCAGTGTTCTATAGCATCATTATTATTGCTGTTATTGTGGAGTCTTAGAATAAAAAATGTACATTTATAATTTTACTCCATTAGATTTCCGAGGACAATTGTTTAATTTTTAATCTGTACTACATTTATTTGACAGCAGTACTTTGCAGATTCAAATTGGTTAAAATAAGCTGCTCCTTTGGTCCAAAACAAATGAACATACAACTGGGAAGTCAAACAAAATTCTGTCTGATGCCCGATAAAGCAGATGATTTGGGCACTTCTTTGCTTTTTGCGCTGTGATTAGTAAGAATCCTGCAATGCCAATCTTTACGTAAAGCAATCCGAAGTCCAATTCCTCCTTCAAATGGAGAGCTTTTCATCTGCAACCGTCTGTGAAGTAGGAAAGCAAAAGGGATGAGTCATGAGCTCATGAGTCATTGTTAGATTAAAAAATGATTGGTGAGCGTGTGGATTCAGAGAACTTTCTGCACTTTATTGTTTGATCGATATGTTTCTGATATCACAGGGAAAGCCCTTTAAGATGCAATCAAAAGCCAACCGATTGGTCGTGAAAATAATGAAATGAATGAAAAAAACTGGTGTGGCGCCGGAGAGAATTGTGTAACGCTACAGTATCTGGAAACAGAAAGACAAAGCACCTTTTCCACGAGCATGGGTCACCCTCAGCTTAGTTTGAGTCGTTCTTTTCCTCTTACGCTGTAACTGTATTCCTCAAAGGGTCAAACTGTTACGTTACTAATGCATTTGCATTCTTAAATATTGACATTACATTACCAATTCCCTGCAGGCCAGCACGAGAACACCTGCAATGTAGTCCTTAAAGATCAATACATCGAATGGGGATCCGATACCGACATAGTGTACCTGAGCTCATGTGTCCCTCCCAAAATCTTCTGGACACTGAACAACAGACGCGTGGAGGAAAGCCAGTGGAGATCCGTCAACTCCACCCACGCCGTCCTGTCACTGAGGAACTTCACCCATCAGAGCGCCATACTGGAGTGGCACAGTGCCGATACTCATCAAGTCCTCGGAGGCACCACCATCACGGCATACTGTAAGGATTGTTAGTTTTTGTTTTTTATACTTACTTGAAATGCCTGTTGGTGTTGGCGAAAACATTGAATGCAAAGCAATAACGTTGCTGATTTGCTTTTTTTTTTTTTTTCACAGCAAAACCCGGCAAAATATCATGTATTTTGTATCATAAAAATCAGTCGGACGAACTGTCGGTAAACCTCTTCAAATGCAGCTGGGAGGATCCGAACAAACCGTCAGCGCAAATACTCTACACTGTCCTGCTGTGGGTGTTTGTTCTCCTCATTTCATCAAAGAACTATTGCAGGGCCAATCATTTGTCTCATTGATTCGGGTACTTAACATCAAACGTGTGTCTTTCAGTTCCACCTCGTCCAACACGTCCCCGAGGGAGGTCTGCAGATCAAATTCTAAATACTGCATATGGACTAAATCCAGTAGAATAAGTCCACTTGATACGGTGACTATTACCGTGAGAGCTAAAGCTGCTGCCTGGGAAGCTGGCTCCGACCCACGTGCATTTTTCCCAGATCACATAAGTAAGTAACTTACTAAATATATTCATAAATGACGTCGTTTGCATTACAAAATGAAGCCGTCGTATCCATCTTCCTTCAGGGAAAATGATTCGTCCCAAATTAACCGTCACGCCGTTCCCCGATCACGTGTCGGTCCAGTGGCTCCGAGCAAGTTTCTCGAAAGAGTGTCACTGTGAAGTCAGTTACAGAAAGGTCTGTCCCTCTTTTACCTCCCTTCGTGCACCGTTTGAAGAATTCCTCACAATCTGACGTAAAAACACAAACATTCAATTACAGCGATCACAAATCAGAACACAAATTGGACCAAAGAGTATTGACCAGGAATAAGCAAAGTATTACGCAATATAACAGTAATAAATCTAGCAAACACACGGCCTGCAGTTCAAATCTAAATAACAGCAGTCCAAACAATGAGCTAATGGGAACTTAATGCATAATATTCTCATGTCAGTTAAACTGCAGCTACTTGTGAGCTGCGTCAGTGGGTTTTAGTACAGTAGCCCCATGACTAATTGATGCAATTTCTTTTCCAGGCTGTTGATGGAGGACGTCTTATAGAGGTCAGAGGGACGGACGTTTTTGGTTTAAGATCTTCCCGGGGTTGTCTAATGCAAATGACCTTCTGGGGGATTCTCAAACATGTTTAAACAGGGATCTTTCTTTTGTTCCCCAAGTTGAGGCCCAATACAGTTCCAGAGAGGAGTCACGGGAAGGTGCACATTGAAGAGTGGGATTCCTGCAGTAACTACACATTTTCAGTCCGCTGTGCTTTACACGAGGCCCCCTGGAGCGACTGGAGCGAGAAGAAGACCGTTTTGACCAAACTAAAAAGTAAACAACGTAAATAAATAAATAAATCTGTCTACTTTACACAAATAACGTTAAAATATCTCATTGTTTTCAGAGCTTCAGAACTGTGAAAGTCTAAAATATCTATACATTTAGAGTTGATCCATTAATAACTTGGAGATATCTGTCATTAAGGAAATCTTAACGTGCTTTATGTGTGGTTGTTTCACTTCACAGAGAAAGATGTCAAACCGCTCCTGTGGAGAAAGGTGTCTGAACCAACTGAGGGTGGAGTTAGAAAAGTCCATGCCATGTGGAAAGTAAGTAAGCCTTTAAAAATAACAGCTTTTCCCATTTCCAAACTCCCAATCAGCTCCACAGCCTGTATTTCCTTTTCATCGCTTGTGGATCTTCAAACTGCTTCTGCAGGAGTTTCCTTCAACATGCCGAGACACCTTCACCTCGATCAAAAAGGCTCCCAACAAGGAGGGGGCAGATCACGAGGAGGCCTCGTGTGCCACCTCAACTTGTGATGTTTATGTGAACCGAGATGCGCACAGAATAATACTCACACTCCTCCAAAATAAAACCCTGCTTGTGGAGGATTCTGTTTATGTCCCCGCCATTGGAGAGAGTGAGTTTTAAAGCTATTGATTTAGCTTTTTTTTTTTTTTAAATATCAGGCTTCATCCTCATGGAACGATTGCTTCGCCTTGATGCGTCTTTGTGATCTTGTGTGCTTGATCTCGGGCCCGCAGGCCTCCCTCGAGTCACCGACATCCGGACCTCCACGCGCGAAGGTGTCATCCTGGTCAGCTGGAAGGCTTCAACGGAGCCCGCCACTGGGTACATGATCGACTGGACGCACGGCGGAAATCAATACTATTGGGAGGAGAGCGGATGCACCAACGCAACGCTGTCCGGTAGGTTGGAGGACGGACGCGCTGTGGTTGCCACGTCCACCTGGCGTCATGCGTCGTCAACTCTTCTCCTTCGTCACAGGCCTCCTGGACAAGCAGCCGTACAACATCACAGTGACTCCCCTCTTTGCTGACCGGACGGGTCACGGCGCGCGAGCCCTTCAGATCTGCTCCGGGGAGGGAGGTGCGTGACTCAGGTCTGTGTCGCGGTTGTCACAACGGGGCTTCATGTATTCCGCGTCTGATTCCGAAAAACTGGGATCCCACAGATCCGGGAAATGTGGCAATCCAGGTTCAAGCCAAGGCCAAAAGTGCCCTGGTGAGCTGGACTGTGAGGCGCCGGGGGGCGTGCGGCGGCGCCGTCGTCAACTACACCGTCCGCTACGGCGCACAGAGGGGGCCGCGGCTCAGTGAGCACAACTCACGACTGGTTTGACGGTGACATGCTGGGTGAAGGTTTCCGCGACGACATGTTTGTCACGTCTTCTCTCCAGGTGTAACTGTAGATGGGAAAGAGCGGCTCATCTCCTTGAAAGACCTGCGCCCGGAAACGCAGTACAGCGTCCACGTGGAGGCCGCGGCGCTCACCGGAACCACCAAAAGCCGCGAGACGCTCTTTTACACCAAAAGGTTTGGTGAGTTTGGACCTTCAGCCTTGTCAGCTCGCTGTGTGTTGGGTCGTGGTTTTGGTAGCACAGGGCCACCGACCCACCAGTGGAAGTGTCACAATGTTTTAGCACGATGGCGTCACTGCTGTGCACCGTGAAGAAATTCCCGGCCCAGAGGGAAGTGTTCAAACGTGTTCACCCTTCTGGGGGTTGGATTACTTGTGCAAGTAAGAAAGAGCCTGCAGGCGATCGGTGTTTTCTTCTGTTGGAGAGTCTATGGCACAGACCCTGGCTTAGAAATAACAGAGTGATATTTGTTAGTAAATGAATTAATTTCAACGCACTGGGACGTTTGCTGCTGAACGCTGTGTCCTTTTGTACAACACGTTGGCCTTTTGGGAGGGAAAATGATCGGCGCCCATATACACAGGTTCTCTTCATCTATTTTGATGTTTTCCGTAGATCCGGAGCACGTCACAGCAGTCAGCGTCTCCGTAAGCGTCGCTGCTCTTCTCGTGTTGGCGCTCGGTTCGTGTGTTGCTGTTCTGTGAGTTTCAACCTTTTATTGTCACTGACAACTTTACGAAAAGAAAATACAGAAACTAAGCATCCTATATTTTAACCACACAAATTGTTTCCCGGGGCTGTCTTTGATATATTTTAGATGGAAGAAATTCAAGAGGAAGCCGGTGCCGAACCCGGCCCTCAGTTCTGTGGTGTTCTGGCCAGCAGCAAGTCATCAAGAGGTGAGCTCAGTGAGGAGAGGATTACAACCGTGTCAGAGTGGCTGAGTGAGTGAGACGCTTCAGTTCGTGATCATTTGTGAGATTTTGAAAGCTGCTATTTTGTGACATATTGCAGAAGAAGAAAAAATTGTGTTTATTTTACAAAATAATTAAATTGTTGCAGCTCTACTTCAAATGATTCCTCTCCACATGAAGATCTAAAGCGTTTAAATCTATAATCCAATATAAACCAGGTTGCTTGGGAAATACACAAAGTCAAAGTAAAGGGACAATCATCTATATTTATGACTGATTTGATTTAATATTTCTATTGTGTCTGTAATGTTTTCTTTCCATAACACAGTGGTGATGTTCAGCTATAATGTTCATCAGTACTGATGGCTATACACAAAGTAATTGCCACCAAAACACGTGTCTTTGAGGGCCGGTTAAAACAAGTGGACCTGCTCAGATGAAACACTGTCATCATGTCCACAGGGAACGTGTCCCTTGCAGCCATTCAGCAATCCTTCAGAGATCCCCTGTGACCGGGTCGACGCCGGAGAAGCTCTGTCGCCCCCGTCCACCTCCTCGCCCGCTGCCCGCTGCGACAGTGACGCAGGAGGTGAGCGGACGGAGGAATACGTCGACCCCCCCGCGCTACCAGCGCCAGGAGACCCCGTCAAGTCCACAGAGACGCGGCGCCCGTCTCCTCCGGACGATTCGACGGGCCCGCTGCTTCCGGAGAACAGCCCGTATCGAAGACAGAACTCCGTGGAAAGGTCCAGTAAACAATGTAAGCGTGTTTTAGTGAAACCGACGGTGACCGTTTATGTCACTTTGGACATGTTTGAACAAGGCCAGGATTGTTGAGGGGAATGAAAATCAAATCAAATCTCAACAATCCAAGAAATAAAGACAAGGTCAATAAGCTCCCAATAAAACAGACGTGTTGCAGCTTTAGTGCAAAGACTTCCACGGTGAAGGCAATGTGTCCACTGTGGAATAAAAGTAAACAGAAATGATTGTGCTCTTATGTCACACTCGATAACCCGGGTCAAAAAATGCTGTTCTTTGTGTAGATAGAGGTTTATTGTGCTATTGTCTATCATTTATGATGACAACATGTAACATTTATGGCTAAATAATGTGTGTATCGCAATCAATGAAAGGTTGTTTTTTTTCCCCAGAAGTGACATTTTTCACGCCATTATGTTTACCATTTAAAACTCTTATTTTTGATAACCGTTATTTTATAAAGCTTTTGGGGCACACTTTATGTTGCGGAAATGATTAAACAAATATGTATCCTACATGTACAGATTGTATAATATAACATTAAAAAGCACAGGTTTTTCCAGAGATACTTGGTTGATGTAAGTGAACGGTGAGAATATTAAGTTGTAAAATTCCTAATTGTTAAAATGACTGTAAACTGCTGGAATTACTCACTGTAATCTTACCTGTACAACTTGGCATCACATTTTAACATGACATAAGCTTTCCATGAGCCCAATTTAATAGCATTAATTGTTTCACAGCTAATTTTGAAATATGCATGATATAATAGTTGGTGAGGCACAAAAGGCTTCAGAACTGCATAAAAGATTTTTACAGATCTAATGCATTATCACACATTGAAAAAATGCTTATGTGCCACTGTATAAATTACAAACACACGTAATACATATTCACAAAGTAAATAACTCTGAACACTGGCTTTATTTGTATTTTAACATAACTGTTTTTTTTAATAAACCAAACTATGTACATTTTGCATTGGACAAGCTGTCTTGTTATTTACAGTTTTAATGTACTGCTTGTAAAAACATTGTTATTTTATAAATTTCTAATGGGTAAACAATTAAATCATATTAATAGAGTACTACTAGGATATAACAGTCATTGGCATACCAACCTATTAATTAATAGAATAGCATAATTTGCATGCTTTATGACAACAACTTGAAACTTGAAAATATTGGAAAGCAGGCAAAATATAAATTCATTTTCTGAGTACAGTTTACAAATGCATATATCTTTCTTTTTATGTATTTTCTTTTTTTTGTAGAAAGAAAACACAGGCAGGATCAATGAACAATCCCAAAAAGATGCTTTCGATTTTTGTGCTTTAGTGTGACTTCTCTTTTATGCCACCAGGTGGCAGTATGGCAAGTGATGTCGTTTGAACTACAGACATTAGCCAGTAGTAGAAGGCTTGTCGGGTGACTGGAGTGACGTTATGCTAGCTAATTGCTAACTATCTGGATTTCAGCAGAACAGACCGAAAATATGGCATTGTTTTGGGGATGCTAATCAGCCGCGAGTCGCGATAACCTATGTTTCGAGGAATTACCTGCCGGCCCGTCGTAGAGTTGACTGCAGGCGGGAACTTGTTGGATGATTCTCCTGATTTAGCACCTGAAGGGCCCTCAGTCCGCGGTGCTCGGGTGACCGACAACCGGGGATCACCTCCCCTTTGAGAGCGAGAGAGCTTCCTAGTTCTACCGATAATCAGCGACTTAGTGCACTAAAGCCTCTTCTGAACATGTCCCAGACCGGACCCCCTCCACGATGGCGGAACTGTCCCAGAAGAGGACAACCTGTAGCAGGTGAGAAGAGATGACACAAGTATAGATTAAGCAGTATCGTGTACGTAGTGCTACCGCTACAAGCTACGCAAGTATGTGCAATTTCGTCGCACAACACACGCTCTGCCGTTTTCTGACCCCATAAGCAGCTTTTTTGAATTTTTAAACGTCCTGATATTAAAAGCTGCACTACACCAGTAGTTTCTCTCCAGTTTGAATGGCAAGGCTAGCATCACAGTGGCGTCGGCCAGCAATGTGCTCCAAATAAATACCCTTTTTTAAAATTCAAATTGAGGGCTAGTTGTTATGAACCGAAAGATGCCGAGCCAACTCGATCACTCTGACGCACTACAGACGCTGAGACCTCGTTTACGTTATTGACACGTTGTTCCCGTTGTAGCGAGACCAAAACTTATTTAGCCACATATTTTAAATGGAGTTTGGTTTGACCCGATTTTCCGGCGCGCTTTGTTTCGCTAACGTGACACCAGTGGCTGACGGCCGACCGATGCCCATCCCCTTTCCAAAACACCAGTGATTTGGTCTTCAAATGATAAAACCTGACTCAAATCTGAACAAAAAAAAAAAAAAAAGAATTCGTGGGTTTTGCTTCGCCCGTTGTGTATTTCTCACGAGGAATCGTGGTTCAGAAAACAGCCGCTAGGTCGGCTAGCTTAGCTGTCGAAGCATCACGTGTCAAAACAAACATGGGCCATGTGTAACCACATGTGTAGCAACAAGTCTACTCTGACTGATCTCCACTCAACGTGGCCTCTAAAGTCAATGCGGTGGTTTGGAAAGTGAGACACCCAATCACATGTCACATTATCACATGTTGTATTACAGCCATTGTAGTGTGGTGCTGAGGACTACCGCTTCATTGTCTGTGTGGTTTTTCCTCACAGGTAAATTCCTGCCAATGAAAACAATGTTGGGTCCCAGATACGATGACCAAGTTCAAGAGGAGAACAGGTTTCACCCGAGCATGCTGTTTAACTATTTAAAAAGTCTAAAAGTAAGTGACTCCGTGAAGACAGATGTTCAGATTGACAATTTTAATTGAAAAAAAACCCCTCATCTCATTATGTCTTTTCTTTGTTGTCGTCTTTTCTTCAGGTGAAAATGGGTTTGCTGGTGGATTTGACAAATACTACGCGTTTCTATGAGCGCAACGATATTGAAAAAGTCGGCATAAAATACATGAAGCTACCGTGTAAAGGGTACGAGTAAATTCACTGTCATAATAATGTTGAATATAGTTTTTTTTCAAACCCAGCCATGACATAAACTCAGTGTGAGTTGTGGTTTATTGAGTGGTTATTAAAACTAGTGTCATTGTCTTTCTTTTAGCCACGGAGAATGCCCTTCAAAAGAGACGACTGAAAAGTTCATCAGGCTCTGTGAACACTTCATCGAGAAAAACCCTGAAGAATTGATAGGTAAGGACACCGCAAAAGAGGAAATTAAATGTTCAGTTCCCCATGCTGTAATAAGTCACGCTGCATCAGGTTGTTGAAATTCTTTGTTGCATAAGGGACGTTAGCATGATGTCAGAAATGAAAGTACAACTTCATCTTACGTCTTTGAAACACTCCTATTTATTATAGACGTAGATTTTATGATGAATATTAAGTAATACACAGTTCAGTGCTCAATCATTTATTTGATTTCCTTACAGGTCAAATAGTGAAAATCTGTATTGTTAATGTATTGTCTGTGTTTTTAATTCATAAAGATTATTTTAATGTGACTGAAATTCCGAAAACTTCCACTAACGAAATTATTCCCACGAACAGACTAAAGTGTAATTTACATATTCTGCAGTTTATAGAGAAAACATTATATCCCAATAATAAACAAGGAATTTAAAGAAGTCTTGTCCAAATAAGGTGTATTACGGAATAGGCAGGTAATAACAGTTTTATGTTGTCCTTTATCCACTTTCTTACTCACTTATTTCGCTGCTGTTTTCTTCTCTTAAAGGGTAATTTTCAAATTTCAGAAAAAGTAATTTAGAAATTCCTACAGTCTAAGACAATGAGTTTGCAAAGGCTGATGAAACTGAGTGCATCCTGGACAACATTCTATTGAAATGTTCAGAAATCTTGTTTCAAACTTCCCTTGGCTTTGGAAATAACATCTTAAAAAAAGTTGTGTTCCTATTTAATTAATGATTATTGGTTAAATAATTTCAGGTTAATTAAAACAGACTAAGATTTAGAAGAAACTATTTTAGGCATTATTCCTGCAATAGTAATACAATGATGACTGATAACTGCTGTCAGTTGCATCGACTCCTGTGTCCAGCAGAGGGCAGCCTTACTCTGTGTTGCAAATGGACAGGTGGCGTATTTTCATATGATCACATTTTTAAACATCAGGCAGCTCCCCGATGCATCCAGTCTTGTGCTGATGGGCACAGAGTAGCTCCATCTATTCGGTGTGGGAGTATCACCTCCTCGCCCCCCGTGAACACTGTGTAGGTGATTCTAAGGTGAAAGAACATCCGTTGGCACCGAGTCTAAACCTTGACGAAGTACAATCCGTTCAAAAGGAAGCGCTATGTAGACTTCATGGAAGCACTGCCGTAAGGGATGCTTATACATCACTTATAAGTATGTTGACCGCTATCAGGAAATCAATTATGTGATGCGCATTGATTCTTCACACATATCGGTCAGATAGCCACTATCTGCACTTTCATTTCATTCCATATCTATGGTACACTAGTGAGCCCATTTAACCGGAGTCAAAGTATGCATGAGCATGCACAGAAACAAGATGTTTGGTAAACGCAATCCCCGTCCTCCAACAAACACGAGCAGCAGGTTGTTTTTTTTCTTCCACTGACTCTTATTTTGAACTGAACAAAAATCTCAGAATTTTGTCACACACATTTTGTTTATTTCTCTCCGCCTTGGGAACAATATAAGTGTTTTGTTTTTTTTGTCCTTGAAGGAGTTCATTGCACGCACGGCTTCAACCGGACGGGCTTTCTGATGTGTGCTTACCTGGTGGAGAAGATGGACTGGAGGTAAGAGATGACCTGTTTTTAATTACCTCCGCCCCCATCCCCCTTCCAACACACACACACACACACACACACACAAGCTTCTAGCTTGATCTTCGCCATCGGTCTCATTCTCTAGCTCATAATCCCGTCCTCCTCCCTGTAGTTTCTTCACGTGTGACGGCATGAGAAGCTGCAGTGTCAGTTCAAATCAACACATGCTTCACAAAGAAAGTGTCTGGTTGTCAGTGGCCGCGATGTTAAATAATTGACAGCAGCTGGTGAAGGGTGGGTGAGGATGTGTCTTCAGTCAGGGGTGGAGCTGCAGTCTGAGGAGGCTGAATCCTGTCGACAAATGGGCTGAATAAAACCCTCCCAGGCTCCCTGCATGCTGTGTGATGAATATTCAGGGAGCGTTTACGGTGTAATGTGTTGCAACATCATTTTACTATACAATGATCGGCCCTGGGGCAATGATGTTTTAGGATATGGCTAGTTGTTGAAAAAACAAAAAAAACGGCCCTGATCATAAGGTCATGCTTCTAAAGATTATTTTTAACATAGAAAGGAATGGTTGAATATCATGATTACCTTGGGCCCAAGGGAAAGCCTTAAAGGACGTCTTTCATCTCACCCACCCAAATCCCCCCCCCCCCCCCCAAAAAAAATAGACAAGCAGCAACTACATTGATTAAGCAATTTAATTATTATGTAATTAATTGTTCAAGCAAAAATTGCTCAGTGAACCTATTTCAGTTTTGCCAATGAGGATTGGGTGTTTTTCTCAGAATAATCCCCAAGACAAATCCTCCAATTTCAGACCTTGAAATTGTTTTCTGTTTCGAATTTTAGAAAAATGACTTGAATGAGGAATTTTAAATCACAAAAGCTGCTATATTTGCTCTTGCTGCTTATGTCAAGACACGTTCCCGATGAGAAATTTGGTAAAGACGGAACATAACAAATATATATATACACACATATATACACTTTAAAGCATACAGCTTTTAAATCAATATCCTGTTTGCATTTCCTCCCTCTTATCAGCATCGAGGCAGCTGTGGCCGCCTTCACCCAGGCCCGGGCCCCGGGGATCTACAAGGGAGAGTACCTCAAAGAGCTTTTCCGTCGCTACGGCGACGAGGAGGACGCGCCCCCCGCTCCCGAGCTCCCCGAGTGGTGCTTCGACGACGACGACGGCGGCGGGGAGGTGGACGACGACGGCCACTCCGTTGGCCAGGAGTCGGGCCCCAGCTCCTCCGGGTCACTGGCCGGCAAACGGAAGAGAGAGAAGATAAAAGTGGTAAGACTTCCGGGGAGCTGCAGGAAACGAGCCCCATGCGCCCCATGCGCCCCGTGCAGGGCGACGCAAGGGCTGCGGGGAGGCTCTACTTCTAGGTAACACGGCGCTGGCGTTTGTTCGGGTTTGGAAGCGACGCCCGACTAACTTTGGGAAGGTTACCGCTAAAATTTCATCTGTCAATGTGAAGCCATTGGAAATCAGTGTTTTCTTAATGTTTTTTTGCACTTGCTCAAACGCTGATCTAATGGGGAAGTTGCACAGCGGACGGTTTCAGAGGCGAAAGCTGCGGCACCAATATCCTAATTTAGTTTTTTTTTTTTTTGGAGAAGCTGTGATTAGTGAATGTTTGGCACTAGTGCTTAAAAAAATTACTGACAAAATAAACACATTATGAAAACACTTCATGTAGTTTACTCAGTTGAATTAGTTCACTCTTGTTTGGCTAATTGTTTAATTGACTAATCGTTGCAGGGCTTCCCGCCTCCGGTCTAGACATGCTGTTCCATGTGGTGGTTTCAAGTAAAGCTCATCGCTGTGTAAGCCCCATCGTTACCAAGGCTTGATCACTGCTGCTGACTCTGCATACCATTTTATTTTTTCTCGATTGTTTTGTGTAATATCTTAAACTACAACCTCCTTCTCAAAAGAAAGGTGGCAGATAAGAGTTATATGACCACGATGGGGCCACTTTGAGTGACACGTTCTATCATACCACATCTGTTTGTGTTCTAATTGGCCTATGTTATCACATTCTACCAGTTGTCAAAGGGGAATTTGGTGAGATAAGGAACTGAGGTAAACGAGCAAGAATGATTTTTAGTAGCCGAGTGCTACAAATGTCGTCGGTGTAGATGGGAGATGATGTATGCATAAACAGGAGTGTAGGGGCAAAGGGAACAAGGAGGGGGCGAGAGTGGAGGCGGTCTGGTTTCCAGGGAGACGAAGCAGGGTTTATGAGACAGATTCATGAAATGAGAAGGGTCTTAAAAGCCTAGAGGTCAAGATGCAAATCAGGAGGTGTAGTATTTGCACACCCCGGGAGTCATAAAGCAAAGAACAAGGTGATTGTGAAGAATCAAAGGGATTTTCAATGGGTTTTTTTCTTCTATGTGTGGGAGGGTATGAGTGTCTAACCTTCTGTTTTTACCTCCCAGGATGCAGTATTCCTGGAGGGCATCACAGTGAAAGGCGTCTCACAGGTCACCTCCCAACCCAAACTAGGAGACGTCCAAAAAATGTGTCAGAGGATGGCAGAGTGGGAGAGGTAAGAACCCCCCCCCCCCACACTGTACACGTGGGTACACTGTTCTGTGCCTGACTCATTAGTGGTTTACCACCCAGGGGTGACCGCTAATAGTCAGCAGAGGATCAATCCTTAGGGGCTCTATTGAGGCGCTGAATTGTCTGATTGATTGGAAGTGAAATTGTTGTTGATTCTCCTGTACAAATCAGCACGAATAGCCCAATTTGATACAAAATTCAGCTTGTTGATAAAAAAAAAAACGATGATGCGTATTTGAAAATAACTGCACCCACAAGAAATCTCCTTTAAAGTGCTTTATTGCATCAACAAACTTCTGTTTTGGGATCCAAATTCGAGGGCCCATTGGAGCAGCAACTGGGTGAAAGCCTCAGAGAGGATAATTACCAACATTATAAGCCTGTTTAATAGAAGGATGCATTTATTCATCAAAGCCTTTGCTTCCGAATGGAGCTCTTTCAGAGTGCTAAATATGTTCACTATTCATGAATGATTCATTAAAACCAGTTGGGGAAGACATGTGAAAAGAGCTTTTTGCGGCTCTGTCTCTGTCCGTGGATGACGACAATAGGGACAAATGCCATTAGGGACTACAGAAGGAAAGCATGTTAGGAGACCACGAATGTCCTTCTGTCCAACTACTCGCTCTCTGTCAGGACACTACACACAACAACAGATAAGCAATAGTGGTTTTTACTCATTTTAGAGATATATTTAAAGCTCACCTCGGGCGGCTCAGGTGCAGCTCGCGCTGATGACCCCGGCAGAGCAGGTACTGTGAAGTCTCTGCCAGCACTGGGAACGATGACATTTAAATATAGCACAGCCTCTCGATTCTTCACCCCCCTGCGGTTTGATGATCAGCTGATCGAGATTCAGCGTCTCATACCTGTCACTGCGAAAGGCAGCCTGGTCTCCATTTAATCAAACACCCCCCCCCCCCCTTTGCCCTAGCTGCTTCATAAACAGGGTACCCATTGGTTGTTGCCTTGGCTCTACCTGGGGTGTATTGAAACATGAAAGTCTATAAGATTTTTCTTCCTGCAAGTCATTTGTGAAATTTGTTTGAAATTAATATTTCCTCCATAACTTATTAAATGTTGTGAAAACACGTAATGCGTGTTTTGGTCACTAATTGACTCCTGGAGCTCTGTGTAAGAATTGTCGATCTTAAACCACAACTGAAGTCGGTTGAAAACGCAGTAACAAGTGGGTCTGTGTTGTTGTTGCTGCTGCTGCAGGTCTGGTTTTCCTGGTGCTCAGCCCGTCTCCATGGACAGGCAAAATCTGCGCTTCCTGGAGCAGAATCCATACAAAGTCAGCTGGAAAGCCGATGGCACACGGTGGGTCTTTTTGCTTTTGTCTCCCCTCCAACGACACGTGTCCACACGGGTAAAGCTCTTTTGTGCCTCTGAACCGGGCTGATTGGCTGCTCCTTCCTGTCGGGGGAGTTGTCAGAGTGCTCGTTAAGTTGTAAAGAGGTGGGCTGTCGATTTTAAAAAACAACAACAGGAAAAACTGAGGCACAAGGTGGGTCGTGTGCAATGTCATGTTCATTTTATTTTTCTATAAAGTGCCAGATTGCAACACAAGTCATTTAAATATATATTTGCTTTTGAAACTACTGGACCAAATAAATAGCCACACACGCAGACACACACACACCACGTTCCCACCAGCGGACAGCGAGCTGCATTTCCTCCAAAAAGCAGTGAACAATGAACCTGTTGTTGTGTTTCTGTTGTATCTCCCTGTTGCCAAAAGCCAGCGTTGAGCATGAAGGGGTTTTAGTATTCCACCGCTCTAGCTGCGATGCACCGTCTCTCTCGCCGGCTCAAACGTGCAGCGTGCTGGTGAATATTTAATGGATCCAGTCAATTTCTGAATTTAACGTACCGGTGCTTTCGTTTTCCCGCGAGATGGAGACCAGCAGGGCACCAAACCAAGATGCTGTAGATGTGTGTTTACCACTGCCGCCATCTGCAAACGCTTGAATGTTTTCAGAAAGTTTGGCTCTTACGACTGTGTGTATGTGTGTGTGTGTGTGTGTGTGTTCTGCATGTCCTTCTCCACCCCCCCTTCCCCCGGTTTGCCTCCAGCTACTTGAAGAGTCTGACTGAGCAGTGACGCCTTATTCCTTTTAGTCATGAGTAACAGAGAGAGGAGCCGTATGCATAATGCTCGGTGTGAGTCATTCCTCATCTGCAGGGTAGATGAACTATGAATGTTGAGAAGATGGTCTCCTATCTTCTGCAGTAAAATAAAAAGTCCTTACTGTGGACCCGATTTACCGGTGGGTTGAGTCCTGCTAGCAATTATTGGCAGTGTTGTGTTTTTGTATATGTTGGTAATCCCTCAGAGGTGAAAGTATGATCTGGGGCTCTGTAGCCAGAAGCTGATACGTCTTGTTCCTCCGCTTCATACACCTCAATTGTTTTATAAAAGTTAAAATCACACCAATGAGTCACACTGTTGCACTGGTTACATGTTCCCTCATTATGATTAACATTAACATCCCAACAAGTGCAGGTGTTTACAGAGGAATATGTTGGTTATTTCTAACCTGGTACCCTTGTTTTCTCTTGTTTTACTTTGACTGCGTTCCGCAAAAAATCTCAACTCTGTTGCAAACACAAGTTTATGCTCAAATGTTTTGTTCAGTGAGATGAGCACCTCTTGGTATAATGCCAAGTAATTTCCAAATACTAATTTATTGATCCAATCCACAGCACAATTCAATCGGTGCACGCTGTGTGTGTGTGTGCGTTTGGGCTTCACTAGTGTCACTTTGTGTTGTATCCTTCAAAGGCCCGAGTCATCATGGTACATCATGTCGGTGCTCCCCTCCTACTTGCAGCCCTTCCTGCCAGTCAATAATCTGTGCACCATGTACAAGAGGGGCCACATCATTAATGATAACAACATAGAAAGTGGTGTTAAATCGCTTTCCCTTCATCTGTTTTTTTCCTATATTTGTTAAAGCGGCTCCCTTCTTACTATTAAACGTGTTTTCTATCTCATGTATATGGAAATCTGCTAGTTGTTGAAGGGACCTGACCTCAGAGGGTCATTGTTTTCCAGCGGCATAGTGTTTGATTAGGTAGACGCGCGGGGAGCTTCAATCCTCTCCGCCTGTGTCACTATGGTGTCGGGCTCCCGTTGCTTTTTCCTTAGCAGGCGGCACAGCATGTCTGACCAAGGCTATGGGAATTTACACAAATGATTGTTCATGCTACTCTGGCCTTGCCTGCTGAAAGCTGTGAAGCACGATCTGTTAAGTCTCATATTACTTTATTCAACTGAGGTGAGAAACTACGTCGCTGCTTCTTCTACAAGTCTGAACCGTCCCCCGTGCCTCCGCTATGCTGTTCAGTCCATACAAACACACCGTGTCTTTCTTACTGGGTTTTTGGTCTTTTTGGGGGGAATATGGTTCGCACAAAAGCAGCGACGATTAGGCACGGTCTAAAAATCATTTTGTGTAATTTATGATTAACCTTACGCAGGCTTTCCAGTTGTTGGTCTTCAGTGACTCGGACCCGATGGAAGACAAACAGTTGTGGGAAGGAAGGATGTGGGATCCGTGGCCAGTGAACACGATCAATCGCTATAAAAGATGATGGATTCCACATTTCATGACCATCTATTTTTCTGTGTTAATTATAAACCCGCCAATGATGGAAGAATGATCTGATACATTTGCTGTAGCCTCACTTGCTTTTAATGAGATCTGAGAGGATGTACATCTTCAGTGGGATTCACTGGTCGTGGTGCTGAGGTGTCATTCGTTATTCTCAATGCGTCGCAAAGCGTTTGCAGATCATTTCTTATTAGAAGTCCCACTTTCTTGCCAGATTTTTTTTTCTTTTTCGGGTGTTTCCGAAAAGATCTTTCACTTTGCATATTGCACAAGGCTCTCGCTGTGTTGTTACACATTTCACCTGGATAGAGAAAAGCACAGTTTGCATTAAGAGCCATGCTTTTGCACAGGAGCGGCTCCAGTGAGGAAAATGTGTCACGCTGGGACACTTCCTCTCTGCGTCCGCGGTGGATGATCACATGCATGACTGCGTCCCCTGATGACCACGAGGTCGAATATGGTGACAAGAATACAGAACCCCTTCCCCTCCTCTTGCATGAGCCGGAGATTATGCAGCCCTGGAGACTCCCAAGGACGGGGGCTTCTGGTGGGCTTCTGGTGGGCTGTGGAAAGGAGGAGAAAAGAAAAAACTGCGCTGAGTTGGATTCCGACTTGTTGTCGCGCCCTCTTTCAGGGGCTCGATTGGTTCGAGCCCCTGAAAGGACGGGAGGGAGGGGCCGAGGGACCAATTACGTGCTGGGGACAGACCATGCTGCTCAACTTGGACTTTATTAGCGTGAAGCTTGACTTGAGACAGACTGGTATTTCCTTTCTCAACCTCTTCGTTCTCTTTATGAACTTGGCGTGAAAAAGCGAGCCATCAATATTCCGATGCTTCCTTTGATGTGCTAGATTAGACCGTTTGATTTAAAGTGCATGCTCTGTAATTGTGTTGGTTACATGGTTTATTAAGTCCATAACTCTTCACAGTGGACAACTTGTGCGACACACTGCATGGAAACCCTCTCTCGGGTTAATATTCTAAATACAACTATAGGTCACTTACTGCTGTTCCCAATGACAATGAGTGATGGGAATAGTTTTAAACTTGATTACTAAACGGGATCAGCTCAGCGAGTTGGATCATAGCAGCTGGTCTACAAGGCTCTGGGCTTTTCAGCCATCGTTCCAAAACCATTTTTCAACCACTCTGAACTCTGTGAAAACCGTTAAACACGTAACATCTTACTTTGTCATTTTCTCAAAGGCACAAATGTCGAATGACAAATAAATTGTTGTATTTTTCATTGAGTAAAACAAATGTTGTTGTCATTTGCAACACATTTGCTTACAATGCAACATTATCCGAGATCAGCAAAAAAAAGCTTTATTGTTGTTTATGGTTCTTCTAAGCGTTATTCTTCTCTTCTTTCTATTTCTTCCGTACTTATTTTGAACTGTGTCTCCATATTTTCTGCTAGAGATACTGTTCAGCTATTCAAATTTTCAGTTTCAATTCGAGATCAATTCTGTATTTTCAGCAATTATTTTAAGTTAATTTCAGCTTTTAGGATTCCAATGCATTTTTTGCAGGATTGCATTTTCTAGTGATAGTAATAGTTATATTTTATAAAAAAAAGTGAATCACAATTAATCGCATTTATGTCATAGTTAACTCAAAATGAACCACAATTAATCACTAATTTCATCTATTCTAAATGTCCCTTTATTTATTTTTTCATTTTAATGCTCTTATCAACATAAAACACTGGAGTGGCTTGCTTTATGCAAATGTTTTATTTTACTGAAACATTGCCAAACAATGCAGTATAAAATAATAAAGTGCACATTTCAGGTAAACAAGGACTCAGCCTATAGTGCGTTAAACCATGGCTTAATATCTTCTTATTTCAGAAACAATGAACCGTAACAGTTAGGTTACCAATAAAAGCTTAGCCTGCTGCTACTTTGCTTTCTTTCAGCCAGCTACTCAAAGCCTGTTGACAACAGTCACCCATCCCCCATCCATATATAAATATATATATATATTTTTAACGAAAACGTTAATCTTGCGATAAAAAAAATGACGTTTGTGGGTTTGCATTAAAGTCGTTAATAATGTTTTTAAGACCTGCATTTGTTACTTTCTGATGTTATTTCTCTGTAGTTTCACAGATTCTGGATTTGGTTTTGTTTGCTTTTTTTTTTTTTTTTTTTTTTAAATTTTGTCTTGAGTTAATTTTGTCATGAAGACCAGCTTTAATTCCATGGCTATTATTTATTATTTCTAATGTATGCATCAACAAAGAATCTCAAATAGCCCATACAATAAGGAATCGTAATCCCACACAATTCATTGTGTATTAGTTATTCACAAGCGGTTGTGTGTTTGTTGGTGCAGCAATGTGTCCTGGGCCCTGAAATACAACAGTTTAAAGAAAACATATTTTATCATGGGCTACTATTTTTTTCAACTCACATGTGAGCCAATCTGTCCAGTCCTCATCCCTCATATAGCAGTACAGTACAATAGTAATGATGACGGCAGTACGTCTAAGGGAGGTCCCACAGCTTTTCGTCAACCTCATTGTCCCCTTAGCTCATTGTCCTGTAGCTTTGATTACCCTTGAATATTTCTATGTGAAGTTTTAAATAATCAAAAAGGCTTTTTGGCAAAGTGCCTCTAGCAGCTGTTGCTCCTTGGCAATAGGGTGGTAAACCATAAACGCAATTGCCAGAACATCAGTGCAAGCGTGTGATTTAAAAAAAAAAGAGTGATGGAGACTCAATGGTGTTTTTTTGCTGCTCATGTCAGGTTAAACTTATTTTCTCTGATTCAGTGTACAGCTGTTTCGCCAAGCTTTTCTATGGGGGACGTCTGTGCTGTTTCTATCACAGTGGAGGAGATGTGCCCCCCCCCCCCGCCCCACCCCCCAGACACAGCTGACAGCAGTGATGCATTCGGGTGACACCCCTGGTAGCGGGTGCGGGACATTTCGTTCTCTGCTGGTGTAATTCACCAAACTGCATCTGAAATAATGTTCCTTTATTGAACAACAACAACAACTGCATCTCTCTAACATAGAAATACAGTATCTGCATCTGCGGTGTGCAGCGGAAGGTGGATCTTCTTTGTTCTCTATTCCCTCCAGAAAAGCAACCTGGCGTCTCCACGCGTGTAACGCAGCCGTCCTTCCCAATCCACGCGGCACTAATGATGCGCAGAGCCGCTGGATCTGATCCCAGGTGTCTCCCCCCCCCCCACCTCTCCCCACGTGAGCGTGGGCTGGTGCCGCGGGAGGAGACCCGGCAGATCCGACACAATGGCCTCATTAGGGATGAAGTTGCTCGGGGGCTCGGGGGTGCTCGGGGGGGGCGAGATGAGGTTGAAATCTGAGGCCCAGAGCACTCATCGAACGTGGGGGGAAGGAGGAGGAGGAGGAGGAGGAGGAGGAGGAGGAGGAGGAGAGGGGAGGGTGTAAAGGGACACATCACATTGAATATTTTCTCCTGAAAGAAAGTGCAGTGTGTTTCTGAGAGACATGAGGAAGGGACCACTGGGTTGGACGCATCGCTAATGGGCCTCCCTGTGCTCCCCTCTGAACACACTCCACGGCTAACTTGCCAATTAGACGGGGGGGGGGGGGCACTTGAGCTCAGACCTGTTGTCTCCTCCCTGGAGGACAGATGCTCTCCGCTGCGACAAACCGTTTGATCTCCTCAGATCCCGACTCTTTCCCGGCATCAAATACACCCTCCCCTTCACACGGCCCATTTGCATAACCTGCACCCGTTCCCTTTGCTTTACTGCTTTTATGTACTTTAGTGCGTTCATTGTGACCACTCCCCCCCCCGAAGAAAACGAAAAACGCAGCTGTATCGAGCCCACTCGACATTCTTCGTTCCTCCTGACCAGATTTTTTAGTTTTTACTGGACCTCTGGACGACCCTCATTCATATCTCAAGGCTTGTGTTATGCTGCTCCTTCAAGTCATGACTGGAGGGGAGGGGGGGTGGGTGAATGCGAGGGGGAGGGGGGGGTCTCAAAGTCACCTCCCTGATGTCTTTTATCTGAACAATGTGTTGAGGGTTTTGATACCACTTTCACTGGCGGCTCTGCTTGGGGAGCATTTGAGTGTAATGGAAATGATAAGGTTATATGTCTAGCCTTTCATCCCACTATAACCCCCCCCCCCCAACAAAACCCCTCATTGAAAGGACACTTTAAAGGGAACAGCATCTTCCTACGCATTTATTCTCAAAGGTACACAAAGCAGAACATTTAATCAAAGGCGAGCTATTGATTGCTTTCTTTTCCTCTCATCCCCCCCCCCCACCTCAGATTCACTGCTTTTTTGAAGAACTGTTTGGGATACGGTGCCTCAAATGTAATGGGGGGTGTAGAAATGCCCGAGAGAGAGAGAATGTGGCTTCCAAATGCTGTCCATTGTCTATTGTACAAAAACCCGCTTTAATTCGGTGTAGATTTAAGTCTTTTGAAATATCTCTTTCCGCAGGAACCGACAACATTAATATTGTGCTAATGTACTTAGTGGATTGTCGAGAATCGCAAAAATGGCAAGATGATGTTTTTGTTTTGTATCAAAAACATCGCAAACATCCTTTTGTCCCCACCACTCCTGTGTGAGGATTAATTTCGATTTTCTATTTATTTTTATGCATGCCTATGAATTGTAAGATTTGCAGCTCTGTACTTTAATTTAGAAAAGACAATTTCCTTAAACAGGACCCTAGCAAACCTGTTAATTCTGTACTTTAGTCAGCTCATATACTCGACGCACAGAACCGTCATTGGCAGCGCTTCAAGTTTCCCACTTTGAGCCAGCTGGCATGAGGGCATACTTTATTTCATCTAATCCCTCTGTGATCATGATTCAGAGTCACAGCAGGTATGAGGATGCATAGCTCTGTCAGTGGGGGGAAGTCATTAATCCCAAGTCTGTCATCAGACTTTGTTCTCCCCCCCCCCCCCCCCCCCCAAAGGTGTGCCTCCCTCCAGCTTGTGTTAATATGTTGAGTTTCTGCTCCATCAAAGCTTTCTTCTAATTTCTATGGCATAATGTCCCTTTATGTGTCAGTTACAAGATAATTAGCCTCCATTTCCAGGCGCAGGTATTGTTATATTTAACCTTTGGAAACATAGCTGGACTGCAGTTGCTCATTAGGACATTAGTTCCTCCTGCTTATTAACACTTGGTATTTTGTGTTAAAGAGCAACAGGCAGCCAAAGTGAAATTGGGTTCATAAGAGGTGTGTGATGAAGCCAACAGATTGCTAATACCATTTTTTCCCTTTCTTTTATAAAGTCATTTAGAATATGTCTGACCCGATAAGCCCGCCCCAACTCCCCAGAACCACATGATGCAGTAGAATAGATGCTGAAGAACCAAATGGTCATTTTCTAAATGCATTGGCTGCAATTAAGGTACAAACGTTGTTTCTCAAGAGAAATGCCAATCATATCCTAAGAATACGAGAGGAATTATAATATAAGAAATTGGACTCTTTTTTTCCCATTCCCGATTGGCTCCTACTACGATGTACGATCCCTCTCCTCCCAAAAGCATTAATTGTTAGAGGACAGGTTTCACCTTCTTCAAGTCAACCATTAAAACATACGCAGTCGTATGTAAACCCATCTACAAACCCAATGAACAATATTCCAACACAAAATGCATTGAAAGAAATGAAGACCCACCAATCTGAAAGCTGGAGAATATCATTTTATTTTGTGCACTGCTTTCCTCATTGAACCTTGGCTCACTGCGCACGCCACTGCTTTTACGTAGTGGATCCGAAGCAGAAAACGACTGGCTTTTCATCTCGTGAAGGGGAGTTAAAAATCCTCGTGACTCCCGGCTGCTTCAAGGTTTTGCGTAAGGCTGAACCTTCTGAGCCTTGAGTTGAAAAGGCACTGTTTTAATTTGTTAAATACGTTATGTGGTTTAAAATTGTGAAATTTAACTTTTATTGGCTTACTGCTCTGGGCTCAAGCAGGTCATGTCAATATTACAGAAGAACCACACACACCGAAAGTGTTACTATGGAAAAAAACAACAACAAAATAAACAACAAAAATACCATACATGATATTCAGAGTAACAGAAATAACAGTGTGAACGAACGATCCTCTAGCAGTGATGCTCGCTGTTGTCGCCCACAGTTGAAGGCGCTTCTGCAGATGGAGACAAAAGGCAACAATGGCGCTTGTGCTTTTGGGGTGTGGCCCATCTTTTGAGCTCCGTTTTTTTCTTCTTTTTTTTTTCAAGGAACAAACAGACGGGAGGGATCGTGGATTTTTGTCAGTCTTCTGGCTCACGTTTAAAGAGGCCCATCGTGTCTGCCAGCTCAGCGATCATCCCCCTCTATCGATGTGTACACACGCTGCTTCCCAGACTGTCACATGTGTTACCCGTTAATAAGTCTTCCTACTCAAAAATAGTTAGACCCTCATTCATTCAGAGGACACTTTTTAAGACGTGACTTATCGACAAATTGAGTCAAATTGAGCTACGTCAGCGCCGATCAGACTGGAAGCGTTGTGTTTCTAAATTGGGAAGTGCATGCAGTTTCAAATGATCTTTACGGCCATTTTGTCCACATGTGGTTGTCATAATATATTGATACAGGTGGAATTAGAGCTGCAGGCAGATAACTAATAGTAAAAGTGTGCCATTGCATTATTTAGAGCGTGTCCAATTTTTTTTCAGAGAGGAAGTCTCCAAGTGTTCCTCCTAATGCCCGTGCTTCATACTTCAGCAGCTCACACACGTGAGCTTAATGACGAGGAAAAGTGGAGACAAATGAATACCAGCTCAGATCATAACCCCATGCAGCGATTCTTTGCAATCTAACAGTCGCTGCTCTCGGGTTTTTGAGTTTACTCGTGGGCGAAAAAGTCATTTTCTAGCAGTCCTTGGAGATTCTCAATCGGTTTTAGTTTTATTTTAATGAACCCAAAACATCGGAAAAGTAAAGGATGGCCACACGTTGCAGTGCAATGTAGTTCATTTCTCACTTTTATCAAACGTTTGGTCGTTATTTATTCATATTTCATGCCTTTACCGCTTTACACGCAACAAACGGAATTATCTATCCAAGAATAACTATTCATAATTCATGTCGATGGGCTCTTTTGGGGAGAAAGTGTTTGCTCCGGGAGTAAGATGCCATTAGCAGGTGTCCGTTTGGTTATCTCACTTATCTTCTCAGACATGAAATGAGCTCTAACAGCTTTGGCTGTTGTTGTTATTTAAATGGGACACAACTAATTGGCACATTGCAGCCATATGCAGGCTTGGTTGTTTGTGTAGTGGCTGAGTGTTTTTTCTCTTTTTTTAAATTGTGGTTCCTATATTAGGACCTCCCTAATAAAATTATTAAAGATAATTATAGGAATGCAATTTTAGCAGAGAAACCCCTCTCTTAAAAGGGTCAAAATAGATGACGTAACCTGATCCAATACACTGACTCAAATGAAAATAACACACCATCAAACGCACAGCGAGTGTCGTCTGCAGCGTAACCTCCGAATGATGGCGTCGCCTCTGAGGACCCGATATGACATCAGCAGTGAATACGCAACGTGCTACCGTGTGTCACCGTGGTTCATCTTCTCCTGCAGGTACATGATGTTGATCAACGGGAAAAACGAAGTGTTCATGGTCGACCGAGACAACACCATCTTCCACATAGCGAACCTAGAGTTTCCTTTCCGGAAGGATCCGCGGGTCCATCTAGCGAACACTCTATTGGACGGGGTGAGTTGTTTTTTGCCTTCCTAACTCTCCTTCTGTTGCTTTCTGCTGGCGTCTCTCCGTGCTCCCGTGAAAAATCCCGTAGCTGACTCTCCCTTGACTGAGAAGGCACGTCCCCCTGCAGCTCCCACCACTGACACGCTCCCCCGCCGCTCAGCCTTTGCAGATAATTGACATCAACTGCCAAACCACAGGTGAAAGAAAAACTCAGCATCCAGCCTGAAAGCAGCTGCTCTGTCGGCGTTGCCGCGCTCAGTTGTCATGCAACGCTCCCCTGGGTGAGAACGTGGGCTCGCTGACTCCTCGACGCCTGGGGTGCTAGGCTCAGGCTTCCATTGAGGTCACGTGCAGCTCCCCGGCAGCACACACACACACACACACACACACACAGGCCTCCCCGGACTGGAGGCGCAGGAAAAGGAAAAGTCTCAGCGGAGATTTGGTTATTGCAGTCGGTGGGGGGGGGGGGGGGAGGGGGGGGTGACGGGTACATGGCCTTGGCCTTGGTTTCTTTTCAGTGTGGAGTCATTTAATGTAGAATGGGTATGCGCTCCCTCGTGGCTTAACAGCTGCTGATTGATGCGGTGCTTTTAGTCGCCTCATTGGGCAGCACGTCTAATTGCAGCCGATTAGTGTTACTTTGAAAGAGCAGCACACACACACACACACACACTGGTTTGCATCGCGGCGAGGTTTTGTTTTATTCATCTGTTGATGCTTCTGGCTTCTGGTCGGGAGACGCTGTGTGGAAGAGCAGCCGCGTGGTCCTCGTCTCGCCGTGCAGCTTAGCCGCGCAGCGTCTGATGAGCTTTACATCAACACGAGTTCCGATATTGGCTGAGTGCGCAGTGTGGCTCGGCTTCTTTAATGTATTCCTCTGCTGCGCCGTGTCCGTGCAACGGTCCAGCGCACCCGATGCCCGAGTGATGGCCGCCTCTTGGAATGACATCATTGTTTCTCTCCAACCCCTCGCACAGCAATCTACCCGCCTGCCTTTAACTCCTCTTCTCCACTCCGGCTTTTGGCGATTCGCTGTGACCGCTCGGCCGGTTTCTCTGTCCGATAGCCAGTAGGAATGCACGCCTGCTGTCTGTAGTTTCGGGTAATTGATGATTGTTAATGGTGCCACACTTTGAATAGTTTGTAAGCTATTCGGTGTAGGGCATTTGTAGGGCTGAGTTGGAGCAAATGAGTTTGCTCTTGGTAAACTTTCTCAACTGGCAAGTGTGCAGACGTCCCCATGAAGTCTAAAATGGTGACAATGCTGTTGCTATATTTATACTTTACAACATTGTTGTTGACTTGACTGCAGATTCAGATGAAGGTTTTTCATCCACAATGAAAACACATCTGATTAAGTCAGATCAAATTTAGCTGCAATCCACATGTCTAAGGAGGAAGCAAACAGCAGTAGCTTAACTGCGTTGTCCACACAAGCCCTAATAGAGAGAAAAGCAGCGCTAGGGCCACATTGTGCAGTAAATGAGGTGTAAATGCAACATAATCAGTGTACTCATCTTGCTCGACCACAGCACCACAAAGTCTCTGGCGCTCATTCGTGTAGCCAACTTCAATAAAAACTGATCAGGTGTTCTTTTTTTCTTTCAACATGAATCTTCATTTTTTTTAAATAGTATTTTCAATTGAGATTACGTCCCCATTTCTTGTAGTTGTATCAAACCGTGAGCTTTTTGTCTTCCCCACAGACCCTACTTTCACATCCCCGACCTCAGCGGCGGTGGCCTCTGCGCCTCTGCTGTCACAACATCACCTGGTTGTGTAACAGCTCTTTGAAAACGTCCCGTGTGTCTGTTGTGCCTGTCCCACCGCTGGACCTGACTTTCAACCAGAGAGTCTTGCATAATAGATGTGCGATGCTATTTCTGCTTCATGTCCTTCTTTACCAGCCCCCAACACACACACACACACACACACCTCCCCTATTCCTTGCAATCCCCCTCACCGCTGCGGGCATCTCCCTCCTCTGAACATGCATCCTCTGGAGAGCTGTGACCCGCCCGGTGTCGTTCGGTTTTCCTCCTCCAGAACCACTTGCTCAGAGGAGCCATATCTTCTTTCCACATCGTGGAGCGTGTGCGTGCTCCTCTCGGTAACCTCAACGTGCCTCTCTTGTCTTTTATCTCTGCAGGAGATGATCGTCGACAAGGTGAACGGTCAGCCCGTCCCCCGCTATTTGATATACGACATCATCAAATTCAATGTGAGTAGCCCCCGGCGGTTTAAGAATGTGTTTTTCCTCCTATTGACGCATCGCTCCCCGAGGAACCCGAAAGATTAAGATGTCAAACATAATAAACAAAACAGAACATCAGAAGAATGCGTGGTCCATCAGCAGCTCCTTCTGCCCTCTCCCTCCAGTTTACTGTTACTAGTTGAGCAGAGGGGAATTGCTGTTTATGCGGTGGTCTGTCGGCAGCTGGCAAAAGGAAAAATCCTGTTACCGAGGTGTGGGTTGTCCGTAAGGAGAAAGCTGGGATGGGATTAGCTTATCTGGAAGTCTTAAAAATCTAATTCTCTTTTGGGGTTCTTTCAAGACGGGAGCAGCAGGCAGCAGAGCTCTGCAGCGCGATGTCAGTCTGCATGTGTGAGGGCGGCCTTGACCCCTGCACGACACCCCCCCAATCCTGTCACGCTCTGAGCTTTACTAAAGCCTTACCTTAAGCACACTGAATATATATATATATATATATGTATAAAGAGAAAAGCTAGGTCTTTGTTCTCTGATAGTAATCCATCAGGGTCAGTGTAATGGATTGAACCTGATCCATAGTCCCCATACTTGCATTATAGATGATGATTATTATTATAGATGGTTTTTGTTTTTTTCCTAATGTAGTGACAGAGATGCTCACGAGTCTCAAACTCGAGTCCCCATCTCTGTGTAGTGATTACTGCTTATAGTGAAGTGATGAGCTGTTTTAAGGTATCAAAAACCAGGGACAGAATGATTCCTATACTAATGAAGTAGTCAGCCTACATTTATATATTTTGGGTATTTCCTACAGCATATTGCGGGGGGCTTTGTTCCCACCACAGGCCACTGTTGCCTACCCTGGTTCTCATTTCCTCTGCTGCTTTCGACCGAGCGGCTGCGTGACCACTCAAATTATGACGAGGCAAAAAAAAAAAAGTACAGTTCTCCCCATGAAAAACAAGCCATTCAGCTGCAGCAGTGAAACTGTTCCCCAGCTGCCTCAATTTGGTCGACTGAAGCAGAGAGAAAAAGTAATGGCTGATATTGATGATGAGGCAGGAAAACAAATCTGGGACGGGAGCCTGTGGATGAATCTTCCCGTGAAACGGCTGAAACCAAATAATATAATCTGCATTGTATTTTTGAAGTGTGTTAAATTGTGAAACTCTTTTTCAAACGTATACATGTATTGTAATCATTTTCTTTCGTTATGATCAATCATACCAGGACAGATGTAATAGCCACAAGGACGCGTTATTTTGACTTTGGAGGAGGAAGGGAGGGGCGTGGCTATCGCCGTTAAGTCTGCCCCTCGCGCCTCCTCTCGGCCATTGATCGCGAGCAGGCGGCTTCAACAACTCCGGTGAAGGGTGGGAACGCCTTTTGTAGGCGAGTGGGGAGGTTAGCGGCTCCACGGGGCTGCACCTCGAGCCCGTCGCTAAAGCGCTGTTGTATTGATCCTCGTTAGTCTCACAGGGCCACCTGCCGGACCCCCCCCTCCCCCCCTCACTTGTTTACAAAGTCACAGACAGCACATCCCTGGGATCCCTTTGATGGGAGGTATGTGTCCTCCCGCCAAGGCTGGTGATTTAGCTGCTGGCGAACGGTTGGAGTTTCCGGGGTTACAGGGGTGTCGGCACATAATGTGCTGTTCATGTCGGAGCTGTGGACATTCATGGTCATCATCAGTCAGTGTCATGGTGTCGACAGAGCTGATGTTGTACAGTACCTATGTGACTGACTGAAAAGGGCTCTTTTTTCAGCTTGTCAGTCCCACAAATATATATATATATATATATATATATATGCCCTTCGTTTAGACGTTAATGTAGAAAGCTGCTCGCTACCATCATGTCCTTGAACTTTTATTGGCCCCGTTCTGCTCTATGTAACCAATTTCACATCCCACATTCAAGTGCAGAGTAAGATTATTGTCTCCATCACACGAACTGCCCGAAGCCGAAAGGACGGCTTGTAAAGATCCCAAGAAGAATTGTACCTTCTGGAGTGGAGGGCTTTACTGGCTCCAGCAGCATTCACTTCCACTTGATAAGTTTGTCCGCGGGTACAGACCGTAGCTCGCCAGGGCCTAAGAATAGTCCCGGGGCTGCATCATTCCTCTTAAACCTACAGCTGCGTGGCTCTCATGACGCACTGCAGATAAGAAAAGATTTGTGTTGATAGGTCAACACAAGTAATGATGCCAAGCAGCCAGTAGCTGGTCATGTGCGTTTTACCTGTCATCATCTATAGACGTCTTTCATGTTGAGCACGGGGTGTAATATGTGACGGTTGTTTATTTAAAAAAGTGGGGGCGTTATTGGGATAATTATACTCAAATGTAGCTGAGGGGGCAGTAGTGCTCTCTATTAGATAACCTTAATGCCCTGATCATTCCAGACTGATGTACTCTGCTTGCACAAAAACGGTTCTTTGTTGTTTTAGTGCCTTTCATTTGAAAATATTCAGTATGCTGCATTAAAAAAAAATAGGTCTGAAAAGAGCGCTTCTCTTTTTCTGCAAATTGTCACAGAAATCTGACAGCTCATCCCTGAATTTGTGAGTGGTAAGCCCATCTTTGTATTTAAGTTAGTAAGCCACTCAAAACAAAAAAAGTATTCTTGGAATATGGATATACATTTCCATCTGCCTTAATGTACATCATGTGCATTTGCTTGAGCACTATGATGCAAACAGATATAATATGTGGTTATAAACGGTTTAAAGCCAGAACAGCCTGAAAGCCTTTTTGTAAAAAAAACAAAAAACAAATGCTGCTTGGAAGCTGCACATTAAGCTTGAGATTGAGTGCTCCCAACGGTAATTTTGTCAGCGTTGTTTTATTTAATTTATTCATAAATCATCCCAGACAGCCATACAGCTTTCAACACTATTCCCAGCACGCTCCGATTTGTCTGTTTTTTCACTGCGTTGTTATTTTGCTGCATTTTTTAGAGCATCCATCGACGTCTAAAGCCTCACTTTGAAGATTCAGCTTCAACATTTAAGAACAATCCATTTACATTTTTTTTACAAAGAAAATTATTTTCGTATTTAATGATTGCTTGTGTTGAATCATGTTTAATATATTATTTAGTATTTTAAGAAACTTTAATCCACTAATTTGAACGTTTCTTTTAGATGTCTTCAACTCTTTTTGTATGAGTAAGTTCCATCTCAACATTGCTTTTAAAACATAAATATTTAATTTTTCCTATAACCTAAGACCGACAAGCAGCACATTTTCTCAAGAGAGAAGTTTGCGAGGCAATTGTTTTATTAATTACGTCTCGGCCGCAGAGTTTTGTATAAATACACTGACATCACAACGTGAGCTTCATGGTGCTCCGTTGAAACACTGACTCGGCCGAAGCTCAAACCCCCTCCAGTGACGACATTGAGCCAAAGTGCAGCAGCAAAAGCAAATGAATAGTAGCCACAGAGAAATATTCCCTTCTGCTACCACAGCAAAACAATCAATGTTTGCAATTACAAGATTCCCGTCTGTATTTTCGCTGCACGTGACTCATCCACACTTACATCTCGTTCCGTCCCGATGACGCGGCTGACAGACGTCGCAGAACGTGTGGGACTTGACACCAGCTGCTGCTGCAGGAGCACACAGAGCCATTGATTTAGCAGTGACACTGAAAAGGAAGAACAGGTCGTCAAAATGATGCTTCGTATTAATTTTTACAAACATTTATAGTTGCCAAACTGTCGTTGTAGAATTATAAATGCTGTTAAAAGTTGGATTGACTCCGCAACAGAGACATCGATAACATGTTGCTATGGTTAATGTTAATTCATTAATGTTTGCCTACTTAAAAACGGGTGAACGTGGGCATCTAAGAGGAGTCATATTGTGCCAACTGATGATTACAACTAAATATTCTACCTCACAGTGGATTTATTATACAACTTTACTTCTACTAAGTCCTGAAAATAGCTCATCGCAATTCTCTTGCTACTCAGGGCAATATTTGTAATTCAGACTGTATCTTAAAGACGATCAACTTTTATTAAAGTGTGTGTGTGTGTGTGTGTGTGTGTGTGTGTGTGTGTGTGTGTGTGAGAAACATTGTTGGTGAAGACACACTGAAAGAATAGTACTCTGATCTTTTTTACTGCTTTGTGTAACATCTGTGTGCCTCATGAGAAGGTACAGCCTAGTAATTGTATCTAATCTTAACTAGTCACTGGCCATCCACCCCCCCCCCCCTTGTCTCCTTTGAAAAGGAATAATTTCCCCCCCCCTGTGGTCAGATGATTGCATAGAAGGCTCTTGAGAACAGAAGCAGCCTTTTCCAAACCGCAACCGATCAGAATACAAATTCTCCAGGTTGCACCTTCACGCTCGGTGCCTTTTTATATAGATCGGGAAATATTGATCCCACAACCATTTTGTGTGGGCACATTGGAGGCGTTAAGGTTTCCACTCTCTATTTTTATTATGTTGGAACGTTTTAAAAGGGCAAAAACAATACACAATGTCCAAAAAGATACAAATTGCAAAATGTTGACAGAAGAACCATAGAAGAAGAAGCGAATTGTTTGTCTGGTATCCCTCCCAGTGAAGAAATGTTTACAATAGAGCTGCAACTGTTGGTCAATAATTGGTTAGTCCAGTTTCATAATTCAAGCTTCTCAAATGTGGTGCTTTGTTTGTTTAATCAACTGAATAATTAGGAGATTAATCTGCAATGCAAATAAGCAGTTGTCACTACATAGTGACCTACATGTAAAAGTATGCAGACATTAAGTATTAACATGTAGGGGTGAATAAAAAAATAATGAAGAGGAGTTTCATGGAGAGTCTGCTGATTTGATGAAATTGTTCTTTATCATAACCTGACAAGAGAAAATACCAAATCTACATGCTTTATTATATCAAGATTATTTACATAGATGAGGATTAATAACTAAGGGCCTAATATTGGTCCCTGAGGTGCTCCAAAGAAAATTAGCACATGAAATGCTTCCTTTAGTTATAATATACTTAACTGTGTAAAGGACCTTTTTTAAAATGGTTTAGTACGGTTTTCAATCAAAGGATGGAGCAGTTATCGTTTGAAGTCATCAGAAGCACATTGAGTTTGGGTGAAGGGCATCTGTAGACGCACAGACAGCACTTCTCTGGACGTCCCGGTGACGTAGACAATGTTTGTTTCTCATCAATTCGTCAGTCTCTTGGCAGCAAAATAAATGGCAGCTTGGTTGCTAAGTTTGAGCTCCCTCTTTTCCTTTTCCGGTAACTTGTTAGAAATATTAAATGTCAGATTGTTGTCATACATTTAGTCCGTGTCCATCTGGCAATGTTTCTTATTTTTTTGTGCTGATAAAAGTGATTCATTGCGTTTTCAATGCGCAACAAAGATTGACGGTTGACTGGACTCACACTTAAACCGGTCAGGCCGTTCTGCTTGTTGAATTTCTTGGCTTTTTTTTATAATTTTAATTTTTTTTGTGACAACTTTAAGCAGAAACTGAAGTATTGTGTCTGTGGCGCTCTTAGTTTGCCTGAGTGACAACGTCTGCCCGACGGTTCAGGACACTGTTCGTGTGTGTGTGTGTGTGTGTGTGTGTGTGTGTGTGTGTGTGTGTGTGTGTGTGTGTGTGTGTGTGTGTGTGTGTGTGTGTGTGTGTGTGTGTGTGTGTGTGTGTGTGTGTGTGTGTGTGTGTGTGTGTGTGTGTGTGTGTGTGTGCGCGCGCACACAATGTGGAGAAGCTGTTGTCATAGTGACAAGGAAAAGACCGATTTTTCCTGTTCTGTGTACTTTGGTGTGGACCCTCCCATGATACGAGTTGTATGAAGAGACTTATAGAGTTGTATTGATTCCATGAGGACGTTATTGTGCATTTATATTGCCCTCAAGGGCTGCAGTAATTGATGTATCCTTTGTTCCATAAGATGCAATAAAATAGTAAACACACAAAATGTTATCATTTGAAATAACCATTTAACCATCAAAAATATATGATCAGAATCTAAGACAAAGGAAAACCAAAATACTCACCTTTTTAGAAGCAACATTTGATATTTATTTGATATTTTTAGTATTATTTTCTATCATAATAGCCTTGTCTTTGTTTTCTTTTTCGTCTCAGCGCTAATCCTGTTGCTCATCAAAATGCTCCCAAAAGTAAGGAATGAAAAGGATTCCAACATAAAGCTGCATTAAATATAACTCGGTCTATTTGTCCACTTTTAAAAATATCTGTCTTGTTCTGGCTCGTTTTGTTAGATAAACAGTGTGACATTACAGCTCATTAGTCTGTAAATAAGTTTTCCAAAAGGGATTGAGCATGCATGTCAGATGCAGTGCACATAGGTTATACTTTTCTATATTTATACAGTTTAATTTAATTTTTAAAATGTATCTGTTTAGCAAAGACTACACAAGCCTCTTATTGAGTTATGTCCAGGTTACATTGAGTGAAGACTGACTTAATATATATATTTGTGTTTCAGGGACAGCCTGTCGGCCAGTGTGACTTCAACATCAGGCTCCTGTGCATAGAAAAGGAGATCATTTCACCCCGGATGGAAAAGATGAAGACTGGACAGATTGACAAAACCAAGGAGCCCTTCAGTGTCCGAAATAAACCTTTCTTTGACATTCACGCATCACGGAAGGTAACGTGAACAAAGACGTCCTTTTCTCTTTCCAACACATTTATCACACTATTTCAAATACAGCTAATTCAAAACTCTTACTGCTACCTGGCTTCAGGTATTAGCTTTTTTACTCTGAAACGTGCTGGAGAGTCTTTTCACAGACTCATCCTTCAGGAACTAGCTGCAGGACCCGGTTTCTGAACCTCTATTTACTCGGCTGATACCTCTGATATTGGCCATCTTTGATTGATCAAACTCATTTCTCGAGTCAATCGGTTGTGATTTTGCTCCGTTTGATGGCTGTGTGAATACAATATAAATATTAAATTAAATAAATATTCCTGTGAGCTGGTAATCATGGGAACACTGAATAGATTTGTTCTGCGCTGACATTTGCTTGATACCAACAGTTAATGTAAAGTACATTTTTGACGTGAACTCGGGTTCTTTCTCTCGCCCCCATTTTGCTCTGGATCCCATTTTTGGCCGTGTTTTTTTTTCATGTAGGTGTCAAACAAAAGCATCAACGGCCGTGGCTCAAGTTGCCGCACTGTGATGTTCACAGGCTTGGAACAGCGCAGCTTTTATCCTCTGAATAGCTGTTAAGCCTTCCTCAAAGGCCTGCACTTGTGCCCTAATACCAGGCCTGTGGGAGTTCAGAGCCCAATTAATTAGATGTTTTGGTCGGGCCAAGATCAGTAGGAAAAAAAATGCTCTTGGCACGGCACACAGAGAGGAGGTTTCAGACGTTTATTGCATTGTGTTCCGCTTGCCAACACCTTTGGGTTTACCTTTGGTCCAACCCATGGCTGTCTGCCCCCCCCTCTGAACTCGTATAAAGGATTGACCCCCCCCCGCCCTCAAAGGGGGATGTTGTTGAAGATGCTCGAGGAATTAAGTCACCGGAAACATGTCTGGTTTGTGACTGCTCTATTGTGTGGTACAGCTGCCATCTGCTCCCCCCCCCCCCTACAGTCATATCTCTTGTTGTATGGGACGTTAGAAAGGGGAACTGGGGATCTGGATGTTAATGCATTACAGCACAACACTCCACTTCATGGCATATCAACCAGAAAGACCTTTTGAGGAACATTTCAGTCACAGACTGGGGTTGTATGATGCCTTTTGTCTGCTGTTTTGGAGCTCAGACACTTGCACATTCATATCGCTATTCTCTCCCACCAATTGGACCGATTTATTCTCTATGCTTCCTCGACTTCCTCGTCCAATTATCTAACAAAGACCCCTTATTGTAAGACAGTAATTCTACATCGGGACGGCCAGACAACACATTTTGGAATTTCCCCTTCATTTAAATTAAATGGTCTTTGTTGGCAAAATACATTTTGTGGGTAAAAACAATACTACTTTTTATGGCACTTCAGAAGTCAGATGGTGGTGTCGGTTTGGCCGCTAATAGCTTTTGCTTTTTTAGTTTTGTATCTCCTTTAACAATCAACCATTTGTCTAGTAAGTGATTGGTTGATTGTCTCACTAGTATAGCACACCGTTGCATTTTACCGTTGCATTTGCAGTTCCTTGTCTCTAATAATTTAATGAATTGTTCTTCATTCTGACTGGCCATAGCACATTTACATCAAATAACACTAACATTTAGCACAGGCTGACATTTTCAGAAAGAATTCAATTTAAATCACATTAAATAAAGTCACTATTGATAACTTAAATTACAAAAGGATTGGTATTAATTCATGCATGCCCTTTGGAGAATATCTGGAGAATATCCCTTCCCCATTTATCATATATTTCAATAAATTAGGCCTAAGCTGCATAAAGAAACCGGTATCTCGAGTTGACCCAGAGCCATAATCAAAATAATCAGTTAAATCATTCACATTCATATGTAAACAACATGATCGCGGACCTGTTAATATATATTGCAGTAAGTTGATAATGTCAATATTGTAATAGGCCTACATGAACTATCCGCTGCACATACAAACATTTAGAATACTCATTTTAATGAAGAACCAATGCACATTAGAAAATAACCAACATCTCTGCAGCTAATCATGCTCATCCAAATTCCACTTGACACAACATTACATTATGAGTGTAAATCTCAGCCTGCACTGCAGCTCAGTCTGTTGCTTGGTTAGAAGCCCAAGTACTGATTCCAGACTGTGTATCAAGTACTGATTCCAGACTGTGTATCAAGTACTGATTCCAGACTGTGTATCAAGTACTGACTCCAGACTGTGTACCAAGTATTGATACCAGACTGTATCTGTCCGGCAGTGACAGAACCTTATGTCCTTCCTCTCTAGGTAGGGCGAGTTGTGTAGCACATTTCAACAAGGCAATTCAAAGTGCTGCACATGAAACAATTGAAACCATCCCAAACAAGAGGCAAAAGAAAATTACATTTAAAATTGCCTAAGTGCATCTATAGAAACTTTAAAAGCAGACATTGAAACAATAAACAAGCTTAGAATAGAATAAACTGGGTTGGTGTGCAGGGCAGCAGCAGGTCAGACATGCATTTTGGCCCTAATCCATTCAGTCTAGTGAGCTTATTCGTCATTATCAGACCTACAATATATGTGAATGTCCTCTCATGGTCCTTCTCTTGCTGCTACACTCAGATCACAGAGACTTTCTTTTCTGCATGTTAATGCTGTCCAGGCAGGTGTAATAACTGCACGTCTCATTAGCGGAGCGCTGTCAGTCTGCAGGTTCCCCTGTTGCTAACCGACCTCACACATCTGTCAGCTGACGAGTCTGCAGTTTCAAAGCACGACCTCGGGCCTCCCGAAGCCTCCTTTATGTGTGGGCCTTAACAAAATCAAGCTGGGGTGTGGTTCCGAAAAACCGTCTGAATACCTGATTCAGTTTGTGGTGAAGCTACGCTTTCGTCATCAACTCCAATACGATTGAACATCACGTCACTTTTAAAATATCATGCTAAGAGCTAGAGAATGACCGAATCTTTTGGTACCCCTGTACGGTTCAGGAACAAGCTGCACTCTGCCACCTGCATCCTCTCTCCGTCTCTGCTGCACCCGCCCACCGAGGGAAACATGTTGACTGTTGTGTAAGGGCTCCGGATGCTCGGAGGAAAAGCCGACACACAGACTCGATGACTAATGTTTGTGTACCTTCGGTTTGCTTTGCTGTCTTTTAGTTTTCTTCACAGCCTCCGAGACATTACGCAACATCTGATGATGCACTGCACATCTATAAGGATAGAGGTCTAATTCACCGGAGGGAAAGCAAGTGAATACGTAGAACATAAAATACATTGACTATAATATGCCTTTGTGTGTATTTTCAGTATTGGTATGTAAGTACATGCAAAAACTATAATTAAGTACAACTTAAAGGAAATTGTACTACTTAGTAGTTGTATGGAATGAATGAAACCTACATTCGTATCACATTACACTTTGATCATTTATTTTGTGTTTGTTCATATCTGCTTAATGGGCAACTATTTTGCTAGATCAAATATAAGTTAGTTTTTATGAAACTCCCGGAATGCCCAAGAAAATGCAGCTGTTGACCGTTGGTGCAGAAGTAGAAATGTGACCTTCCTGCAGCCGGACATTAACAAAGAAAGCGATTGAGTGATGAAGTTCAAGTTCAAACAAGGTTCTTTGCTATTTGCTGTCCACTCTATCTCAGCTCAGTCTCTCTTACAGCAAACTAGACGTCTTTTTGCATTTGACTGTCTTTTTGCATTTGACTGTCTGTCTGCGGTCTGTATGGATCAATGAGTGTGGGGGCTGTGTTCGGCACAGCTGTGTGTGGTTTGTTTGTCTTTTGACTCCCTGAGACGGACGGTGAGGTCAAGAACTACGGAGTGCAGCCATTGTCCAAAATGATTAGGCAGTGAAAATATCACTTTGTCTGAAAGGTTTTTGTGTTTTTAAGCAAACCATTTCTGGCTCCAACTTCTTCAACGTGCATACCAGTGTTAAGTCTATCAACAAAAAAGGAATATGACGAAAAGATGTTCGTTAAATCGCCTTTTCCCCACAAATAAGACAAGACTGAAATGGATCTTTGAAAAAAAAAAAACTACGACTAAATCCATAAATTTTTTTCAGTAGCGAAAAGGCGCCAACACAGCGACCTGCAAGTAACGCAGCGTCTTAAATAAAGTGGTGTATGTCTTAATGCGAGGCTTTAGAAATACTCGAGTAAATAGAATATGTTTTGGGGTTGGCACCGTTGGACAAAACAAGATGTCTTAAAACGTCACCTTGAACTCTGGAAACATAATATTTAGAAATATTTTAGTGTAGAGAATATAGTGGTAGGGGATTGAAACTTTTCATTGAGCCCATTTCAAACCCATCTGCTTATTAGCGCTCATAACCAAATCCCATTCATTTTGATCCCTACTTACGGTGATCACAAAGGAAGCTGGAAGCCAAAATTCAGGGCAACGGGCTCCTCTGGTCTTTGTCGTCTTCCAATAACTTGCTGCTAACTTTTTCTAATTTCACGGTAGGGGGTGACGCGTGCTACTCTCTCATCAGGACACTTGTCTAGATGGCTGCAGGTTTCTTTTTCATATCACCATTCAATTTCATGCTATTTCTCATCGTTCTCAACTGTGCCGTCCCCTTATTGGTTTAATCCTTAAAATTGTAATGCCTCTGTTTGCTCTTTTCCTTTTTTTTTTAAATAGATGTGTTAAATGTAATCCGTGAAGTGACCTGTATCCAATCAAAAAGATAAGATATTGGAAGACGTGAAAACTCCTCCAGACTGTAACCAGTGAGAGGTTTAGCAGCCCTGCCCATCCACTCGGTGGTGTGCTTTTCATTTAATAAGGGAGCTGCATCCTGACTTCAGAGCGCCGCTCAGATGATGTTTGAAATGTGGCTCCGGCAGCATCCCTCAGGTCTGACTGGAATATCAATCCATCCTTTTCCGCCTTTGATTCAGCCCCCGCACCTAAACCTCCTCGGCGCTGTGAGGTTGGGAGGGAAAAGGAAAGGAAAGTGCAAATCAGTTGAGGTGTGCTAAAGGACAAGCTGGACGATGAGCCACGGCGTTGTTGTGTAATAGAGAGGATTCATTGTTGTTCTTCTTGCACACACATAAATAAACCATAAGATGCACAGCTGTGTAAATGTCAGTCAACATGCAAAATCCAATCAATCTATGAGCAAGCGGTTTACAAAAATAGATTTTTTAAAAAGGTTAAATCTTTACTGCGTCCTTTTGGCCCCTCTGGATGGCACCGGCAGCAGAAACTGGTTAAAACATTTTTTTTTTTTTAAATAAATAAATAAAGCCTTTTTATGTATTCCGATCTCTAAAGCTCATTTGATATCCCAGTGGGACAATTGTACACCAGCCCACTCGATGTGTTATTCACACCAGGATATTGGCTTTCAAAGTCAAGGTCAGAACGGTTCTCTGCCCACCTGAGATACAATTTGCAACTAAACTGAGAAAACACAAGCGGAAGATTTTCCGAAGCAGAAATCCTGCTAGATGATTTTATAAGGTAAAAACAAGACCGACTGACAAAAACCAGTCCTTCAAAAGGCTTAATAAAATGTCCAGGGTTTATACAAGGGTTTGCCCTAAATTAGTCCTGCTTAATAGTTTAGCCTCAACTGGTAGATGGACACCTAGATTTGCATTTTATGTCTTAAGAATAAGCTCATAACTTGCTTCACAAGACGATCGGGACAGACCGAGATCAGCACAGGCGCTGAATATATTTTATTGATTTGCTCTTCTTTTTCTTTTTTTTTTACTCATTCACTGTCGGGAATTGTTCCTCTCATGAAACAAATCAAATCAAATCTGCTCGGCTGTTGCCTTGTTCATTTTTTCTGGGTTTTTGACGAGAGCTGAAAGCAGTCGATGAATCTGCCAATTATCCTCCATTTCCCACCCACATGTCAACTTCAGCAGCTTTTCATTTTTTGAGCATAAGACAAAGCAAGACATTTGAATTTAGTTTTGTCATAGTAGCCATTTTTCAATTGTTTTGATGTTTCTGTGTGCCATTATGTTTCTTTATGACATTTAACATTTTAATGTTACTATTTCTGGTTTATTATCCATTCAGTTTAAAAATAAAGGATCAACCGGCATCGATTGCAAGTGATCTCGAAATAAACCTCTGCTGCGTAGACAGTGAAGAGCGAACGGCACATTTTATGTCACTCAGCCAGACATCAATCATACTCGTTTCCTTTTCTTTTTTTTAAAATGAGCTCTAACATTGCAGAGAGAAAAAAAATGCTCTGACTTCCATCACTATGACATCCAGTGGTCTCCGGAGGGGGAGACGGTGCAAAGCATGTTAGCAGTGGAGCCGTCTCCCACCGTCCTTTTCCCCCTGGAGGTGAAATGCCCGATCGCTTAATGGGGCGAGGCCTCCTTCCTGGAGGGGGCTTACCGCGAAAGCCGGGGGTCGCTCCTCCCCCCCCCTCCCTCCACTCTCTCCTCTCTCTCGGGAAGTCTCCTTTCTGCCCATCTTCCCAGCCAGGGTTCACCGCGCCTGATGACGTGTTTTTTCGGGTGGGAGTGCTGAGATGGCGAGAGAACTGAAATGGATCTCCCAGATCTTCACCGCCCACATGGCGTTCCATCATAAAGGCCCCTCCCCCCCGTTCTTCTTCTGCCTTCTCCGTGTCAGCGTGATTGTCGGGCTTCGTGTGATGTGCCATGGAGCAGGAAGCCAAACATCTCTCTGTGGCCGTGCTGTAGATCAATGTGCGCTCGCTCCACCGAGGGCTGATGGTTTGGTTCACTTCCCTGCGACGCGTCCTTTTGAGGAGTAGTTTTGTTTTGCGTCAAAGGATTCTTTGCGAAAAAAGGTGAAATCTGCGTTAGAAATATAACCGATCTGCGCATCTCTATCAAAAGAAGTACTATGCAGCGGCAGAGCTGTTTATAGGGGGGTTTTACCAAAGCAATAACGATTTTTTCTATAGTGACATTAAAGTGAGACCAGAACGTCCGCAGCTATTTGAGATGTAAGATGATAATTCACAGTCGCATTTCAGTGGGATTCTCATCCACTTGTTTAAAAAAAGTTAATGAGGGTGGGATGCAAAGACCTGTAGCATTGTCCTAACAAAGGCAGTGAAGAACAATGCAATCTTCTTCTTACATGTTTTATTAGAAAGGATATTCATCATATTTATCATATTTGTTACAATATAAGGAATGCGAACGATGCATGTGTTGTTAATTAATACGACATAACATAACTTTGCAAAGTATACCTATGTACTTTAACAATGGGAAGAAAGCCATGAGAGCACTTAGGAAGACTTGAGTCTATAATGCTTTTGAACAGAAGCTAACCTGCAAGTGATGTGACCCAGGGCTTTAGTAGGTTCCTCATTCAGCTCAAAATATGGATAAATGTCCTCCTTTCCAACACATATTATCTGATGTTTTTGAAAAGATTCTTAAGCCTTACTAAGTGTGTCATAATATCTCAGGTTGTTCACTGCGACGAACCACTTTGGGCTAATGCTGCACAAAATTCCGATATTTTAGACACTTTATTGCGCTTGTGATTTGGTTGGTCTGCGAGCAGCGGCAGGACCGCGGTGACGATCTGTGAACTCCGGCGCTATGAATGCGTCCCCTCTCATGAATTTTGACAGCCTCCGTTTCTACTTTGCATCGCGTAGTCAAAAGGCAAGCCGCACACACTGCCCGCTGATTGAAATAGTGCATTCGGATTCAATCTCGTTTTATTGTGTCCTGTTATTCAGACAGGAGACCACGTATAATGTGTTATTAAAAAAAAGGAACTGAGAGCACATTGTTTTCTGCCCAAGCCAATATAGCCGAGCCATCCTCGCCTCGATGGCCTCGATATGATACCTGATATCCGCTGCATCGCGCTAATGGATGAGCTCTCTATTTTATTGACCACGGCCATTTCCTGTGTACCTAAATATATTCGCCATCTACATGCCTATACAAAAAAGCAAATCTTGCCCAACACAGGATTCCGGGTATCAATATACCTGCAACACTTACCTTTAATGGCCAACAGTGATTCTGCAGTCTCTGTTAAAATCGTCCCTATAAAACAAAAGCTTACCGGTTCTGTTCTGCCTGCAGTCGTTTATTAGATTTGGCATTGCAGTGTAGCCTAATATATTCCGAGACATTCTTTTTAGATTGATATGCTAACTTCCAAGCACCAGCGGGTCTCCCTTCGTGCCAGTGCAGTGTGGTAATAAACTCTGGGATTGCTCATCCATCAGAAATAGCACAACATCATAAAGAACTCCGTGCACACGTGCCGTTTTTTTGTGACGCGGGTGAATTTACGCCGCAGTTTCAGTTTTATCCATATCTTTTCTTGTGTTTTGAAATATGGATATGAAGTTCATTGGAACTATTTAGCTTCTCTGTGTTGACGCAGGGTTTGGCATTAATGCCTCACACAATGTGGACATATATCTATTTGTAACATTCAGCCTTCCTATTGGTTGAGTGCGGTTTACACTTCCCGAGGCACTTTTCTTTACATCTATCTGTAGCACGCCGCAACCTGGAACTGCTAATAGTTTATTCTGCATTGTTTTTAATTGTGACAACCTGCAGAAATGTAGCCCACAGTTTAGTCACTCCGTGGACATTTAATGCTTCCTGATTACGGCCCGAGAGACCACAGTGTCGGACTTTGAAACCTCAGCTACGATGAAGGAGGATAAATAACTTGGCTAAAGTTTTCCCTTTTCTAGTATTTTAGTTAAGTTCTCTGAAGTCTAATGTGTCTAATGATGTATCTGGTGCCGAGGTGACCGGATCAAGCAGGTGTTTTTTTTAAATTGGCTTGCTCAAAAATTGAGAGTGCTTCTATTTTCCATGTAATACAAGAACAACAAAAAACTATTTCAAAAGCTCTTTTCATCCTTGAAATGCAGCACAAACTTCAATAGGTGGAAAGTGGACATCAATAAACATTGTGTGGGCATCGAAAGGTCTCCATTTTCCTCCCTGTTCTTTGCTTTTTAACATCTATGTTGGAGATTTCACTTTTTTTTTTCCTGGCATAAAATGCAAAGTATTTTGCCTCAGGTGTTGCTGCCGTGGAGGTTTTATGAAAGAAGAGTAAAAAACAAAAAGGAAACCACTTCTGTTTCTGAATGCAGAGCCTTATTCTACTGCCTCGATGCCCGTTGATGTGCTTTATGATGCGGAAAATGTGCTTTTGTGGCGGAGTAGATCTCGTACGTCTGCCGGGCGCCGAGCTGCAGGTTCCTTCCCTCCACACGGCTGTGGGGTCGGGTGGCCGGGTGTTAATGGGAGAGAGGAAATCCACTCTTTCCGAGTCATCGGGAGCTCAATGATTCGTTGCCGTCGTGGTCCTCAACCTGCGCTTTCAGGTTACAGGTATTGATCTCTTTGTCATGCATTATCAGTCAAAGAGATCAGTGCTTGGGTTCAGGGCTAGATGACTGAAAACGAGGTGTCAGACTTCTAACTGATCGATTTCCCGAGTAAAAATCTTCCAACTAAGTTGAAACTTTGCCTACATTTAAAGGGTTATGTATTATTGGCGGATTTTAAAGGCGTAGTTGAATTTATAAATGAATGTACCTTTCTTTCTTTTTAGCTCGGCTAAAACTGTGTCCTTGTTTTGATTTTTCAGCTATTGGAAGGCAGCTTCACGTCCCAGGTCAGTCACGAAGTGGACGGACTTATCTTCCAGCCATGCGGGGTAAGCCTCCCTCGATGTCTGACAATCTGTCACCTTTCAAAGCCGTTGCCGGTCAGGCGAAGCTTGTCCCCTCCCGCCGAGCTCCTGCCACACGCCGTTTGTCACAATCGATATAGGTATTGCCCTCAACAAAATAAAAAGAACACGCCTACATTAATTCCCATAAACACGGGGCTCTCTGTTAGGAGGCTGCACTGTAAAACGGACACATGTCACTTTTTGTGTTACGACAGGAACAGCCTTGGCAAGAATAGCAATCTACTTGTTTTTTAGAAGAGCAGAAGTCACTCGGCTGTGTCTGTTCCACAGGGTCATATATTGATTGTTGTGTCCCTCGTAACCTTAGTGCAGGAGTTTTACGGGTAGAAATCTAGATGCAAGTATAAAATAGCAGTAAAGTGAACATGTTATGAAAAACCACTTCACTTTTTCTGGGTGTTTTGTGCATAATGTCTTCCATCCATCTGATCCATCACAACCAGGCAGCACTCGCACACATGGTTAATGGTGTTTACTTGTTGTGTCTGCTCACCTGCTCCCAGACATGATAAACATCTATCTGTTGAAAGTATTTAATCAGCCGAGGGTTTACAAGCACTAATATGCTGCCATGATGCACTAAAAGACGATTTCTTCTTTGGCCAAGTATTTGGCATTGAAGGTGTGATTTTAAGTCCATAATTAATTGTATACACAGCTGGCTACATACAGATGTGATGTCATATGGAACTGTGGCAGGACACACTTTATTTTTTCTTCATTGCTTATTTTTTCTCTTCGTAGCAACGATGGTTCTCAACATTGCGTAAAACCTTTTTAATGTAACTAATATCCATTGGAGGGGATCTGCAGGTGCATTTGTAGGAGTGAAGATTTCTTTTTAAGGAATATGATACAGTGGCTTTTTTTCTTTCAGCTGTATATATCTGTGAATTCACATTGGTTATGTAGATTTATATCAGAATAATAGCAGTAAAACCCTAGTTCACCATGCCTTGGATCAATACATCAACATACAATGTATATTGGTTAAAATATAAATTATGCAGGACAACAACCAAGGAGAGTGAGATAATGTCTCTAGTTGGGACAAATGAGTTATGAAAATATTTTGTTAATTATGTTATTTTGTAAATGCAAGAAGAAGTAACATCACTGGCCTTGAGAAATGTCATTTTTTTTAAATAATTGACTGACTCCATATTAATTGAACACATTCCGTTTTTTCCTTTCATCTGTGATTTGTGAAGTAATTAGTGTATAACCGTGGGCGTCCGGTAGCAACAGTTCTTAGAAGACGTGGAAATTAAATTAGCAGGATACACGTTTACACAGCTGCATTTTCTCTCCACCACAACCTGAGCAGAGGTGAAGAGCATCTCCGGGCAGCGGGCGTCCCTCCGAGGCTGGTTAATCATGCATCAATGTCCCGACAAACAATGTCCTATTCTTGCAGGTGCATTTTTCTCTTTTTATTTCTCTTGTTTCCACAGTTCATATCCAATTCCTAAAGCTGTAGAAGAAATGTTTGTACCGCACGTTTGCTCGAAGAGAGTCAATAATGTTGAAATAGATTTTGTTTTTTTGTAGGTGCGAATTATCTAAGATATGCTTTCAACATTATTTTAAAGGTTGGAATTGAATTTCCAATTGAAACACACTCCTATCCATAAAAAGGGGTTTTGGATATAGAGCACATGGGTTCATGCAGCCAGCCATTGATTTATTTTCTTCGGTAGCTTCAGTGGATTTGATGGATTGTGAAAAACGAGAGCGGGGAAAGCAAAGCACTGTGGCCTTTTGGGCGTAACGATGTATTTGGCATTTATCAAAGTGGCTGATGAAACAGCGACAGCATCATCCCACTTCGTCGTGGATTAGGAATACATTTTTGACAAGGGGTTTGTGACTTGTTTTGGCTTTTGAATTAATTGCTGTTGAGCAAGCAGGTATAAAACCAGCCGGGACAATGTGACATTGTGTTCTGAAATAAGAAAAAGGGTTGCATGGACATGGGTCCTTGTCGATAACATTCTGTTGGAAGGTGCTTAATTCACCCCTAATAATATAATTCTCACCTTTTTAAATTAGAGGGAAGTCCCTGTGTATGGCACGCGGCTCGTTTTGGAAATTACCGCCATAGACCCGGATGTGTTCCATTAAATCTATCTGTGCTCAGCTTGATTTGTAGTCTTGTGATCAAATCACTGTTCATTAGGATGCTTCTCGGCAGTTTCGGCAATCTGGCTCTTGAAGGTCGACAGCTGGTTCACTCAAACAAATGTAATAGGTCGGAGAAGGCTGGCTGAGGTCTAATGGGACTAAATGATAATGCAGTAGTTTGCCATCTGACGTAACGTTCCAAAAATGTATTACTCTGGTGGTGGTTCTGATTCAGAAAGTCTTAATCACTTTGGACGATGCAAACGGAATATCTGTAATAAAACATGTGACAAATGCCTGCCATTACGACAGCGTCTGTATTAAAAATGCAGCAGAACAGACCTTAATTTAAATGCCATGCACCCTTAAAAACCTCATCCCTGGTGATGACATGGTGACCGACTGCTCTTGTTGTTTGTAAGACTCCCTTCTAATGTCATCATCACCGCATAATTGGACAAATTCATCCTAGACATTTTTTGAGGAGATTGCTCAGATTTGTTCCTGATGCGGTCGCCGTGGAAGCAGTGAACACGAGGAGCAGCATCCCGGTTGTGCATCCACACAGTCCATAAGAAGAAAGCCGAACTAAATAGTGAAGGAGGTAAAGGGAATCTCAAACAAAATACCACTCCTACAGCCCGATAGTAACGCACTAATATAGTGCTCAGCCAGAGTTTTCCCCGGCTTTTTAATATTTACGGGGAAGGGTCTGGACCATTTAGAGGCCAAAAAGGCAGTAAGATACAGTGCTGCCATCCGGCAGGTATTTCTGATGACCTTTTTCTGAGGAAACTTGATTATCCGTTTTGTCTGCAGCATACACAGAAAATGACTGGGCTGTGCGTGGTTGGTGCGTTTGCAATCCGTCCACAGTTGATGTTGCTCTCAGCCCCCTCTGCGTGTGAAGAAATGTTTGGCATCGCGTGGTTTACGGAACTAATGCTTTAAAAAAAAAAATGCATTTACTTCTTTGGCTTTGGCCCACGGTTATTGGCTTATTGATTGACATAGTGACTGTTGTTTGAGATTCCCTTGCTATGCCAACCTTTACAACAAGGTTTGTGAGAGGATGCTTTGCAGCATCTGGTTCTGCCAGTAGTCCGTCCCACTGTGAAGGCTGTTTATGGAATTCTCTTCAATACCCTTTTTATCAAGATTTTGTTTTGAAACTTTGCATGCAGTCCTTTTTGTATACCTTTTTTAACCTTCATTTTGTTTTTTTAAATCAATAGTGAGACCGACACCAGAGAGTCCAAATTGCCAGTGTGACTCATCATCGCAAAACTCACCAAACACTGTGTTCGTCTTTCCTCATTGAAGTCATTGATTTGGTCGCTCTCTACGCCAAGCGGTGCCATCTTAATCTCTCCTCCCGTGAATGGGATTGAGCTCGTCTTGGAGTTAATCTCAAGCAAGATCTTGCTGCTGCGAACGACTCATTAATATTAGCACACAAGGTCGCGCCGGCGGCGGCCCGGAGTCACTGGGCGTGTTATCTCGCCCAACACATGGACACTTGGAATCTGGTGAATGTTTTTTTTTTTTTTTTTTCCCAAGAGGACATTGGAAAGATTTAGAATTTTTTTAACAGATCCATTCGCACAGATGGCAGAAGTGCTCATGGCGGAGAGCGCTCCAGATGGTGGTTTCTGCACAAAGAAGAAAGAGAAATTCAATTTAGCATCACACTAAATGATCAAAAGTCAGTACAAAATGAGTAGTTGGGGAAAAAAGACTATTCTTTACGGTCAACTGAAATATTTTTTTTTACATTCGCACCAAAACACTTAAAAGTGTTTGAGTTGCTCTCAAAAGAACGGAATTAATTGAATCAAATTGCAATTCAAATGTATTGAGCTTTTGTTTACTGTGGGTGCTTATAGTATCACAACGCTACACTATGACACTTATAAATAATTGTGTAGATATTGCATGTGTGTGTTGTTTATCTTAAAATCATCATTTTCATCGTCAAGGAAATAAGTCAAAGCTAAAAGCCGCTCTTTAAATGTTCTGTGTGCCATAGTTCGGATTTTTTTAAATGTATTAATTCATTACGGAAGTCAAAAAATGGATGAGAAGGAGATGCAATATTTCCAGCCACATAAAGCCCCAAAGCAATCATATTCACGACCACTTCAGTTACAGGACGGTCTGATTTGCTTGAAGAAAAAATTAACAATTAGACATTATTTGGAAGCCATCTAGCAGAGCATAGATCAATCAAATTCTTAATTTCAACCATTCCGCTCCACCACTTTAATGTCTCCACAGCTATGTGATTGAAGTTGTTCAAAGTAAATATTTAGTCCCACTCTTCATAAATATCCATTTGACTATTTATTTTTCTACTTCCAGTAAATGCACTGCTGTGAAACAGAAGCGCTTCAACATTCTAGCGCTCTGCTCCGGTGTTTCCTCTCCATTCGAAAGAGTCATGTTTCTTTCCGTGGAAATATGGATTGCACCAAATGACATACAAGCAGGATGCTTTAAAGCGGTATCAAATCTACAGCCGCTCAATAGCTTGTCCCACTGCTGGAATGCTGTGATATCGCTGTGGTCCAATAGTCGATGTCCAACCCGCCCTCTCTTCTCTTCCCCTGTACTCACATCAGAGACCAGCTACGCGTCGGTTCAACCCATTTCTAATTTACGCCGTCCAACCGGTGTCTTTAAAGTCTCATCTCTAAAGCTGCTGTGTGATAACCTCACAAACACCTCCATGTGCTGCAGTGCAAAACACTGTTTTATTGGATGCATCAATACCTTCCTTTTTACATTACCACCATCACTTTTTTACTCATGAACTCCAGGTTTCGGCTTTAACGTTGGTGCAGTCCTGGAGGAGCACCGTTGGTCTATTTTGACTACTTTGCAGTTGCTTGAGGAAGTTATAAAATCCAAGGTGGCAGTTTTGTGAACTACTTTGAGTTTTTACCCTTGTCACCAAAAAAAGGTTCAGTTGAAGTAGAAGTGCAGAGTCAGCCGAGCAGTTCTTGCACAGCGCTGATGATGATGATGATGCTGCCTGCAGTCACGTCATGCTGGTACTTATCAAGGCTGGCACAATTTATACAAGTGTGCTATATTCCAATGCTTGAATAAGAGATGAGATAAGAGGGATTCTGGGAAACAGAAATAAGGAGAATCAAACACAAGATGCTATTAGAGGTACAAGTTAAAAATAGTAAATGGAGCACAGAACAGAAAACAGTAACCGGCTGTCACTAAAACATTTTCTGGATCACGTCTTCCTCGTTATTGAAAGGATCCGTCAATCTTTTTTTTTTTTTTTTGTACAAAAATACACTTTTTTCACATTTTCAACATTTATTGCTTGAACAACTTCTTACCGAAGTAATTAAACTGAACACATCAAGCATCCCTCTCGGGTGTGGTTGCTGATTTGCTGGCAACAAAGGCGGCGAGGAAGACCACTGGTCAGGTGATCATCAATGTGGAATGAAAAACATTTCAGGTTTGCATGTGTTGACAAACACTGACTGTCAATGGGAGCTCAAGTAATTCATTTGTTGTACCGGAATACCATGACATTTTTGTGGTTTTTGTCCAATCATGGTCTTTTCTTTCTTATGAAGCAGCCGCACTCTGCAGCTTTCTAGTTCCCTCGCTTTGACAATCACGGCCTCTGAAATTGCAACTTGAAACTGCAGGCAATTCATAAGCAACGGAACATCACTTGATGTAAATGGTTTCGGTAGATTGGCGAGACGCGTCCTTGGGTACAGACGGCGTTTGAAGGTCTGTTTTGCACTTCAATAATGAAGCAATTTTTTTTGGTACGTGCAGGCTCTTATTGACAAGGCCGAACAACAGTCATGCACGCAGCAGGGCAAGGTGGGCTGTTTATTCCAACTGCATTCTGGATGTCTTTGGGGGTGTTAAAGCAATGAAAATGTAGCGCACACAGTTCAACAACCATCATCGGGCCAGTGGAGTTCTTTTACGGGCTTTACGTTTCATTTGTTACACTCCAGGTCAATATGTGCTGTTAGTGTTTTACCACAGCAAAGATAAACCGTGGGGTCTTTTGTTCATTGTTTTCGGCTCTTTAGAAGCATATACGTTTCTCTTTAATGATGTCATTTGATTGAAAGCCGCGGAGGGCTTAGTCACCAGTCGCCTGTGTACGTTTCATCTCTGCATTGGAGCGACATAAGAGGAATAAATCCTTTCTCTGGAGGTTATTTTGATGCCTTGTGCGGCAGAGCATAGCTAACTACATTGGAAGAATGTTCCACACCCACGTCTGCAGCAGAAAAGATGTACTCTGTTCAGGTTCTTCAAAAGCGACAGGCACTCTTCCTGCTCTCTGGCTTAACAGGAGTGAAGTGCCCTTTTTGGAGTGTGCTGCTTTCAAAGGTTCATGAAGGCTGCCTCACACAGGAACAAAGTAGAAGGACACCCCACCCTAGTGTTCCCCTGCCTTTAGACTGAACCTGACAGTCGGTCTGCCTTGGATTTAAACTATAATTTCACGTCAGTACAGGATTATGTTTTCATGATGATGCCCATTATGTTAAATAAAGTGAAGTCACTTCCAGTCCTATGTTTTTGTAGTCAAAAATGTCATTGTATTTATTTGTATTACCAATGTTTTCCTTTTTGTTAGAGGAGGAAAAAGGGTCTGACATGAATTATGGCATCTGGTCTCCATTCCCGAAAAGGTTAAAAATACCCAACGAGACTGACCTGCAATATAGTCAACCCTATTTCCGTCTTCAGAAATTCGCCAGAAACCAGCAAACTGTTGGTAGCATCCACTAAACGCGGCCGATTGGCCGGGTGGGTTGAAAGAAGTCTTTTATTGGCGTTCACACAACTGTTGTATTTCCGTCGTTTCTTGTTTGTTCGACGGCGTGAGACGGCCCAAACGTCAGCACAATCATCCCCCTTTTCATGCGCCATCGTTTTGGGACCACGGAGACGTTCAAAACACATCGATGCCGCCTGGAGGAAGTCTCTAATGGCTTTTTGCTCCATTTAAGCAGGATCATATGGAGCAGAACACTTGTTCAACAACCTATTAGGAGGACTTGGTTGGCTGCAGAAATGTACGATCTTAATACCCCACTGTGGAAATACTACAAGTAAAATAATAACATTACTGCTGTATTGACATGTGTGTTGCAGAAGTTGTTTAAGCTTGTGATGATTTTAACACTTTTTTTTATATACTGTTGTGCGTCAGAGATCATCACATGTTGGCAGCTTTGCTGTCCCGTGAGAGCCGTGTATCTCTTAAAATCAATATTTCCTGAGCTCAGAAAAAAGTAATGCGCTTTGGGACCATGCATTTTGTGACTGACTCAGGTCTAAGAAGTAAGACCATTTCCTCAGTTCATTGCTCTGGACATTCAACCTAATTCAGTTGAGCAAAGGACAACATTTTTACCAGTTACATGGTTACACAACTATAAAGTCTTGTCAACAATACAAGCACCGAATTTACTTGAGTAAACTTGGTTACATTCCATCACCAATCGTTCCTGGGTGAAGCTGGGAAGGCCTTATTTGGTTCCCCACACATTGCCCTGGAGCAGACTTCTGTTGCCGGGGCAACCTGACAGTGACAGAGTCCTGTCATCTGTTCCCGCCTCCAGCCGTCATGCCTTTACAGCCCTCGTGTTCCTCGACACTTGTTTCACGTCCTCCTTTAAGGTCAGCCACGCATCGATGATCCCGGCGTGTCGGGTTGTGCGTGGTGTGTTGAAATGCCGTCACGCTGGATACAACAATCTGTAACGTATTGACGCGTCTGTTCTGATCCGCCCCATGTGGAATTTTCAATTTCTATTTCTTTTCATTGAATATGTGGAGTACTTGAACTAATGATTCAATAAGCCAATCACGATGGAGCCAAATTCTGTTTCAGCTCCTTCACTGTGACTTTTGCTTAAGAAGTCACAAATCATTTTAAGATAATTAGGTGATTAGCTTCCACTCGTGCAACCAGAGGGTCACACTAGTTCCATGAAAGCCGATTCAGTACATATTCCTACAAAGTCTTCCTTATTACTTATTTTTTGGGGGGTTGGGTTTCACTTGCAGAGATACAAGGCCGGGAGGTGTGATGAAATCCTCAAGTGGAAGCCGCCCAATCTCAACTCTGTGGACTTTCGCCTCAACATCGCCAAAATGGGAGGAGAAGGGTGAGTCACTGTTGCCTGGGAAACTTCGCCGGATGACTCTGATAGCACCTATTATTTTGTGACACACTGGAGTACTTCACACACACACACACACGTGCAGTTGCTTTGTGTTTTACTGCCAGTTCCTTTTAGCCTTGGGGTTTAATTCCTGTTACAGTTATGGTGCTACAGAGTGCAAATGTTCATTCCTTTCACCTTCATTGCCTGCGTGCCCTGATGTCTTCAGTTCTATTATTTTCTCATTTGCTATATGGGCAAAGAAAAACGGCACTGCCTTTCCCTTGTATTCTCATTTTAAGTGTATCATCCTCTACAACATCAATTATTCAGCTCCATCGGTGCTCATCGATTACAGGAGATCATTACAGCCTTTGATATGCATTCATATTGCTTGCTGTAACATTAGTAGTTTCTAAAATCCGAAGCAATCCCAAACAATCTTATTTTAGCCATTCTAGTAATCTAATCTAATAATTCTAGGATCTCGGAAAGGCAACATGAGTTGCTTTGGCCCAGACCAAAATATCAGATTGATTGATCTCTTGACGCTTTCTCCAGTGACACCAAGAAGGAGGACGTTTCTCAGATCTTCTCGTAAGTGTCTCATAAAACGGTTGGATGGCTTGCCATGACTTTCGGTACAGATGTTCATGGAGACCAGATGATGCATCCCAATACCTTTGGTCACCCTCTAACTTTTCCTCCAACTGTTTGAGGGATTTTCACAAAGTTGTACACCGACATTCATGGTCCACTGAGGATGAATTCTTATCATTTTGCCGATCCCTTGACTTTGGGCTTACTATTGTAGTAACTTCAAAGATTACAAAACATATATTCAAATTAATATCCTTTAGTGCAAAGGATTTTATTTGAAACAACCGACCTGGTACTTACCAAAGATAATATCAGCATTACTCTTCTTAGTACCTTTGCATTTCTTTAATCTCAGAGCAGCAATTTATGCTCAGTGCAACCTCCCAGGTCTCCAAGCTCGTATTTCTCTTTTGTCCGTCGGCACGACGCACATCTTCTCCGCTCTGCGTGCTTTTCTTCCTCCGATGAGCATCGTCTGAGGTGCGAGGCGACAGACTCTTGGCACTGAGCTTTCTGGTCACGCTGCCTTTTCCCTCTTAGAGCCAAGTGACCTCAGCGACTGTCCCGGCTTTGTAGCCCGTGAGCCTGTCACCAATCCCCTTCAACAGACTGAGAGGCCACACATTCCCCCTCCCCCGAACGCCAGCCGGCGGGCGAGTCAGCCTCTCGACTCCCCCCCCCCCCCCCCCCCCCCCCCCGCGTGGGAGAGCACAGTCCGTCATTGTGGAGAACGTTCCGATATTTCCCCAGAAAGAGCGATTCCACTGGCAGAGGAGCAATCAGAAGTCAGCCTCGGTGTAGATTTTCAAACACAAAGGCGTGCTCAGCCCTTTAAGTTGTGTTACCTTCTGTGCCGGTGATTGCCGTGCGGCAGGAGGAGTGGAGAGATGGAACATTAAGAAATGGAAAAGGTGAAGCAATCCCAGAAAGCCTGTCATGTGCCCTCCCAAGTGTGGCGCTGAACCATCTTTAGTATTGTGCGAATAGCTTGACTTAAAGACCATTTGAAAGGGGATACGGGTTACATCATCATTCTTTATGGTTTTTGAAGGACCCAGAGAAGGAGAATGCTACCTTTTTGATTGGCTGGGATTGGCTCTCCAGAGGCCCGAGTGCGGGTCTAATGTTACTGGCCTGTCTACTCTGGACTCAAGTGTCATTACCGCCTCCCGATCTACGTTTTGTACAAAGGAGCCCGTTCAAGTCCTTTCACCTCTGACTAATTACATCAAAGCGCCAAAGTGAAGCTAACGACATATGATGAGTGCCATTATTCTTGACTGCAGTACCATCACCATTAATCTCCTTTGCCACATTTCACCTGGAGGACCGCCACGGTGTGGTCATTTGTGGTTTTGTGTGACAAGATTCAAACCATCTTAGAGGCGATGCGTTGCATCACAACGTCAGTTATTTAGATGCATTATCGACAATTTTCCAAGTTCACCTACAGTGTGATTCAGATACGACGTGAGAGCGAAAACAGCTCATACCAACATGAAGTATTCTGTGGAGGAAACATGGAGCCTTTCTTGGCAATTGGATGACCCTGACAATAACATAGGAAAAAACACCAGCCTCCTCTTTAGACTAAGAGAACAAAACCGTTTTTGTTGTTACTTTTCACTTGGCCATCAGCACCTTTGCCATTTCCTTCACACTCTGACTCATAGTGGGGTTTTTATAGCTATTGCCTATTGAATTGTTGCTTTCATGCTTTATGAATAGTTTCATTTAATACTTCGGCTGTTTAAAGACTACCGTGACAACAGCGTCTTGATTGTTAAACGAAAACGCCTCTGTGGTCCGAAAACGATGTTCCAGTATAATTAAAGATAGCAGGACTCTCAGGACCTCGGACATCCGGCTTTTGAGGGGGAAGAGCAACGTGGCAACGTAGCAACATCTGCTAAATGACACCTCAAGAGTCCGTGTACTCGTGTTCCTCATCCTGGCTCCGGGTAAACCACGCTGAAGTCTCATTTTAGAAAACCGCGCCGCGATCAATGCTGCATCTTTAGGAACGCGGCGCGTTTGTCGGAGGCACTAATAGAGCGAACGAGGGGTCACGCGAGGTCACGGCGTGCGATCGTGTCCATCACACTGCGTTTGGCTCTGCCAATGTTTACTGCTGCTTCCTTCCTGCTGATGCTGGCTATCATTACGTGGGGGGGGGGGGGGTGGATAAGAAGATGGTCTCGGATTGCAGTGCCAATCGAATTCTCTGAATACGGTCCATCAGACTGCGTCACTACCGCACTGTTGTCTATCTGTCGGTTCAGCTCTATTGCCCCCCCCCTCACCTCTTATTGCTGTTCAAAACATGGTAGACATAGTTCTTTACGGAAGACATAGTGTCTGGAAATAACAATGTGCACATGGGGGGGGGGGGTCTGGAGGTTAAGCAGCAGCAGTGTGTGATTAAGGCATCCGTTGGGCGTTCTGAGGGATGCACAGGGATGAGCACCGTAGATGTGCACAGTGTGGTCCACATTCACTGTGCCGGGAGATGCAGTCAGATGACTTTGTGTTCAATCTATAAAAACACTTCCACAGGTTTATTTTCAGCGTTTTCTCTGTAGCTTTAGGAACGCGGTGCCGTGCCGAGAGACAGAAGGGCTCTCAGACGTGTAATCTCACATCTCTGCCGTTCTGTTACTAGCTGAAAAATGGAAGCCGTGTAGTGATTTCTTTTTTTCTTTTTGCACCATTGTCGACTTCTCAGATCCTCTTGTGTTGAGGGTGTTAACCGTGATCTTTTTGTCTCTTCAGGCTGCTGCCAGAAACCGTCGGCTTGCTCTACGTCGGAAGCTATGACAGGCCCTTTGCAAAGATGAAGGTGAGAAAATATATGAATTATTGTGCCAACAACCCAAAGCCCCCTGTGCTCCTCCAGCTTTCCTCTAGAATGGCTCACCATTTTTTTAATTTCTTTTTTTTATTGATAGTATGTTGCGGAGTTCACACTGCCAAGAATAAATGTGGCTTATTTCTTTGTGTTGCTATGTGACATGAGGAATGGTACCAGTTTAATACCTAAATGTCATCATTTTTAAGCTCTTTCCGTACACAACTAATTCTATGGGGACCTCTAGTAATTCTGATTTCTGGTAATACTAACATTTTATCGACTCATTTAGTTTTCGGTTAAACATTGAAATGATCAGAGCAGATTATTGATAGTGAAAACACTCCTGGTCTGGGATCTGCTCTGCCGCACAGAGTCAGCTTCGCTAGATATCGTGACATTCCTTTGGGTCCTATGTAGGGATTTTGTGAGACACAGTCTGTGCCTAACCCTCTGGTACCTTATGCACCAGATTCCTGTGTCTCAGCCTCAAGGTAAACAATGTAAAGATCTATTTTCTTCTTAGCTTTCCTGCAGACGGAGCTGCAGCCCTGTGGTCGTCTTCCGTTGACTCTGATGTCGCCAGTTTTGTTGTGAAATGTGATTTGTCCCCGTGAATATGGTGAAAAATGGAAATGACTTGCCAGAACAGGACACAGTGATTTGTGGGTTTTTTGTTTGTGACATGCGGTGCACCAACTTTAGAGTAGTTTTCACATTCTGTGCCTTGCTCGTGGGCATGTCAATGATATCAATGTGTCAATTAGATGCTATGATGTTATTTCTATTTTTATTTGATACACGTTCCCAATCCCAATGGCAATTGATTCCCCATTAAGGTAAAGTTTCACCACTTCATGTGGTCTGCTCCCTGTGTAGAACTGTATGCGGCAGGCTGAAAGTGCAGCTCATTAATCATGAATAACTTGAATCGTAACAGATCTAGTCACCAGAGACGGTCTCTCAAAGAAAGAGCCGCCCTTTTGTCAAAGAGGAGCCGCGTTGATGCAGCTGTGAGCGTTTGGCCGCGTGCACTTCACCTGCTGAGTGCTGCAGCGCTTCTTCCATCAATGATTTCTCTCATTTGCAGGACTTTATATGCATCGGGCGCGAGTGAGAACAAGTATTTGTGTGTTTAATTAACAGTAACACGTCCAATCGAACCCAATTTAGTTTGGGTTGGAAGCGTGCTTCCGATATGTGTAATTTTGTAGGTTTTTTGTAGCCCCCAGTGGGCTGGAGTGGCACGAAATGTAGGATTTAGAACCATGAATAGCGTCAAAGTAATTGAAAGCGTTTTGCATGGAAAACAGAACAAACTAATACATTCAAAATTTGGGAGGTAAAAACACAATTGCTTGTTGAATTTGTCTTTTTGCCTCCCAAACCTGACAATATGCTCCTGCCTTCTCCCCGTTGGCCTCAGTTAGTGATATTAGTTTGTTTGTGTCCTCCGATCCGATGTGACGGTCAATCTTAAACAATCATTCTCCTGGAGACCCATTACATTCTCGCAGATAGAACAAGTGAGGGCAATTTTTACAGCTTTGAACTTCACTCACTTGAGGTGTGTGTATTTTAGCAGGAGCAGATATCGAAGGACGGAAGATTCATAATGTATTCTGTCTGCGAGTATAATGAGGGCTGTTTGTCCATGTGCCTCCTTTTGCATCTTATTTCCTACCACAACACATATATTATATCTTGTTATTGGAATGGACCCGAGTGCTGCCCTGATGCAGACCTGCGGCTCTGATTAAGTCTGGGAAACAAACTAGAGCACGGCCAGTCGGGGAGCAATGTGAGGGAAAAACAATGCAGCTATGGAAGGAAATAACAAACCTTTAATCTTTGCTCATCAGTCAGTCTAGAAGATTCACGCAATAAACTGTAGCACGACGTAGCAGTAGAGCAGGCTGACTGCAGGGTGTGTGTTTGTGTTTGTTTGTTTCGGTCTGACTGGTAAAAGTTTTTGCTTTACCTTATGATACAAATTGAACGCCGTATCTGTGTTGTGTTTCCCAGTGATTTAAAAGTCTTGGCCCCTGACTTCGCACTGATAGCCGATGGGACGGAACCTCCTCTCCTAATGAATATGTTGATTCCCGGACACGAGCATGTGCTGTGAGGAGATAGCTCTGCGCTTCAGGATGTACACTCGTTTGCTTTTCCCTCTTGGACCCAGCAGCGTAGCTTAGCTCAGCATAAGCACTCTCCTCCGGGGTAAAGTAATATTGATGATAATAATAAAGGTATTTAAATAACCTGTCAGGCTTGGCGGAAATAATATTTGCCTTAACATGTGCGTGTCGTGCCTGAGTACCACAAATGGTGTTAGTTTAAATTTTTACAAAAATGTAAAAATAAAAAAATAAATGAATGAGCCTCAGAGACAGATTTTTAATTTTTTTCCCTTACTGCCAGCCAAGCTGTTTCCGCCATCTTCTGGTCTTTATGCTAAGCTAAACTAATCACTGCTCCGTACCAAGTGCCCAATCATCCTCTCAACTCTCCGCTTATAAATGTTAGATTCCTCAGGCATAATGATGAGAACGAGCCGTTGCTCACAGGTGAGGGACACCAAATGTAGACGTTAAACGGGCCTTTCCTCACACGCCACTGCTTACCGTGGTGTTTACTTTTGTTTGTAGTTTGTAAATCAGAAGGACGGATCCCTTCTGCTCCTCAGTAGTGCAACACTGGCAGCCAGCGGCTCCGGCTGCCAAGGTCCCCACGCTATCTGGTGCCACACGTGTGCGCCGCCATAATGAGGCAGATTTGGACGGATTAAACGCCAAGTGGCGATGGAGAAATGGCAGCCAAGATGTCACCCGTCAGCAGCAGGAAGGGATCGCGGTCGGTAGCGGAGCGCCCGGCGCAGTCCTTCACAGTTCTCTGGCAGCCCGCTGCGTCGAGCTTTGAGGAGGGATTTGTGAGTCTGTCGCTCCTTTTGGATCGTCTGCTGTTCCTCCAAATACATAAATGTTTGATCTAGAGTTAGTCGTGTTAATGTGCTGTTTGTCTTCGTAACTGAGATCAGAGAAAATATCGTGGAGATGAATTTGAATATTGAAATCGGGACCACGACTAATTAGGCATTCTCATGCGTCGTGATTCAAGGTTGTTTTCCAGCATCTCTGTCTTTGTCCCCTCACACGTTTTCTTTGTTTCCTGTGTGATTATTTAGCCCCCCCCCCCCCCGCCCCTACTGTGGGCCCAGATGCCTCCCACTCCGGGATCTCACAAGCTCGCACTTTGAATTTTTAGCGTCTTGCCAAACGCTGGTGCCGTCCTGGCAGTGATGCTGGTTGGCTGCCCCTGAAGGTCACACTGGACCCCCGGAGGCTGACAGCCTCTCGTGACTCCCCAGAACATTTCAGCACAGTAAATGTTTCAGCGTTGTTTTGCCGCCGTTGTTGGCTTATAGCTGTGGTGGAGTTCTGCATCAAAGGGATAAAGAAACACTGAGGGACATGTTCATGGAGGAACTCTTCAAAATAACCATTTAGTGTACAAAAAACACTCACTGTGAATCTTCGGGTTTTGAGATGTTGGTCAAGCAAAACAGGCCATACTTGGAAATGTCCCTATTTTCTAACGTATGTGTATTCACTAATACAGGAACCAAGTAAGTCTATGATAGAGATGAATTGTTTACGGAAGGAATTAGCTGTGGTCCTAATTCTGCCCAGTTTACTCACCACTTCACATCCCTGCTGATCCTTCAGAGGGTAATGGGGTTCACGGCGGCGACTGCTCACTTCCATCTGCAGCCTCCGGGGTGGAATTTTGCTCATTGCCAATTATTGCCCCGTCGCTATTAGGAGAGGCGAAACTAGCAAACGTTTGTGCTGTTACTGCTGCCTGAATCAACGTAATTCACCAACATCATGGGCTGAATTTTCTATTTTTAATGCCACAGGCTTGTGTCTAAATTGCTACTGAAAGTATTTACTGGTAAGTAGGAACCGCAAAAAAGTGAAGATAATTATTTAAGGCATTTTCATATTGTGTTTGGGGAAAAAAAAACAAGCAGTGACTTGTGCCAGCCATTGCGAGCTGTTGGCATTCATTAAGTCGGCAGCATGTCTCTAAAAGTGTCCAATACATTAGAGGGTTTTTTGTTATTTTGTGCAAACCATCTCTGTCTTCACAGGCCACCAAGGAGCTGAAACAGTACGACAACAAGATCATCGAGTGCACCTTCGCCAACAACACCTGGGTGTTCATGAGGCAACGGGTGGACAAGAGCTTCCCGAACTCCTACGAGACGGCAATGGGTGAGACGTTGTCCTTTTGCCGCGAGACTGTCAAAAGGGACACACTTTTTGAACTTGCAGCGTTTCAAAGCTGTTGGAGGAGTAGTGTGTTAATTGTTAATGAACATGGAGCATTATTTCAGAAGCCCACAGACAATGCTCTTTTCCTTTCGTTGGTTAATGGAACATGTATCAGTGCTGCTAACATGAAAACTTACACGCTTCAGTCATACAGCATAATTTCGCAATTCTGTTTTAATTTCTTTAAGGGTTATTGTAATTACTAACCCCATTGGTAAAGATAGTTGAGCTCTCTGCAGCTGAGGAGCATGATGTTTCTCACAGGACCTGGTGGAGATTAAAGGGAATATTGGACCAGCATGAAACCCTTTGAGGCAAACGCAATTGAAGATAAAATAATAGGGGTCATAAAAAGGCAGAGCTACAGTAACATCATCATCTCGGGTGTGCTAACAGTAACCGTCAGATGAACAAAGTGCAGAGAGTGGCGGGGGGTCACGAGCTAGCTGGAGGGGTGCACTCGCATGCACACAGCTGGCCCGGTTATGTAAGCCAGCCACGGAGACGACATCATTCTTTTCAATCATATGCTTTCACAGGTAAATTTGAAATCTGAACCTTCGTAGGAAAATGAGAAAATTCAGATGGCGCAAAAGCAACGAGAGAGCCTGAGGAAGTATGCAAGAATGGTAGTTTGCCAAAGTAATGTGTAGCGCACTAGTTGGCACATACAAATCCAACGGAATAGAAACAAGCGAGAGAAAAAACAGTTAAAGAACGAATTGAATCGATGGAAAAGATTGGCCTGAATTATCGAGCTTTAGATCCTCCGACAGGCAGTTTGGAGCCCCGGCTGGAAAAAGGCACCTTTTATCTCAAATCCAGACAGATAGTATTGAATTGCTCCTCAAGCTGATAAGAAGACCAGAACAAGTAAACAATCCTCTACATCTCTCATCATTTGTTGGAATCGTGGCATAAGATGAGATGAGATAAGTCCTGCAGAGGAGAAATTCACAGGGCAAACAAGATCAAAAGTATTTTAAATAAGCATTAAGAAACATAAAACATGAATCCACTGCCAGTGCACAGTGTGTTTATACTGCACAGGATTTCAGTGTTTTAGTTGTTTTGTGGTCTGCTGGAAGCAGCCTGACAGCAGGAAGTTGCATATATTGTCACCACACGTTGGCAAGGAAACCAGAATCATCACACTTTTTTTACGCTCAATAACAAAATAAAACCCTCTCAGCCGAGTCTTCACCAAGTTAGAGATGAAAGTACTCTTCCACAGGTCAGAGGAGGCTACACTAAGTCAGGCCTTGTGGATCTACTACGTGTGAGCATCCAGGAAGGTTTGTGTGGATGAGGATCTAAATGTAGGTCCCTCGGCCCTCTGCAGAAGGAGGGTAAATGAAATGAGGTCAATTTAGCTGTTTCTCAACTATGCCTCTGTGGTGTCGTTCTGACGTCCTGCTTTGTTTGTCACCTCTCTCTCTCTCCCCAGCCGTGTGCAAAAGCATCCAGGAGCCCGTCACCAAGGACATCCTCTTGGAGTACGTGGACCGCTGTGCTCAAGGAGTCCAAGCACAGAACCGGAAACACCCGCCAGACCCAGACTCTGAGCTAATGCCCCCTCCTCCTCCAAAGAGACCCAACCGGGCCGCCCCCTAGAACACAGCTCTCACAGTGTGCATCCACATCACCAGCCACGTTGACCCCTGACCCCCCCCCCCCTACAGAGAACAGACATTTGAAGGCATTCTTACCCTCAGCAAATTTGTTTTATCAGCCTGTACATGCAAGGACTTTGGAAACCTTTGAATGACTTCATTAATTTACCTTGTAGACTTGTTTGTAGCTTTAATTGCTGGTGTTCTTATTAAAATGAAAAACATGATACTTTATTTATTTATTCATTTGTATCCTATTTAGCTACAGGGGACTTTGTTAGGTATGCAACATGACACCTGACCAAGAGGGCCGTGTGCATACTTGGCCAACTAGTCCCTTATTTGTATTGAAGGAAGAGTAAACATTAACACTCAGTTTGCTGTTTGAATTCATTTGAATCAGAAAGCGATCCTTCAAATAATAGTTTACAGCATCAGAGATCTCATTAAGATAAAACTCAAAGCAGCATGTGTGTGTTGAGCCCATAATACTAAATGAAATTGAAACCGCTCTGTGTTTCATTAGAGTTTTCCCAAAGAAAACCCATCTGTGTGGACTTGTTGTTGTTTTAAAGACCACACGGGGGGGTTTGATGATTACATCAAACCCAACAAACCAACAATCAAAGTATTAAATACCGTGAAACCACGCTACAGATGGGGGACACATGCACAAGGGTCTTCTTTTTATTGTATTTGATTTCATTTTTGATTGCAGTTTGATAACCAGAATTGAATTTGACTTTATTCATTGTGTTATTTCAGTGTTCTAATATGCTGATTTACCTGACTAAGTAGAAAACAATTTGGTTCAGCTGGTCCGTCTCCATTCTTCCTGACGCATGAGGAGGGTGCCCCACCCTTAACGAGACTATTGACTGAATGCTGCGGAGCGGTCTAGAGCGACGGGGTACGGCACGTGCACACAGTTACTGGAGCTGCAGTGTGCAAAGGTTACTAAAGACAGCGCTTGGGGAAAAAAGGGAAAGTGTCCGCTCTTTTGGCGAGTGCAGAGCACGTGGCGCGTGTGTTGTGCCCCGATGGTACGATGAGCGGCTTCTCCCTTTAACATCGCACACGGAGCGCCGATTGTCCGTCTTGTAGTTGACCTCTGACCCCTGGGAGTGAAGATGATTTCCCAGTAGGTTTTGGATCGTGGTCGTCGTCGCTCCTGTATTTGAACACCAGAGGAAAAGCTTGTTGCCAGGGAACAATTGAGTTTGTTTTTCTCAGCCTGTTGCCCACATGGTTGCCTGTTGCTAGGACTGTCGCCCATCTCCACTCTAGTGTTTGCAGAAAGGATTTACTCGGCAGAGCCGATTGGTTTACTAAAATTCTTTGTGTAATCAGAGGGAATAATGTCCCAATCCGATTCATTTACTTTATCGTGGATTTTTTTTTTGCGAGGGACTATATCTCTTCTTAAATAGATGATGCTACAGGAAATATTCAATATTGAGGGATATTTATTTTTTTGTCTGACAGAAAAAAACGGGTGGACAAGAGCTTCCCGAACTCCTACGAGACGGCAATGGGTGAGACGTTGTCCTTTTGCCGCGAGACTGTCAAAAGGGACACACTTTTTGAACTTGCAGCGTTTCAAAGCTGTTGGAGGAGTAGTGTGTTAATTGTTAATGAACATGGAGCATTATTTCAGAAGCCCACAGACAATGCTCTTTTCCTTTCGTTGGTTAATGGAACATGTATCAGTGCTGCTAACATGAAAACTTACACGCTTCAGTCATACAGCATAATTTCGCAATTCTGTTTTAATTTCTTAAAGGGTTATTGTAATTACTAACCCCATTGGTAAAGATAGTTGAGCTCTCTGCAGCTGAGGAGCATGATGTTTCTCACAGGACCTGGTGGAGATTAAAGGGAATATTGGACCAGCATGAAACCCTTTGAGGCAAACGCAATTGAAGATAAAATAATAGGGGTCATAAAAAGGCAGAGCTACAGTAACATCATCATCTCGGGTGTGCTAACAGTAACCGTCAGATGAACAAAGTGCAGAGAGTGGCGGGGGGTCACGAGCTAGCTGGAGGGGTGCACTCGCATGCACACAGCTGGCCCGGTTATGTAAGCCAGCCACGGAGACGACATCATTCTTTTCAATCATATGCTTTCACAGGTAAATTTGAAATCTGAACCTTCGTAGGAAAATGAGAAAATTCAGATGGCGCAAAAGCAACGAGAGAGCCTGAGGAAGTATGCAAGAATGGTAGTTTGCCAAAGTAATGTGTAGCGCACTAGTTGGCACATACAAATCCAACGGAATAGAAACAAGCGAGAGAAAAAACAGTTAAAGAACGAATTGAATCGATGGAAAAGATTGGCCTGAATTATCGAGCTTTAGATCCTCCGACAGGCAGTTTGGAGCCCCGGCTGGAAAAAGGCACCTTTTATCTCAAATCCAGACAGATAGTATTGAATTGCTCCTCAAGCTGATAAGAAGACCAGAACAAGTAAACAATCCTCTACATCTCTCATCATTTGTTGGAATCGTGGCATAAGATGAGATGAGATAAGTCCTGCAGAGGAGAAATTCACAGGGCAAACAAGATCAAAAGTATTTTAAATAAGCATTAAGAAACATAAAACATGAATCCACTGCCAGTGCACAGTGTGTTTATACTGCACAGGATTTCAGTGTTTTAGTTGTTTTGTGGTCTGCTGGAAGCAGCCTGACAGCAGGAAGTTGCATATATTGTCACCACACGTTGGCAAGGAAACCAGAATCATCACACTTTTTTTACGCTCAATAACAAAATAAAACCCTCTCAGCCGAGTCTTCACCAAGTTAGAGATGAAAGTACTCTTCCACAGGTCAGAGGAGGCTACACTAAGTCAGGCCTTGTGGATCTACTACGTGTGAGCATCCAGGAAGGTTTGTGTGGATGAGGATCTAAATGTAGGTCCCTCGGCCCTCTGCAGAAGGAGGGTAAATGAAATGAGGTCAATTTAGCTGTTTCTCAACTATGCCTCTGTGGTGTCGTTCTGACGTCCTGCTTTGTTTGTCACCTCTCTCTCTCTCCCCAGCCGTGTGCAAAAGCATCCAGGAGCCCGTCACCAAGGACATCCTCTTGGAGTACGTGGACCGCTGTGCTCAAGGAGTCCAAGCACAGAACCGGAAACACCCGCCAGACCCAGACTCTGAGCTAATGCCCCCTCCTCCTCCAAAGAGACCCAACCGGGCCGCCCCCTAGAACACAGCTCTCACAGTGTGCATCCACATCACCAGCCACGTTGACCCCTGACCCCCCCCCTACAGAGAACAGACATTTGAAGGCATTCTTACCCTCAGCAAATTTGTTTTATCAGCCTGTACATGCAAGGACTTTGGAAACCTTTGAATGACTTCATTAATTTACCTTGTAGACTTGTTTGTAGCTTTAATTGCTGGTGTTCTTATTAAAATGAAAAACATGATACTTTATTTATTTATTCATTTGTATCCTATTTAGCTACAGGGGACTTTGTTAGGTATGCAACATGACACCTGACAAAGAGGGCCGTGTGCATACTTGGCCAACTAGTCCCTTATTTGTATTGAAGGAAGAGTAAACATTAACACTCAGTTTGCTGTTTGAATTCATTTGTATCAGAAAGCGATCCTTCAAATAATAGTTTACAGCATCAGAGATCTCATTAAGATAAAACTCAAAGAAGCATGTGTGTGTTGAGCCCATAATACTAAATGAAATTGAAACCGCTCTGTGTTTCATTAGAGTTTTCCCAAAGAAAACCCATCTGTGTGGACTTGTTGTTGTTTTAAAGACCACACGGGGGGGTTTGATGATTACATCAAACCCAACAAACCAACAATCAAAGGATTAAATACCGTGAAACCACGCTACAGATGGGGGACACATGCACAAGGGTCTTCTTTTTATTGTATTTGATTTCATTTTTGAATGCAGTTTGATAACCAGAATTGAATTTGACTTTATTCATTGTGTTATTTCAGTGTTCTAATATGCTGATTTACCTGACTAAGTAGAAAACAATTTGGTTCAGCTGGTCCCTCTCCATTCTTCCTGACGCATGAGGAGGGTGCCCCACCCTTAACGAGACTATTGACTGAATGCTGCGGAGCGGTCTAGAGCGACGGGGTACGGCACGTGCACACAGTTACTGGAGCTGCAGTGTGCAAAGGTTACTAAAGACAGCAAAAAAGGGAAAGTGTCCGCTCTTTTGGCGAGTGCAGAGCTGAATTAGTGGCGCGTGTGTTGTGCCCCGATGGTACGATGAGCGGCTTCTCCCTTTAACATCGCACACGGAGCGCCGATTGTCCGTCTTGTAGTTGACCTCTGACCCCTGGGAGTGAAGATGATTTCCCAGTAGGTTTTGGATCGTGGTCGTCGTCGCTCCCCGTATTTGAACACCAGAGGAAAAGCTTGTTGCCAGGGAACAATTGAGTTTGTTTTTCTCAGCCTGTTGCCCACATGGTTGCCTGTTGCTAGGACTGTCGCCCATCTCCACTCTAGTGTTTGCAGAAAGGATTTACTCGGCAGAGCCGATTGGTTTACTAAAATTCTTTGTGTAATCAGAGGGAATAATGTCCCCATCCGATTCATTTACTTTATCGTGGATTTTTTTTTTTGCGAGGGACTATTTCTCTTCTTAAATAGATGATGCTACAGGAATTATTCAATATTGACGGATATTTATTTTTTTGTCTGACAGAAAAAAAAAAGTGCATTTTTGCATTTGTGCATTTCAGGAACCAATGTGTTGTGAAACTTTGCTCAAAATCAGTGTTTCTGTGCCCGCTTACCGTGAAATGACTTCTTTTAGATGGGGGGACGCGGTACTTAGTCCTGCAGTGCGGGCAAGTTAGATGAGAAATTACAGCGTGAGCGTAAGTCAGTGGAGTGAAACACACGAGGGCGTGTTGGGAGCTCCTGTCTGCGCTCTCCTGTAGGCATGAGACGGATGAGCTGTGCTCCCACGGCTCTCCGGCCCTCTGGCTGCACTTCAAAGATGACTGATTCTCCAAAAAAGCCTCAATGACCTTTCTGTCGTGAGGTTTGCTGCCGCTTAGGCATTTCCGCTCTGATGCAGCGGGGTGCAGAGTACCCGTTTTTGTCTTGTTAATTCCTGTTAACTTGAACCATTTTAACTGTCTTAAATGAATATTTTGACAAAAGGGGACCGTCTTTGCGGGGGGTTTCTGCATTCTTTCGCCTTCGTTTTCACCGGGTGCCGTCGTGTGCAGGAGGCAAAGTGTCAGGGAATGAAAACATGGACGTTTGCAAGAGCCCAGGTGGTGCAGCGAAGATTACGAGGCTCCCCCTTTCTTGGCTCAGGTGTTTGAAGTCTGGAAGCTGCTGATCTGCACGGCTAAATTGAATCAACACAGATGACTTGCAGGCCATTATCATCGCATTATCAGCTGCATTTTGAATAATGTGGTTCTCACTGTCTCTCTCTGATCTGAGCTGCAAGGCCTTCTGTTCTTTACTTCTTTCCTGTTTTGAACCTATGGCATCAACCCTTCTGTCTCATCTCTTACCGAGGTCATTTGAATCTCATTGCAGAGTTGTGCATGTGCATGCCTCTCTCTCTCTCTGGCCTTGAGGGTCTAAAGGGAGAGCTTCTCGCAGGACCTGTGCATCATGCCTCCCCGTTAAAGGCCGCTCGTGGAGCGCCTGATGGCTGATGTTTGTCTCCCCCCTGTCAGCGCGGTGGAATCCACAGTTGTCCTTGCCGGAGACGTTTAGGAAGACCCTCGGTACTGTCCCAGTTGAACCCTCGGACGCCGTTCGGTTCAAGCTCGTCAGACCGGAAAAGCCTTCGGTGGGCGACCCTGAGACGGATTCTCTATCGAACTATTTAGTCGCATTTGCATCTTAAAAGTTCAGCCGACGGTGTCGCAGACGCTAAGCGCCGGTGATTATTTCCACCGCACTAATCTCAGAATCGCGAATCATCTGATTGATTTGCATGCGGAGCTTTGTCCTGGATAATGAAGTCAGACAGCTCCGACCTGATTACCCTGCTGAAATTAGAAACGTAATCACAGAAATATTTCATCTGCTGGAGTCAGGGAGGCATGGAGCCACAAATCTATTAGAGCAGAATCTCCTCCTCCATAAGCTCTATTGAGGCGTGATGCCATGTGGCAACAAATAACCTCCTATTTTGGGGGGTGGGGGGGTGGCGGCGATAAAGCTGAAGATCCATCAGAAGTAGCAATCAGAGAGGTGGTTGTTTGTGTCACGTTCCGCTGCCATCATTTGCAACAGGAGCCAGGAGAGGCAGTCTTTGAAATGTTAACGTTTGCTCTCTGCCCGCGGGTCCTTTTTTAAAGGAGCGTGACACTAAGGTGAGCCTCGAGGCGGGAGGAGCTGCATTGGCTTTCTGAGGACTCCTCGCGACACTGAAACAACTCAATCAAGTCACACTGACCTCTTAGCTGGAGCATCTTAAGCGCTAATGTATTGTTTTTTTCTGATTGAGACTAAATACATGGCCAGGATATCATTACTGCTGATTCCTTCAGAGGCAAATGGTACATCTAAAAATGCTAGGAAATCACTCCACCTATATTACACCACGAGCAGCTAACGGAAGAAATCCAATAATGGTCTGGTTGGTATAAACATATTTTATGTTTAATGTGTCAACGATCCGACACCAAAAACATTTGAAAGATTTACAGGAAGACAAAGGACAAGCGTGGTTGGTACAAAGGTTGGTACAAAGGACGTCATCGCTCCCTGCGATGACGTCCTTTGGATAATTCAACAGCCAAGTACACCGTAAAAAAGAATTTGAACCATTTCAAAAAGAAGATTTTTAAATGGAAACAGTTTTATTTGTGTAGCTCTCATCCATCCGACAGGTTCTAACACAAGTGCATAAGAAATAGATGAACGAGGTACAAACTTTGGTTTAGCAGCATCGTAGCTGCATGAACTCAAGTTTATTTTGGAGATTATTAACTTTTGGCATAACTTACAAATTAAGTTTTTTTTCTTTCAACCTCTGATTGCCTGACTGCGTATGTTAGCAAATATACAGCATTAAAAGGTTTTGGGAGTCTAATAAAATCAGTATTCAGAGATATGGAAACAAAACCTGAATTGTCCATCCAATGCATTTAATGCATTTTCAGTAGTCACGTTGAGAAGCTCTGAAACTTTAAAGCTCTTAGGTCAAACTCCTGGATGAAGGGGTCCCTCCTCTTCCTCTTCCTCCTCCCACGCACCAAAGTTAATGGAGTAAAGAACTGCATTCTCAGATTTTCTGGGGTTTTACTCCTCTGTAGCCAGCGGGCACAAAAAAATCATTGACTTCATACAAAGTTGGGGGAACTGCAGAAAGCGTATTGGGAAAGTGATTTCATGTTGATTACAGCAAAAGCTGATGTGCTAAAGCGGGGAGTGCAATATTCCCGCTGGAGGCGCCTTTTAAAGAAAGAAATGGGGAAATTCAATTAAAAATGTCCTGACCTTTTCAGTGTAAATGTTGGCAATCGATGCCACTTATTTCCCGTAGTGCACTGCCTCCAGTCACAGGCACTAAATAAACGCTGCAAACAGGCAGGAGTGGCGATTACCACACTTCAACAACTTCACTCATTTTACAAAGAAAATGTCGAAACAGATGTCACCAACTGGAGGTGTGGAGTCTAAAAGAAGTTGCATTTTTCAGAAGTACCCACACCCGAATTAGACGCACCACGGCACTGACATTTATTGAACTATGAGATTTTATAACTCTGGAAGGTACACCTATTTCGAGGTAAACTGTAACAATAATAGAAACATTTTAATTGGCCAATTAAAGCAATTGCTTCACGTTAAGTTCAGCTTTGGTTTTTTGAGTTTTTTCCGAGGGAATTGTTGAAATTTTTGTTCTCTCAGTTGCATCGTGATGAACGAAGGATCCAGTGTTTCGCAAGTGAACTTAATGTCCTCATATACCTCGGGCCCCCGCGTGCATAAAATTAGACTATTCCTTTTAACATTTCATGGAAGTGCAGTGAAAGACTTATAATGTAATTTTGCCAAAAATGGAAATGAAGTCATTCACCTGCTCCCTGCACACTTCACAGAGCATTACCAGAGACATGAGATGAATCAACCTCAGCTGTGAGAGGATACTTTAGTGCACTGAGCTCATGCTCCATCACAGAAGCACCAACATTTTGTCTTTAACCTTCAAAAAATTTACTAGTTAAAAGTTGAACACTGTTCAAATGAATAATTTTAGAGCTATGCGACTGAAAGTTCACACCCTACAGTTGTCATGAACGGAGATATTAGTTGTAGATACCATGAAACCAGGTGGTAGACGTGGATTTCCTGCTGTAAAGTTTTGCATTTTAACACGAGGGTCCAAGGGGACTGACTTTCTTTTGAAGGGGTCATTTCATCGACTGCAGTTTCTGTCACGTCCGCACGGCTCTGTATCTCGGATGTACGTCTGAACGTGACTCGGTAAATTGGTTTACCGCACTTCTCCTGCGGAAGCATTTTGGCTGGCCTGTCATCACGCAGATGAACGACACGCAGTGGAGGCCCAACTGCACTTTTGGATTCAGCCAAACGTTGGCAGTTCATACATAATAATTGGTTGGAATATAGCATTCCAACCAATTATTTTTCGGACACCTCATTTCATCAGATGGAATAAGTGTGTGTTGTAACTTTGTTTGTTTCCCAGGTGATGTGCTCCTGTTTTCCTCTGGATAAAACCTTTCCCTCTGGGTGCGTTGTGAAAAATGTGTACATTTGTCACGAACTCAGCTTTTTGTTTTCTTGTCGGTGCAATTTACGAGAACCGGATCTCCAGAATCCGTCCCTGCCTCGGTCTTGAAGAGGCAGCGGAGTGGATCGTCGACAAATAAATTAGATTCGGTGGAAAGACAGTGAGGGGGGCAGCTTTTGACACAGCAAAACAAATGCGCCATGTGGTGTAGCTGCAGTAACCTCTCCCAGCAAACCGGAGTCAATGCGTGGATTCAATATCATTACATTATTGATGTCTTACTGCTTTCAACGATCATTTTACCCATTCATTCTCCGTCTCTGAAGCAGCATTTATATTCCCTTTCATGAACAAACGGTGATGAACGGAGCTCCGTCTGCAACCACAGTCCCTCCACCTTCTGGCTGATGCAGATCCGTGGGAATCTTTACACTGATGCACAAGAAAATAAGCGTAGAAGAAAATACCAAACAAATTTGTGGAACTCTGCATGACTAATTGTATTCATTTACTCCTGCGGTGCTTCATTACTCGTGCCTCAGATACACAAAGCAATAGACTCAGATTACCTGTGCCTTGTCAGAGTGTCTCAAAATAAATGTCCAAAATTTCCATAAAACTGCAATTTGTGTTGAGAGCGAATGAATAGATAGTTCTGTATTAATGTGTGCAGACAGAAATGGGGCCATGGAAGCTGAGAATTATTCCATTTACTGTCGTACAAAGTTAGATTGAAGAAATCTTCAGTATCTTCCACATCAAACTTGTTTGTTACCATGGAAAGAATATCTGTTCTATAACATTCAAGAGGAAATATAAACATATTTACACATAAAATAGCAAATCAAGGTTAATTTCTGGTTTCACACCGATAGCGGCCCCTAAATAGACTTTGTTGCTACGTCACCTGTCGATGGCACGTATTGGCCATACATTTATTGATTTATTGATGATTGTAGGTGTACTTACAGACTGTGATATGAGAACAGGGGGTGGAGCCACCGATCGACATACATTGCTAAACCTGCAGCCTTGATTCTACAAACTGATGAAAGGCCAGTGATACCCCGAATAGGCTGAGCACAGTAGATTAGATCCAAACACGAGAATTTCCGTTGTGGTTTGATCCATATCTCCAGTAGAAATGAGTTTCATGTTGCATCGACTAAACAAACTACAGTGCCAATGTGTGTCATAATCAAACAACCTGTTGCCCAACTGTGGGTTTTGCTGAACTGGTTCCGATAGTTTTGTGACGACAGACGGGTGTGATTTGATTTTTGGTTTTGAACTTTTCATGGATTTCGTTTAATACGAGACTCGTAGGATTTGGGTTGAATTAACGTTTAACCTACGAATGTTTTTGGCTGGTGATGTCTCTTCTCTTTAATGTTTCTGTTGAAGCTCCGATCAATTATCTTTATTTCTCCTATCAAATTGCCTGGTGCACAAAAGAGGATAAAGCGACCAATTTGGCCCAAACGGTCACTCTCCCTCCCATCTGCTTGCACAAGAAAGCCCTTAAAATGAAGCAGCAGAAGTGTTGAAGGTTAGTGAAGCTGTTCTCTGCCTCTGCAGCTGTCACCGCAGGGATCTGGTGGATTCTGCTGAATTCCGCCTCTGCTCAGCTTCCAACAACACTAATGACACGGCTTGGTGTCATTGGCGAGGTATTTGATAGCTGAGGATAAGACACTTAGGGAGGAAACGGCAAGCTTTTTTTAGCCAACTGACGCTGACACTTTCCCAAGGGCCTCAAACATACAGTAAAACGGCGTTATAATGATGACTCCTTTGTCACGCTGTTGGATATTGTAAAGCATGATTCACATGCATACACAAGAAGAAACCCACGTTGATATATTTAAAATGTCATGCTGCAAAAAATAGATCTCCACTTCAAATGAGACTTTCCAACTATTTGCCGGAGGCTGTAAAGGAGAAAAAAATAAGCTTAAGAAAGGAGTGCAAAGAGATGTCTTTGTGCAACTGCTT